>NC_139689.1:7813413-8413413 GCF_964106915.1 Podarcis gaigeae | reverse complement strand
TTATCCAAGTTGGATAAGCTACTGAGCTGGAATGCATGCAAGCCTTTCAGATCTCTAGCAGCTGTAGCGGAAGGTTGAGGGGCAACCTGAACCTCACTGAAGCCAAGAGCTCAGCCAGGCAAAGCTGGAGGACTCTCTGCTGAGCTGTGGCTTTGGTAGCAAGGCAAGGGGGGGTGTTATGGCACCCTCCTAGCTTCTCCAAAGCCCATCACTGAACTGGGAAGCACACGAGCCTCACAGAGCTCCAACAGTTTTGATCCCTATAGTAGCTTCAGCTAGTGTAGGGAGGGCAACCTAAACCCCAGAACTTAGCTAGGGAACAGCTGGGTAGCTCTGTGACCAGCGGCAGCTTGGAACACATCGGGGAAAGCACCAGCAGCCCCCTAGCTTCTCTGATGACCACTGAGTGGTGGTCTACGGCTAGGAGCTATGAAATATTTTCAGACCTATAGCAGCTACAGCTGGGGCAGGGAGGGCAACCTAGCTAGTGCCCTTAGCCAGGCACCAGCTGGAAGGCTCAGTGCTCAGCTGTGTCTCTGAGAACACTGCAGCAGCCTCCTAGCTTATCTGAAGCCCACCGAGCGAGTAGGAGCTAGGAAGCCTTTTCAGAGCTATAGCAGCTAAAGCTAGGGCTGGGACAGCAGCCTTGAGCCCAGTGCACAACCAGCAAAGAGCTGGGCAGTACCTCTGAGAATGGTGGGAACGTTCCAGAAAAACCGCTAGCTTCTCTGAAGCCCACCACTCGGCTAGGAGCTAGAAAATGTTTTCAGAGTTACAGTAGCTGCAGTTGAGGCTGGAAGGGCAACCTAAAGCCCACTGTTTAGCCAGGGAAGTGCAGGATAGCTCTGTGCTGAGCTGTAGCTCTTGAGAATGATAGGAAGGTTCCAGCAGCTCCCTAGCTTCTCTGAAGCCCACGGTTTAGCTAGGAGCTAGGAACCTTTCAGGGCTATAGCAGCTACTGCTGGGGCAGAGAGGGCAACCGAAAGCCCACTGCTTAGCCAGGGCAGGGCTGGGTGTCTCAGTACTGTGCTGTTGCTCTTGAGAATGATAGGGAAGGTTCCAACAGCTCCCTCGGTCATCCACAGCTCAGCTAGGAACTAGGGAACCTTTTCAGAGCTATAGCAGCTAAAACTAGGGCTGGGACAGCAGCCTTGAGCCCAGTGCACAGCCAGGGAAGAGCTGGGCAGCTCAGTGCTGAGCTGTGCCTCTGAGAATGGTGGGAACGTTCCAACAAAATCGCTAGCTTCTCTGAAGTGCACCACTCTGCTAGAAGCTAGAAAATGTTTTCAGAGCTAGGGCAGCTACAGCTAGGGCAGGGAGGGCAACCTAAAGCCCACTCCTTAGCCAGGGAAGGCAGGATAGCTCTCTGCAGAGCTGTTGCTCTTGAGAATGATAGGAAAGGTTCCAGCAGCTCCCTATCTTCTCTGAGGAGCTTGGAATCTTTCAGGGCTATAGCAGCTACTGCTGGGGCAGAGAGAGCCCACTGCTTCGCCAGGGCAGGGCTGGGTGTCTCAGTACTGTGCTGTTGCTCTTGAGAATGATAGGGAAGGTTCCAGCAGCTCCCTCGGTCATCCACAGCTCAGCTAGGAACTAGGGAACCTTTTCAGAGCTATAGCAGCTAAAGCTTGGGCTGGGACAGCAGCCTTGAGCCCAGTGCACAGCCAGGGAAGAGCTTGGCAGCTCGGTGCTGAGCTGCAGCTCCGAGAATGATGGGAACATTCAAGCAACCTCCCTAGCTTATCTGAAGTGCACCGGTCAGCTAGGAGCTTGTTAATATCTTCAGAGCTATAGCAGCTACAGCTGTGGCAGGGAGGGTAACCTGAAGCCCAGCACTAGGTTGAGGAACAGCTCAATGGCTCTGTGCTCAGCTACAGCTTCCAAAATGGCAAGGAAAGCACCGGCAGTCACTTAGCTTATCTGAAGCCGACGGCTTGGCTAGGAGCTAGGAAATATTTTTGGAACTGTAGCAGCTACAGCTGAGGCTAAAAGGGCAAACTAAAGCCCAGTACTCAGTTGTGAAAGAGCTGGATGGCTTGGTGTTCCACTGTGTCTCTGGGAATGGTGGGCAAAGCAGCAGCAGCAGCAGCCACCTATTTTTCTGAAGCCCACTGCCCAGCTAGGAGCTAGGAAATTTCAACAGAGCTACAGCAGCGACAACTGGGGCCAGCACTTACCCAGGGCCAGGCTGGGTGGCTCAGGACTCTGCTGGGACTCTTCAGAATGATAGGGAAGGTTCCAGCAGCTCCCTAGGTTATCCAAAGCTGTAGCTGGGTTGGGGATGTAACTGGAGTCTCTCTGTAGCCCAGTGCTTTGCTGGCTAAGAGCTGGGCAGTTTCGCCCCTTAGCTCTGGCTTTGGAAATGATGGGGAAAGCTGCTGGTAGCCCACTAATGTCTCTGAAGCCTAAGACTCATTTGAGAGTCTCCTGCCTCTGGCAGCTGTAGCAAAGCTGGGGGAGCAGACAGATTCTCTCTATAACCAAATGCTCAGTTAGGAGAAAGCTCCATTGTTCCCCTTGGATTTATGGGCTTGGGAACTATGTGGGAAACTCTCGAGACCCACTGGCTTGCATTGAAGCCCAGCACTGAGCTGGGATCCATGCAAACCGTGTCTCAAATCTGTTTCAGTTTTAGACTGATAGCAACTGAACCTAGGGCAGGGAGACCAGGCAGCCAAAGCCTGAAGCCCAGTGTTCTGCTGAGAAAGAGCTGGATGGCTCCCAACTTGGCTGCAGCTTTCAGAATGATTGCGGCAGGGGATCTGGCAACCGCCTAGCTCCCTTGACTGCTCCTCTGGGGGACTTGCAAACTTTTCAGATCAATGGCAGCCAGAGATGAGGACCTAGGAGCAAACCAGGGTCTCTCTGAAGCCCAGCACTGAGCTGAGAGAGAGCTGTGTGTTTTCCTGCTGACATACAGCTTTGGAAATAGTGTCAAAAAGCCCCTAGCTTTTTCTTATGCAAGCTTTTCCCATCCATAGCAGCAATAGCAAGGGCAGAGGGAAAAGTGAGAGTCTCTCTGAAGCCGAGGGCTCAACTGGGGAACAGCTTGGTGGGCTTGCTGCTCAGCTCTGGCTCTGAGAATGATGGGGGAAGCTTTCGGAAGCCCCTTAGGTTGTTGGAAAGAGAACTACCGGTACATGCAAGCATGGAGATCTATAGCAGTTCTAGCTGAGTTGGAGGAGTACCCAGAGTCTTTCTGAAGCTGAGTGCTCAGCTGAGGAAAAACTGGATGGCTGATGGGCAAAGCTCCAGCTTCTCTGAAGCTCACCGCTCAGCCCTGAGATAAGAAATATTTCCAGTGCTATAGCAGCTGGAGTTGGGACAGAGAGGCAGCTGGGCTCTCTCTGGAGCCCAGGGCTTAGCTAGGCAAGAGCTGAGTGGGTTTGCCTTCATTTCTGGCTTCTGTGATGGGGGCAATTTTTTATTTCCAGCAGCTATAGCTATGGTGCAGGATCAAAATGAGGTGGAAAGCACCAGCAGCCCCCTTGCTTCTCCAAAGCCCACCTCTCACCTAGGTGGTGAGTTTTTCAGAGCTATATAAGAGGGTTGGAGATGCAACAGGGATTTCTACGAAGCTTGATTCTCAGCTAGGAGCCTTGCAAACCTCCAAGATCAGCACTGGCTTGGGGAGGGCTGGCTCCTTCACCCTGTCCTCCCCGAGTGCATATACTCAGCTGAAAGAATTGCATGGTTCCCTGTTGAGAGCTGTGTGACACAAGCTTTGAGAAGGCTGGAAAAAGCAACTGTGTCCCCAGCCTAGCCACCCTGAAGCTTAACACTTAACCGGGAGGCAGAAAGCTTGCTAACTCAGAAGCAGATTTGAGACAAGCTGAGGAGAGCAAATAATTTCTCCCAGCTGTTTTAAGAACCTCATACACGAGCCCATGGAAAGAGCCGTAGCTCAAGGGATGGCACAAATCCTGGAGAGCTGCTGCCAGGCAATGCGGACAGTACTGTGCTAGATGGACCCAATGGTCTGACGCGGTATAATTCAGCCTCCTATGTTCAATAGGGGCTGGGAACTTCAGTTTAGTCCAGGTTTTAGAAAGGCTTTGAGGTAAGCAATTTGTCTCCACCTCACCCACCTCTGCCTGCCTCCCTAAAACCTGGCACTCCATTTGAAGGTATTCAATCCACACAGCATAGCTGTACTCGATTGTATATCATTTGTTTCGTTTGGGCACAGTTGCCGCTCAGCCCTGTCTTTGAGAAACATGGAAGGAGCCGCTCAGCCTCATCCCCAAGTGATTGCAAGCATCAGGAGCCAGGTGGGGGACATTTGAGAGGTTAGTGGCTCAGCCAGCTTCCTCCTGGCTCTCCCATGCCCAGCTCTGGGTAGGAAGGCATGCAAGTCTCCCCATTCTATACTGCTTAGGATGGCTGGTGGGGAAGGGAAAGGTGCCTCCTTTCCAGTGTCCACAAACCTGCAAATCTCCAGCCCAACATAGTTTTTGCAACTCCTTTGGCTTGCCTAGTGCAAGACTAGCTGAAAAATTATAAGCTTCATAATGTGCAATCAAGACAGCTACTGAACCAGGCATGGATGACCCATGTTGCATCCTGATCAGCTTCAGACTTGAGATTGCATTAGATAGTTATTGTATTGGAATGGAGTTCAGGTCTCTCTCATTCAGCATAGCTGTACTCGATTGTATATCACTTGTTTCGTTTGGGCACCGTTGCCGCCATTTCAACGGACCGGAGTAGCTGCACCCTTAACAGCAATCTGATACGCTGACATCCCTGCTGTGACAAAGGTCACGTGCTGATTTCCGTGCATCAAGTTGCTGCTAAAGGCACAGGAGAAGAGCAGAGCAGTTTTCCTGGTCAGTTGGCAACCATAACTATGCGTGTGTTTTTGGTCTCACAGATTCTAGTTGGTGAATGGAGAAGCAGGTCAGGGTGCCTGTGGCTGCTGCTCTGCCCTTCGTTGGTGCAGAGCAAAAAGCTACGACGACCCATCTGAAATAGTTCCAAGTTCAGCCAGGGAATAGTCACTATTTAACCATTGCTTTGTGCTTTATATGGGGGGTGCTCATTGGTGTCAGAAATATTAACCTGCAGCACAGTGCAGATTCCCTTTGATGGTTTAAAAGGGGTCAAGGGCTTACTGCATTAGATATAGCTAAGGAGGTTCACGGTGTCAATAAGTGTAGTACAATGAAAGATGTCAGATTTCTGTTGAATTAGCTTTCTTTGAAGTGATTGGGTTTCCTTTTACAAAAATCATTTTGATTCTTTTGCTGGTTATGCTGTTCTGGTATGGGAGGGTACTATATAACATAGCAGTGTTGAACAGTAATCAGAATATGAAATGGCTCGTGATTTTGCAAGAAAGTCTGTGTGCTCCTCGAAATCTCAAAATCTTCATTCCATTTTACCGCGCCTGACATTGCCCACTTTTTTTAAAATGTGACCATTTCAGAGGGTGCAGCTGACTCTCTAGAAGTGTTGTAATGAAGCAAATACTGTACAACAGAATAAGCCAAAAGTGAACTCCACAGAAAGCAAAACGAACAGCCTCACAATGTTTCTACTCCAGTTGCATTCTCCTCGCTGCCAGCTCATTTCTGCTTAGATTTTACATGCACTTACTTTTATATGCATTTATAAGCCCCATTATATTCAGTGGGTTACCTTTGAGTAGACAAGGATAGTGTTGTGCTTCATGGTTGTTATAAAAATGGTTCCTAGCATGGACCTCTGGATAACGGACATAATGAAACCGCTTTTCTGGTGGTTCTTGCTCCTTCACTGACAGTAAATAGCCTTTCTGATGGTTATTATAGGGAAGCATGACCAACATTTCTTTTCAGAGCTTTGGCCAGTTGTTATTCATCAGTGATGAAAGGGGAATATTAGGCAGTGTGTTTCTCCAGCTGATGCTATTCAGTAACAATGCTGTACATATTTATACACTTTCCCCAGGTGCTGTATGTTCATTAACTGTGCAATTCTTACAACAATATTGTTTCCGAAGTGGTCCAGAGTGATGAGACTAAGGTCACGTATGTCTGGACCGACTAGACTCCCAAGTTCATAGCTCAGGTTCTTAAACAGCCTACACTAGCTATAAGTTATGGCTGAGAACTAGGAGAAAGGGAATTCTGCTTACAAAGGGAAGGAGGGAGAAGACTGGGTATATTTCATGCAGAATGGGGTTAAACACAAATACATCCAAAATGTCGATTTTGTGTTGAAAAACACCTCAACAATACAACAATCCATCTAGTAACACACATATACTCATGTTTGACACCCTTGTCTCTCTTTCCCAACAATGCAACGGTTCACTTCCTTTCAGTTAGTTAACCCCAGCTGAACTTTTAACACCTTCCAAAAACCCTCCATCCTTCTGCTTTTCTTCTCCCTCAGTTTCCTCAGCTGCCCCATCTCTTTTCCCTCTCATTGCTTCTCCTGGGAGCGAGGGCAGTGAAAAGGTCACCATTGGGTGCTTGGCCAAGAATTTCCTTCCTGACTCAGTCACTTTCTCCTGGAACAATAAGAACAATGTCAGCGACAGTACAATCACGTCCAAGAAGTTTCCTTCAGTACTCGGCTCCAGTGGGACTTACACCGCAAGTTCCCAGGCACTTGTCCCATCTGCTGATTGGATAAAGGATTATCCATTTTACTGCAAGGCTGACCACCCTTCTGGAAACGCAGTGATACGAGTGATCCGTGGCTGCGGTAAGTGAATGTATTTGTCTCGTCTTGTTCAACATATCCAACATAACAACACAGGCCGTCTTCAAAAGATTAGACACAAGTAGTCAGAGGCTGTCTATTGTGGCACATACTTTCAGAGGTGCTGATTTGTTTCTGAAAGAGGAGATCAAAGCTGCATCCTCTGTCCTAGCTGAGTAGGATATGCCTCACTTGTAGCATGGGAAATGTGCTCTGCACATGCCCAGCAGTGCACATTCCTTCCATTTGCTCCAGTGCTGTGATGTGACTCTGAAGGCTCAGCCCAGCTTAGCCTTGACTCAAATGAAGCCCTGCTTCCCATTGAGTCAAAAGAATGCAAACATGTTTCTCCAGTATGCATCACAATACAGCTAGAAGACAATCATGTGAACATGTATTCCTAAATACAGCTGAATATACACGTATATGTAACTCCAGTCCTTACACATTTACATTTTTTTCTGTTGAGAGTGTTGTACCCACCTGCCATAATTCATTCTTTCTTGCAATTCCCCCTCTTTCTCAAGTAGAAACACCAAACGAACTGCCAAAACCTGAGATGTCTGTACGTGCACCACCCATTCAAGCCTTTTTTGGCAGTTACCTGAATGCCACCATCACCTGCAGTGTAGTTAACCTTCCCTCCAGCAAGTACACACTTCAGTGGCTGAAGAAGGGACAGGTACTTGACTCTGGCTTCACCACCACCCAGCCAATCCGAGAGGGCAATGGTTACAGCATTAAGAGTGAACTCATAGTCACCAAGAGAGACTGGCTCAGTGACATCACCTTCTCTTGTGTGGTGAATGGCAAGGACTTCAATGACACACTCAAGATCAACAAGAACTCTTTTTGTCAAGGTGAGCTTCACTGTTCTTTTATGAGAAATCTGACCATTCACAATAAGAATAATCTATCTCCAGTCCCAGTTCCACTGCTCAATGCAACCCTATTTAAAAAACAAAAAACCTGTATCTTCAGCATACACCCAGAATGATCAGGAGGGGAGAGAAACAATAATTTCAATGTTGGGTGAGATCTCAGTTCATCCATATTCTGATATCAATGTATGAAATATTCTCCTCTATGCTAAAGACCCATGTTGATATTGTTCTACAAATGTAAAATCTCCTAGCTCAAATTTGCTATTTAAAAGGGCCGTGCCATAATTCTGAAAGCCCTATCCTGTAGCTTTTCTCAAAAGATTCTCAGCTTTGGTGGGTCCCCAAAGTAATGAAGTCCATCTTGTGGAACACACAAGAGCTCATTTCTACAAGTTCTTTCCTGCAGAACATAGTACACAGGTAGTGAGAGGAAATTCCCAGTTGATCTTAGGGTCAAGCCACACATTATATATAGCCAGTATTCAGCCAGTATTCAGCAAAGGTTAAGAGAATTTGATTTGGGCATGAGGAAGGAGACTTTGAAGTTAGGTGTTTAAAGCATTGATTGCCAACAGTGTATGGAACACTGGTGTGTTCTGTTGTCTTAATTACTGTGGAACCAAACCTTGTTCTCACTTATCTCATGTGATTCTTCA
This sequence comes from Podarcis gaigeae, assembly GCF_964106915.1. Taxonomy (NCBI): domain Eukaryota; kingdom Metazoa; phylum Chordata; class Lepidosauria; order Squamata; family Lacertidae; genus Podarcis; species Podarcis gaigeae. The sequence goes on along the minus strand of NC_139689.1, from coordinate 8,405,186 downwards.
GGTGACATTTCTTGTAACGAGGATGTCCGTGTGGAAGCAATCCCGCCATCCTTCGCTGACATCTTCCAGACCAAGTTAGCCAAGCTGACCTGCAGAATTTCAAACGTACCCCTTGAACAGGATCTTTCGGCACTGAATGTTACCTGGACAAAAGAATCTGACCAAACACTACTGAAGACCGAACTTGGAAAGCCAGAAGATCAGGCTAACGGGCTTGCTTACATTGATGCTACAGCAACCGTGTGTGCCACAGAGTGGGACAGCGATGAAATGTTCACGTGCAAAGTTAATTTCCCAGGCTTACTTCCTGAACCTATCGACAAAACTTTGAAAAAGTTTAATGGTAGGTACCTGTTTTACTTCATCCCATGGAAAGATTACACATTAGTGTTGCTTGTTTTCACAGATCCCTAGATCTGTCAGGCTCCTCATCCGCCCTCAGAATAGTCACCACCTGAAGAGAAATTTGGTAGAAAGTCAGCGGCCTTCAAAAAAACTTCTTCAGGGTATTCAATGATGCCCTTACTTCAGTAGCTGCTAGAGCCTATGAGCTCCTATACGGGTATCCCAGTGGACACTTTCCTTACTTATTATTTTGACAGCTGCTTTTGGAACTCTTACCGTTATGAACCATTGAACTAGGCCAACCTGAGTGACTCTGACTTGATGAAGGCCACGTAGCGAACTTCAGTCCACACTCCTCTGCTGTCAGATGGAACCTGTATTCTCACCTTGCTCTAGTGCAAGGTGTCCTACTCTAGTATCAGCAGTGTCAATCTTCTTAGCATTGCCTCCTATACTTTAGGGAGAACCATGTGATCCAACTGTTCAGTAAAAACTGGGTCCATTTCTGGTCCATAAACAGCTGTTGCATCAAAACTAGGACTTGATCCATTTTGCTGCCTCGCCAATCTGACTTGCCCAGTTCCCTTTTGAAAGGCTTCACTCTGGTACTTAAAGTGCCCTGTCTCTCTCAAAACAGCCAAGCCTATATATCCGAGAGGCCAAAGGTTAAGTCAGGTCTCATGAAACAAAAGGAATTGTGGGTAAAAATGATAAGGAATGCACATTTGATTGTCTTTTCATTCCTTTTCTTCTTTTTTCACCTTCCAGATGGCCCCCAATCTAGCCCAGCCGTCTATGTCCTTCCGCCTACCTCAGAAGAACTAGCTCTGCGAGAAACAGCCACCCTCACTTGCCTAGTGAAAGGTTTCTCCCCCAAAGGTATCTTTCTGCAGTGGCTCCACAATGATCAGCCAGTGAATTCTGGAGATTTCTATGTCAGTGAACCCAAAGAAGAGCCCAAGACACAAGGAAAGTTCTTCGCCTATAGCATATTGTACATCAGTGAAAGTGACTGGAGTCATGGAGATCGTTACACTTGTGTCGTGGGACATGAGGCGCTGCCCATGAACAGCACTCAGAAGACCGTGGACAAGAACACGGGTAAACCAACTGTTGTCAACGTCTCCTTAGTGCTCTCCGATACGGCCACAACTTGCAACTAATAGTTTCTCTCCATGCTCCCATTACCACCAGAATCTGTTTCCTCCTTGTGTCTCTTCCTGCTTCATTATTGATTCTTCAGTTGAAAATTGGGGTTTGATTCTAAGGAAAGATGTGTCTCAAATGTTAAATTGTTAACTGACCACATCTTTTGGAAGAAATAAATAGTTTGCAATAAAGAATTGATTTTTTTTCAAACAATGAAAGAAAACCTGGCTTCTTGTGGGAAATGTTGATATGACCGTTAATATTAACCTTCAGTTGCGCAAGCATGGAATGAGACACCTAACTCCCATTTGAATACAATGGGAAATAAAGCTTCTCTGGAAATTCCACCCACAGCAACCCTTTTAGCTATTATGTGGATGCTGTAAGCATGAGATTGTCAGAAGTTGAATGAAATGTGAGAGTTTGCACTGCAAGTACTGACTTATTGCAATCGTACTTCCCCTCCCAAACCCCTGCCACTGACTGCCTTGATCTTTGATCTCCTAGCTCTTTATTCCATCTCTTCATCTCCCTATTAAAATACACATCCCAACAACTCCTTCTAAATTGTTCTATCCCTACATCTGGGGTGGAAAATAGCAGGTTAAGAAAGTTAGGTGCCACCTATTCTTATATCTAATGACATCGATTTTCCAGCTCCAACATTGTGTAATTTAGAGTCATTCTCAACTCAGCCTCCCCCTGGCATCTTAAAAACAGAAGGAAAACACTCTGTACATGCAGGGGTTGCCCTGTACAACTTTTTTTAAAAAAATGATATGAGCAAGGGGATGCATCATTCACTGGGTGTTCACAAGCAACCACCTATATCCACACTTGATACTTGGTGAAGAAGTCACTAAGAGTGATTTCAGAGAGCATTTGAAACACACACGCGCAAGGTATTTTATGAGATCAGTCATTTTAATATTGACATACTGGTGCAAAATATATGAATATCTGAGGCCACACATATAATGCACAACATGTTGTTGACTTAAGTTCACTCGGTCTGCGGAAGCTGATTCACTTTATCTTGATTTTTGACTGAGAATTTAAAACAAAAGGCTGAAGGCAATAGCAAAACGTGTACATATAAATAATCATGTGACTGGGTGATAGCAAGGCATCGCTTCCATTTGGGTTCCCCACAGTACAAGTTTATCAAGTAGCAAAGAGCCAATACCTTACATCAATGATGATAATGATCGCAACCACCACCACCAAGGTAGTCTCCCACATGTCAATGGATGACATTGAGGGGTTCTCTTGAAGACACTCGGGTGCATATCTAGCAACAAATTTCCACAGTTAATCTATAACTTTAGAAACAGAGCATTAAATAAACAGTTCATAAATCACTTAATTCATCAAGACTCTTGCTGATGAAAGAATCTCAAGCTCTTGTGACATAAGTAGTAATCTCGTCCATTACTACAAAGTAGTAACATTTTTGTAATCATTAGTTTTTGAGGGTGAAAGCTACGTTGAAACTGTTGACACAGATACACATCTATGGACTACATTCTCTTTGGCCAGTTCAAATCTTCCACCAATATGGAGAGCAGCAATCACTTACAGGATCAAATAAATGATGGGAGGCACACAGAAGTGCTGCTTCTCTTGAATCTCTGCATCCTATTCTAAAAGCATCCCTCCAATACTGATGGCCATTGGGCGGCCATTACACCTCATTTAGATTAAGGACCCTGGAAGCATCCTCTGCCATTGATTTTTGGCTAGTGGGAGCTAGGGAGAGAATGAGGACAGAAACAAGTTCCCCATTTGAAGGAATAAGTCATCCTTACACTATATATTCTTCCTACTCTCTCAAACCCACGGGGAGGAATGCTTGGCTATGACAAAGACAAACACATCTTCAGTTGCCTCATTCATGTTCCATTAAATGAAGACCAACAGGCACCAGGATGCAGAAGTCCCCCTTTACCATCCATACGGTTTCCCATTCCTTCCTAGCAATGGCAAGCTGTGGAATAAGGTTGAGCCAAAATCCCATTCTTGAGCCATTCCACAGCAAGGTGGAAGGCCTTCCACCTTTTGTATTGTTGAGTTGCAACCCAGTTACCACATTGGGGAGACTCAATGAATGGGTTATATTTATACTCAATTTCCTTTCGTATTTGGTATAAGTAGTCATCACTCTCCAATTTTATTTTTTTTATTTTATTTTTATCAACAACCAAAACACAAATAGTGAAAACAAACAGTGAAACCCCCCAGGCAGCTGATACACTGGATATACATAATCAATGATAATATATTCAAATCAGCTATATTTACAATTTTATTTAACTTAACACTCCTCCCTCCACAAGGTTTATTTAACTTTTAACATTTTAATTGCCTCAAGTTGTTCAAACCTGCCCAAATAATTCAATATCTTCTCAAACCAATCCTCCTCCTTCTCACTGACCTTAAACCCTTTCATTTTATGTATCTTCACAGTTAGATATTCTAAGATTATAATATTTTTTCAATTTTTCCCTCCATTGGTTCACCCCTAACCCTTCTGCATTATTCCAATCACTTGCTATAACCTGTCTAGCTGCAATTACCATCAATTTTACCCATTTACATTCCTCTTTTGTTTCTAACTTGGTGCTACTGAGAGTAATAAGAAGGATTAATTGAGATATTTCCACCTTCCTATCCACAATTCCTGATATTTCTATACCAATCTGTTTCCAGAATTCATTAACTACAATCCCACCACATATCTGTACGTTCCCATCACTCCACATTTCCTCCAACAATTGTTACTTCCAGATTTTGTAATATGATATAACCTTACAGGTTTGTAATACCATTTTTACCACCTCTCTCCAAGATTTAGATGACATATAATCAACCACTGTTTGCATTACATATGTTTGTAACCAGGAGTGAATCCAAAGGAAATCCATAAAATGAAATGATCTTGGCGCACTCTCTCTCTCTCTCTCTCTCTCTCTCTCACACACACACACACACACGTGGACATTCATGTGTGAATACACATAAAATATGACAAGCTGGTAGCCCAGAAGATCTAAGTTTAGTCCTCAGCCCCAATCTCATTGGGCATCTTTGGGCAAACCACTTTATCTCACATCATGACTGACCCAGAGTTGTGATAATAAATGAGATACTAATTGTAAAGTCCTTTGTAGGCTTAGAACTGCTACATGAAATGCTAAAATACTGCTGCCAGGGTGGGGCCTCAGTCTAAGCTGTGTGTGTGCCTGGAAGGTGAAAAATAAAATAAAATGCTAAAATAACTCACAATAATTGTAGAAAACAATCATCTAATGAGTGACACATAAAAGTAATGAATGAGACATAAACTCCCGCACAGGGATATCCCCAAAATAAGATATCTTCTCTTCCCTTCATTGCAGAGTGGATTTTGCAAAATCAATTCCAAAAATTAGATTGCATCATATTATGGCTCTGTAATAAATAGCTGTATTGTAACAGGCGGTTTTTGCAAGTTGGAATGCAGTCCTTCCAAGGACTTCACAAAAACATCAGGACCAGGAGGAAAGTTATTATCAAATTCATGAGGGCTTAACGGGGTTAGTTTGTGACAGCTCATTCCCCACTCATTAAGTAGGTATTTTTATGCAGATCTCATTTTTTTAAAAAATCGATGGCTCCAAGAAGCATGAATTCAACTCTTTGGGCAGGAGCTCACTTTAGTTGCTTTGCCATTTTGCCCCCCATAGCAGCATGCAATCACCTGCAACCTTCATTCCTGTGAATTTACATAGATAGATATGTAGGTAGATCTTTAATTTGCACCCCTCATTCATACCACAAGTGCAGAATTCTGGTGTGCCTAAGGCACCACTAAGCAATGATTTGTCACTTGCTTGAAAATCACTACCTAAAAACAGAACTTTCCTGCCTCCCAAATCATCTCTTTCCCGTTTACCCCCCCCCCCCGAGGTCCTCAGCCCTCACCTTGTTTGTGCAACATTCTCTTACTCTCTGTGTCATTTAGCTGCAATAAGAAATCACCATCCAGAAAGTGCTGACCTCCGTGTATTGTCCAAAGTTTACCTAGATGGGATCGTGGACGTCGACGATGAGGAGTTCCAAAACATCTCATCCATCCTTTCCACTTTCATCATCCTTTTTCTCGTGAGCCTGTTCTACAGTGCCACTGTGACCGTCATAAAGGTAAAAACAAATGGAAGGCAGTGTACTAAAGTGAAACAGGTGATAGCCATTCTCTTATACTAAGTGGAACTGGGAGGGCAAGAGGGCCAGCAGGCTTCACAAGAGCAGGCCAGAACAAGCTCCAAGGACAGGCGCCATTTTGTGAAACCATTCGGCAAGTCAAACTTCAGTCAGTAGCTGGTGCTCACTTGTTCTCTACTTTGTTGCCTGTCCACTTCCCTTTCCGTTCTCTTCCACCATGGCTTCTCTCCCAACCTTCATTCCTCAGCTGCTCTTCTCCACTACATCTCAGCTTCTTCCCCATCTCCCCCACTCCCACTATTGCTCTTTCCTCTCACCCTTTATTTCATGAGCCCAGCATTCTCTGACATCATTGGGGTAGCGGTTGGGCGTAGTCCACATTACACAGGATGAGAGGCTGCAAAAGGGTAGGTCCTTGCATGATGCACTTCTTCAGTAGCGAAATTAGTTCTTCTTTCCCAATTCCAGGTGAAATAGCAGCGTGAAGGGTCTTCTGGCAATGGACAGTGACTTCTCTATTCACCAGCAACATAATAAAGGACTTGACTTCTTTGTCCACTTTTGGAGAAGAAGGAAGGATGCAAGCCTTTCCGTCTTGCTTTGCATCATGACCTCAGGATACTCATTGGCTTGAACTAGATTTAGACCCACTGTTTACATTTTAGAGCTATGGTGCAATTTTGCTTCACTTTTCTGAGTGTATATGTGTGTTTTCCAGCATCTCTTTGGTAGTCATGTTTTATTTCAGCTATAGTTGTATACATAGTTGTATGTGAATATTGCACTTTTAAATTTCTTTTTTTCCTTCTTTTTTTGCACTTTTAACTTTCAACAGACAAGGAATCATTGCACAATATGTACCGACTAGAATGTTTCTCATTTATATCATGATTGCTATGTAATACTGCAATAAAGATATATTCTTCACTGACACAGCGTCTTGCTTGTAAATTATTACTGTTGCTGTAGTTGCTACCTATAATTATGATGTAATTATGACTGAATCCCAAGACACTATTTCAACCAGAGGCAGTAAGGGACAGTTTATTGATGAAATTATTTTGAAAGAGCTAACTAGATTTCAAGACGGCAGGTGTGCTTCCCGCATTAGATATTGGAAGGTTGTTAGCGCTTACTTTAGAGGGAGACTCCTTAGTCACTACGAAACTATGTTTAGGGTGGAAAGCAATAGAATGTGAAGATGCTGTTGAAAGGCAAATGAAATGAGAAACAGTAGACCTTGCAGGGCGGGAAGCCAAAGGACCATTTTGTCATCTTAGCCACTCTTGGGGAAGGCTTTCTTTTTTGATTTGGTTACAGATAGGTAGCCGTGTTGGTCTGCCATAGTAAAAAAAAAAAAAAAAATCCTTCCAGTAGCACCTTAAAGACCAACTAAGTTAGTTCTTGGTATGAGCTTTCGTGTGCATGCACACTTCTTCAGATACACTGAAACAGAAGTTACCAGACCCTTCTATATAGTGAGAATGTGGGGAGGGGTATTACTCAGAAGGGTGGTGGGAATGGGTGATTGGCAGATAGCTGTGATGAGCCTGTTGACGACTCTTAACGACTGCAATAGGTTTTACAGGAAAAAGCAAGGGGTGAGAAGGTGAAAAATGGCTTTGTCATGAATAATGAGATAAGAATCCAATGTCTTTGTTCAGACCAGGTCTCTCCATGGTTTTAAGTTTGGTAATAAGTTGCAACTTATTACCCTTCTGAGTAATACCCCTCCCCACCTTCCCACCAGATTACGAGTTTATGGCTCTTAACCACTACACCACACTGGCTCTCACTACACTATAGCTCATTATATAGCCAATGTGGTGTAGTGGTTAAGAGTGGTAGATTTGTAATCTGGGGAACCGGGTTTGCATCTCTGATCCTCCACATGCAGCTGTTGGGTGACCTTGGGCTAGTCACACTTCTTTGAAGTCTCTCAGCCCCACTCACCTCACAAAGTGTTTGTTGTGGGGGAGGAAGGGAAAGGAGAATGTTAGCCGCTTTGAGACTCTTTTGGATAGTGATAAAGTGGGATATCAAATCCAAGCTCTTCTTCTTCTTCCACACCAGCGCCAGCAAGATGTCCCAAGAAGAACAATTAGATTCATCTCACCCACTCTCTTTCCTCTTCCCTTCCTTCCATTCCTCTGTCTCTTCCTTCCTCCCTCTGGCTCCAACATTGTCTCTTTCTTGTTTACCTTTGATCACTGCCCAGCTGACCACAAACACCTCTCAGCTAAGCAAAGCGAGCCTTTGCCCCCCTCTTTCTCCCTCCACCCTGCTTCCTTCTCTCACAAGACCCAGGTAAAGCAAAAGAGTGGGGCAGGGAAAGAGAAGGAACTTTGAAAAATGTCTAGTAGTACTCATGTGGTCACAACCAGCCCCTGCCACAGAACCTTCCTTTCGTCAAGGGCAAAAGGGGGGGGAGGGAATGGGCACACCAAGAAAGGAGGGGTAGATTAGAAGGGAGGGCAATATTTGAACAGCTCCATTAAAACACACATGCAGGAAAACCCCAACAACTCAGCCAGACCCTGGGAAAATGAGTGGGGCAGAGGAGGAGGGGGAGGGGGAACAGCATGAGAAATCTGGAGTCGAACGGGTGCAAGAGTTACTTTTGGGGGGCAGCCAGTGCTTTTTTCTTTAAAAATGTTTAGGGGTACTCTCGTTTTCCTACTCATATTAAAATACTGCCCCTCAATGAGGCCAAACTTAGATTCACAAAATGTTTAGGGGTATGTGTACCAAGTCTGTAAAGCTGGGTTGTGGGGCCTTGAAACAGCTGCTATGGGTTTGTGCACTCCTCTTGAATTGCATGGCCTTCCCTTTAGGAAAAGGGATTTTTGCGACATAAAGCATGTGACAACTGTGGGACACAGGGATGCGTCCAGTTTTCTTCCTGCCAAAATTCAGTCCACAGTCAACTCTATAAATAATCTTAAGTATTTATTTAAATAGTAGCTTTGATGTGGGCTGCCTAAAATCTGTGGGGCTTCTCAGAGACTCATCAGAGGGGTTGCAATCAGAAGATCAATAATAGTGTGCATATTCTCCTTAAATGCAGTTTATCTGGAATGGGTAGAAGCAGAGAACTAGTGTGTTTTTTCTGGAGTACAGGTGGGTGGATATTAAGCTTGTGGGATCTACCTTATTATCACTAGGACCCTGAGATGCACTAACCAGAGCATGATGCAAAAGATACAGAATTAAAGAACTCTGAGCCAATGAACTGCTTTTGTATATAAGAACTCAACAGAGCTTGTAGTTCTTTCGCACAAAAATCTACTTTCGGGTTTCTATACGTGTTATTTCCTTCAACAATATAATTCGTATTTTGTTGCTGCTATTCTTATGCAATTGGGAGTCAGAAATCTTTGCCATTCTGCTGCAAGTTGCTCACTGATCTGCCGGTAGATCAAGATTTAGGGTACCTTCTGCCCCCTTCCGTTCTAGGGTACACTCTCAATTCATGCAGGGCAGTAGAATGAGCCAACAGACTCTAAGAGACAGAGCAGAATGCCCTGTGAGTATTAGAAATACAATACAATACAATACAGAGCAGAATGGCCTGTGAGTATTAGAAATACAACCCTAAATCCTGGGCCCATTTAATCATGATTTTGGGTACAATATAGATCTGAAAGAGTGGGAAAATTTATGGAAAGTAAATTGGAAATTCATGGCATGTTACATGTTGAGGGGAAACTTTCAAAAAATGCAGTACTGATGGTACCTGACTCCATGGAAGCTCTCCAAAATGTATGAAAAAATGTATCTAGTACTTGTTGGAGATGTAAAGAAGGAATCGGTACAATCTTCCATATGCGGTGGCTATGTAAAAAAATTAAAATCTTCTGGGATGATATCTACAGTGGTACCTCGGGTTACATACGCTTCAGGTTACAGACTCCGCTAACCCAGAAATAGTGCTTCAGGTTAAGAAATTTGCTTCAGGATGAGAACATAAATTGTGCTCCGGCAGCGCGGTGGCAGTGGGAGGCCCCATTAGCTAAAATGGTGCTTCAGGTTAAGAACAGTTTCAGGTTAAGAATGGACCTCTGGAAGAATTAAGTACTTAACCCGAGGTACCACTGTATATAGAACTCAAAAACTACTCAGGGTTTCATTTATAAAAAAAAACCCAGAAGCCTTTTAAATTGGAATTACAGGACCAGCCATTCCTAGGAATGTAAGAGAAATATTTTTATATGCCACTGACGCTGCAATAATTCTAATAGCGACTAATTGTAAAAGTGATAAAATCCCTTCCAGGTCAGAATGGTTACAGAAATAAGTTGAATATGCAGAGCTAGCTAAATTAACCGAAAATATGAAAGACAATTCAATACAAGTATTTATTGCAAAATGGGACGTTTTCAAAGTTTATCTTAAGAACAATTGTGGTAGTATGAACTCGGTCGCTGCCTTTGAATAACGTCTGTAGCTGTATTAAGAAACAAGGACACAGGAGAAATAATACTTTATTGTAAAACGATCAGACAGGTTTATGCAACAAGTTAGTAAATATGAAATTAAGTATGGGGGGACAGGAAGTTAAAGAAGATTTATTGTCAAAATATATGAGTTTATTTTCTTTTTGTTAATTTTGTATCTTTGTAACAAATGACGTAAATGTTTAGCTTTTTTGTGTTCTGTTGGTGCCTAAGGATAATAATATTTTTTTAAAAAGGAAATACAACCCTAAGTCCTATATTGGAAATGTCTTGTAGTCTTCAACACACTGGAGTTCTGTAGCATTAGGGCATGGCTTTCTGGTAAACTGAGGCAGATATAATTTCTGGAGGATCATAGATTAATCCCATTTCTGTTATGAACTGAGTGGGAAGAGGAGCAATGAAGCTAACAGAGGAAGGTTTTGATGTGCCACATGGATTGTTGTTCCACCAGGTAATGTTTTGTGTGACCTCTGTAATGCTTAGCTGAAAATCAGGTTAAATCAAGCCATGTGCTGTGGTTCTGGACAAAAGGAAATATAGTGATATAGATGAGGATTGAGGAAGGATTACGGGGATGGAAACGGCATCACATGATGACTGAGAAACGTTGTCTAAATGGGGCAAAATAAGATTTGTTGCTAGTATCAGGAATGCTGTCAGCGGCTCCTAGCTGGTTGCCCAAGAAAGTATAAAGACAAGGAAAAGTTTCTTACTGTCCTTTTCTCTTTCAGTCTTTATAGAGAGAGGCTATAGAACTCAGTCTCTTGGACAATGGTGTTGTCCCAAGTGAAACTCCACCCCAAACCCCCATCTCTCCCACTTCCTCATACATCACTTCAACAGGTGCTACTTTGTGCCCTCTGTCTTCGAGTTCTTTGCACTCCTACTCTTAAGGCCTGCCGGTTTCTAGGAGATGGAGGGTGTGGAATGCTTTCTAATGACAACATGTCATCCAGGTGTTGCTCTGACTCTGACTGCTTGTCCTCTCCCATGATGTCCCAACTTTCCCTCTCATCTGCCTCTGAGCTGTGACCTCCTGCAAACCCTTGTTGTAAATCTATACTGTCTTCCTCTTCCTCCTCCCTGGAAGGGTCAGGCTGGGGAGGCGGTCTCCACCATTCCTCCTCTGCTCAGTCCCTGACAGCTAGACCGCTTTGAAAACTAAGAATGTGAAAACTTCTCTATGACTACTAGGAACATTAGGGGGGGACCCTATTGGAGACTGTGGGATTTGTAAAAGCTTCTGCAGTGTAAACATAGATTTATTTCTGTCTTTTCGTATTCCCCATTACCTGCCCTCTCTTTTTGCTTTCCTATAGATCAACATGAAACTCCTTTGGTGTTCCCCCTGATGCCTTGCTGTGATTCCGACGAAAACAAGGCAGATGTAACCTTCGCCTGCCTCCTTGCTGCAAATATGATAAATGTTGCAACTATTGAGTGGCAACCCAGCAACAGTCAAGCAAAAACGTTCCCAGCAACACAGCAAAAAATAGGCAGCAGATTTTACAGTGCCAGTCAGCTGACAGTCCATTCGGAAGAACTTAAAACAAAATCTTATCAGTGCCTTGTGAACCAGAAGCCAGAAAAGGGGGTACCGCCATCAGCAACCATCCACTACAATGGTAAGATGTGGGATGGCAGCGGCAGGTGGGGGGCAAAAGCAGATTGTGGGATCTTAAAAAATGCCACACACAAACAAAGTCAGCTATTCTTTTGGGCCAATTGTACCCATGTTTTTTTAATTCACTTCAGCATTTTAAAAAAAAAACAACAAAACAAAACAAAACTGGCCACCACGATCAAAAAAGTCATAATTTTTAAAATCTGAATCTAATACAGATTATAAAACAAAATTGGAAATGTGAAGTCAACAAAATCTGAAAGCTGCAAAAATAGAATGCACTAATTAGGGAAGGCATGGGAGAAACAGCTTCAACATACACTGAAAGCATAACAGCGTTAGGGCTTCTGTCATTGCGTGTTGAGGTCCCCAAGACACCCCCCAATAAAACACAATTGACATATAATTTTAGTTTAAGGTTTTTGGCATAGTTTTGGCCACAGCTTTATTAAAATTACAAGCGATATGAGTGGCTGCTTAGGCATTGGCTGCGAATATCTGACCCCACGCGAGGACAGACTGACATTCGTATGCCCACAAAGTCAGAAAGGGGAAAAACATTTTGGGGAGAGAGACGGGACCGGGAACCATGCCTCACCTCTCCCCAAATGCTCCCAGGGGCTCTTGCGTGGCCCCAGCCCCTTGACAGGGGTTCAAACAAAAGCATGGCAAACCCCCGGGTTCCTTTAATGGAAAGCCCCTGCAGCAGCAGCACTTTGGGGGGGGGGGCAGGCACAGCCAATCCATACCCCTCCACCGACCAATTCCAAAACTAATGCCTAACCACAACATTACAAGTTGTGACGATTTGCTACACAGTAGGCAAAAGCCAAATGGCAAAAGCTAATCAGCCAAATGGACAAAATCCCTACTGGTCCCCTGCCCCAAAAGCACATGACCCCATGACAGGCATAGCAAGGGCAAGTGAACAACCTGAAAACAGGGAGATAGGGTGGGTGTTCCGATCCGCACAGCGAAAAGAGGAAGCTCAGCACTGCGCACAGGATATTTAAGAGCTATGGCCGTCCATCATGAAATAGCAACATTTAAATCTCCCCAGCAACAGGCAGCACAAAGATAATGGTGGCCAAACTCTTTTTTGCCCAGCAACAGTGGGTGCTTTGCTAGTTCCCACCGCAACATGTGCTCTTCATGAAGGAGAACACGCTTTTCCAAGAAAGAGCATTCCAGGGAACTGGTTCAACAAGGCTAAAAGCACATCCTTCAGTCACAACATGCTTTATCACATTCTGCCATGTTGGCAACCATGATGTGACAGAAAGCAAGCACTGTTAAGGTGACATTCCAGCCTCCCCAATACATTTCCAGTCAACTTTATAAAATGCTCATGTGAAGCATACAATTGGCATTATTAGCATGGGCATTTGAAAGATGAACTTGCCCCCTTTGAGAGCCGGAGGATGTTTGACATTAAATACAGGGGTTATGGTTTTGTGCATCCTTTTTAAAAACGATATAAAAATCAGCTACTGGAGGCTCCAAGAAACAGGTAACCTCTTCCTCCTGGAATGTGATCCAATTGAAAATTGTGCCCCTCCCTTCTCCAGCTGCTATTTGGCATGAATTGGAAGCTACCACTGATGTCAATCTTATGTTCCCTCCCATGCGCAGTAGCAGCTTCAGGATGCGGTGATTTTGTCAGGATCACAGTCTGGAGGGAAATGATTAATCTCCTCTCTGTGTACACACCACATGCAAATCCTATTAGCCCACTTTCCCATGCTCCAGCAGCTGCTATTTAATATTTTTTAAAAGATGCACACAATAGAAAGAAAGAATGCACATCGTTTCTCCCCAGATTTCCTCTTTTTCTCATGCTGTTTTTGAAAGGAAGGACACTTTTAAGATAGAAACCTAAACCCCAACTCTTGAGGTATGGAGGGCATTATGTGTTCTGATGTTGTTTTAAAGCACGGGTGAGAACCTGTGTTCCTCCAGAGGTTGCTGAATTCTTACCCCCATCATCCTGACCATTGGGCCAGACTGACTGGTGCAGAGAGCAGTCAAACAGCATCTGTAGAACCACTTCTTCTCAACCCCTGTGTTATGTTTTACTTGTTAGCATTTTCATAGTTTGTTTTTCTATCTTGCCTCATCTTATATAGGTTTTCTGTAGGCTTTCTTATACGAATTAATCCAGCAAACATAACAAAAAATCTGCTCTCTGCTCTCAGATTGCACTCTACAAGCTCGAAAGCCAATCCAAGTTAACATCTTGACCCCCAGCTGCGGTGAGCAGGCCACAGAGACCAGCCTAGACCTGGTATGCTTCCTCTGGAGCCTTGGCCCTGGGAAAGCCTATGTGGAATGGCTGAGGAATGGAGAAGTGGAGCAGGGCCGAGTGCAGGTGTCACTGACAGCGGACCAAGGGAAAAGCAGTAGCTACTCCAGATTTGTCCGACGGAATATCACCAAAGAGAGCTGGGACAGAGGGGACATCTACACATGTAAAGTGGCTCGATCAGGTCGTAGCCCGGACATCATAATGTACAACACCAGCAAGTGCCAGGGTAAGAACTACCAGCTCTTAAGGATAAGGGAATGATGGGTGGGTGGAGGTTATGCATTATTACCAGGGGCTTGCCAGGATGTATGCAACAGAGCTATGTTATAAACAGCTTAAGACCAGGTCACCTAAAAGGGAGAGATTTTATTTATTTATTTATACATACATACATACATACATACATACATACATGCATACCCCGTCCACCTGGCACCAGCACTTTGAATTGTGCTCAGAAATGTACTGGGAGTTAATGCAGTCTTTCAGGACTGGTGTTATATGGTCTCAGCGGCCATATTGGGGGGGAAAGGTGATGGATATAATTGGCAAAGTAGACAAAGAGAATACAGATAGTTTCTCTCTACAGTCAAATCAATCCCAATAAAATTATGCCTAGATTTTACGAATGAAAAAAGTAAAAATGGGGAAACATTGTTTTATCCACATTTTACCTCAAAAAAGGGACATACATCCAATATTTGTATATGCAACAGCCCTTTCATATCTACTGATAAGCAAGACCCTCTGTATTTAATGGAGTTCGTTTCCAAGTAACTATGGACAGCTAGTGTTCGTTCTCATTTTGGGTGGGTGTGTTTTTGGCACATTCAAGGATTTTAAAGAATCTTACCCTCCTCTCCAGCCTGCTATGCTTCACTGCTAAAACCTACTGTCTCCATCATCAAGCCATCCTATAGAGACGTGGTTGAAGGGACAGCCAGTGTTACTTGTGCTGTGGTTGGTTTTGGCCTTGAAAACATTGAAATTACTTGGGATGTGGATGGCAAGCCCAGTACTATGGGTCAGAAGACCATGAGGGGAAAGGACGCCAGTGGAGAACAGGAGATTAAAAACACCCACACGATATCTTTGGAACAATGGAGAAAGGGTATCAGATTCACCTGCAAAGTGGCTGGAGGTTGCTATGAAGAAGTCATCAAACAATTAACAATCAAGAAAGAAACACGTAAGTATGGATGTCTAGGTCTGGCTGCTAGAAGTAAACTCAGCTATCAAGTTCTCCTTCTGCTCTGATTACAAACTTTCTACATTATTACCTTTAAGGGCCAGTAATTGGCTGCGATTCTTCTTGGTGTTTGTAGCCTAACCACATAGTTCTGGTGCCTGCAGTGAGAAATCAGTGAGGCACCCACCTAATAATAATAATAATAATAATAATAATAATAATAATAATAATTTATTTCTTATACCTTGCCCATCTGACTTGGGTTACCTCGGGCACTCTGGGTGGCTTCCAACACAATACAGAGGTGAATGGAAACAAAAAACAAACAAACAATGCATCAAACATTAAAAGCTTCCCGGAACAAGACCTTCAGATGCCTACGAAAAATCATATAGTTATTCCTGCCTGATTCCTGATTCCTGCCTGGTTCCCTGTAATTATAGTTCTAGCAATGAGGGAACCACCAGAAGGTTCTCAAACCTGGACCTCAGTGTCTGGGCTGAATGATGGGGTGGAGACAATTGCAGTTCAAAAGCATACCAGTGCAAGTAGATAAATAGGTACTGTACCACTGAGGTGGAAAGGTAAACGGCGTTTCCATGCACTCTGGCTTCCATCATGGTGTTCCGTTGCGCCAGAAGCGGTTTAGTCATGCTGGCCACATGACCCAGAAAGCTGTCTGTGGACAAATACCAGCTCCTTTGACCTGAAAAGCGAGCGTCGTTCCTCATAGTCAAATTCAACTGGACTTAACCATCCAGGGGGTCCTTTACCTTTACTCCTTCAGGTATACAAGACCAAAGCCATTTAGGACTTTAAAGTTCAACACCAACTCTTTGAATTGTGCTCAGAAACGCACTGGGAGCCAATGCAGATCTTTTAGAACCAGTGTTATATGGTCCCAGTGGCCACTCTCAGTCACCAGTCTAGGAGCTGCATTGTGGATTGTTTTAATTGGTTTATGAGTCTCTCTCACGTACACAAACCATGTGTGTGTGTGTGTGTGTGTGTGTGTGTGTGTGAGAGAGAGAGAGAGAGAGAGAGAGAGAGAGAGAAATTGTCCTGAGCAAGTCTGCTAGCACAAATCTAGGCACTTCATTAATAATGATAGTCTCCGTCTTTTGAATTCAGAAACCATGGAGCCCTCCATCACTGTTTCGAAAGCCAACTTTGACATCTCGCTCCAGAGTACTGTGGCCCTGATTCTTGTCTGCAATGTGAATGGGTTTTCCCCAGAGGAAATTAGCATCTCATGGAAGAAGGACAACAATATCCTGAATGAAACGCTGTATGACAACGGACCAGTGACACCAGCTGGGAAAGGGTACACCACTTACAGCATCCTTAAAATTGGCAGAGACGAAGCAGGGGGGAAGGGCGGCAGCTACAGCTGTGTGGTCCACCATTCCTCGTCCAACCAGCCACTCACTAAGAGTGAAAAGGTACCCATTGGTAAGTGAATCTCCCAAGGTGGGTGCTGAGGTTGCAAAGATCAGTCAGGCTCTTTGTATGAATGATAACCTTCTAACACTTTCCTCTCTAGAGAAGGTTGCATTTTTTAGTAGGTCACATCATTCTTGGGGGGGGGGGGGACACACATGGTCATAGCTAGGAGATAGATGCACCAAAGCTAAGAAAGGCCTGTTCACAGGAAAAGGTCTTATTCCTTTCCCTTATCTCTAAATATTGTAAGTTGCTATATTTGTTTAAAAAGCCTTAACAAGTGACCTGCTGGGAGCCTGAAGGGCCCTGCCCTGCTTCTATCCACCTGACATGCTCCAAAAAGGAGTGCTGCTGCTGCTGCTGCTGCTGCTGGGAGGACTCTGTTTTTATTGTTTGGTTTTTTTAAAAAAAAAATGCTTTTATTTTTTATCTATGTCGTTTTAAATTGTGATTGATATAATGCTGTATTCTTAGTTTTAGATTTTGTGATTTATGTGGAAATTGCTTTCCATTTGGTTGTGTGCTTTTTGATGTGTTTTATTTATTGTTTATGACTTTTGTTATGTTGGTAATTGTGCAAATCTGGTCGTGTTGTAAGCCGCCTTGAGCGTTGTTTTAACTATGGAAAGGCGGCATACAAATAAAATGATGAATGAATGAATGAATGAATGAATGAATGAATGAATGAAAAGTAGGGTATGGTAAAAAGTTTGGGATTCAGTACAAGGGTTTTCCTGCCATTGCAGATTTCACACTGTACACTAATGCAACCAGTGTTACATCAGTGTTACACCAGTGCAACACTACAGTTGGGATGTAGCCACCTATTCAGCAATACAGGAAGAAGCAACTGTGCCTTGATTCAGAGAAGAGTAGATGGAGAACACTGAAGACACAGGAAAGAGGAGAATCAACACTGAGCCACTGTATTCCCTTCAACAGGGCCAAGAGTGCTTGCATGCCCCTAATTTGTAGTGGTTGCAGCTACAAATAATAGAATCATTGATTAGAGTTGGCAGGGACCCTGAGGATCATTTAGTCCAACCCCTGCATGCAGGAATATGCAGCTGTCTCTTACAGGGATCAAACCTGCGACCTTTGTATTATTAGCACTACATTCTAACCAACTGAGCTATCTGAATATTTCTGTGAGGAGGGGGCAGTGGCGGAGGAAGCCTCTCTGACACCAGGGGCAGTGTGAACCGCCTATAAAGGCGGGGCGAACTGCCCATTGGGAGGGACGGGACGATGAGCACAGCGCCCACCGGGAGGGACGGGGTGGGGCGTGTGGCACCCATTCCCACCCCCTCTGTTTTTGCCCACCTGCCTGCTTCCCATCCTCTCCCCTGCCTGCCTGCCTGCCTGCCTCCTCCAGACGGGAGCACGGGGTCATGGCACGCTGCCCCCGCGACTCCCAACCCAGGGTGTGGGGCTATCACACCCGGGCAGAGGGCGCAATCGGCCCACATGGCCAGGTCAAAGGGCACACTCCACCACCATGGCCGGGCCAGAAGGCACGATTCGGTGTGGCAGTCTGCGCGGGGGGGGGCACAATCTGGTGTGGCGGCGCAGCTGGGGGACGCGATCCGGCCCAGCCAGGATTTTGTCACCCCTGTCAGGGATGGCACCTGGGGAGCCCCACCCCCACCTTGCTCCGCCTCTGGGAGGAGGTGCACGAGTAACAAGGACCAAAGCATAGACTAACAGTGGGATGGTAATCCACTTGGACCAGGGCAAAGGATCACATACCAAGAGTACACATTCACAGGATGCAACCTAATATACAATGAACTTGAAGTCAGGATGTAACTAAGCCTCGGTTAGATATCTCCTGAAATCTCAATCATGGTGCAAAGCTTAACCCTAAAGCCCGTGCAGGTAGATGTGGTTTGCAGCACTCTCAGCAAAACCTCACAGCATATTTCCAGGCATATTCATTGTACAAATGTTTCTGGCGATGACTTGCATGTGCAAGACAGCTATCAAAAAACACCACAGGCAGAGCATTCTTACCACCTCGCCTCACTTCTCTGCTTTTCAATGAGGAGAAGTTTACACATTCACCTGAGAAAAACTTGGCGCATCTGTGGATCAGAGTTCAGGCTTTGGTGAGTCTCTCCAAACTGTTGGCACCAGAGAGAATTGTCTTGTCCTCTGAACTCAGCACACAGGCAGGATAACCTTTAGGCATGAGCAGTTGTGAAGACAATATATCCTCATTCAACACAACTCTTAACTTCATTGACCTAAGGACTTCTGCTCTGCACCTAGCATTGCTGGGTTCACCCAACTGATGCTTGACCCCCTGCCACACTTTCTGCGCATGCTCAAAATTCAGTTCTGTCAGCTTCCCCCACCTATCGCACAACAACACTTCTACCGCCTATGCCAGGAATTCACACAAGGTCCTGTTTGCTGTTCCACTTTGTTTCACTCATGAAGAATTTCTTCATTTCTTTCGCTTATGCTCCTGAGGACTTCCTTTTTCTTAATACAGGTAATTTGATGTCTTCCTAACCCACCCTGCAATGCTACTCTTTCCCATTTTATGATGGCTACTTATAACAGAAGTTTCTTCACAGACCAGCTTCAAGCACCTACTGTTGAACTCCTGCAGTCGATAGACCAAGAAAATAAAACCATCACCCTGAAGTGCATCGCATCTAACTACAGACCCCCAAATGTGAGCATCGAGTGGAAGGCTGGTCCACAAAACAAGAAAGTAACATTTGTGGAACAAAAGATGGCGGACGGGACATACAGTTCCAGCAACCAGTTGGAAATGCCCATCTCTCAATGGCAAGAAGTGGAGATCAACACATGCGAGGTGGTGCATGAGGCAACAAATACAAAGGTGGTCAGGAACATCTCAAGAAAAGGTAATGTTGAACAATAAACCACACAACAAATTGCCAGAATTTCTGGGCTGAATCCCTCAGTTAGACAATGAAAATTAAGCGTTGCCACTTACGTCAGGCCTAGTTAGCCACCCATTATCAGAGCAGCCAATGGCTGAACCATGGACAGAAGCAATAGTGAAAAAAATGAGATACAAAGCTGAATATGGGAGAGGCAAAGCAGGAAGAAAAAGAATATAGATAGGACATACTATTCCCAAACCACTGATGGTTTTATTCCAGCATCACTGGTGTTATTTTGAAGAATCCAACGCTCACCACAGTCTTACAAAATAGATTTGCCTTTCCCTCTCTTTCTCTTCAGACTGGATTGTGCTGACAGCTCTCTCATTGACTCTCAGCACTGACCCACTCTGTCCCAGCACAGGACTGGGGAACAGTGGTAACATCACTTTAGTCTGCTCCATCTATGGCAACTCCCTAGAGAACATCCAAGTCATCTGGGAGGCCAGTGGGAAGGCTCAAGAGGCCCCCAAGCCTGCAAACCTTCTGAAGAATGCTGGCCAGTTTTATACCAGGAGCAACTTGGTTGTGCCCCTGAAGGAATGGAACACGCTACAGGAGTATACCTGCAAGGCAAGGCAACCTGGTACAAGTAGCATCCAGACAAGCAGCATCAGCAAGTGCACAGGTGATTTTCCAAGCCTACTGCAGAATCTCTCTCTCTCTCTCTCTCTCTCTCACACACACACACACACACACACACACACACACTTTCTCCCTCTCTTGCTCTCCTTAGTCCATTTCACTCCCCAGAGAGAAAATTCACTCATTTGCTCTACTGTCCTGCTCTCCTACATTTTCCCTGGTTCCTGTCAGATCTAAGGCAAACAGACAGCCAGGCAATCAGGTGTCATCAGTAGACAATCCCAGCCTGCACTACAATAGTGTGTTGGGCATAGAATGTATAAATCACATTTCTGAGGACTTGACTAATATAGGCCATCTGATGGGGAAATGATTGGCTTCACCAGATAGGGCTGCCATATTTCAAAAAGTGAAAATTCAGAGACAAAAATTGTTGAATTTTTTTTTTCTTTTTAGTTTTGCCCAAAGCTGTTGAGCATTTTCGCCGAAAACAACACTGTCAACATGGGACGCTGCTTCCAACTGCAGTATTCTGGCTACGTCTGGGAAATTCCAGGCATATGGCAACCCTACACCATGGGGAATTTGGTGCAGTTTCCAAATGTGGTGTTGAAAAAGTTGGGACCTCCCTTCACCCCTCAGCTCCTCTTCTCCTCACAGTGCCCCATTTCTCTCTATCTTCCTGCCAAGTGCTTTACTCTGACCATCATAAAAATCCATCTTTGTCTTTTGTTCCCCTCTAGCATGTAAAGGGAGCATCCCACCTCCCAGTCTCTACCTCCTGAAGCCACCTCTTGAGAAACTACTAACCGAAAGTAAAGCTCTCTTTATTTGCCTTGTTGTGGGATACGACCTGGACCATGCCATGCTCACCTGGATGGTGAATGGCATAAACTACACCAAGAATGCCGAAAAAGCAAACATCACAAGCCACACAAACCTCACCCAGAGCTTACAAAGCCAGTTGACCATCACCAGAGAGGCCTGGGATTCTGGCAATGCAATCCAGTGCCTAATTTCTCATCCCTGCTCATTCTTCCCAGACATGAAGCAGACCATCCAAAAAAACAAAGGTGAGAGAAGATATGGAAGAAATGTGTGATAAGTGAACAACTACTGGTTGTGAAAATAGCATCTGATAACTCCAAAGGAAATAGTATTCTGCATACCAATGGATGGATAGAGGAAAATGTATGTGGTGCCTGTCCCACATCATTCAACCATCAGAGACTAGGCCTCGAATTTATGAGAAAGTAATGGGGCTTCAGATGGACATAGATCTCAAAGTTTAGCATGAAAATTAAATACAGTCTTCAGTATATCAATACAGTGGTACCTTGGTTCTCAAACTTAATCCCTTCCGGAGGTCCGTTCAAAAACCAAAGCATTCAAAAACCAAGGTGCACTTTCCCATAGAAAGTAATGCAAAGAGGATTAATCCATTCCAGGCTTTCAAAAACAACCCCTAAAACAGCAATTTAACATGAATTTTACTATTTAATGAGACCATTGCTCCATAAAATGAAAGCAAAAATCAATGTACTGTACTATAAAACAAATAAAACAGTATTGCAGATGATAAAAATTGAAATTATTTTTTTCTTACTTGCACTGATGATAGCCATTGTTTGGATGGGGGGTGGGCTTTTATCCATTTCTGCAGTCACACTATCAATCAATCAGTAGCTGAGCTGGGTTTCACACAGTCACAAAAACAAATTAACCGAAAAAGCCTCAAAAACAAAAACGCTAAATAAATAGCAAAAGCAAAATCACCCAATATAAGCTCCAAATATCACTTCAGAACACTGCAATTACAATGGGGGGACTCAAATTAGCAGCGCAACAGCAAAACGGAAAGGGAAGACTTGAATTACAATGGGGGATGCAAATTAGCAGCGGAACAGTAAAAACGGGAGCTCGGGACTCAAAATGGAGCACATTCGGCTTCCGAAGCAAAGATCGCAAACCAGAACACCTATTTCCAGGTTTTCCGCATTCGATTTCCAAGTTGTTCATGAACTAAGCTGTTCGAAAACTGAGGTACCACTGTAGTGTGATTCACTATTCCCCACCACCACCAACATAGTGCTCTCTCTTCGTGTGTCATCTAATTGAATATCAACCTTGTCAGCATTTCTGTTTTCATCTCCTTCCATATAGATTCCAACCATGTTAAAATTCCATCTTTCAACTTGGTCATTCTATCACCAAGACAATTCATACAACCTACATCCCAAGCTGTAGCTTGGTTGGCTTGTGAGGTCTCTGGATTCTCCCCAGCTGAAATATTCATCAGGTGGAAGAAGAATGACACAGACATTGATGTCTCTGAATATATCACAGGGCCTCCAACAGCCCAAGCTGGAAGCCCCACTTTTACCATCCAAAGCATTCTGAAAGTCCCAGCATCTGAGTGGAGAAGCAGAGCCCTCTATTCTTGCATTGTGGGGCATGAGTCCTTAACTCTTATGAAGAATGCCAGTGAGCATTTGTATGGTAAGTCTGGGTGCTGGAGAATGCTTCACTAGCCAATGAAAGAAGAAGGCTTAACCTTGCACAGAAGAATTTGTTGTGTGGGTCACTGCCACTAAAAAAGAGAGTTGAAGAATTGCTCAGCAGCAATTCTCACCACAATGAAGGTTAGTTCATACATGCATGAACTCAATGATCACAACTCAACATTCAGATGAACACTAAACTTCCTCCGTCAAAAAGCAGCACTTCTCTGCTGACTTCGGAGGTAAGATAGCTCTGTCTGTGGTGTTTTATGGCAGGAATGTGGAGTTTGCAGCAGTCATCAGGTGCTGAACATGTATGTGTGTGTTCATCACTTGGAAACAAGCCTCCATAAGTTACTTCCACTGAAATCATTGGGCAGAGGAGCTTCACTTCTAAGGAAATGTGTGTACTTCTCAGTGTTCAAACTCAGTGTTCATTAACCAGGCACTTGAACTGACAGGGAACTCTGCTCTCTATCCATGCATGTTCTGTTTTGCAACCAAAAGGTCAACCCTTTCATTTCAGATTTTCTGCAACCAGCTCCCCCGCAGGTGACAGCATTCCACACCTCGGAAGATGGGGGAAGCCAGAAACTTGTTTGCTTTGCTACCGACTTCTATCCCAAAAATATAGACATTGAATGGGCCACCAAAGGACACAGGCTCAGCTGCAGTCCTAACTCATCAGCTCTAGTCCCACTTGGTAATGGGAAGTTCCAGAAGACCTGCAGTTGGGTACTCAGCAGAGAAGAGTGGAGAGAGCCAGAAATCTATACATGCACTGTGAATCACAGCTCAACCAACACCATGATTAAGAAGGACTTGCATTATTCTGGTAAGTCATAATATACAGGTAAACCACATTGAAAATATAAGGAACTCAATCCTAATGGGAAACAGAGTGGCTCTGCAGAGTGCTTAGCCCTTACCACTAAGTAGCCACAATTATCATTATTCATACAAGCTCCTAAGATGTCATAGGGAATCGGAGGGCAGAAAGCAAGTTTAAGATACCACTTTTTTATTCTATGCCTTTAACAACTGCATACTAGCAAGAGATAAATGGAAAAATCAGCAGTTTGCTGATAGTTGTGGCAATTGATTTGATGATCAATTGTGTGCACAGAATAGGGGGTAGTGATGGGTTGATTGGGGGATGAAGTAGATGTTTGAGGAACGTGGTAACAACATGCTCAGAGCACTTGACTATATTTCTGAATGTCAAGTCCCTGTTTCCACTCAAAGGTGGTAGAATCAGTTGGGCATAATGCTGGGCCACATATTTCTCTCTCTCTCTCTGTCTTGAGCTGGTTTCACAAACACACACTTTGTCATTTCCACCTCAAACTGGAAGATTCTTCCATTTTCTATAGAACTAGTTATAGCATCCAAATCATAAACTTCTTTTGCTTAAGACTCATGGGCTAGTCCAACACAGGGTTCTCTTGTGGTTGGATTAGTCATTACAATATGACACCTTAAACCAACAGATAGGGTGATTTCTGAAGAGCACATCTCAAACCCGTTCAATCTGATGATTATTTGTTTTTGAAGGAATGGCCCCACTTCTTAACAAGACAGCTATCAAAATGCAGCCACCGCTCTTTGAAGATCTCTTTATAAACAAAAGTGCCGTTCTGACATGCATGATGCCCCTTGCAAATGCAACCATTAACTCAACAGTCAGTTGGACAATGGATGGAGAACCTGCCGACACAAAAGCTGTGACTACCACATTCTCGAACAAAACCAACAGCACTTCTTGGATCTACGGACAACTGCGCGTGAATCTGACTGAATGGAAAACCACTGTGAAGTTCACCTGTAGCATCCAAAATGGCCTAGGAGAAACCAAGCAACACTTTGAGCGAAGGAATGGTGAGGACCTACAAAAAGGGTGGGCAGGAGCATATGAGACACTGAGAGCAAAACAGAGTGATTCAGGAACACACCAAAGTTACTGGAGATTGAGTCAAAGTACTAACCCATTTTGCTCAATATGCTAATTCAGATTGCAGCCAACACAAAATAATATTAAGCTAACACAGCCATCCATCACCTACATTTAAAGCCACCTGAGGACAGGATTGAAGCTACTAATCTTAACAATTTGTATACGCAATGAAGTTTTACCTCTTTTATGCCAGTTTCATTTTCATGATTTCCACAAAGAATTACGGGTGTTGTACCTTTCAGAATGCTGAAAATACTATTAGAGAGCCACCTCAGTTGTAACAACAACAAATATAATTCCAATGGTTTTCTGGGGAAAGTGAAAGACTGATAAACAGGGTAAATTATGTCCTTAGTAGTTTCTTCCAACATTTTTTGTTTCCCTTTTTTTAACACAGGCACAATGAAGCCTCCAAAAGTCTACCTCCAGCAACAATCCTCCAATGATGACTTAAATGTAACCTTATTCTGCGTGGTCAGAGACTTCTACCCAGGAGAGATCTTTGTGAAGTGGGAAGAGGAGAAAAAAGGAATGTCACTGAAGGGTTATGATGCTCATGGTCTGAAATGTGACCATGAAAAACAAAGATGTTCCTTAGTGAGCATACTTGAAGTCCCCACAAGCAAGTGGCTGACAGGAGTCTCTTACGCATGCCTTGTAGCACACGTCTCCTCTGAAAACATCACAATCAGAAGAACCAATTCCCTTTCCGGTAAAATACATCTTATCTGCACCTTACCACCAGATAAATTCACTTCGTTGCGAAGACAATGCAATTTCCTTGACATCTTGATTTGGCCTGCTTGCTGTCTTCACATCCCACTAGATGGGATGTCCATTCTGTTATATCACACAACGTTAATGTATCCTGCAGTTCTATATTAAAGTAATAATCAATGAGGTGTTTCTTTCTTTCTTCTTCAGTTGCATCTTGTGCCCCGATCCAATAACCAGATATAGCTTTTGCACAAAATCCACACTGTATGCTGATCCTCTAAAGATGCCCTAGGAACACTGTTGGTCTTTGTGGGGTCTATATTCAACAAAGAGAAACCAACATGCCTTCAACGCACCCTTGTCTCTTATTTGTTTCATCGTATATTTACTGTTGTACTTTGTTCTTGCTTTTTTGAAGACTTTCTCCTCCATCTGTTCTCCAAGGAGTAACCATATCATCTCACCTCATCCTGCAGATTCCTGGGACTGTGCCATCATGGGTGCTGCTCTGTGCGATATCCGCAATGAAAACGAAGATGAGTACAGTGAACTCGAGGAGGCCAACAGCGTCTGGAACAAAGTTTCCACTTTCATGGTCCTCTTCACTGTTGCAATCTTCTATGGGGGACTTGTCACTTTCATCAAGGTAAAAAGGGAACGAGCTAGAGCAACGTTTCCCAAACTTGAGTCTCCAGCTGTTGTTGGACTACAACTCCCATCATCCCTAGCTAGCAGGACCAGTGGTCAGGAATGATGAGAATTGTAGTCCAAAAACAGCTGGAGACTCAGGTTTGGGAAACCCTGGGCTAGAGTCAAACCTTGGAAGCACCACACAAATGTAGAAGGCACTGGCCAGTGTGGTGTAGTGGTTAAGAGCGGTAGCCTCGTAATCTGGGGAACCGGGTTCACATTTCCGCTCCTCCACATGCAGCTGCTGGGTGACCTTGGGCCAGTCACAATTCTTTGAAGTCTCTCAGCCCCACTCACCTCACAAAGTGTTTGTTGTGGGGGAGGAAGGGAAAGGAGAATGTTAGCCGCTTTGAGACTCCTTAAAGGGAGTGAAAGGCGGGATATCAAATCCAAACTCTTCTTCTTCTTCTTCTTCTCACCCAACAATTAATTGTGGACACCATCTCTCACGGTCCTAAATCGTTTTGTGTGTGTACATTTGACAAATGTTATTAAGTGTGAGCAAGTGAGGACAAACTTGCATTTGCAGACCTGTGTTGATATGGATGTGCACATCTACCTACTTGTTTGACTTCTTAGTGCTGATAGAATGTCCTCTGCCTGTCACAAAATGGACATGAGATCAATTGGCTTCTAACTCACTGTTCTCCAGCAACAGCAGAACCAATGTCCTAGGTGTACTGTTCTCATCCCCAAATCATTCAGATAAACATGCATGGATTGTTTAATCTTCTCCCCACCTCTTTTGTTTCCACAGGTGAAGTAACCTTCCTCCTTATCTCACGATGAAGAATATGCAGAATAAGACCCTGCTTTTTCTCTCCATTATATAGTTCTCTCAGTCTTTTTCCATTATAATTTTTGTCTGCTACAATACAACAAAGCATTAATGTCAGAAAACATTAACTTCAGTGTTACTTTGTTTGCTTTGCCATCTTTTGCAATAATCGACACAGCCAACTTTGCTTCAAAAAGATGGTTAACAGGTCACTGAGGAAAGCGACCTCAACTTTACATGAACATTATCTCAAATAGTAAATAACTTTCTGTATCAATATTGCAAGTGCAACAAACAGCAATTTTGCCAGTGCCGACAATATGGAGCTCAACAATTGTGAAAGAAATAAACAACAAAGAATAGCATATCAACCATCCATGAGTAATAAAATGAATGATTTATCTTTTCCTTCCAACTATAGCAACTGACGGGTTGCAGAAAACTGGATCTGAGCAGGAGCCATCCAAATTGGTGAAAAGCTCCAAAGCTATTTCGTTGCTCTACACTTTGTATTAATTTCCTCCAAATCCTGAGCCATTATTTCCACAGCGGCAGTTTCTAGAAGCATTGCCATATTGATATGTTGCCAATTTGCAGCCCAGAGAGCAAGCGTTTAGTCTTAAGTGTACTGATAAAAGTAGAAGATGAGTAGCTGTTTTTGCTTTCCAAATTTAAGTCCTTTTGTCCACATTTTCTCCTTACTTGCAACAGAGGACTCCATTATTTGCCCTCCTATAGACAAACAGAAAAATGTGTACAAAATGACTGTGATCAAAAGTGGTCAGAACTGATACAACCAATAAAGGCCTCTTCCTTTATCACCATGTTTAAAGAGAGGAGCCTGATAAGCAAAGAGTTTTTCATGGGTGGCAGCAAGCACACACCCTTTCCAAGGCTATTGATTTCTACTGGAGAGAGTTCTGGGCATGTTTAAATCTCCAGAAGTCAAATCAATGAAGATTAAAAGTTCTCAGCTTTTTATCATTCCCACTTGGCTTGCATAGTGCAAAATATCAGCCAAAGTTCCCCTGTGTTGTGTTGAATTACTTTTCATGGTTACATTAGTTTCGTGTTGAAACTTTATCCTGTCACATTTGCATTACATTGTCCTCTGCTCCTGGACCACAAAGCAGCAACAATTATAACTTGAGTTTTCCTAGGATCACAGTCCATCTAAAAAAGAGATTTGTCGCTGCTGTTGATCA
The DNA here is from genome assembly GCF_964106915.1 of Podarcis gaigeae. Classification (NCBI taxonomy): domain Eukaryota; kingdom Metazoa; phylum Chordata; class Lepidosauria; order Squamata; family Lacertidae; genus Podarcis; species Podarcis gaigeae. The sequence goes on along the minus strand of NC_139689.1, from coordinate 8,377,117 downwards.
GCCATTTGGTGCTAATCAGCTGCTTAGCATGGTCATAGCTAACTGTATGAACCACTTTGCATTAGCAAACTGATTGGACAGATAATTAATAATAATAATCTGGCTCAAGTTTTCAGTGCTATTCAGCTGTTAAAGCTCACAGCACTAAATGGTTGCTTTCTTGAACTATGATTGTTCAGCGAGTAGATGCTGTCTCTTATTAACCAAGGTGTATATCTGGTGCATATGTTATCAGAGTTGTCGTACACATCAGCCGTGTTTGACTGTAGTTTACTAAACTGCCAGCACTGTGCAGGCATCACGTTATCAGACTACCACCCTCCCGTATCGTTTGCCATAATGTGTTACTATAATCTGCATAAAAGCAATGCATTGTATTGCATTCTATTGCACTGTACCAATTTGCATTGATTTATCGAATGAACCTAAGGATGCACAATATAAACATTATGGTATAACATCCTTGTGTTTGGTGCTGAGTTTGTCTATATTAATTTCTGTCCTCGTATTGCTTCTGATTGTAATAATTTTGCCTTGTACGCTATTGCCCTCCATTGTATAAGTCTTTGTTCAAATTAGACATATCAAAACTCAGCTGCTACATAAACTTCTATTAACCATTCATTGTTGTTGGTTCTCAGTTTTCTTCAAAGCACTGGACACACCCTTTGGGACACAAATGCCTCTTTTCAGGGATTCTCCTAAAACAAGGATGGGGAATCTTTTTCATGCTGAGGGCCACATTTCATTCTGGGCAACCTTTCAAGGGCCACATGTTAGTGGTGGGCAGGGCCAGAGGCAAAAGAACAACAAATGAAAATGTTACCTTTGTACAGTAGACTAGCTTCTACGCATACTCACACACCTGCCTTTATTCTCCATCTGAGCAACCAAGAGATCAAGGCACATTCGAGGTAGGCAAAAACAGTCCAGGAGAGTGCTAAGCAGTGAAGGGAGTGGCCTGGGGAGGAGGCGGTGCTTGGGAGGGAGGGTGGTGTAGGGAGAGTTCAGAGGGCCAAGCAGAAATGCTTGGAGGGCCACATTCAGAACCCAGGTCTGAAGCTTCCCAACTCCAGACTAAAATGTGTCTACTGTGTGTAACTCACAATGGACTAGTGGTTAATACTTTTAACATACCAGAGCTGCATGCCACTCCAATCTTTGAGTGGTGCAAGATTCCAGGGGTTCATCTTTCCTTTAAGGAATAAGGAACAGTGGAGACTGTGGTATTTTTACAATATGTGGTATTATTATTATTATTATTATTATTATTATTATTATTATTATTATTATTAATTTGTGCCCTGCCCATCAGATTGGGTTCCTCCAGCCACTTTGGGCTACTTCCAGCAAATATAAAAACATAATAAAACCTTAAACCTTAAAAAAGCTTCGCTATACAGGGCTGCCTTCATATGTTTCCAAAATCTCCTTAACATCTGATGGGCATTCCACAGGGTGGGTGCTGCTACCAAGAAGGCCCTTACACACATATACGACCTGAGCCTACAATGGAAGGGTACACAGCATTGGCACTTCAAGAGGGTCTTGCTTCTCCCAAACTACAACTGTAGATTCCAAAAAGAAACCAACCATTGCACTCTAAGCCTCTCTCCAACTTGCCGCTTTTACCAGACTGCAACCTTTTTTCTCTACGTCACACCCCAGCCAACTGTAAATACTCTACCTCAAGGAAGTTCCCAACAAAAAAAAATCAATATAAAAACCACAAAAGTCATCATAAAAATAAGAACAAAAACAAACACAGTTAAATGGGCATCACATGTCAATCAACCAAAGGCCTGGTTGAAGAGGAATGTTTTTGCCTGGCGCCAAAATGTGTATAATGAAGGCATCTCGTGTTGCAACCCTCCAAGCCTCTTGTGGAGGAGGCACCCAATTCAAGGCCTCAAAGGATGACCTCAGGATTTGGTTAGGTTCATATGGAGAGAGGCAGTCCTTGAGGTATTGCGGCCCTGAGCCCTAGGCTTGTGCCTAGGGACCAAGTGAATCCACCTCATTTATCCTTCAGAGTACCACAAACAGCCTTTTCCAAGGCTTATCCAGTTTCAGGCTCCTGTCCCTTTTTCCTTTTGGGTTGTAAAACCTTACAAGGTTTCACAAAGTTTAACTCAAAGCAGCACAAGATCAGGATCATTGTGAGAAATGAAACCTATGGTGAGATCAAGCGACCTAATGCTGCTTAGAGTGCTGGTCTAGAATACATACATAAATGTATATGTATATGTATATGTATATGTATATGTATATGTATATGTATATGTATATGTATGGAGGGAGCTGGGGTCAGTAGAGATGTCAGATGAAAAGTGGGAAGGACTCCTGCATACACAACAAGAGGAAAGAATTGCAACAGGTACAACCTGCATGAAATTTCCACAATTATCCTCTCTCCTACACAACCTTTAGTGGTTCAGGTGCCCTGCACTTTTTCTTGCCTGGCCACCCTATTCATGAGACATCTTTACAGGACCTTGCAGCCGCCTCAGGATACCAGGTACTGACACCACGAGAAATCTACATGGTGCCTTCCAAATCTTGTTGGGCTACAATTCCCACCATCTCCTGGTCATTGGTGATGCTGTCTGGTGCTGATGGGAGTCAATGACATCTGGAGGGCTACCCTTGCTGTAGACATTGCTAACACTGGAGCGGCTTCAGGACTTGCCTCCAACCCTGGTTTACACTATCATTACTGAGGATTGGGGGGGTGGGGGGCAGTGGCTGGCTCTGTCAGTCTATACACTGTAGGCAAAGGCATGACATTCTGCCCCATCCCAGTTTGAGTTTCCTCTGGTAGATATGCTCAATTCATAGAGCGTGTGGCTCATGCAAAATCAGCAAAACATGGTTGTTGCTTTCTCAGGCGCTGAGAAACCCACCGTTTGTTATCTGAAGTTGACTCAGAACACATCAATGTGAGTTTCTATTCAAAGCCCCACACATCATATCTGTTCATTCCCTTCTGACCACCAGCACTGGCCTTTGGCTCAAAGCGGAAACACCAGTTCACCTCTGTTGGTGAAAACAGGTTGCATCTGTTCTCAGGATGACTCATCAAAATGTCAATGTGGGCCTTTCAGTCTTACCTATATTGCGATCAACAACAAACCATCAGGAGGGATATTCATGCCATGGTTTTCAGCCTCAGTGCACTTCATCCACACATTCCTACTCTGAAAAACAATGTGCAATAAATTAGAACTGGAAGGAATCTATTGAACATAACATTAATCAAATGTGGGAGGGATATTTTAACTGCTTTGCAGAAAGAAAAATAGCAACCTCTCACCAGCACAATGACCATATGGTTAAGGTGCCATCCCCAGGCTCCATAAATTGTACATGTGTCTCCCCCCCCCCTCAAATGGCAGCCCGAGACAGGAAAGTTCAGCAAATGAAGCTCCTTCCACCATTTTTTATCCATGCCAGGACAAGCTTCACCTGCTAAATTTCTGCATATCATGTAGCTATGAAAGAAGTCCTAATACAGCTGAAATCTTGGAACTAGGCCTGGTCTCACCTCTACCAGGATCATATATTATTTCTCTCACCGTGAATATGACTATAGCAGCCTGCCCAGCACCACAGTCTAGGAGGCAGGGCCCTATGCACACCTAGCAAACACACCTGCCAAAAGCCACCAAAAGTCTTAAGAGAGCTGAAGAAGACCTAATGTCCATACATACCAACTGTCCTTAGTTGCCAAGGGCTAACCCTGATTTCTGGTCACTCTCCCTGGAAAGTTGCTATACCTATTTGGTTCTCTGGAGAGTACGTTGAAGAGGCCATTTTGAAATACTGTGCACTAGAGTTTGGCAGGGTAGAGACATCATCTTGCTGACAAAGGTCTGCATAGTTAAAGCTATAGTTTTCCCAATAATGATGTATGGAAGTGAGAGCTGGACCATAAAGAAGGCTGATCGCCGAAGAATTGATGCTCTTGAATTATGGTGCTGGAGGAGACTCTTGAGAGTCCCATGGACTGCAAGAAGATCAAACCTCTCCATTCTGAAGGAAATCAGCCCTGAGTGCTCACTGGAAGGACAGATCCTGAAGCTGAGGCTCCAATACCTTGGCCACCTCATGAGAAGAGAAGACTCCCTGGAAAAGACCCTGAAGTTGGGAAAGACTGAGGGCACAAGGAGAAGGGGACGACAGAGGACAAGATGGCTGGACAGTGTTCTCGAAGCTACCAATGCCAGTTTAACCAAACTGTGGGAGGCAGTGGAAGACAAGAGTGCCTGGCGTGCTCTGATCCATGGGGTCACAAAGAGTCGGACACGACTAAACAACTAAACAACAACAACAACAACAGAGTTTGTCAGGTCTGCAGTAGTTCAGTGCTAAGAGCCAAACTTAATGTGGTGGGGGCAGATACACTATGGCCACACAATATTGGTTGAAACCGTCATGGTTTCCCACTAAGATTCCTGAGGACTGTTGCTTATTAAGGGTGCTAAGAGTTGTTAGGAGACTCCCTTGTCCCGCCCCCCACCCCGACAGTTGCAATTTGCAGAGTGGTTTAGCAATCAAACCCTCCTCCTGAGGAACTCTGGAATCTTTTTGCCATACCTCCCAAACCACAGTGAGAGATGCACAGCTAGGACAAAACTTGGCCAGTTGTTTCATACATGCTCAGTGAAAGCACAACCATTGTCCTTCTCACTCAGAACAATTTTGCACTCCTTGGAAATGGTAAGTTCGAGAGGGCAGAAGATTAATGGGGCAGCACCTCAGCCAGCATCAGAATGTAGAGGCTATGAAGACCACTTTGATTACTTCAATATTGTTTGGCATTGAGTTGTAGCCAAATGCAATTTACTTCACAAAGACTGAGTGGTCAGGTTCTAGTGAGTCTCAGCTTCCTTTCATATCTGGAGTCAGGCTCAATTGGATAGTCCTCCTGGAGTGGTTTGAGTCACTTACCCTAGCTACTGACACCTTACTGCGCTTACTCAGGATCAGGAGTGAGACCCTATCAACATATAGTTTCTCCGCTCAGAGATCTGCACTACTTCCCCATCTGCTGCCAGATCCAGGTTCACAGTGTTAGTAAAGTTAAAGGTAAAGGTACCCCTGCCCGTACGGGCCAGTCTTGCCAGACTCTGGGGTTGTGCGCCCATCTCACTCAAGAGGCCAGGGGCCAGCACTGTCCGGAGACACTTCGGACACACGGAAACGCCGTTTACCTTCCCGCTGGTAAGCGGTCCCTATTTATCTACTTGCACCCGGAGGTGCTTTCAAACTGCTAGGTTGGCAGGCGCTGGGACCGAGCAGCGGGAGCGCACCCCGCCGCAGGGATTCGAACTGCTGACCTTTCGATCGGCAAGTCCTAGGCGCTGAGGCTTTAACCCACAGCGCCACCTGCGTAGTCTTATACAAAGCCCTTAACAGCTTGGGACTAGTTTTTTTGCAGGATCACTTTGCCCCACATACGCCCAATAACCATCTGAATCTGCAGAAATGGCACTGTAGTTGGTGCCAAATAACAGAGCCCCCTCTCCTTTGCTTTCTTAATGGCCCATCACCCAGGTGATTGCCTCAACACAGTTAGATAGCCTGGCTTATATTTTAACACTTGCTATTATAGGTGCCTGGCACCCACAAACTCAAAACAATATAAATTTGCCCTCCACAAGGCGGTGAAGCGTTTGTTCAAAGTGAAGCTACTGTTGGTGTGAGCAACTTGGCCCCAAAGCAACCTTGGAGGAAATTGCCCCCTCCCACTTCTATGAAACAAAAAATGGGTGGCATTAGGTGGCACCGAAAGTGATATGGAAAGGGTCAATCACCAATAAATTCCAGACTTCTCAGGGTGAGGCCTAGTTCCACATTCAGCCCAGAATTATCTGCTATGGAATACAGACCCTCCAAGTGTCCCTATTTTCCAGGGACGTCCCTGATTCAGAGAAGCCATCTCAGTTTCTGATTTGATCCCAGAATGTCCCACTTTTTCTTAGGATGCCCCTATTTTCATTGGAGGGTAGGGAATTATCTGACCCCTGAGCCATCTGAAGGCAATCCTGCATAGGGGATTTTTTTTAAAAAAAAGTTTTATTATCTTTTTGTATATGTTGGAAGCTGCCCAGAGTGGCTGGGGCAACCCAGTAAGATGTGTGGGGTATAGATAGTAAAATTATCATTATGGAATGGGATGTCCCTATTTTCATTGGAGAAATGTTGGAGGGTATGGGAATAGTTGGTTTAGCATTTATACTTTTCTTATAAGGCCTTGGCAGAAAGTGATAAATTATTATTTCTTTTTGAAATAAATAAATATTAGGGGGCAATATCTCTCTCTTTGTGTGGAAGGGGGCTGTTTTGCCAGATTAACCCTAACTCTGGAAATTTGGTTAGTGACAAACCCAAAAGTTTGAAAACAAGAAAACAAGGCAAGACAAATAAACTAGAAAAAGGGGAAGTTCTGCCTCGGCAACAGTTTCACGTGGCCGCTTTTGGTTGCAAATTATAGCCCCCACCCCAGACATCACTCTACCACAATATGTTGTTTGTCTGTTTTCAGACCTTCATGTCAGCACCAAGGACATCTACCATCACTTTCCTTTTTTGGAGACGGTTTCCAAGAACATTAGGAGAAAACACTGAAGACTTCATAGAACTGAGATGACTTTCCAGGAGAAATGGACCATGCAAGGTCAACCTTTGATACGGTGAGTGAAAGGGGCCTACTCCCAGGCTTTGGGAAGATAGAAAGATAAGAAAAGACTCTTTCTAGGATCAGTCAACTATCATGGAAAGGATGTAGGTTGTAATAGGCTTGGGCATAAGTATTAGTATTTCCATTTGAATTCTGTTTTCTCATATTGATGGGCTTCCCAACTAATGCAGATTTTAACACTTGTTTACTGCCACCTCCCTGCTGAACTCAAGAGAGACTTAAACATAACAAAAACTCCCCAATAGCCACCTTAGGCCCATGTTCAGCTTGGAGCTGCTGCATGTGATCTTTGCAGCACGCTGGAAGGTAGGCTACCTGCAGCCCATCAGCCCAACACTTAGGCCAACTTTCCAGCTGACAGCTTAAGGGGGAGGAGTAGGGAGTAACCGGGCTGCCTACAAGATGCTCAGATGAGCAGCTTGCTTCTCTGGGATATTTAATGTGAAATGTTGATTGATTTCAATTCTCACAATTTGGTATATATTCCTGGTATCAGTAACCTTTCTCCTCACCCCTCTGCTTTGACATGCACAGCAATGGGGATGCCCCCAGGGAGCCGGCATTCTATGGGGAGATGTGCTAGGCCCCAACTGAATTATAGGTCTTGTGGCTGGAATACTGCATGTCCTCCACCATCCCTAAATTGTGACGAGAAGGAAGCCTCCTTAGTCAGCAGCACCCCTTTGAGAGGCAACACTGCAGAAGCTCAGCTGGGAGACGTGCAAGTCTTCTACATCCATTGCCCATTGAGGTATCTAGGGCCTCTAGGCAGGGCAAGGAAAGCTATTGGAACATCTCTTGACATCCAGTGCTCAGTTGGGGTGGAGTATGCAAGAGCTGGGTGGCACCCTGATCCTTTGCAACTTTGAAAATGTTAGGGAAAGCACCCAGCAACCCCCTAGCTTCTCTGAAACGCACCAATCAGCTAGAACAGCATCAAGCCTTTCAGATAGCAGCAATAATCAGGAGTGCTCAGCTAGGCAAAAGAGGATTTGTGCTCCTTCAGCTACAGCTTTGGAAATAATGGGAGGGGGGACTCCTAGAACCCACCTAGCTTCTCTGAAGCACACCACCTGCTCGTGAGATACTAGCTCTTTCAGATCCATAGCGGCTATAGCTAGGCCAAGGAAGCAACAGGGCTGGTTGACTCTTCTCTGAGCTGATGGAAGAAGTTCCCAGCATCCTCATAGCTTTTCTGTAGCTAACCTCTGAGCTGGGATAAATGCAAGCTACTTAGACTAGTGCAGATGTTGAGAGAGCAGCCAGTGTCTTTCTGAAGCTCAGTGCTGAGCTCAGAAAGAGTGGGATGGCTTCTGCTCAGCTATACCTTTGGGAACAATCATGGGGTAAGCTCCTAGGATCTCAGAAGCTGAGAAGCACACAAGCCATTCAGATCTACAGCAGCTATACCTGAAGCAGGGGAGCAACTCTTTCCAATGGCCAGTGGTCAGCTGGGGAAAAGTTTGGCATCCTGTTGGGCTACAGGCTAGGAGTAACTTCTGGGAGCCTTCCACTCTCCTCCCTCTTTTTCTCCAAAGCTGGGATAAGGAAGCTTTCAAGTGTTGTGCTCCAACCAACACACCATTAGGAAGATTGAAGGAATGCTAGGGATCTCAACCTTCCTTAAAATCAAGCTCTCGGCTTGGAGAGCTGTGTGGCTCTGGGCTTCAGTAAAGACAGAGATTGCAGAGAGAGCAGCTGGACCTCTCTACAGCCTGCAACTTTACTGGCAGGTGTGCAGATCTGAGCTCAGTGGTAGCTTTCAGTAAACTTCTAATTTAGCAACCAGCTTCTGCTCCTCCCTGCCGTTAGTGTAAGCAGGAATATGTGCTGCCTTTCCATTAAGCTCAGTGAAGAGCACTAGGCTCTATTGCTTCCCTGAAGCAGTGTCCTTCACCCCTGGACCCCAGACAGCGACCCTCTGGGGTTTCAGCCCAGGAATATATTCCAACCCTACCTTGAGGTTCTGTGAGTTAAACATGAGATTTCTGTGTGCAAAGCAAAAGTTCCATCACTGACCTGGGCTATCCCTGCTCTACCACTGAGGTACCCCTGTACCCCAATGTAGAACTGTTGCTGGGTTTCTTAAGTGCTTTTCTGCTGAGCAACTTGCAAGCCCCCTGGCTAATTGGGAGTCCTGGGAGGGAACATTGGAAGATGCTTCACCACTGAACTATGGGCCTTCCTGAAAGGGTCTCTGTGGGTCTCTGAAAGCCAGTGCTCCCCTTGAAGACTGGTGTGATAGTGCTCACTTTGGCAGCCCTTATACTAAAATTGGAACAATACGGGCGCAAGGATGGAAGACTGGTGTGATAGTCACACAACTACAGATCAGGTTCAGGAATGGTAGGGGCTTCGAATTAACTCTGCCAGCTAAGGAGCAGCTTTAGGAAAACCTAGGGGCAAGCCACTGCCTTTCCTTACCCTTGTGGAAGGCCAGCATAGAGCAGGTAGGTATGTCATAGAGTTGTAGAGTTGGAAAGGTCATCGAGTCATTTATATGCTTGCCTTATGTCCAGTTTCCAAGAGATCTCAGCTAGCCTCCCCAAACACTCCAGACTTCTCCATTTAGCTGAGAAGCATGAGAATGCTGATGAGCAACCAACACTCATTTAAAGGGTTTTAAGGTTCTATTTACCCTTGCTTTCTGCAAACCTCTGGGTGGTTGGGTTTGCACAACAGCACCAGAGCCTCTCATGTGAGTGTTATCTTTTGGAAGACTGGTGGGAACCGCTGGTCTCAGCTGACTCCTTTCTGGGGTTGTAGACTCAGGTGTAAGTGATGCAGTTCTCAGAAAGCTGTGGAGATCTCTCTAGTGCGGTGATGGCCAAACTTGGCCCTCCAGCTGTTTTTGGACTACAACTCGCATCATCCCTAGCTAACAGGACCAGTGGTCAAGGATGATGGGAATTGTAGTCCCACAACAGCTGGAGGGCCAAGTTTGGCCATCACTGGTCTAGTGTTTCTGAAAGCAGCTGCTCAACACAGTGAGGGGCTTGATGGTGGGTTGCAACTTGCAGGTGTGTGAGGCACCCATAAAACTGCACTACTAGCATGCAAAGCCATAATAATAATAATAATAATAATAATAATAATAATAATAATACAGCTTGGGACTCTTAAATACTGTGTCCCAAGCTATTTAGGACTTTGCATGCTAGTAATGCAACTTTATGGGTGCCTCACAAAGTAATGACCATTTGAGATCTATGATTAGCAGGGAAGGCCTGTTAGTAGCACTGCAGTGGGTGCTGCCTAGTTGGTACTGGCAGGGCCTTCTCGATGGTGGTTCCCTATTTGTGGAATGCCCTCCCTGGGGAAGTGCATCTGTCTCCCTCATTCAGGAGGGATTTAAAAATACTGCTTTTCATCCAGACATTTGATGGTTGAAAGATATTGCCCTTGGCAACCCTGAAATTATTAGCTCTGAGGATTGCGCATATCTATTGTACACCATACATTTAAAGCATATGGCTTTCCCTCCCTCCACCTGCAAAACCCTGAGAAGTGTAGTTTGCCGCTCACAGGACTACAGCTCTCAGCTGAAATTGTAGTTCTGCTTGTGGTGAACAAAGGTTTCCAACATCATTTGAGGGAAGCCCTGTGCTTTAAATATATGGTGTTGCTGTGACTCATGTTTAAATGTTTTTATATGTTTTTAGTGTTTTAATTAATTTATATCTTTTTGCTACTGTTGTTCCATTGGATGAAAGGGATGAGGTAGAAATTTAAACCACTGAGCCTAGGACTTGCCGATCAGAAGGTCAGCGGTTCAAATCCCCGCGACAGGGTGAGCTCCCGTTGCTCGGTCCCTGCTCCTGCCAACCTAGCAGTTCGAAAGCACGCCAAAGTGCAAGTAGATAAATAGGTACCGCTCCGGCGGGAAGGTAAACGGTGTTTCCGTGCGCTGCTTTGGCTCGCCAGAAGCGGCTTAGTCATGCTGGCCACATGACCCGGAAGCTGTACGCCAGCTCCCTCAGCCAATAAAGCGAGATGAGCGCCGCAACCCCAGAGTCAGCCATGACTGGACCTAATGGTCAGGGGTCCCTTTACCTTTTTTAATGAATACTCACTAAGCAGTTCTACAACTGACAACCCACCACAGATAAATCTAATAGGGAGCAGGGCATTTTCCCATCTGTGAGGGAGATTAATAGCTTCAGGTAGGCCAGTGGGAGCAACTGGTTTTGTCCCAGCCTCTCTGAAGCTTGGCAAGAGACACATAAGCCTTCAGCACCAATTCTGGAAAAGCTGTGAGGCATCTAAGCTCTCCTCACTCAGTACCCTTGTGGAATCAGCACTTGGCTAGGAGGTGAACCAGTCTCAAGTCCCTTCTTTGTGAAGGCTCCTGCAGAAGTGCTGTATATCTCTCTGTGTATATATGTGTTTTGAAGAGGAAGATATTCTTCTGTGACTACCAGAGTTCAAAGCCTTGTATTGTTATTCGTATGGCCACCTTCACACTAGAGTGGTACCTCGGGTTAAGTAATTAATTCATTCCAGAGGTCTGTACTTAACCTGAAACTGTTCTTAACCTAAAGCACCACTTTAGCTAATGGGGCCTCCTGTTGCTGCCGTGCCACCGGAGCACAATTTCTGTTCTCATCCTGAAGCAAAGTTCTTAACCTGAAGCAATATTTCTGGGTTAACGGAGTCTGTAACCTGAAGCATATGTAAACTTAAGCATATGTAACCCAAGGTACCACTGTATACAGTTGAAGCGTTCCAATACCACTCTAAACAGTTATGGCTTCCCCCAAAGAATTCTGGGGGCTGTAGTTTGTTGTTAAGGGTGCTGAGAGTCAAAAGGAGGCCCCATTCACCTCAAAGTGTTATCGCTGACAAAGTTCCCTTTCGAGAGGGGCTGGTTGTTAAACCACTCCAGAAATTATACTTCTGGGAGGGGGCTAGCGGTCTCCCAACATTTCTCCACACCATTGACAAACTACATCTCCCAGGTTTCTTTAGGGGAAGCCATGACTAGCATGGTGTAAGAATATGGTACATATTTCAAATAGCAATAGATGCTTAGTGATTGGTTGTGGGGTGTGGGGTGAGAGAGAGAATTTCTTTGAGAATGTGTTAGGGTTAGATAAATTTATTCTGATTGGGCTGGATGATAGCAGATGCTGATTGGCGGGAGGTTATAGAGTGGTGAATTAATTGTCAGTTAGGAAACATGAGGCATAGGCAAACTTGGCCCTCCAGATGTTTTTGGCCTACAACTCCCATGATCCCTAGCTAACAGGACCAGTGGTCAATGATGGGAATTGTAGTCCCGAAACATCTGGAGGGCCGAGTTTGCCTATGCCTGGGAAAGATGTTGGGATGTGACAGCTGAGATGGGGGAAAGGGAGTTGAAGAGAGACACGTGAGGAAGAGACAAAAGTACAGCTGAGGCCTGAATATTCATACCCACTGTTTTATTAATGCCTGTCTGGTGAAGATCAGTAGAATGGAACCAATGGTTGACATGGGGCTTGTCCTGTGTCTAGAAATTATAAGTTCTACTTCTCCCATCCTTTCTGAGAATGGGTCCTATTGATTATACCTGCCACATCTCCCAAGAAAACTCGTTGTTCACCACAGAATCAGAACAATCCACAGAAAAACCAGTTGATGTTTGTTCTAATTCAGTGATAAACAACTGCCCCCCCCCCCCGGAGATAGTGAAAGGTCAAGTGGAAGTGTTGATGAAGAAGCCATCCTGTATAAAGGTCTTACCAAAATAAGGTTGAAGAAGTGGGGCTTTTTTAAATTGGCTAAACTGTCCAACCTGTCAGAAATGCAACCACAGAATCTTGGATGGTAAGAGGTAGAATGCACCCAAGGATCTGACCTGGATCTATGTATTTTATTTTATTTAACAAAAATTATATATTGCTTGATTGTAGGAAAACCTCAAAGCAGCTTATAATAAATATTAAAGTTATAAATAAAAGCAGTTAAAACAATTTTAAACACTGAGAGATAATCAAAGTAGCTCAGCTCAGATAACCAATCCCAGCTAAAAATGAAGCACCTTCCAAAAAAACCCCTTCTTTATAATTATTATTATTATTAATTATTATTATTATTTGTTTCCTCAGCTTGCCAATCTGCCCCGCATGTCTTTCCTCTCATTCCATCTTCTGGGAGTATCTCCAACAATGAAAGCATCACTATTGGCTGCTTGGCCCAGGATTTCCTGCCTGGCTCACTCACTTTCTCTTGGGATAATGATGAAGACGAGGCAATCGAGTTTACGGAATTTCCTTCTTTCTTCAACTCCCGTGGGACTTTCACTGCAAGCTCCAAGGCAGTTGTCCCTGCCGCAGCTTGGAAGCATTTTAATCCATTCTACTGCAAGGCTGCTCACTCTCTTGGAAACAGAACAGAAGATATTGTCCGTCCAAGTAAGAGAATTTATTTGACTTGTTGTGTACAAAAAAACCCCAAGATTTTCCAGCAGCCAACAGCAGCTCAAACCAGGGGATTAGCATAAAGGAGGCAGAAAGTGCTAAGGAACTCTTAAAAAACCAAATGCTTGATTTCTGCATGGTCTTTTATGGGAAGTGGCCTCTTCTGATAAGGACCAGCTATATATCTTCCATTCAATAACTAACTAGGGTTCCCTTATGTCTGGATTTCCCTGTTGCAATAGCAGTGTGTGTGTGTGTTCTTTTTTGCCCTTCCAAATATGGCAACCCTATAACTAGCTAGTTCCCAAAGGACCACATACCTGTCTGTATTCTTAACACACTGAATAATTACCTAAGTTCAGAACTATTGCTTTTCTGCATAGGGTGAAGATTAATTTATGTAAAAGAGGGAAAGTGTTTCAAATCCATTTGAAACCTGGCCCCTAATCCAAGATATAGGTGAATAGGATATGATTGCCTTGTAGCACGGGAAATGAACTAGTCATGTGCTCAACAATGCTCTTACACTGTCATTCATTCTGAGAGTGAGCCTTCACTCTGTGGGATGAACCCATTAAAATGGATAGGGAAATGCTCGTCTAGACACACAATCTTCTAGAAGACAATCTCATGAGTCTTGTGAATGAGGATTCCTTGATAGACCTGGATCTGCAGTTCCCCTTGAGTTGCTGGATTCATCTGCAATAAATTAGTTTACCTTCTGCCACTTTCCTTCCTTCTGCAGTAGTGTGCCCAGACTCTCCACCTAACATTATCATCAGCGCACCACTCCTAAAGGATTTTGCGGGGTCCCCCTTGAATGCCACCATCACCTGCACTGCTATAAATCTGCACACTCAGAAGACCACAATCCAGTGGCTGAGGGATGGGAAAGTTATTGAATCTGATGAGCCCACCACCATACGGATCTCAAAGAGCAGCTACAGTGTGAGGAGTGAGCTAACAATCACCAAGAACGACTGGGACAATGGCAAGAAGTTCTCCTGCAAAGTGTCCAATGAGAGATTCAGTGGGATAAAGAACATCAGCAGACCCCTTATTTGTGGCGGTAAGTTATTATATTCAATCAGAGCACCGGAAAGCCAATTGAAACATTCAAGACAACAGGGGCATCTTTCATTTCTGTCATAAGGAAGAAGCACTCAGTATATATGGTTGCATTCTGAACACGGGAGAAATATTAGCTTTGGGCTAAAACTGAGGTAAGATTTCATGAAAATCTACATATGCCAAAACGCTCAACAAGAGGTGAAAATCCTCTAGAAAGCAGAATTATAATAGTTAAGCAGATTTTATGGCAAGGTCTGAAGGCACTTAAACACCATAGTCTAGCAATGTTATCCTTCAGCATATGCTAGGATACTGCTGAGATACATAGATCCAACCTTGGCTTCAGTGTTATGTGAGACCTCAGTCTATGTTATGGTACTCATAGTCCCCATACTTTCTGCTGATCCAATTCTGACATTATTTCTAGTGGGGGAGGAATCGAGTTTCCTTGTGATTCTTAATATTCTAACAAATGAATGCCTTGTGCATTTGGGATTCTAACAAGAGCACAGTGTAGAATCATTGACTCTGGCAAATCAGTGGATCACCAGGGAAAGGAACTTGTGCGGCAACTAGGTCTCCCATCTACAAGCCCCCACACACAAACCCCTTGAATATGGCACTATCGTGGGAAAGGGAAATTCTCTATTCTGACTTGGACATAAGCAATGGAACTCTTTGAGGACATTGGATGATTGAATCAGATATACGTTGGGGTTGCCATAAGTGTTGTCCTACTCTGGATCTCAATGCTCTTCTTCTTAGGTCTTTCCATCCCTGTCACGGTTGAGACCATCCAACCTTCCTATGCTGATATTTACCAGACCAAGTCAGCCAAGCTGACCTGCAGAATTTCCAACATACCCGATGAGCAAGACCTTAAGGAGCTGAACGTCACCTGGACAAGAGCATCTGATGACAAACCCCTGGACACTGCACTGGAAACGTACCACGATGAAGAAAACAGCGATTTGATATATGCAGATGCAGTAGCTACTGTGTGTGTAGACGAGTGGGAAAAAGGAGAAACTTTCAACTGCAGAATTATTCACCCAGATTTATTTCCTTCAATGGAAGTCAGGTCCCTGCGCAAGCCTCAAGGTAGGTGCCTATTTTACATCAGCTGAAAAAAAAAAGCGACCCTCGGTGTCATTGATTTTAGCAGTTTCGTTCTGTCTTCACAATCATTTAACACGCATTATCCTAACATGGTGGTCTCCCCAGATGTTCTGGACTATAACTTCCAAAATCAGCAAATATGGGCATAGCAGCTGGGGCTTATGAGCTTTGTGGTCCAAAACATCTGGAGCGCACCAGTTTGCGGAAGAGGGATTTAACACGCATCTGTATCTAAGCAATCATTGTTGGAATTAATAAGCTATCCGTCCAATGCCTGCCCAGTGGGCATGTACAGTATGGGCTTCCATGTGCCAAAGGGTCTCAGACAGGCAAAAAAAAAAAAAAAAGAAAACATCAGCTTAGCCCCTAGCAATCCTTAGTATTGTCCATATGACTTAATGGGTTATAAGTTATATGAGGCTGCTCTTAGAGTAGATGAAGCCCCTATTCCAGGTGTCAGCAAGGTTTACCTTGCCTGGGCCGGTTCACTCCCAAGGAGATCACCCCATGGGCTGGATCGCATCTGCACAGACGCAATTTTCAGCATCTGCACATGCACAGATGCGATTTTCGGTGCAGCGGAAATGAGTCCCTGCTCCGCACTGTGCTGGTTTAGCGAAGCGTGCGGGAGCTCGCCAAGCGGACGGCTCGGTTTGGGGGCAGCTCATGGGCCATTTAAATGACTCCTGTGGGCCGCTTGTGGCCCATGGGCGGCAGGTTGCCAACTCCTGCCCTATTCTCAGCCCACGTTAGCAATGAAGAGATGTTTGTCCCCACTTGCTTCATAGTACCATGTAAGCCATAGACTCTCTGTCTCTCTTATGCTCTTCCACTCTTTTTTACACACTCAGAGCAGTGGACCATGTCATCACAGCCTTTAATAAAAATCCAGATTTAGAAAGCCATTGCATCAAAACTTTGATCTGGTCATCTTTGGTCATTGTCCATTACACCTCCTAGTAGGCTTCTACCAATCTTCTCACAGGTTTTTCTGACTCTCTCAAACCATACAAATGAGGTCAAAGTTAAGAAAAGGAAAGTGGGGGAAAGATGGTTAGCAATGTACTTAAAAAACAAAACCATGCATTTGATATTCTCTTCACACACACCCTCCTTTAACCTTCCAGATGGCAACCCCTCTGCTCCACATATCTACATCCTTCCTCCTCCTTCGGATCAGCTGGCTCTGCAGGAAACAGCCACCGTCACTTGTTTGATGAAAGATTTCTCCCCTCCTGAGTTCTTTGTCAAATGGCTGCGGAATGATGAGCCTGTGGATGCTTCCAAATACTTTACCAGCACAGCCACCCAGGAGTCCAAGGCACCCAAGCGGTATTATGCCTATAGCATGCTGAACATCAACGCAGAAGAGTGGAATTCTGGAACTACTTACACTTGCATGGTGGGGCATGAGATGTTGCCCCTCCAGACGTCTCAGAAGACCATAGACAAGAATACGGGTAAACCAACCGTTGTCAACGTCTCCCTCGTGCTCTCCGACACCGCCAGCACTTGCCAATAGCCATTCTTGTCAAGCCTTCTGCATATCTTTCACATCTCCCTAATTCTACCAGCATCTATTTTCCTTGTGTCTCCATTTGTTTAATTATTGGCCTTTCTTGTGGGGGGAAAGAGGGGTGATGTGCCCTAAATGATGTAGAATTAACTGGCCACATCTTTCTGAAATAAAACAATAGTTTGAAATAAAGAAAGTTTAATACAAGGAGACAAATCTGGATTATTGTTGGAAATTCCGATAAAAGGATAAAAAAAAATAATTTTCAGGATACAAGCATTATGATGGGATATAAAGCTTCCACTCTCAGCATTTTCTCAGCTATGATCTGGAATTTTCAAGGGATGATAAAAGCATTAGACATTAGACACCCAGCCTTCCCTTGTGTATTGCATTGCAAGTATCAGATTTTTCAACCTCACCATACCTTCCCTTGCTAGCTCTTTGGCTTCCATTTATGTTCACCACAGCACACATTTAACAAGTTCCAAATGCACAATATGATAATGGTGGCATTGATGCCATCAGAGAAGTTTCCCATGTGTCAGTGAATTCCATTTTTGTGGTTTCTTTGCCAAAGCTAGAGTATATATCTAAAAAAAGGATCATCACTTTGTCCGTGATCATCTAAAACTTGAAAAATGTAGCATTGCAATTTCCAAAATCACTTTGTCCATTGTGATGAAAAGATCTAGAGCTTCATTAACATAGGAAGTAATCTAAACCTCTACTAGTACAAAGTAAAGAAAAATGTGGTGGTTGCATTTGTTATGGCTGACAATGGCTACTACCCACAATGGTTGTGCTCCACCTCTGCTGTTGGAGGCAATATGTCTCTGAATACCAGTTGCACACCAATACTCTTTAATTCTCTCCCAATGCACAGCAAGAGAGACACATAGGACAAAACTAAGCCAGTTGTTTCATTTCAGTTTGACAAAAGTGCAGGCATTGTCCTTCCCACTCAGAATGGTGGATGTAGACAGCAGAGGAGTAACTGAGCAGCATCTCAGTCCACAGCAGAATGTGGAGGCTATGGAGAACACCTTGATAACTTCAGTCATTGTTTCTTGGTAATGATTTGCAGCCCAATGCAATTTCTTTTGGGAACAGCAAGCAGATGGGTTCTATTGATGCTCAGCTTCCTTTCATATTTGGAGACAGCTTAAATTGGATAATTAGTGCTCCTAGAGTGGGAACTGCCTTCTCCTGTGGCATTTGACTTGAGTAATTTGTTCTACTGACACCTTACTGGGCTAAACCCACCATCTACCTCTGTTAAACAAAGGTTTAGATTGTGCACTTGTATTGCTGAGGATAAAATCTGAAAGGAATCTACAGGGGGTAGGTAAGGCTAGTAACTGCACTCATGTTCACAAGATACAGCACACCAGTATAACAGAATGAGCTGAGTTCTGAATTTATAAATGTAAGTTCAACCTTCGCCTCAGTCACAAAGAATACTGTGGTTTTGGGCAAGCTACTTTATCCCTCATTCCATCTCACCTGCACTACTAGCAACAGTTGAGATACTCATTGGAAGGCAATTGGTAGGTTCATAAGGGTTGCACAGAATGCTAAAGCATTCAATCATTTCGGAAGGTGGAGAGCTTTACTCTGCGGCAGACCATTGGTTGGAAAATTCCAAATGAAACCCATGTGTGATTCATCAGATAAACTCTCAAAAATGCACCTCAAGGCTGAGACATCTCTTCCCTCTGAAGAGTGCATTTTAATATTACTGTCTACTCACGCATCCTAAACACTGTAAAAAAAAATTTTTTAACCAAAAACAGTATGATAGGCTCTGCTTGCAACTTATAATACAGTACAATATCAAATGCTGTCATGGACAACACAAAAATTATTCAGGCCGGGTGGTCAGTTATTGCAAGACTACTGAGGGCTCTATGTGGTTTAGAGAGCATCATTTGGAGCAAGGGCTCCTTGACACCTTTCAGCAAGCAACCTGTGCCATGCAGAACTCCTAAAAGTGCTATAGTTCCCTCAACATGAGCTCAGCTCATGTTGGATATAGGCCAAATCCGCACCATGTTGCTAGCACAACCAAAGGCAGAGATACTAAAGCGTTTGCAACATCTGTGATTTTGCCCTTTGGTGCAGCATGTCACCATTCCATCCCTTTGCTAAATCAACTCCTCTTTCCCCTGCCTATCCCCGACACCACATGCTACTTGGCGTTGTCAAGATTGGATTGTGCCCAGTCTAAAGATGGAATTGTCTTGTTTCTCAGTGTGCCTCTTTCACATTCCTTTCCCAGTTTCCCCCGCAAAAGTAACCTACTTTTCTCTCCTGTGTAACTTCGCTACACTGAGACGTCCCCATCTTTCTAAACTCCAGAAGAATCTGACCTGCATGTATTGTCCAAAGCTTACCTAGATGGGTTCATAGATGCTGACGACGATGAAGAGCTTGAAAGCCTGTCATCGATCCTTTCCACTTTCATCATTTTCTTCCTCGTGAGCCTTTTCTACAGTGTCACCGTGACTGTCATCAAGGTAAAATGCAAGAGGGGGTTCTGAAGCAAGAAGCCTTTGATCATGCTTTGCAACTGAGGATTAATAGTAACTCACTTATAGCTGGTAGGGTAAGAAACTACAATGGTTTTCAAGGGGGTGAGACCAAGCTAAGGTTCAAGAAAATATGATTCAGTGGTACCTCGGTTTAAGAACAATCCTGTTT
Source organism: Podarcis gaigeae (assembly GCF_964106915.1). Taxonomy (NCBI): domain Eukaryota; kingdom Metazoa; phylum Chordata; class Lepidosauria; order Squamata; family Lacertidae; genus Podarcis; species Podarcis gaigeae. Next base: position 8,357,604 of record NC_139689.1, on the reverse strand, counting down.
ATGAACGATTCAGTTTACAAACTCCACAAAACTGGAAGTAGTGTTCCAGTTTGCGAACTTTACCTCGGTCTACAAACGGAAACCAGTGAAAGGTCACCGGCGGTGGGAGGCCTCATTAGGGAAAGCACGCCTCGGTTTAAGAACAGATTTGATTTAAGAACGGACTTCCGGAACAGATTAAGTTTGTAAACTAAGGAACCACTGTATTTTGCAAAGTTTTAGGGTTATATAAGTCAAAGGACTATTATTCTTAGACAAGTCATGTGTGTATATCATGTAAACATAGGACTATTTTTCAGAAATGTAGATTAAACTCTCCCCCTCACTGTGTGGATATTTTATTTCAGCAATTTCATATAGACCCTCTGCAGATCTAACCATCTAACTGTGAGTGACGTAGATGAGCCCTGCCAGTTCTGATTGCCTAATAAAAATATCTCCCCATGCTATTAGAATAGAGTTTTATTGCATCACTAAATGGCAGTGATGAATGGGACAGCAAGTTGTGAAAGAGTGGAGGGCTGTACGGCTTTATTTTTGTCCAGGCAAACATTAATTATGGTTGTTTTCCAATTCCAGGTGAAATAACAAAGTGAAGGGTCATCTGAAGATGGGCAATAAGTTGCCTAACATAAAGGACTGTATATTCTTTCAGTTTCTTTCATCAGCAGCATAATCAAGGACTTAATATTTCTCCTTTTGCTTTTGGAGAAAGGTTGACTGGACAGATGACATTTCTGTCTTGCTTTGTCTCATCATGTATCTGGGAGCAAGTCCTATCAAACTAAACGGGACTAACATATGACAAGACATGCATGGCCTTTTGCTGCCAGTGTTCCATTTGAACTGGACCTATTGGACTGGTTGTTTATCCTTCAAACATGTATGCTATAATTTTGCCTTCCTTCAGTGTGTGTGTGTGTGTGTGTGTGTGTTGTATTCAACTAAGTACTGCTTAAAGTAGACCTCATGAAATTAATTAAACTCAATTATCCCTTTTACCTCCAATGGGTCTACTCTGATTTAGGACTAGCATTGCATACCGCCCATCACTGTGACTCAGTCATGGTCAAATTTCATTTTAGCTATTGTTGCCTACCTAGTCTAAACCCAAAAAGAGGATATTGCAATTTCAACTCCGAATGCAGTAGACAGAGTATTGTACCACATATATCAAATAGAATGTTTGCCTTTATCCTGTTGTACATTAAGCTTACATTTCACATGAATTGTTATTCTAACTAATTTTCTAGTTTTAAGTGCATCCAAAGGCAAGAAAGGGTTCAGTTTATTCAAGAAACACCCTTTTTATAACTAAAATGCATTACACCACAGGTGAACATGGGTAGCTGACAGATGCCAGATACCTTTGTTGTTGTTAGAAAAGGTTAAGAGCGGATGCCATGCTTCTATAAAGTCATCTGAATCTTAAGGAATGTTTAATACTTTAACATACTTAGCTAGTTTCTCCATCAGTGCTACTATCCGCATGTTCTGTCTCCACAGAGTTGAAGGTTTTTCCATTTCTGCACAAATATGCTGCCAATCCACCACAATAAGGAATGTAATTAGTTCTTTGTGTTGTAGGTCTTTCTCAATGCTCAATAAAGGTGCTTATTAAAGCCAACGGTGGTGTGCAATGCACAGTCTGTTGTGTTATGAGATTTATTTCTTTGAAAATATTCATCCAGAATGGTTGGTGTTTGCTACATGTCAACCACTTATCATATAAAGTCAGGGACTGATGGAGTGTACTGACTCCATCACAGGGGAGAGGAAACTGGGTCCATGTGACTGCCCTTTTGTGGAGTTAAATACCATCAAGGCAGAATTTTGAGTGTGTTTTCTCTGATATTACTGGAGATGGACCTTAGTGATGTTTTTGGCCCACGTATTACACCCATCTGCTTTCTCCATCTCTATTCACAAATCCAACTCCCAAACTTGCTTTGTTGAATCAATAAGACCTAATTAGAGATCACTGAGTATTTTGCAGATAACATCTTTTCTGGAGTCAGATTCGTGTTGAGAATCAAATTTCCCAATGTTGCTAAAGACATGGTTGCTTGTGGACTAATTGTTGGGTTCAAGATGAAGTGAAGTCCCTGTTACAAGTGCAGCCATTGTTAGAATTCCTGTTCCATGATTGCAGTCATGGGATTGTTGTCTTTCACATGATGGTGTATGTTTTGACTCCACAAAGTGGGAAGTGACGGAGACAGGATGTTTGTGTTACTGTGTTCTGTGAAGTGGGACTATTGTCCTTTGTTTTTTCTTTGCTGTCTGATACTAAAGAGAGAGGGAGCTATGTTGCAGTGCTCCGTGTGTGTTTATATGCAAATAAAGTAGCCAAAATGCTGAGTTGCTGAGGTCTGTTATGCAAGCTGCGAAGACTCTGCGGATCCCTAAGTGTGTTGGTGTCTGTTGGCATTGGTCGCTGTGATGTTCGGGCTGAAGAAAGCTAATGAAGCTCCCGAACGATCGACCAAGAGGGAGAGAACATGCCAGCTGGGCATGTGTCTCTGCCAGTGTCCTACTCGATTGTAGGACAAGCTCCTGACAGCCATCACATCTTTCTGTTCCCTAATTCATGTATAACTTATTCGCCTATCAGGTGCATGCCCCCATCATTAAAAAAAAACCACCTCCCAGCCTGTACAACCCTGCATGTTTCCAAACATTATATATTAAACCTCCCTCCTCGGAGTGGAACAGAGGTTGTAGTATGAATGGGCTCAGAGAGGAGATTGGAGGTGCTAGATGCAAATACCTTTTATGCCATACATAGTACTAGTACTGTAGAGTTGGAAGGGACCCTAAGGATCATCTAGTCCAACCCCCTGCAATGCAGGAATATGCAGCTGCCCCTTGCGGGGATTGAACCTGCAACCTTGGTGTTATCAGCACCATGCTCTAACCAACTGAGCTATCCAGGCTGACACAGGAGTTGGCTGTAACAAATGAGTTGAAGATGGACTTCAGAACATTTTTGTGTACAATGGTGTACGACTGAGGATCTCAGTCTCAAATGTCTCCCTAAATATACAAATTGGATGAACAGCTTTTGCCACTTTTTGAACAAGTCTGGGGATAGATAAATGAAGATAAATGGAGAAACAAAAATAAAAACCTTGGGACAACCATTAATTTCAATGTGGAATATGGCCAGTCCATGATAGATCTGTCTGCTTCCAAGTCTTTAAGTCTTTTCTAACATCTTTCAATAGTAGATTATACTTTAGCTTTTGAAAGTTAGGACGCATCCACACTCCTGCTTGTGCCATGCCTAGAAAACACATATTTGAGCTGTTTTCCCCTTGTGCCACTCCTTTTCAATGGCAATCCAGGAGGAACCCAATTCAGGGCCAGACTATATGCTATTACATTATCACATATTCCAGCTAATCAAAAGCACCTGAAGAGAGTGAAAAGGTGGGTCATAACTGGGTGGCCTTGGGAGAGTCACAAAGGCCAGACAGAGGCCTAGATAACCACATTCACTCCCACTAGCAGCAGCCATTACTCATTCCTGATTTACCTGGTGAGGAGCAATCCAGATTTACCATTTCTACACAGGTGGCAAATTTTATCCACACCTGTTATTCCCCCCCCCAAAAAAAAAGGTTTGGCATGGAGAAAACATGTACCTGTTGTGTAGTTCGATGACCACATAGACAATGTTGCCTGTCTCTGTGTACATAGCATACTCTGCAACATGTCTTAGATGAAAATAGGGACGTTTTCATCTGAGGAATGCTGGAGGGTATGTCACACAGAGTAATTTTTAGGGGTTAGTGACAGAACTAAGACTCTCTTCCTCCTTCCCCTGCCTCAGGAGGGCACAGATTTCCGGCCTCCACTATGCCAGCCCATCACTTTGAAAGTGCCAGTTCCATTGCTCTTTTCCTGCCCCATCGCCACATGCATTCGTGAAAACTGCAAACTAAAATTGTATTTTTCCTCCAATGGATTAGTGTGGAGCATAATTCAACAGCTCCCATTAACACTGATTATGCTTGGACAGGAAATGTCACCACAAATGGTACTTCAAGGAAACATCGAATTAACATATCAAATCAAATCCAATAAAAATAAAAAAACTAAAATAAAAAAGGTCCAATTGTCTTCCAAATTGTAATAATTTTGTTTTGACTTCCCACGGTCTGAATTTCAAAGCGCATTTGTCAGGGGTTCAGAAGGAGAGACACAGGAGGGGGAGCAAATGGAGAGTGAGGAGGAGGAGTACGAGGGGGGCGCAGGCAGTGACAGTGGCCAGAGTTATTCCACAAGCCTCTCTAGCGAATCGGAGGACTCACAGAAGGGAGCGCCGGTGGCCAGAGCAAGGGAGATTCCAAGGGAGAAACCTCAAGAGGGAGGGGCCAGCGGGGAGTCCCTGAACAGCAGCTGGAGATCAGGGCCAGCGTCTCCACCAGAGCGCAGTGGGGAGGGGGAGTCCCAGGAGTCGGGACCAGTGTCCTCACCACCAGAGGGAGGAGAGGAGTCAGGTTTGGCTACACCCACATCAGGAAGCGGGGAAACGGTCAGAAGGAAAGTCACCGGCTGGGCGCGCGCGCCAAGTTCAAATGTACAGGAGCGCGGCACAGCGGGGAGCCCGGGAAGGGAGCCAGGTCCTAAAGCCCGCCAGAGGGAGGGGCAAGACTCAGGAGGCTCCGCGTCAGAGGAGTCCAGGAAGGAGGGAACCCCAGAGGGCAGAAGGACCCAACGCAGGAAAGAGCAGCGCAAGAGGTGGAGCCGGGCTAGAATCTTAAACTGGTGTGGGTGGAGCAGTGAGTCAGAGGGGACTTAGCCGGTCTAGCGTTAAGACGTGGGCCTGCGCGCCCAGAGCTTGGAAATGGAAACTAAACTTCAATAAAGACTTTTGTATATAATATCCACTGGGCGTTGGTCCTCTGTGAGCTGGGACCTAGCGGCAGTCCTGACAGTAAGTCCCCTCTCCATTTTCACCAATTTTGCAACCTCGTGGAGTGCGGGAAAGCAGCGAGGGGTGAAGATTGGTGCTTCGCGAGCTCACGAAAAACAGGGAAATGACTACCGAAGAGAGGATAGCGAGTTTGCAAAACGCAGTGACGCAGTTGACTGCAGAAATTGCGGCTTCCAGAAAGAAAGAACAGGAAGCAGCTGCTGCCTGCCAGGATCTGCGAACCAGGTTAGAAGTGCTAAGTACACAGAGGCTACCCGCCACCAGACCAGAAGGGATTGGGCTGGGAAACAGAGGAGGGAGCCTGGTATCTCACTTCAATGGGGACCTGCAGGAGTATCCTAACTTCAGAGCAGATGTGATTTATGCATTGCAGCTGCTTGACAAAGACTTTAAAAATGAGGGAGAGAAAGTGGGATTTATTATTTCGCATTTGCGGAGGGAGGCAAAATCGTGGCTGCGCAATCTATGGAGAGACAAGGATCCAGCCCTCCAAAATGCGGCTGCCTTCATTAAAGTGATGGATGCGTGTTTTTTATCTGAGATTGATGTGGATATCGCTAGGAGGGAGATTCACGGACTAAGACAAGGTAAAGCCACTGTGAGGCAATATCATTCACGTTTTTTCGGATTGGTGAATGTACTAGCCTGGGAGAAAGAATCGCCTGCCGTCAGAGACCTGTTCTGGGAGGGGTTGAGCGGAGCTGTGAAAGACGAGATCGCAAGGGGGGGAAGACCCCAAACCACCAAGGAAGTGGTGGAACGGGCACTCTCCATTGGGGTTCGGTTGGAAGGACGCCCTTGGGGCAGGGAGGAAGGGCATTTGGGACGCACGCCAGCGAGAGGACTGCCTCCCTTCCCCAAGGAGGCGGCGCGCGCTCGATCCATGCCTCCGCTGGGAGGGGGAGAGGAGCCGATGGAGATAGGTGGTGCTAAGGCTCACTCCACAGTCGGAGCCCTAACTCCGGGAGCAGTCAAGATGAAGCCTCCTAGAGGAACCAGGAAGTGCTACATCTGCGACAGTGCTCAGCATATGGCAAAAGAGTGTCCCCAGCGGTTTCACAAGCATACTGCAGCCGCAGCGACAGTAACAGACGCAATTCAGCAGAGGGAGTCGCAGCAGGAAAACTCCACTGTCTGGCTGGAGATGGCGTCTCTGGGGACCAGCCAGACAAGTCAGTGAAGCAATCCCCAGGGATCTTACAGCCCACCGACCCCCTCCCACCCAAACCAGTAGTGCAGCTCACCGCATCCCTTCAGCTCCCCAATGGGCTACTTGTGGAAATTCCCATCACCGTCGACTCGGGGAGCAATGCAGATTTTATAGACATGCAGTTCCTCCAGCAACATGGCATAGCCCTTCTGCCAGCGGCGGTACCTCTGAAAGTCGTCACAGTGGACGGCAGGGAGCTACTGGGAGGGCAAGTGCTACAGCAGACGCCGCCAATGGTGATGCGCATTGGAAACCACCGTGAGGTCATCAGCTTCAACGTCACCCGCCTGTCAGACACGCCCATAGTGTTGGGAATGAGTTGGCTGGATAGGCACAGCCCGGCATTAGCTTGGTACCAGCGGCAACTGACCTTCGGCTCCTCTTACTGCGCAGAACACTGCATCCTGGCGGACTTGGAAGATGAGGGGCACGAGGATGGACCACAGCTGAACTTGGGCATGTTGCAAGCGGTGCCTAACAAATACAAGGAGTTTTTGGAGGTCTTCTGCGAGAAAGAGGCGGATAAGCTGCCACCCCACAGACCCTACGACTGCAAGATCGACCTCCTGCCCGGGGCGACGCTCCCGACGGGGAAACTGTACTCCATGTCTGAGGATGAATTGCAAGAGCTCAGGGAGTTCATAGATCACAACCTGAAGCGGGGATTCATCCGGGAGTCCAAGGCGGCAGGAGGCAGTCCCGTGTTCTTTGTAAAGAAGCGGGACACGCCCCAAAAGAGGCTGGTCGTTGATTTCCGCTTCTTGAACCTCAAGACCAAGCCCTCAGCATTCCCTATGCCCAAGATCGATGACCTGCTGGCGACGGTGAGGAAGGGTCGCATCTTTACCAAGTTGGATCTGCGCAGAGCGTACAATCTCATTCGCGTACGGGAAGGCGACGAGTGGAAAACAACCATGTTTACGCCGCTGGGCACTTATGAATACAGAGTTATGCCTTTTGGATTAAAAAATGGTTCCCACTGCTTTCAAGCCTTCATGCATCATGTCTTGGCGGGTCTCCTCTACAAGAAGTGCGTCTGCTTCCTGGATGACATCCTAATCTTCTCGGAATCGCCGGAGGCTCACGAGAGAGATGTTAGGGAAGTTCTGCAGAGGCTGCGGGAGCACAGGCTGTACGCCAAGCTGGAGAAGTGCCAGTTCGACAAGACGGAGGTGGATTTCTTGGGCTACAAACTGTCCGACAAGGGACTGGCTATGGACGGTGCCAAGGTACGTGCAGTACTGGATTGGAAGAGCCCACGCAATAGGAAGGAAGTACAGAGGTTTGTCGGTTTTGCCAACTTTTATCGCAAGTTCATCAAGGGTTTCGCCATGCAGACAGCGGCCATCACCGACACCCTCAGTTCCAAGAAGAAGAGGTTCATCTGGACGGAGCAGGCAGAGCAGTCCTTTCAGAAGCTCAAGCAGCTCTTCGCTTCCGAAGAGAACCTACTGCACGTAAATCCAGCAGGCCCATGAGAGTGGAGACGGACGCCTCAGACAGGGCCGTGGGAGCCGTTCTGTTGCAGCAAGACCACCAGGGGGACTGGAGGCCGTGCGCTTTCTACTCCAGAAAACTCAGCAAAGCGGAGCAGAACTACACCATTTGGGACAGGGAGTTGCTGGCCATACATGCAGCCTTCAAGGCGTGGCGGCACTTCCTCGTCAGAGCCAAGCACACGGTGCAGGTCCGCACAGACCATAAGAACTTGGAGTACTGGCGCACGGCGAGGTTCCTGAACCAGCGACACATCCGCTGGGCGGAGTTCTTTGCAGATTTCGACTTCAGAATTGAGTACATCCCAGGAAACAGCAACGTCTTGGCGGACGCGCTGTCCAGAAAACCGCAGTATCTGGAGGCAGAGGCACCGGCGGCGGCCAAGCACATTTTCACACCACAGGCGTGGGCATGCGCGTCAGCCATGGTGGACCTGGACGCGGTGCGCCGCGCGCTGCAAACGGACTCGTTCGCCCGAGCCAAGATGGAGGAGGTGTGCAGTGGCAAGGCGAGGGGCGACGAATTCCAAGTGCGAGACGGCCTGCTCCTACGCAAGGGAGTCCTCTACGTACCAGGAGAAAGCCTCCGCGCGAAGGTCCTGCAACAGCTGCACGACGCGCCCAGCGCGGGGCACTTCGGCAAGGAGAAGACGGTGGACTTAGTAGCCAGAGACTTTTGGTGGCCTAAGATGCGGGGGGATGTCGCGGACTATGTCAATAGGTGCGACACCTGCCAAAGGGCTAAGCCTGTGCACCAGCCGCCGGCGGGCCTGTTGGAACCGCTACAGACACCGTTCGTACCGTGGGAGAGGGTAGCCCTGGACTTTGTCACAGATCTACCCAGCTCAAGGGGCAAGACGGCAGTGCTCGTGGTAGTGGACCTGTTCACCAAGATGGCCCACTTCATTCCGTGCGCGAAGGTGGCCACGGCCGAGCAGACCGCTAAGATGTTCATAGACCACGTGTTCAAGGTGCACGGCCTACCACGGTCTATTTTGTCCGACCGGGGGCGCCGGTTCATCTCCAACTTCTGGCAAAAGCTGATGGGATTCCTGAACGTCAAGGTCAGCCTGGCGTCGGCGAGACACCCGCAAACTAACGGGCAGGCGGAAAGGGTCAACGCCATCATGCAGCAGTACCTGAGATGCTACGCGAACCAGCAGCCATCGACCTGGGTGGACTATCTACCGTTGGCCGAGTTTGCCTACAACAACACGAAGCACGGGTCCACAGGGGTGACCCCATTTTTTGCCAACTACGGGAGGCATCCCAGAACCTTCCCGGGTCTGGACACAGTGCGGGAGGGGGAGCCACAGGGAGCAGAGGAAGTGGCAGCGGAGTTGCAGGAGATCCACGAGCAGCTCAGGAGGCAGTTAGAGTTGGCAAAACAGGCTTACAAAGTGCAGGCAGATCGACACAGGAGGGTTGGGGAGGACATCCAGGTGGGAGACTGGGTCTGGTTGGCAGCACAAGCAGTTCCAGCCAGATCGTTAGCCAAGAAGAAACTAGGGCACAAGCAGCTAGGGCCTTACCAAGTAGAGGCGCAGATCAACCCAGTGGCCTTCCGGTTGACACTCCCGGAGGGTTCCAGAATGCACCCGGTCTTTCATAGATCAGTGCTCACGCCCTACAGAGAGCCCCACAGGTTTCAAGCACCGGGGAAGGCGCCAGACCCGCTCAGAGAAGCGCCCAAAAAAGGGGGGTCGCCGAAAGGGGAGCCACTTAATGAAGCCACTGAGATTTTAGACTCAAGGTGGGGGGAGGACGGGATTGAATATCTTCTCGCCACGGAGGACACCCCGGCCAGCGCCAACAGGTGGGTGCCGGATTACGCAGTGGAAGAGCAGTTGCTCAAGGAAGAATTCCACACACTTTTCCCGCACAAGCCTATGCCGACGGGCTTTTTCGAGGATTGTTTGTTCACACCCACACTCTCGGCCAGCACTTTCCGGGGTTTCTCGTCAGCTGAGGACTCGGCTCCGGGAGGCAGCTCTCCGGAGGGATCACTTTCAGGTTTTGGCACGGGGGGATCTTATTGGTGGGAGGACCAACCCGAAGTGGGCTGGCGCAGAGACATGCCGAAGGGGCCCTGGGAGGTGGACCCCCATCAAACAACAGGGGGAGGAGGGCTCTTGGGTGATTTGGGGTCGAGCGCAGATTTCGAGCACACCGCGCAGGAGATGGAAGCGGAGGAGGTCGTCGTCGACGAGCCCATGGGGGACTTCCCGGACTTACCTCGATGGTTGCAAGCCTCAGGGGACGAGCTCTATCCTGGACTCACCCCTACAACAATGGAGCACCCGGAACCCGCACCGGAAGAGGGGGAGGGGGGAAGGGGGGGCTTCGAGGGGGGGATGGATGTCAGGGGTTCAGAAGGAGAGACACAGGAGGGGGAGCAAATGGAGAGTGAGGAGGAGGAGTACGAGGGGGGCGCAGGCAGTGACAGTGGCCAGAGTTATTCCACAAGCCTCTCTAGCGAATCGGAGGACTCACAGAAGGGAGCGCCGGTGGCCAGAGCAAGGGAGATTCCAAGGGAGAAACCTCAAGAGGGAGGGGCCAGCGGGGAGTCCCTGAACAGCAGCTGGAGATCAGGGCCAGCGTCTCCACCAGAGCGCAGTGGGGAGGGGGAGTCCCAGGAGTCGGGACCAGTGTCCTCACCACCAGAGGGAGGAGAGGAGTCAGGTTTGGCTACACCCACATCAGGAAGCGGGGAAACGGTCAGAAGGAAAGTCACCGGCTGGGCGCGCGCGCCAAGTTCAAATGTACAGGAGCGCGGCACAGCGGGGAGCCCGGGAAGGGAGCCAGGTCCTAAAGCCCGCCAGAGGGAGGGGCAAGACTCAGGAGGCTCCGCGTCAGAGGAGTCCAGGAAGGAGGGAACCCCAGAGGGCAGAAGGACCCAACGCAGGAAAGAGCAGCGCAAGAGGTGGAGCCGGGCTAGAATCTTAAACTGGTGTGGGTGGAGCAGTGAGTCAGAGGGGACTTAGCCGGTCTAGCGTTAAGACGTGGGCCTGCGCGCCCAGAGCTTGGAAATGGAAACTAAACTTCAATAAAGACTTTTGTATATAATATCCACTGGGCGTTGGTCCTCTGTGAGCTGGGACCTAGCGGCAGTCCTGACAGCATTCAACATCAGAGTCCTGCCTCTCATCATCCTCAATGTTATTCATAATTCCATGTCCGATTTTCCCCCTCCACATTTTGACTCTGGTTCTACGATCCTCATTCATGTCAGAAAGCAGATACTTTTTTTTCCTATGGAGTGCAGATTTGTCCGTATATTGTACTCCTTCAGCTGTTTTTTTTCATTGTACCGCTTCATTTAATTGCATTCAATTTCAAAGTTCTGTCCAGCTCTTTGAGAGTTGTTATTTTGGCAGCTCCCAGATCGTTAATCCTTCCCGTCCAGGTGTTATCAAAGAAACAGAGAGAAATTTCCTTCTGTAACCTCCTTGTTGATTTATTCTTGAACAGACTGTTTGCAATGTAACCATATATCAGACAGTTAACAATTGGCCTTTGGAATCCTCCCAATCCCCCCTCCGGGCCTAAAGGGGGGCTGCCAGACATCCATTTAGCCCTCTCTCTCGCTCATAATAATAATAAAAAACCATCTTTTTGCAAACAGCTGTATATGTAATATTGTTTCTAGTCTTTATAACCAACCATCAATTAGCTCCTGTTTCTCTTAGTCAGGTAAGTATTTCAGATATTCCATAAATAATTGGCGGGTAGAAGCCATTTTGTCCTTTGTTCTTTGTTCTCGTCTTTAACAGACATTTCCGGTCTTAGAAGAAAAGCGGCTGCAAACAGATATATGAAAGTCCATCTGTGCTCACTTTTTGAAGAGCAATTTAAGTTCTTAATGAGTCTTGGCATGCATTACGGATTGTTGATGTTAGGGAGATAAGGATGTTTTTTACATACCAAGCCCCTCCACATTCCAAACGTCATGATGAAGTTCGATCTTTGAAGTTCGATCTTTTGCACCAGAGACTGTACATACTGCAGGTTTTTCCCCAGCTTCGTCAATTCAGAGTGTGTCTGTTTGTTTTCCAAATCTTTATATTTTCCCAAACAGATGCGTCCAGCTATGGGGTGGCGTCACAGGAGTGTCAGCCGTCCCTTGCTTCATGACCCAGTGCCCCTGCTGTGTGGCACATCAGCAATCTGGGGCAGACCGCGGGTCGTCAAGACAGTCCTCCCCTGCCCTGGGGAGGCTGCCAGGGCTAATTACCCCCATATCAGCCCTGAATTATCGGAACGGCTGAGGTCTGATCGTGTGGGATCTGCCATTTTCCACCGCCGGAAACAGGAAGTCTTTGATGGCACCCAAAATCAACTCCCTCCACACGAGGAGTAACTTTTTAAAAACTCCTCACAATGGTACAGGAGGTGATGTGCATCAAAGAGTTTGCTCAGTTGGAAGTGATTTCTTTGTGTGAGCATCTTGACGCCAAAGCAACCTGGGGAAAATTGCACCCTCCCAGTTCCATGACATGAAAATTGGAAAGTGTTTGGCGGCACTGAAAAGTGATATGGAATTAGATAATAAAAATAAATTCAAGGCCTCTGGGAGTGAGGCCTAGTCCTGCCTGAGGTATCTGCTTTCAGTGTTTTTAATGCTCTGGAATAGTAGGTTTCTTTATCACATATACTTTGCTTATACAACCCTTTTCAGCAAGTGATAAATCAGGATTTTATTCATTTCTTAAATAAATAATGTTAGAGGGTAGGGTGTGTGAACATGGAGGGAGGCTGTTTTGCCAGATTTTCCCACCAACCAAATTTCTGAAGTTTGAAAACAAGCAAACAAGGCGAGACAAACTATAATAGGGAAAGAGGAAGTTCTCTTTGAGCCAACCTTCATGTGGGCATCTTGGGATTCCAATTATAGCCCGTACCCCAGACATCACTCAACCACAACAATGCACTGCATCTGTTTTAAAACCATCATGTTAGTACCAAGGGCATCACAAGCTACAATTTTCTTTTGGGGGGCAGTTTCTGTGAACATTAGGGAAAACTCTGAAGACTTCATAGAGCAGAGATGACTTTCCCAAAGAAACAGACCGTGGTGACTTGAACCTGGCTGCCTCAACCATTTCATGGCAGCCTTTGATGGGTTAAGTCAAAGGGAACTTTTTTGTAATACAGTGGTACCTCGGGTTAAGAACTTAATTCGTTCTGGAGGTCTGTTCTTAACCTGAAACTTTTCTTAACCTGAAGCACCACTTTAGCTAATGGGGCCTCCTGCTGCCGCTGCGCCGCCAGAGCATGATTTCTGTTCTCATCCTGAAGCAAATTTCTTAACCCAAGGTAATATTCTGGGTTAGCGGAGTCTGTAACCTGAAGCGTATGTAACCTGAAGCGTATGTAACCTGAAGCCGGTCGGCACCAGCGTTGATGGCGGTCCTTGCTTCGAGCTCCGAAGCAGGACTGCTCCACGAGTTCGGGTCTGACCCGCTACGGCGAGCGGGGGACCCCTAAAATCACAGGCGCAGAAGCCTGTGAGCAAGGAGATTCGGCGGGCACCTTTGCGCCCCCCGGTACTGTGAAAGAGCCTTTTTAAAGGCTCCGGAGCGGCACCGGGTGTGAGCGCGGTGCTGAGAATCGCTACCCAGCCCGTGGAGTGAAGCCGCGTCGCCATCAACGGAGAGCGCCGATTCCTTCCTGAAACTAAAGATTGACAACATCACCCGTGAGTAAGAACAAGAGAATAAGATTAACGGGACACTAAAAATTTTGACATTCGGCTGAAAACGGGAAAGGCATAAATTAAGGAAGTCTGCCTTCCCGAACTGCATGACTAACAAAGCAACGAAAAAGCAAGCTGTATTTAAAAGGGAAACTTTTCTTTAATCCAGCAAACCTGACATCGAACGTAGACCTCCCCCCATCCGGCAGGAGAAGGGGGGAAGATAATTGGGACATTGTTTAACCTGCATTAAATAATTGGGACGGGAAATCTTTCACTGTCAAATCCTCTGATTCGGGCTGCCTGAATAAGGCACCGGGAAAGCGATCTGTCAGACGGATCTTGGATACAAAGTGGGACTTTATTTGTAACAAAATTACGGGACTTTAGTGGATTTATACTGTTGAATTTTGAACTGAAACAAAGTAAGGATTTACAATTGGACTTTTGAACTTTTTCATCGCTCTACACTTTCTTGTTTCTTTGTGGCTTATTCCTATTTGGATACAATTTGCTCCCTCTAGAGGGTTTCAAGGGAAACAGTTCCATTGAGGAAGAAGCAGTGGGATTTTCCACTTGTAAATCTTTCCTGTGAGAACGACCTTGGATATGAGCACCCCAGTGGATGAGATATCAACTAGATCAAAAACAAAGCAAGCACAAGCACAAAAGAAAAGGGGCTCTATGTCAGGAGCAGTACCAGCTGCACAGGAAAAAGTAACAACTGCATCAATGGATTCTATGACACAGGCACTGCTTAAGATAAATCAATCGCTGGAAGCATTGACAAAGCAGTCTACAGAAAATTCTAAAAAATTGACAGAACTGACAGCGAGATTGGACTTGAACACGGCAACTGTGACAACTAACACAGATTCTATAAATCGATTAATACAAGAAAGTTCAGAAACAAGAAAAATCGCTGAAAGTGCTAAAAGCACTGCAGAGGAGACAAGGGAAAAGTTTGTGCCAATTGCAAAAAAAGTGAATGAGCATGATGCAACTTTGGCCTTAATGGAACTGGAGAGGAAAGGGAAAAATCTGAAACTAAGATTGGTTCCTGAAAGTGAGGGGGACAACCTTGCGGAATTCCTTACAGAGAACTTTGAGGAATTTTGGCAAGACGAATTGGAGAAAGAGGAGGAGTTTGTGATAATTACAGCCTTCCGGTTGGGCAGGAGACAGGGCAAGAAACCAAGGGATTGCCTAATCACGTTGAGATCCAAGGAAGAAAGAGATAAAATACTGAATCTACACTATCAAAAGGCACTGGTGATCCAGAATTGTCAAATACAGATCTTCAAGGACATCCCTAAATACATTTTGGAGGTGAGAACCTTCTATAAAGATCTAGTTGACCTGCTGAAGGAAAATACCATCCCATTTAGGTGGGAGTTCCCACAAGGATTGTCCTTTAACTTCAAAGGTAAGAAGATAAAAATAAAAACAATTCAAGACAAAGAACAGTTTTTGGAGAGATATTTAGAAGACCTGCGGAAAGGAACGGTAGGAGAGAGAGAACCAACTGATATCGCAAACTTATCATTTGGACTTAACCCAATACCAACCGAGGAGGAACAAAAGCTTGGAGCAGTCGGTGGAAAAGGTACTCAGTAACAAGATGTCTCTGCAACTTCTGAGTTGGAATTGCAATGGTCTAAACCTTCCCCGAAAAAGAAATCAAGTTTTTCACATTTTAAAGAAAGAACAGTTAGATATAATATGTTTACAAGAAACCCATATTGCCAGGATACATAGGAAACTTTTGACAAATAAGAGATTGGGACAAGAATTTATATCATCAGACAAAGTCAAGAAAAGAGGTGTGGTGATCTACGTAAAAGAAAAACTGGTTCCAAAAATGATATTTAAAGATGAACAAGGAAGATACCTGGCAGTTGAAATTCAAATTCAAGGAGAAAAAGTTTTGATAGTAGGAGTATATGCACCAAATGAAGGGAAGGCCGAATTCTTTAAGAAGCTGCATGAGACATTAATGGACTTCCTGGACTATAAAATCTTAATGATGGGAGATATGAACGGAGTTGTCTCCACAAACATGGACAAAGCACAGAGACAAGTGATTTCTAAGGAAGGGAGACTACCAAAGACTTTTTTTGAAATGACTGAAACTATGGATTTGATTGACATCTGGAGAACAAGGAACCCTCTGGAGAGAGAGGGAACCTTCTTCTCTGAAGCAAAAATGACATGGACAAGAATTGACCAAATATGGGTTACTAGTAGCCTGGCGCCAAGAATAAAAAAAGTAGAAATCTGCCCAAAAACCTGCTCCGACCATAACGCCGTAAAGATGGAGATGAAACTAACAACAACTGGATCCTTTAGATGGAGAATGAACGACACCTTATTTAAAGATGAAGAGATTTACAAGAAGGCCCAAAAAGCAGTGAAAGACTATTTTGAGGTAAATTTGAGAACAGATGTGGAGAAAAGAACAATTTGGGACGCTAGCAAAGCCGTGATGCGAGGTTTTCTAATTCAACAGAATTCTATAAAGAGGAAAAAACAAAATGAGAGGAAAGAAAAAATCTTAGAAAAAATGAAAGAAGCAGAAAAGAAATTGAGGTCCAGACCAAAGTCTCAGGAGATTTTGAGAGAAATAAAGTATTATCAGACGCAATACATGGAACTGATGAACCAAGAAATAGAATGGAAAATAAAGCAGATGAGACAAAAGACATTTGAATCAGCAGACAAATGTGGGAAACTTCTGTCATGGCAATTGAAAAAAAGGCAGAAACTGAACACTGTGACAAGTCTAGAAATGGATGGAAAGACTATCCACAAACCTAATGAGATAAGTAATTGCTTTCAAAGCTTTTTTAGGAAACTGTATGCACAAGGGCCAGTTAATGAACAAGAAATAGAAGAATTTATTAGAAAATATGGTTTACCAAAAATTTAAGAACAAAGCAAAACGATTCTGAATGAAAAGATAACAGATCAGGAAATAGAGGGTGCCATTCAGAACATGCAATTAGGAAAATCTCCAGGACCAGACGGTTTGACTGCTAGATCTTACAAAGCGTTGAAGGAATGGTTAATACAACCATTGAAGGAAGTTTGTAATGAAATTATGGAGGGGAAAAAGGCACCTGAATCGTGGAAAGAGGCTTTCATCTCACTTATACCGAAAACAGAGACTGAAAAGAACCAGGTTAAAAACTACCGCCCTATATCTTTACTTAATGTGGATTATAAAATTTTTGCAGACATTTTGGCAAAAAGACTAAAAAAAGTGCTGATAGGGGAGATTCATAAAGATCAAGCTGGCTTTCTCCCAGGGAGACATATGTCAGACAATGTGAGGAACATTATAGACATTTTGGAGTTATTAGAAGTTGACATTAACCGAAAGGCGGTTTTGATTTTTGTGGATGCGGAGAAAGCCTTTGACAACATTTGTTGGAGTTTTATGATGAAGAATCTCCAAGGGATGGGGGTAGGCCAAGGTTTCGAAAACGGTATAGGTGCAATATATTCTAAACAAAAAGCAAAGCCAATAGTGAACAATGTGGTAACGGAAGAAATACCTATAGAAAAAGGTACACGACAGGGGTGCCCAATATCCCCTTTGCTTTTTATATCTGTCCTGGAGGTTTTGTTAAACATGATTAGAAAGGATCAGTTGGTTAAAGGAATACAGGTCGGAGCTAAACATTATAAATTAAGGGCATTTGCAGATGACTTAGTGTTAACGCTGCAACAGCCAGATACTAGTACCAAAAGAGCATTAGAACTAATTGAGATATTTGGTCAAGTAGCAGGATTTAAACTGAATAAACAGAAAACGAAAGTGTTGGAAAAAAATTTAACAATGGAAGAAAAAGAGAGATTTCAGAGTGAAACTGGTTTGGAAATAATGAAAAAAAGTGAAATACCTAGGGGTGAATTTAACATCTAAGAATGTGAACTTATTTAAAGACAATTATGAAAAATGTTGGACAGAAGTTAAGAAAGATCTAGAAATATGGTCTAGGCTGAGACTTTCCTTGTTAGGCCGAATTGCTGTTATCAAGATGAACGTATTGCCTAGAATGTTATTCTTATTTCAGACCTTACAGATTCTAGACAAGACGGACTGCTTCAAGAGGTGGCAGAAAGATATATCTAAATTTGTCTGGCAGGGCAAAAAGCCCAGAATAAAATTTAAGATTTTAACTGACGCAAAAGATAGAGGGGGTTTTGCCCTGCCGGACTTAAGACTCTATTATGAATCAGCGGCTTTTTGCTGGTTGAAACACTGGCTACTCCTTGAAGACACAGACATTTTGGACTTAGGAGGGTATGATAATAACTTTGGTTGGCATGCATATCTATGGTATGACAAGGTAAAGGTGCATAAAGGCTTTAAAAACCATATTATTAGGAAAGCTTTGTATAATGTTTGGATTCGATACAAAGATTTGTTGGAAAGTAAAATCCCTAGGTGGTTGTCACCAATGGAAGCCAAGGCGGTGAAAAAATTAAACATGGAACCTAACTGGCCAAAATATTGTGAAATCCTAGAACAAGATGGTGAAAAGTTTAAACTCCAGAGTCATGAGAAGCTAAAGTTTAAAGTTCGAGATTGGTTGCATTACTATCAGATAAATGAGACATTTAAGCAGGACAGGAAATTAGGATTTCAGAAGGAGAGGTCAAAGTTAGAAACAGAACTGCTAGAACCCAATACTAAGAATTTATCTAGAATGTATAACTTGCTATTGAAATGGAATACACAGGAGGAAACGGTTAAATCAGCTATGATTAAATGGGCACAGGATATCGGTCATGACATTATGTTTGCTGACTGGGAACAGTTATGGACCACCGGTATTAAGTTTACGGCATGTAGTGCCTTAAAAGAGAACATAATGAAAATGATCTATAGGTGGTACATGACCCCAGTCAAGCTTGCAAAAATCTACCATTTGCCCAATAATAAATGTTGGAAATGTAATGAGTCTGAAGGTACTTTCTATCACCTTTGGTGGACCTGCCCAAAGATCAAAGCCTTTTGGGAAATGATCTATAATGAAATTAAAAAAGTCCTTAAGTGGACATTTATAAAGAAACTGGAGGCTTTTCTCTTGGGCATGGTTGGCCGGTTGGTGCCAAGGAAAGATAGGACTTTTTTTATGTATGCGACCACAGCAGCAAGGATCCTGTTGGCAAAGTATTGGAAGATGCAAGAACTACCTACTCTGGAAGAATGGCAGACAAAGGTGATTGACTTTATGGGACTGACAAAGATGACCGGCAGAATCCGCGACCAGGGGAAAGAGACAGTGGAAGAGGACTGGAAGAAATTTAAAATATATCTTAAAAATTGTTGTAAAATTGAGGACTGACAAGATGTCTAGGGGTAAGAAATAGAGAATTACAGCTGTAAACATTAACATTAAGGAAATTTAAAGAAAACTACTAGAGAAATTGACTGAAGGGTTGCTAAAGAGTTGTAAAACAAGGATGCAGTGAAAGGGAGGTATGGGGAAGTCATGTTTTTAAATGTTTTTATATGTTTTTGTTTTGTGTTTTGTTTGTCTTTTTGTTAAAAAACCAATAAAAATTATTATTAAAAAATATGTAACCTGAAGCGTATGTAACCTGAGGTACCACTGTAGGCTTGAGCATAAATACTAGTATTTCCATTTGAGTTCTGGTTTCTCGCATTGATTATTGCTTCCTGTTTTAAGGCTTGCTTATTGCCATCTGCCTGCTGAGCATAAGAGAGACTGGAGAGTAACTGGAAAAACAGCCTTCTCAGCTTGGCACTGCTTCAAGAAAAGCAGTTGGAACTTCTCTAGCATCCAGTGCTCAGCTGGGGGTGGAGTGTGCAAGATCTAGGTGGCTCCCTGATCCTTTGCAGCTTTGGAAATGTTCAGGGAAGCACTTCGCAATCTTCTAGCTGCTCTGATAGTCACTGTTTGACGGAAACAGCACCAAACCTTTCAAACAGCAGCAGCATCTGTAGGAGAGCAATCAGAGGCTCTCTAAAGCCCAGTGCTCACCTAGGGAAAATGTGGGCAGTGCCCTTGGCTGTGGCTTTGGAAATAATGGAGAACATCTTAAAATCCACCTAGCTTCTCTGAAGCATACAACCTTGCGATGCACCAAATCTTTTGGCTCCGTAGCAGCAGAGCTGGGTGGTTTTTTGCTGAGCAGGATGGGAAATTCTCCTGGCATCCCCATGGCTTCTCTGTAACTGGTTTCTGAGCTGGGATAAATGCAAGCTATTTAGACTATTGCAGATAGTGCAGGGGTTGAGGGAGAAGCCAGTGTCTTTCTGAAGCTCATTGCTGAGCTCAGGAAGGCTTCAGCCCAGCCGTGCCTTTGGGAACAATCATGGGGCAAGCTCCTAGGATCTGCTAGGATCTCAGTGCTCAGCGGAGAGTCATACAAGCCATTTGGATCTACAGCAGCTATACCCGAGCTATAACTATCTCTCTGGCTGGCGGTCACCTTGGGAAGTGTTGGGTCCGCACTCAGCTGCAAATTTGCAGAGGCTAAGAATGACTACTGGGGTCATACCCTTCTCTTCTCCAAAGCTCTGTGCTAGGCTGGGATGAAAAAGCTTTCAAGCTAAGCATTGGGCTTCAGAGAAGGGCACCATCCAACTCATGGGCTGGTAGGAAGACTGGAGGAGAACTGGGGTATCCAGCCTCCTTGAAATCAAATACTCAGATAGGAGACCTGTGTGTCTCCTGGCTTCAGTAAAGGCAGAGATTGCAGATAGGGCACCTGAACTACAGCCTGCAACAGTACTGGCAGGTACGCAAGATCGGAGCTCAGTAGTAACTTTCAGTAAATCTCTAAGGTAGCAACCAGCTTCTTTCCTTCACCACAGTTAATAGAAGCCCAGCCTTCAGCTGGAATATGTGCCACCCTTTCCATTCAGCCCAGTGGAGAGCACTAGGTGCTCCCTACACCTCTCCCCCAAAGCACTGCTTTTGGATAGACCTTAAGCTAACTTTGCAAAAGCTGGGAAAGTGCAGAGAGGTTTTCCACACCTCCAGTCCCACCATACAGCTGGGATAGTCTCATGCAACTCAGGTTGCTGCAGGTTAAAAAACCCTGTTCTTCCTGGTTCTTGCCAGTGAGACTCAGGAGTGAGAGCCCAGAATTTATTAGTTTGCGCAAACTAACTGATTCAGCGAGAAATTTCCCAAAATCTGAACACTGGGTGTTGTCCAGTAAGACTTTATAGGATTTACATGCAAAGATTACATACAGAGCCCCCAAACATCTGCAGAGGATAGCTGGCAAAAACCCACTGGATATCACTTTCCCCACCGGCACCTCTACGTGCCAACCCTTGGTAGCCCCTTTGTTGCTTACTAAAAATGCTTGCATAGACAAAGTTCTGAAGCCTACATGCCTACTAAGAGGGAGCTGTAGCCTTAATTTAGCTAACATAGCTGGTTCACTCCCAAATGCTGCCCTTATCCTATCTTTTGGTGTCTCCAGCAACGAAGCAGCAAATCCGGCTGTTTGTGTCTCTTAAGGGCAAATGGGAGCTTTTGTGAGCCAAGGGGTTTTAACATAACCCCAGTGTCTCATTATAGGGGCTCTTTTACAAAGACCCCCCAAATTCCCCCCAATGCCTCAAGGTGAACTCCACCTGAGACTCCCCCAGCTCAGAAACCTATTGCTTTGCACAGAGATCAATTCAGGGTGTTTGAGGAATATAGGAAACAGCCCTATACTGAGTCAGACCACTTAGTCCATCTAGCTCAGTATTGCGTACACTGACTTGGCAAAGGCTTTCAGCCCATAAGTGTATTCAGTCCTATCTGGGGATTCTCTCAATTAAGTCTGGGATGCTTATCTGAGAGATATGAATGGCATCCGGTCAGGAAGGCCAAGAGGAGCAGCTGGTCATGTCTCAGTCTCCCCAAAGCTTGGCACACTCAGCCAAGAGACACACAAGCCTTCAGAACAACCCTGAAAAGGTTGTGGGACATCTGAGCTCTCTAACCCCAGAGATTTAATGGCCTGGAAAAGGCCTGGAAACGATGCCCTATGAGGAATGGCTAAGGGATCTGGAAATGTTTAGCCTGAAGAAGAGGAGGTTAAGGGGTGATATGATAGCCATGTTCAAATATATAAAAGGATGTCACATAGAGGAGGGAGAAAGGTTGTTTTCTACTGCTCCAGAGAAGCGGACACGGAGCAATGGATCCAAACTACAAGAAATAAGATTCCACCTAAACATTAGGAAGAACTTCCTGACAGTAAGAGCTGTTTGACAGTGGAATTTGCTGCCAAGGAGTGTGGTGGAGTCTCCTTCTTTGGAGGTCTTTAAGCAGAGGCTTGACAACCATATGTCAGGAGTGCTCTGATGGTGTTTCCTGCTTGGCAGGGGGTTGGACTCGATGGCCCTTGTGGTCTCTTCCAACTCTATGATTCTATGATTCAAATGCTTAGCTAGGAGGTGAGCAAGCATCACAGCCAAGTCCCTTCTTTGGGGAGGTTTCTGCTGGTCCTCTGGGGCCAAAGACAGCAGAGGGAACTGTGCTCTGTTTTTCCAAGCATGTGGCTGCTAAGTGAGCAAGATACTACTCACCGAAATAAACTGCAGTAGTACAGCATAAAAAGTGTTTTAAAATCCCTTCGTACATTGAATGGGAGAGTTTGGGGATGAAGAAAGTGTGCCTCCTGGCACACATCTCCAGACCTTTGTTTTATCCACACAATGTAAAGAAATATTGTCTATGTGTATTAGTTTGAAGGAAAATATATTCTGAGATCCCTGTGACTGTCAAAGCTCAAGGACATGTATTATTACTATGCTGTGAGTCTGTTTAGAAGTAAATACATGGGGACAGACTTTGAGAGAAGAGAGAATGTATATGGGGCAGGACTTTTTTTCATCTGGAATTCAGTTCTGGCACCTCTCAGGTGGGTGCCATTGCCATTCTAAGAGAACAAGTTCTGGCACCTCTTTTTCTAAAATAAAAATAGCACTGATTAGGGGTATTAGGTAAGCTCATTCTGATTGCTCTGGGCAATAGCAGACTTGGATTGGCTGCAGGTTATAAAGTGAGGAGTTAATTTTCGCAGTTGAGCTAGAGGGAAATGAGTTGAAAAGAGAGATGTGAGGAAAAGACCAGAGGAAAGCTGAGGCCTGAATATTAATACTTATCTGGTGCAGATCAGCAGAAGAGAGCCAGGGGCTGAGTTTGTTTCAGAGGCTGCACTATGCCAAGCTCTTACTAGATGAAGATTACAAAGCAACTGCATCTGCCTGCTGTGATTAGGAAGGGAGTCCAATGCCAATTTTAAATGTGTGTGTTTTTACAACTGCAGAATGAGTGTAATAGTGCTGATTCTGTAGGTCAGGCGGGCACATGTGGAGTAAGGCAATCTTGTGAGTAAATAAACCCAAGGACTGTGGACATAGATGGCTGGGGTGGAGGTTTAGGGAATGTCAGCAACAGCATCACTTGAGTCTTTATTCTGTTGAGGCATGGGCAGAGTGCAGTCAGCACACCAGCGAAGTGTGCAATTAAACCCAGGACATTGTTTGCAGAAAAAAATACGCCAGACAGTTCAGTAAGGTCAGCAATAGTGTATTTTACTGACAGCTAAAAGAACAACTATGTACAAGTATAAAGTGATCCTGGCTCTGTCTGCCTCTCGGAACAGAGCAACTAAAGTCTTTCCAGGAAAAACACTTTCCGCCAGAGATCCAATACAGGAACCTTACCTTCCAGCAAGTCACACTACTTGTTACAAACACAAGGCTAGTTATACTCTCTCATGGGCTGAGTCCTTTGCGGCACAGGTTCCTTGAACTCATGACCTCAAGCTGTAGATGCAAGCATTTACACTTAATCAGCCATGACTTGGCTTTTCATCTGCAGGCATAAATTTACGAACTCCAACACTCCAACATAAAGCACCTTTAAGACCCCAGTGTAAGCATCAGTCTTCCCTGATGAACACAACATCTCCTTTCATAAGCCAACAACCTTGGCTAAAAGCTCATCCTGTAAAGAGTGAGGGTTCCCATCTCATGCCTAAATCCCCACTACCAGCTACTAGGAAGTTCTCAAACATTCCAAGTGAATAGGTGGCATTGGAAAATTGAAGAAGCACAAATACTTAAGCATGGTGAGGCTGAGGAAACTGGCTTTCCCATTGCACATGCACAATCCAGGGTGTTTTAGCCCACTAGAGACTTTACCTGTGTGTAGCTGGAAGGGTTTTCAAGAGGGTGATGGGTAGAATCAGAGGAGTACTTTGTCTACAAATCTTATCATTCTTTCTTTGAGCTTGAAGGGGGTCATAATTCTCTAAATAAAAAACATTCTGTGAATGTTCTTAGTCCTTGTAATGCTCTTTGGAGTGGGGGCGGTTGCTATTTCAGTCCTTTTTTCATTTTTTGTTTGTTTATCACCTGGGTGAGATTTCTCTTTATAGCTGGGAGTGTCAACATGGTCTGTGGACACTTCAATCTCACTGCCCTCCTGGATAGTCCGCTAGAAAGAAAATAGAAAGATTATATACTCTTAATACACATTAAGAGTAGCCAGTGTGGTGCCCTTCAGATGTTGTTAGGCCCCAGTTCTCATCATTCCCAGCCGACATGCCCAGTGGTGGGATTCGTAATCTGGCAATATCTGACAGGTACCACATTCTTTGCCTTGTCCTACATGCCCAAAGTCATGAGAAACGCTTTGACAATCCTGTAAGGCACACCAAGCTTCCCCTACTCCCTGCCCCATATTCCATATTAACAATGAAGACCAAGAAGCAGTTGAGCAGTTGAGAACTAAAAACAGAAATAAGGTGATATCTCAGGACCCTGAAACATGCCTCTTGTGGTCAGAAAAACAGCATCAGAATAACTCATCTCAGCAATAGCACACATACGTTAATGTTTCTTTCTCTACAAAACAATAGTTCATTGCCTTTCAGATAACCAATCTCAGCTGAAGATTTTACATCTTCCAAAAACACTCTATCCTTTTGTTTTTCTCCTCCCCCACAGATTCTCCAGTTGCCCCCACCGTTTTCCCACTTATTCCGTCTTCTGAGTACATTACAAATGATGGAAATATCACCGTTGGGTGTTTGGCCAAGGGTTTCCCTGACCCAGTCACTTTCTCCTGGAGCAATGCCACTGGCGAGACCTTCGAGATTAAGAAATTTCCTTCAATCTGGTCCTTCAATGGGGCTTTCACCGTAAGCTCCCAAGCGGTTATTTCTGCTAATGCTTGGAGCAATTTCAACCCCTTCTATTGCACGGCTGCTCACAAAGCAACAACCAGGACAGCACAAGTGGTTCGTCAGCGTAAGTGAATTTATTTGTCTTTTCTTTCTTTCTTTCTTTCTTTCTTTCTTTCTTTCTTTCTTTCTTTCAAAAAACAACATTACCCAGCAGCCAACAGCAACACAAACCAGAAGATTAGCATCAAGTATGTATCTTGCATCCAATTAACTATCTAGTTCCTAAAGTGTTATACATCATTTTATCTTCTTGACACAATGAACAGTTATGTAAGTCCCGTTCAGAACTAAGACATTCCTGCATTGGATGTTTATTTATTTATTTCTAGGAGAGAAAGGAGAGGAGAGAATCTTGCCCTTGATTTAAGATGAGAAATAGTGTTTCTTTCCTCTTCCCCTTGTCCCATGTCTAGAAAGCATGGGTCCGAGCAATTTTCCTTTTCCCAGACAAAAACTGCTCTTCACTGCTGAATTGGAGCAAATGTCAAACCAACAAAAACCTGACTGATGTTTCCTCCTATTCAGCAACAAAGACTATGCATATGATTACCCTGTAGCTTGGGAAATGAACTCTTTACCTTCTCTGTTTTTACTCTTAAATTTGTTCTGAGGCTGCGCCCTGCCTCTGCAGGCTGAACCCAACTCACATTTGGTTTGCCTCAAATGAAGCCTTGCTCCAGTTGATTTAATGTGAACATGCTTCTCTAGAGTAGGCCAGGCACGCGTAATCTGCTAGAAGACAATCTCGTGAATTTGGTCTGCAGATCTCTCCACATAGGAATACCTCCAGTTGTATATCTTACCCTTGGGTTGCTGGATTCATCTGCGATGAAACAGTTACTTTGCACTGTCTTCCTTCCTTCTCAAGCACTGAACCCGGCCGCTCCACCTAACATTATCATCAGCGCACCACGCCTAATGGATTTTGTGGGGTCGCCCTTAAATGCCACCATCACCTGCAATGCTATTAATCTGCACACTGAGAAAACCACGCTCCAGTGGCTGAGGGATGAAGCAGTTCTTGAATCGGATGGCCCCACTACCATTTCAACCTCAAAATGCAGTCACAGCCTGAGGAGTGAGCTAACAGTCACCAAGAGAGACTGGGACAACGGCAATAAGTTTTCCTGCAACGTGTTCAACGAGAAATTCAATGGGATAAGGAACATCAGCAAACCCCTTATTTGTGGCAGTAAGTTGAAAATTTCATCCAGAAACTGGTTTGCCGTTCCAACGCAACAGAGGCAGATATAATCTTGTCCTCAGGAAGAAGCACTCGAGATATATATATATAGATAGATAGATAGATAGATAGATAGATAGATAGATAGATATAGATATAGATATATATATAGATATAATATTTATTAAGATTTTTGGTAATAATACAATAAAAATAAGAAGAAAAAAATAACAAAAATACAAAAACATAAATAAAAATGATGAAGAACACACAGATTTTCCATTGCTTATTTTCCTTAAGCTTGTTTCCCGGACCTCCTCATACCTCCCTTTTTTGTATTCCAGTTCAAATTGTTAGTTCAGCAAATCCTTGCCATTGAGTTTTTACCTGTTTCTAACCCTTTTTTTCATATTCTCTTACAGCATTACAGCTGGAAACCACTTAATTTCTATCCAACATCATTCTAACATTCATTGATATTTTCGCATTCCAGAAATATTTGTTGATTAACACAGCAGAGATTCTAGTTTATTCGCTAAAACTCATCTAGGATTTCATCAGAATCTATACATGTCTACAGGCTAAACCAGAGGTGGACTTGCTCTAGAATACTGAATTATCAGTATCCTTCAGCATATTCTAGGATACTGCTGGAGTAGATCCAACCTTGGTTTTAGTGTTACATGAGATATTATGGTAGTCATTGCCCCCATTTTTTTCTACTGAGCCAATACTGACATTATTTTTATAGACAAAAAGCAAACAAAGTCTCCTTGTATTTTGTTTTTAATATTTCCCCTAATGAAGGCTTTTTGTATTTGGGTTTATACAAAGCACAGTGTAGAAACACTAGATCTGGCAGATCAGTGGATCACTAAGGAAACACACTTGTGCAGCAGCTGGCAAGGACTCCCATCTACAAGACCTTCTCCAATCTATATGGTGCACACAAAAGATGGGGAAATTCTCAATTTTAGTTGACCATAAAAATAGAACTCTTGTGTACATTGGATGTTTGAATCAGATATATGTTGGGGATTAAGGGCAAACAGGTTTTGAGGTGCCAATATAAGTTGGTCTGCTGTGGAATTGAACGTTCTTCTTACTTCTTTTTAGATCTTCCTGTCCCTGTCAAGGTTGAGACCATTCAGCCTTCCTATGCTGATATTTTCCAAACCAAGACGGCCATTCTGACCTGCAGAATTTCAAACATACCTAAGGATCAAGATCTTAAGGAGCTGAAAGTCACTTGGACACGAGCAGATGATGACACACCCCTAGAGACTATCCTTAAACCTTCCCAAGAACAAGAAAGCAGTGGTCTGCTGTTCAAGGATGCAGTAGCTACGGTACATGCAGATAAGTGGAACAAAGGGGAAACTTTCAACTGCAAAATTATTCACCCAGCTTTATTTCCCTCGATGGAAGTCAGATCCCTGCGCAAGCCTCAAGGTAGGTGTCTATTTTACATCATCCTACAAAAATGGCTAACAACCTTCAATGTCACTTTTTTTAAGGACTTTGGCTTTACCAGACTTCAGAAGGCTCAGAATAATTTTGTTCTGCCCCAACAATCATTAAGTATAGATTTTTCCCAACCTGGTGTCCTCCAGCTATTCTGGACTAAAATTTCTAATGGATATGAATATTTGGTTACATATATCGCCTATTTTTTAAATATATGTTTATTTTTAGCATTCTTTTTTTTCCTTTTCTCTTTTTCTTTCTTGTATTTTGTTATCTTTATTTGTTATTTGTTTATATTGCATATATGTTTATCAGCATATGAATAAACTGAAAAATTATTAAAAAATAAAAATAAAATTTCTATCACCTTTGACTATTGGTCATGCAAACTAGGGCAGATATCTTTCATAGTCCAAAATATCAGGAGAGTAGCATTTTGGGAATCTCAGATTTGATAACTGAGTCTAAGGCTTTGGCAGACCTAAAGATGTCTCCATTTCAATTGCTTTAATTCCAGGTAGTACTTGTTTATCACACTTATTATTTTAATAGTTCCTCTTATTTCTCTGGGTGCCTAATGAGATAAACCAAACTGAGTTACAATGGTGCGACTGAGATCAACCAGTGTGAACCTTAAGAAATTCAAATGTGAGTTTCCAACTTCCAAAGCAAAAATATTTCACTACTTAATTTCTGTTTGCAAATTTCAGGTCACACTAATCTGCAGCATCGAAACTGTATTCATGGCCTTCAGTTTAGGGACAAGCTGTGCCCACGAAGGCAAAGACAACCCACCAGCCATGTATTGTGTGGCATTTCATGTGTCTTTTTCAGACAGGCAACCGAAACAGAACAACAATTTAGCCTCTAGTAGGCTATAAAAATCCTTGGTATTGTCCATGTGGCTTAATGGGTCATAAATGATACAAGACTGCTCTTAGAGTATATGAAGCTCCCATTCTAAGCCCACCTCAGCAATGAAGAGATGATGTGTCTGCATTGGCTTAGTGGGAATGTGAACCATAGTTGCTCTGTTTCTCTTATGCTCTTCCACTCTTTTTACGTACATGCACACACTGAGCAGTGGACATGTCATCCCAGTCTTTAATAAAAATCCAGATTTAGAAAGCCATTGCATCTGATCATCTTTGCTCAATGTCCAGGTCACCTGATATAAGACTTTTACCATTCATCTTATGTCTTCATCTGACTCTCTCAAACCATACGAATGAGGTCATGGTTAAGAAAGGAAGGAAACGAGATACTTTTAAAACATTGCATTTGATATTCTCTTCATCCCCCCTCCTTTAACCTTCCAGATGGCAACCCCTCTGCTCCACATATCTACATCCTTCCTCCTCCTCCGGATCAGCTGGCTCTGCAGGAAACAGCCACCGTCTGTTTCTCCCCTCCTGACTTCTTTGTCAAATGGCTGCGGAATGATGAGCCCGTGGATGCTTCCAAATACTTCACCAGCACAGCCACCCAGGAGTCCAAGGCACCCAAGCGGTATTATGCCTATAGCATGCTGAACGTCAACACAGAAGAGTGGAATTCTGCAAATACTTACACTTGCATGGTGGGGCATGAGATGTTGCCCCTCCAGACATCTCCGAAGACCATAGACAAGAATACGGGTAAACCAACCATTGTCAACGTCTCCCTCGTGCTCTCCGACACCGCCAGCACTTGCCAATAGCCGTTCTTGTCAAATCTCCTGCACATCTTTCTCAGCTTCCTAATTCTGCCAGCATCTGCTTTCCCTTCTTGTGTCTCCATTTGTTTACTTATTAGCCTTTTTGTGGAGGAAAAGAGGGGTGATGTACCCTGAATGTTGTAGAATTAACTGGCCTCATCTCTTTGAAGTAAAACAATAGTTCTAGGATACTGCTGGAGTAGATCCAACCTTGGTTTTAGTGTTACATGAGATATTATGGTAGTCATTGCCCCCATTTTTTTCTACTGAGCCAATACTGACATTATTTTTATAGACAAAAAGCAAACAAAGTCTCCTTGTATTTTGTTTTTAATATTTCCCCTAATGAAGGCTTTGTGTATTTGGGGTTTTACAAAGCACAGTGTAGAAACTCTAGATCTGGCAGATCAGTGGATCACTAAGGAAACACACTTGTGCAGCAGCTGGCAAGGACTCAGATCTACAAGACCTTTTCCAATCTATATGGTGCACACAAAGGATGGAGAAATTCTCAATTTTAGTTGGCCATAAAAATAGAACTGTTTTAATTGTTTGTTTTAACTGCGCGCCTTTTAGTTCTGACCCTCTTACAGTTGTTTTAACTGAATGTTTTTATTTGTTTTTAGTTTTTATCTGTTTTAATTATCAGTTTTGTTTTTTACCCACTTAATATTCTATTTTCTGACTGCTGGTCTATGACTGTAATAAACTGATTAATTGATTGAATCAGATATATGTTGGGGATTAAGAAAAAACAGGTTTTGAGGTGTCAATAGACGTTGGTCTGCTGTGGACCTGAATGCTCTTCTTCTTTTTTGGATCTTCCTGTCCCTGTCAAGGTTGAGACCATCCAGCCTTCCTTTGTTGATATTTTCCAAACCAAAATGGCCAATCTGACCTGCAGAATTTCGAACATACCTGAGGAGCAAGATCTTAAGGAGCTGAAAGTCACCTGGACACGAGCAGATGATGACACACCCCTAGAGACTATCCTTAAACCTTCCCAAGAACAAGAAAGCAGTGGGCTGCTGTTCAAGGATGCAGTAGCTACGGTGTGTGCAGATGAGTGGAACAAAGGGGAAACTTTCAAATGCAAAATTATTCACCCAGCTTTATTTCCCTCAATGGAAGTCAGATCCCTGCGCAAGCCTCAAGGTAGGTGTCTATTTTGCATCATCCTACAAAAATGGCTAACAATGCTCAATGTCACTTTATTAGGACTTTGGCTTTACCAGACTTCAGAAGGCTCAGAATAGTTTTGTTCTGCCCTAACAATCATTAAGTATAGATTTTTCCCAACCTGGTGGCTCCAGCGATTCTGAACTAAAATTTCTATCATCTTTGACTATTGGGCATGCTAACTAGGGCAGATATGTTTCAGAGTCCAAAATGTCAGGAGAGTAGCATTTTGGGAATGGCTGATTTGATACCTGAATCTAAGCCTATGGCAGACGTAAAGATGTCTCCATTTCAATTGCTTTAATTTCAGTTAGTACTTCTTTTGCTCATACTTATTATTTTAATAGTTCCTTTTAATGCACTGGATGTCTAATGAGATAAACCAAACTGAGTTACAATGGTGCGACTGAGACCAACCAGTGTGAACTTTAAGAAATTCAAATGTGGGTTTCCAACTTCCAAGGCAAAAATATTTCACCACTTAGTTTCTGTTCGCAAATTTCAGGTCACACCAACCTGCAGCATAAAACTGTATTCATGGCCTTCAGTTTAGGGACAAGCTGTGCCCGCGAAGGCAAAGACAACCCACCAGCCATGTATTGTGTGGCATTTCATGTGCCTTTTTCAGACAGGCCACCAAAACAGAACAACCATTTAGCTCCTAGTAGGCTATCAAAAATCCTTGGTATTGTCCATGTGGCTTAATGGGTCATAAATGATACAAGACTGCTCGTAGAGTAGATGAAGCTCCCATTCTAAGCCAACCTCAGCAATGAAGAGAAGATGTGTCTGCATGTGCTTAGTAGGAACATGAACCATGACATCACAATCTTTAATAAAAATCCAGATTTAGAAAGCCATTGCATCTGGTCATCTTTGGTCAATGTCCAGTTCACCCTGCTAGAAGACTTCTACCATTCATCTTATATGTCTTCATCTGACTCTCTCAAACCAAACAAATGAGATCATGGTTAAGAAAGGAAAGAAACAAGATGGTTAGCAATGTACTTTTAAAACATTGCATTTGATATTCTCTTCATCCCCCCTCCTTTAACCTTCCAGATGGCAACCCCTCTGCTCCACATATCTACATCCTCCCTCCTCCTTCGGATCAGCTGGCTCTGCAGGAAACAGCCACCGTCACTTGTTTGATGAAAGATTTCTCCCCTCCTGAGTTCTTTGTCAAATGGCTGCGGAATGATGAGCCTGTGGATGCTTCCAAATACTTTACCAGCACAGCCACCCAGGAGTCCAAGGCACCCAAGCGGTATTATGCCTATAGCATGCTGAACGTCAACGCAGAAGAGTGGAATTCTGGAAATACTTACACTTGCGTGGTAGGGCATGAGATGTTGCCCCTTCAGACGTCTCCGAAGACCGTAGACAAGAATACGGGTAAACCAACCGTTGTCAACGTCTCCCTCGTGCTCTCCGACATCGCCAGCACTTGCCAATAGCCATTCTTGTCAAGGCTCCTGCACATCTTTCTCAGCTTCCTAATTCTGCCAGCATCTGCTTTCCCTTCTTGTGTCTCCATTTGTTTAATTATTGGCCTTTTGTGGAGCAAAAGTGGGGTGATGTACCCTGAATGTTGTAGAATTAACTAGCCTCATCTCTTTGAAGTAAAACAATAGTTTGAAATAAAGAAAGTTTATCGAAACATAAGAAGATAATTCTGTCATGTGGTTAGAAATGGTGATAAGGGGGTTAATGTTAATCCCCAGTCACACAAACATGAGATGAGGTCTCTACCCCCCTTTGAATTGGATGGGAATTGGAAGGGAAAGCTTCTACTCACAGCATTTTCTCAAATAAGATCTGGAATTTTCAGAGGGTGATAGAAGCATTAGACGCCCAATCTTCCATGATTGTGTTTGCAGGACTCACTGTTTCCAGACATCACTTAGTCGATTAGGTTCATCATGATGGAAGAATTTAGAGCTTCATTAACAAGCAGGGCATATAAATATATAGCAATCAATCAATCAATCAATGTTATGGTTGCTTTTGTTATCATTGACAATGGCTACTACCTACAATGGCTATGTTCCCCAGAGGGGCTGGGGAAACCCAGCCAAATTCTCAGGGTATTATTATTATTAGTATTAGTACTGTATTAGTATTCCATCTCCACTGTTGGAGACAATCTGCCTCTGAATACCAATTGGTGGTGGTGGTGGGAACCACTGTTGCATTAAGGTCCTGTTCATGGGCTTCCCAAATGTATCCAGTTGACCACTGGGAGTACCCAATGCTAAATGGGCCTTTGGCCTGATCCTGCAGGGGTTTTCTTCTATTATTCTACATTTAAAACAGAATATCAACAAGAACTAATTTATTTAATTCATTCAGACACACGCACACAAATTTCTGACCTTCAGAATCCTTGGCCAGGTCAAATCTTCCACTATCCTTACAGAGAGATGTAGTCACTCACAGGACTACAGAAAAGATTAGAGGGACCCAGAGCTGCTGCTACTCCAGCACTCTTCCTTAAAATAGAATATATTGTCCCTGCCTTCCCACCATCTGCTCCCCTCCCCCTTCCCCCCCCCCCCAAATAATCCACAGCAGATCTTACAAAGGATTTCCTTTTCCATAGTCACTGTCTCAGGACAGCAAGCGCAGTTGCATCTGGTGTATCAGGAGCTAGGAAAATAAACAAGGCTAGGGACACATGCCTGTTTGGAAGTATAGGTCACCCATGTGCCATATCTCCTTTCCACTCTTCCAAACAACACTGAGGAAGGCAAGGCGGTGAAAAAAACTAGGCCAATTCTTTCATTCATGTTAAGCAAAAGTTGCAAAAGTTGTTCTCCTCACTCATAACAATTTTCCCACTTGGTAATGGTAGGCTGTAGAAAGCCAAAAACAATATCAGCAAGCATCTCAGCCACAGTAGAATGTGGAGCCCAGGAGAGCACTTTGATTTCTTCAGTACTGGTTGGTGTTGAGGTGCAGCCCAAAGCAATTTCTTTTGGGAAGATGAGTGCTTTTCATTCTTAGGTTCCTTTCATATATGGAGTCTGGTTAAATTGGATAGTGCTCCTGGAGCAGGAACAGCCTTCTCCCACAGAGACTTGCCTCGGGTACCTGGAGTTGTTTGTTCTGCTGACACCTTTGCTGCACAGAATCCCCTATTTGCTTCTAATAAACAAAGGTTTAGAATGTCCATGCTTATTACTGGAGATAAAAACTAAAAGGAACCTACAGGATAAAAGGCTTGTATCTGTACACACATACACAAAATAGGTCACACCAATATGATGGAGCAGGTTGAGTTCCGAATTTATGAACAGATGACAAATGTTCAACCTTTCTCTCTCATTTTGTCACACATACAGTACTGATGACAGCTGAGATACTCATGTAAGGCCACCTGTAGGTTCATAAGTGTTACACAGAATGCTAAATGGAATGCTATTTTGGAAAGATGGGCATCCATACTCTGTGGCAGAACACTGGTTGAAAAATTCCAAATGATCCCCATCTTCGAACCATAAGATAAACTCTTATAAATGTGTCTCATGGTTGAGACATCTCCTCCCGTATATTTCATCATTAATGTACGCTCATTATTCATTAAACTTGCATTCTACTTTAAAGATGTAGGCTCAGTAAGACAGGCTACACTTGCAACTTACTGTATAATACAATACAATATGCAATCCTGTGTACGATGCTATGTCAACAACAACTCAAAAATCACCCAGGCTGGGTGGGCAGTTATTGCAAAATTCCTGAGGGCTCTTCGTGGTTAAGAGAGCATCATGTTGAATAAGGGCTCCTAGACTCCCTTCAGCAAGCAGACCGTGCCATGCAGAACTCCTAAAAGATTTATGGCTCTTTGAGTTAATTGCATGTTGTTGTTTAGTTGTTTAGTCATGTCCAACTTTTTGTGACCCCATGGACCAGAGCACGCCAGGCACTCCTG
Source organism: Podarcis gaigeae (assembly GCF_964106915.1). Taxonomy (NCBI): domain Eukaryota; kingdom Metazoa; phylum Chordata; class Lepidosauria; order Squamata; family Lacertidae; genus Podarcis; species Podarcis gaigeae. Next base: position 8,323,561 of record NC_139689.1, on the reverse strand, counting down.
TCTTCCACTGCCTCCCGCAGTTTGGTCAAACTCATGCTGGTAGCTTTGAGAACACTGTCCAACCATCTCGTCCTCTGTCATCCCCTTCTCCTTGTGCCCTCAATCTTTCCCAACTTCAGGGTTTTTTCCAGGGAGTCTTCTCTTCTCATGATGTGGCCAAAGTATTGGAGCCTCAGCTTCACAATCTGTCCTTCCAGTGAGCACTCAGGGCTGATTTCCTTAAGAATGGATAGGTTTGATCTTCTTGCAGTCCATGGGACTCTCAAGAGTCTCCTCCAGCACCAGAATTCAAAAGCATCAATTCTTTGGCGATCAGCCTTCTCTATGGTCCAGCTTTCACTTCCATACATCACTAAACTGCATATTAGATGTAGGCAAAATCAGCATCATGCTGCCAGCACAACCAAAGGAGGAAACAGTAAACCATTCACAATATTTAATGCCCCTCGGTGCAGCATGCTACCATTCCAATCCTTCCCTAAATCAGTGCGCCTTGCCTTTTCTCAACATCACCTGTCACCCGCCAGCATCCATGTTTGATTGTGCCCAGTCCAAAAAAATAATAATTCTCTTGTCTCCCTAAGTATCTTTTCCACAGTTCCTCACACTCTTTATGTAACCCAGTTTTGTCCCCTGTGTCGCTTGGCTACACTGAGACCTCCCCATGTTTCTAAACTGCAGAAAAATCTGATCAGCATGTATCATCTAAAGCTTACCTAGATGTGATCGTGGATACTGATGACGATGAAGAACTCCAAAACATCTCATCAATCCTTTCCACTTTCATCATCCTTTTCCTCATGAGCCTTTTCTATAGTGTCACTGTAACTGTCTTCAAGGTAAGATATATGGGGCAGAGGGATATAGTAAAAATGATCAATAGTAACTCACTTGTAGCAGACAGAATAAGGGAGAAATGAGAGAACACAAAAGCTACATGCAGGTACTATGGTCTTCATGGGGTAGGCCAAGCCAAGATTCTAGAAAAGACAATTATTTTGCAAAGCGTTCAGGTTATACAAGTCAAAGGAATATTTGTCAAAGATGCAGATTAAATATTCAGAGCTTTGATAATGCATTTTCCCCTCACTGTAGGGATATACAGTCGTACCTTGGAAGTCGAACGCTTTGCAACTCAAACGTTTTGGCTCCTGAATGCCACAAACCTCGAAGTGAGTGTTCCAGTTTGCAAACATTTTTTGGAACCCAAACGTCCTGCAGCCAATCAGAAGCCACACCTTGGTTTCTAAACGTTTTGGAAGTTGGGCGGACTTCCGGAATGGATTCCGTTCAACTTCTGAGGTACGGCTGTATTTCAGCAATTTCAAGCAGAACCTGTACAGATCCAGCACTCTAAGCAATGTAGATAACCCTCCTGTTAGTTCCAGTCTTCCAGGAACTCCAAACCATTGTTTCCACCCAGCAAAAAAAAACCCTCCCTATGCTGTTGAAAGACAGCTTTATTACATCACTAAATGGCAGTGGTGAACGGGACAGGAGGTTGTGAAACAGCAGAGAGTTGTGTGACATTATTTTCTTCCATGACATTAATTATGGTTATTTTCCAATTCCAGGTGAAATAACAAAGTGAAAGGTCATATGAAGAGGGACAATAAGTTGCCTAACATAAAAGACTGTACATTCTTTCATCACCAGCACAATCAAGGACTTAATATTTCTCCATTCACTTTTGGGGGAAGGTCGACTGGACAGATGACTTTTCTGTCTTGCTTTGTCTCATCATCTATCTGGGAGCAAGTCCTATCAAACTAAACGGGACTAACATATGACAAGACATGCATGGCCTTTTGCTGCCAGTGTTCCATTTGAACTGGACCTATTGGACTGGTTGTTTATCCTTCAAACATGTATGCTTTAATTTTGCCTCCATTCAGTGTGTTTGTGTGTGTGTGTGTGTGTGTGTGTGTGTTGTATTCAACTAAGTACTACTTAAAGTAGACCTAATGAAATTAATTAAACTCAATTATTCCTTTTAACTCCAATGGGTCTACTCTGATTTAGGACTAGCATTGCATACCGCCCATCGCTGTGACTCAGTCATGGTCAAATTTCATTTTAGCTATTGTTGCCTGCCTATTCAAAACCCCAAAAGAGGATATTGCAATTTCAACTCTGAATGCAGTAGACAGAGTATTGTACCACATATATCAAATAGAATGTTTGCCTTTACTCTTGCTGTACATTAAGCTTACATTTCTCATGAACATTTTACATTCCTTCTGAATTGTTACTGTAACTACTTTTCTAGTTTTAAGTATATCCCACACTGCAAGAAAGGGTTCAGAGGCAAGAAAGGGTTCAGTTTATTCAAGAAACACCCTTTTTATAACTAAAAAAAGCTTTATCTCTTGAAAAGTGTTTTTTTTAAGAGCTTCCTAAGAACAAATAGAAAAAAGAACTCCCTTTCCCCACAGTGGAGCAGGCAGCAATGCGATCAAAATGCGTTACTCCACAGGTGAACATCGGTGTGTGTGTTTTTTGGTTTTGTATTCAACTAAGTACTGCTTAGGGTAGACCTATTGAAATCAATTAAACTCAGTTATGTCTTTTAACTTCAATAGGTCTACTCTTGATTTAGGACTAACTAGTCGGAAGCTCCTCAGAGTGCCAAGGAGATGCTCAGGCTCCCAAAAACTAGACAGGACACCCAGGAGCAATCGTGTCAACCAAGTGATGGGCTCATACATTTGTTATTTTTCTCTGTGTGAGAATGCACTTTAACCGTGATACACCCCAAGCATAAGCTGTGCCTCAGTTTTCCATATCGGACATGGGGATATATCAGCCTCTCTTTAATTCATATAGTGCCTACACAAAATTAAGGAGTGTATTAATTTTTTTGCAAAGGAGGGTTTCCATTAACAACTTGCTATTCACTTTGGTTTCCCACAGCAAACACATGCCTTACAACATTTTTAGCTAACTCACTGCACATAAGGAAATGAGTTTCTATTGAAAGCCCCACACATCGCATCTGCCTGTCTCCATCTGACTGGCAGTACTTGCCTTGGACTGAAAGTGGAAACACATGCCTGGCCACATTTGCTAGCGTAAACAGGACACATCTGTTCTGGGGATGACTTATTCAAATGTCAATACCAGCCTTCAGCCATGTTGCTATCAGTGGAAAGCATCAGAAGATGAAATGTGTGCTATGGATTTTAGCCTTGATGAAATTAACCTCTTTATTCCTTGCTTGAAAAGAAATAAGTAATAAATTAAAGCTCTGTTGAACATGGTTGTCCACTGCTGTGGAGAGTCTTTTTTAAGAATCAGAATCAGAACCTTGCTGTCCAAAATAGTTAATAGCCACTTCTCACTTCGCAGAATTTCTAGACTTTTATGGAGCCATCTGAAAACCCAAAACCATACCATTCAACTTTTTCAGATAAAAAAAGGGGGCAATCGTCTTCCAGGATGTGCTCGCAGGCAAGTCATGTGACCCGTGCTGCAATCTCATTCCCCCTGAAGTGATTTTTGCGGGGTGAGAGTGTGGCATGAGAGCACACAAGATCACGGCACCCAAAACGACCACCACAATCTCACTCAAAAACTGGGATGTCCCGTTTTTCCCGGGACACCTGGCAGGTATGCAAAACTTTCCTTCTGACTGGACTCCTAAGCCTCTAAGGGCAGTACTCAACAATTTGGAACATGAGATTTTGGGAAATATACATAGTTGCCAATTCATGCCCAAAAACACACCCCAAAGGCACCCAGAGTGTTTTGAGTTGAAAACACTATTTTAAAGGGAAACTGCTGCAGTCTGTTGACTAACCCACCTTGCTGCAGGAACCAGGGCAGGACAAGCTATTGCAGTGTAAATTAATTTCAAGGTACAGAAGGGGGGAAAGAGCCTATGAGGCGCCTCAGCCAGTGGGAGAAAAGCATGAATATCTGAAAAGGCTGTGAAGGGGGTCGATACCACAGCTGCCCAAGTCCTCTCAGAGGGGTGATTTTTTGCAGAAGGGAAGAATTGGTTCCAAAAACACGTCTTACAATATGTTGGAGCGTGGGACAGGGGAGACATTCTGCTGGTTGCCATTTTATGTGTTGTTTGGCTATTCTGATTCTAAACACTGTAATAAATAGATAAATGAAATTTCAAGCTGCTGAGTACATTTTTCCATAAACTGAGGAGCACGAAGCAAGCAGACGCCTGCTCACACAGTGGGTCTCCTTTGTCTTCTGCATGGCCCAAAATCTGTTCCATAAGGTTGAGGGACCCTCCAGAGCAGATATGAGGGGGCATGGAGGGGGAGCTGGAGGCAGAAGAAGCAACGGTGCAAACTTGAATAAAATATTGGGGGGGACCTAGGTAAGCCCCACCATGCATAATCAATCACATGATGTGGTGCATGCACACCATTTGAACAGCAATGCCCATCAACTTGGGGGGGGGTCCTCAAATATTTTATTGGGGGAGCCAAAGCCCCCTCGGCCCCTAGGAGTTGGCTCCTATGGGAAGAAGAGAAACCAGAAGAAGTCCTATTGTAGAACAGATATATTGTCTTCACAATTCAATCAATATGAAGTATTGGATTGGAAGTAAGAATTTACAACTATTGGAGGGAGCAAAATCTGCTATCAATAAATGGGGGGTGAGGCCTAGCACTAAGTAAGGCCTAGCATGGCCCTTGAGCTTGAGTTGGCTTCTTTGACGGCATTGTCCTTATACAGTGGTACCTTGGGTTACAAACGCTTCAGGTTACAGACTCCGCTAACCTGGAAGTAGTACCTCGGGTTAAGAACTTTACTTCAGGATGAGAACAGAAATCACACAGCAGCATGGCAGCAGCAGGAGGCCCCATTAGCTAAAGTGGTACCTCAGGTTAAGAACAGTTTCAGGTTAAGAACGGACCGCCAGAACGAATTAAGTTCTTAACCAGAGGTACCACTGTAACTTGGGTGTAAGTTCCATTCACAACAAAATCATACTTCACTAAATTCGCCAGGTTGGATGGTGCAAACCTATACATGCATACGCAGAAGAAAACCCCACTGGGGTTTTAATGGGACTCATTGGTGGTTGAGGTGAACAAGGTGAATGACAACAGGCCTGACTCCCTGCCAAGTCCACATAGGATTGCAGCCTGAGTTTGTTTGTTCCTCTGGAATCCTTGATATCTTTGCATCACCTTGAGTGCCCCCAAGACCAGAAAAACAAACACCTGTTAAGCTTAACTAACTACCGGTCAAGCCCAGGGAAACAGCCAAGGAGGCCTGGGAGCTCATGACCAAGACTTCTGCATCTTCTGGTTCTTCAACGTGGTTTTGAGGGGAGCAGGGGTGCTGGCAGCTGGAGGAGGAAAGGAAGGGGCCTGAGGCCTAGTGGGTGCACAGTGGGGAATGGAGCTCAAGGGATGGATGCTGAAAGAGATAAATGAATATCCATATGCCACTGGTGAATATATCGCTCTGTTTAACTGGCGGGATGAACAGAATTATACCATGAGCCAATTACGTGATGAAATGTATTTTTTTCCAATTTTTGGACAGAAGAAAACAGGGTGCGGCGGTTATGTGGTGAAACACAATGACTAATTAGGGTGAACATGGCTAAATAAAAACAAAACGGTTTGAGTTTTTGCAAGTGAGATTCACCCGAACCGTGTAGTTCACACAGCCTTGTTTTTCTCAGCAATGAAATCTTTGGGTTTTGAAAAGGTGTCAAACATGTGAGAGAGAAAAGAGGAAGTTATTAGCTCCCTGGACCTCAATTGTTTGTTTATTTTCACACCTTTCCTTCACACCTTCAGGCCAGTTAGGACGTCACTAACTGGAAATGTTCTTTTTTGAAGGCACTTCATAAGAGAATGGTTAAGGGGAAACTCTGAAGGCCTCATTGCAACAGAAATGAATCCCGAACAGAAACTGTGGGTCACTCGGCAGAAGTCGGGTTGCTTCGATCAACTCCAGTCTTGGGATCGGTGAGGTAATTTTAATCTGTTTAGCATTTAAACTTCTCTATGTTTTAAAGAAGAGTTGTAGATTTATTACGATTTTACTGTTTGAAAACTGCTTTGAGGTTTTCTTTTTTACAATAAATAAATAAAATAAAAGAGAGCTTTATTTTTATATAATGGTTCTTGAGAAGATAGGAACATAGATACCCCACAGGAGAAGGGACTCCTTGGAATGTCCTAGCCTTTTCAGGAAGGAAGTGAACGATACAATGCCTGAGAAAGAGGAGAAGCATTTTTATCCTGTCCTCAGGGGTCTTCTGTTGATTCTTGGGCTTTCTAGCTGATGCTGAATTGCAAGTCTTCCTTGCTACCATCTTCCAACTGAGCATCTTTATGTAAGGGAGGCTGGGGGAGTAGATGGGGCTTGGAGCTGCTGCATGTGAGGCTTGGAGAAGGCTGCAAGGTAGCCTTGCTGTATCCCACCAGCTTCCCTATAGACCAGCATTCAGTTGATTCTTGGAGCTGAGAACTTCAAGGATAAAGAGCAACTGGTCAGCCTTCTGCTCAACTCCTGTTATCAGAGCTAAATGGGAAAGGCTGAAGCTCAGTGGTAGAACATCTGCTCTGCAAGAGGAAGGTCCCAGGATCAATTCCTGGCATCTCCCAGGAGGGCTGGGGGAGAAGCCCACCTGCAACCTTGGAGAGCCACTGCTGCCAGTTTGTGTAGGCACTACTGGGCTCAGTATAAGGCAGCTCCCTATGTTCCAATGCCAGGACAGAGCAACAGCTGGCAGGGAGCAACATAGGCACATGAACCTTGCACCATGCACCATGTTCAGCTTGAAAGCTTCCCACCACTCAGCCAACAGAAAGGCCAAAAGAAGGTAAGTGAGAAAAGCCCCAGGGCTCCTTGCTAACTTTTCCCAAGCTTGTTACTCAGCTATGTCCCAGCTGGGCTACCTGCCAAGCTGCTTCTTGCCTCCAAGCTACGGATTATGCTAGGAAGCTGGAGGAGGGCAAGGGGGCTACCCGACAGTCTGGCTGAAGCCTCATCCTTTATTGAGAGATTCCAGAGCCCTCAGATGAGTGTTGGGCTTCAAAGAAGTATGTAGGGGAGAAGGCGGCTACCTGAAAGCTTGCCCAAATGCTAGGCTTTTGGCTTCCACAAATTGGCTGGGTGGAAGGAGGTAAATGAAAGTCAGGTGCTCAGCTGTGAAATTTCTCAGCTCACCGTTCAGCAGGCTTTAAACTAGTGGGCCAGGGAAGGTACCTGAAAGCTTACTCCAAGTCTAAGGACTCCTGCTCTCTTGAAGGGGTGCAAGGTTTATGGGAAGCTGGTGGGGAGGAAGGGAGCTACCCAAAAGCCTGACCCAGCTGGGAGATGGCAAGGACCCAGCTGAGCACTAGGCTTGCAACAAGCTGGACAAGTGCAAGGGAGTGCTATAAAATCCATGTCAGCTGTAAGATCACCTTACACTCAAAGGGGTGTAAGGCTTATGGGAAGCTGGTGGTGAGGAAGGGAGCTAGCCGAAAGTCTGGCTGGAGCCTCATGCTATACTTTGAAACTCCTGAGCTCCCTGAGGAGTGTTGAGCTTTTAAGAAGTAGGTTAGGCAGAAGAAGGTTGCCTACTGTAAAAGCTTGCTCAAATGTAATGGTCAGCAAGGACAGACTTTTGGATAGCTCCCTTCCGAATGAGCATTCGGCTTCCAGGGAATTGGCTGAGGGGAGTGAAAGTCTACCCCAGCCTGATGCTTGGCTTAGAAATTTCTGACCCCTCCAGTTCAGCAGCGGGCTTTAAGCTACTGGCAGGTAGGGAGTACCTGAAAACTTGCTCCAAGCCTAATGATCATTTGGGAGACTCCTGCTCTCTCTAAGAGGAGCGTAAGGCTTTTGAGAAGCTGGTGGAAAGGAAGGGAGCTACCTGAAATCTTGCCCCAAGCCTGATCCTCAGGAGAGAAATCCCCCCAAACCCAGCTAAGCACTAGGCTTTAAACAAGCTGGATACAAGGAGTTTCTGTAAAATCCATCTGATGCTCAGCTGTGAGATTCCCTGGCTTTATGTAATAGCAGCAGGCTTTATGAAATCTGGAAGGGAACAAGGAGGAAAACTGGAGCTCTGTCCCACCTGATGCTCAGCTGGGAGATCATTCAGTAACTAGCTTAGCATCAGGATTCAGGGATGCTGACCCTGGAGCAATAGGAAATTTGAAGCCAGCCCTGAGTGTAAGGTTCTACAAGTGCTGGGGGGGGGGGGCATCTGGGGTGGTGGGGGGCTGCCTGGAGGCCTGCCGTGAGCCCAGTGCTCAACTGGGGGATTATTGACTCCTCCAGCTGAAGGCTGGCCTTTGGGTAAGCTGGTAGGGAGCATCAAGAAGGGGGCTACCTTCTATTTCTGCACTGAGCCCAGTTCTCAGCTAGGAGATTCTTGAGCTCCAGCTAGGTGCTAGTAGAGTAAAGCTGGTAGAGAGCAGCCCGGGGGGGGGGGGGAATCCAGATCCCTCCCAAAGCCTGGTGCTCAGCAAGGAGATTCTTGATCACCTACCTAAGTGTTGGGATTCACATAAGCTGCGGGAGGGGAGCAGCTGGGGGGGTAGGCTGCCTGGATGCCTACCCACATGTTTCGCTGGGAGATACGTGACAACCCACTTGAGTGAAATGCTTCACAAAAGCTAGTGGGGAGCAGCTGCTGGGGCACCAGCCTGGATGGCTGGCCAAGGGCCTCATGCTCCACTGGGAGACTCCTGTCTAGCCAGCTTATTGTTGGCCATAAGCGTGTGGGAAGCAGCAGAAAAGTGGGGCTACTTGGATTTTTGCTCGGGCTTGATGCTCACCTGGGGGATGAGTTGGTAGGGAGCAGATGAGAGGCTACCTGGATGCCTTCTTTGAGCTTGGGAGATTCTTGACTACCCAGCTGAACATTAGGATTTACAAAAGCTGGACAGAGGCTGCCTGGGTGGCTGCTACAAGCCACTTGCTCAGCTGGGGGGAATTTTGGCCATGCAACTGTGTGTCAGGCTTCATATAAGCTAGTGGGAAGCAGCCAGAAGATGGGGTATCTTTGATGCCTGCCCCAAGACTGATGCCCAGCCAAAAAATGCAATCAGCAGGCTCCAAGACTGGCTGGGTGCAAATGGACTGCCCAAGAGCTTGCTCTCACCTTATGCCCAGCTAGGAGTTCCATCTGTCAGGGAGGAGGGTGGCTGAAAATCTCCCCCAGCCAAATGCTTAGCTGGGAGATTCCTGAAACCACTACCTCCAGATGAGCAGCAGGGTCTAGCCTGGCAGAGAACTACAGGGATCTTGCCCCAAGCCTAATGCTCAGTTGGGGGACCCCAAAACCTCCCAAATGATAATCAGGCTTCAAATAAGACACAGGGATCTCTGAAAGCCTGCCCCATGCTCATTTGTGGGGCTTGAGCTTCCTAGATCCACAAGTGGCATGGAGTGAGGAAGAATCTCAAATCCTGTGCAAAATAAAGCCTGTGTTAAACAGAGTCACAACCTTCCTGAGCAACAGCAGCCTGCGGAGAAGCTAACCAGGAGTAGCCAGGGTATGGGGGAGCTGGCTGAGAGCTGGGAGGTTCCAATGAAGGCTTCTTTGCCCCTCAGATGTAGGATGTGAGTGGGTAGCAGGTGCTGTCTGGGAGATTCTTGACTATCCAGATGAGCAGCAGGCTTCATGGGGGCTGGGTGAACAAGGAGATTATGGGGGGAAATCTGACCCAGGCCTGAAGCTCTTCCTGGAGACCCCCCAATTCCTACCAGAAGGTTAGGCAGCAAGTGTCTTTGAGGTGCCCAAGTTCTACTCCATGCTCAGAAAGTATTCTTTGGAGCAGAAAGATCTCCAAGCTTTGCTGCATTGCAAGCGCTGAAGCCCTGGAATCTCTCTCGAGTGAGCTGCTATTGATGAGTGGGCTGAGCTGGTTAGGACAGGAGGCTTGTCAAAACTCCTAGTAGCAGGAAAAGTTTCAGGAGACCCACTGAAAGACCACTTTTTGGGTTCTGTACCCAGGAGGGTAGTATAATTGAGGGGTTTAGCTAAGCAGGAAAATGCGATCTGGTACACCTGAGAAAAGGCAGCCCCAAGGAACTGCACACTCCTGGGAGATGGAAAAGGACCATAACAGTTTAAACCTAGCATGATTCTTAGTGGTTGCAAGCTGAAGTGAGAGCAAGCTAGGTTTGATCATCAGGATAGGAAAGATCTGTATTGAACAGCAGAACTTTTGAATTCTCTGCTAGGGAGGTAAGACTTCCAGGGTTACTGTGTGAGAAGCAGACATAACCAGGACTAGACCAAGAGGGGCTTGTCCCTAGCTTTGGAAGGGTAGTGGGTTTTAGAACAGGCAGAGGCAAACTCGGCCCTCCAGATGTTTTGGGACTACAACTCCCATCATCCCTAGCTAACAGGACCAGTGGTCAGGGATGATGGGAGTTGTAGTCCCAAAACATCTGGAGGGCCGAGTTTGCCTATGCCTGTTTTAGGACAAAGGTATTTCAGAAAGCTGGAACTGACTGGATAGGTTAGGGAGCTGGGAGGCATAGCTGCTAGATTCTGTCTAGGGCTGCTAGCTGGCAGGGGTGGGGTGGGAGAACCTCACTGTGCCTTCAAAAGCAGATTGAAAAGCTATGCCTGCTGAACTTCTGCCTGCTTGGGAGATACTAAAGGCACAGGGAACATGGCAGGAGGAAAGTTCTCCTATGCTGTAGTTGGCTGGATTTTATGTATTGTAGGGTTGCCTTTTTTGATTTCATCATTTTACTGATTTGTTGCATGGCTGATTTTAATTTTGTTTACAGTATTTGATTTACCGGTACGTACACTGCCTGGAATATGCTCTGTTTATTATAAACAGCTTAGAAGCTAAATAGTTGAACCTCTGCTTTATCAGATAGAAGAATGTAGCAGACCAGTGCATCGTCATTTATGGAATAGGTTAGGCCCACAAACCACCATCTTTCACATTTAGAGCTCAAAAACCGTTGCAACTGACTATATGAACTGACCAGGCTGGATTTTATCTGTTGTGGATTCGTGTCTTGTTGATTTAATCATTTTACTGAGTTGTTGCATGGTTGGTTTTAATTTTGTCTATTTTATAACATATGCTACTGGGAGAATTATTATTTTTTAAAGTTACTCATAAGCTGAATAGTTGAACATCCACTTTTATCAGTAGGAGGAAAGTATCAGGTCAATGTTTTGTCATTTGTGGAGTAGGTTGGGCCCATAAACCACCAGCTGCTGATACCCCGTAGACTAGATAATCTTACACATTCAGAACTCCAAACAAGTTGCAATTGGCTGTACAAACTGATTTGGCTTCACCTTCATATTATTACTGCCAGTTACCGGTAATGAAGTTCAAAATCTCAGTTTGCTTGCCTCTCCATTTTTGTTTCTTCTGTTGACCAGCACTATTTTATTGTCCTCTTACCCAGTTTCAGTCAAATTTGTATGTGAAGGGGCACTAAGCAGGACACCTGCAACCTGCAGCTGGTGCTGAACAAAGAGGAAGTGAGAGAACTCGCACAACTAAAAGGAGGCCTGGAATTTTGAGATGTGGGCAATGCCAGCCAAAAACGCCACCTGAGAGAGTGAGAAACATGTGCTGACTCAAGACATAAGTCTATCAGTGTTCAAGGAAGCTATGTCACATTCACACCATACATTTAAAGCACTCTTGACCCACTGTTTCATGGCTTCCCTTAAAGAATCCTGGGCACTGTAGTTTTTTAAGGGAGCTGGGAGCTGTTAGGAGGATGACCCCCCCCCCCCGCAGAGCTACATTTCCCAGCATTCTTTGGGGGAAGCCATGACTTTTAAGGTGATGTAAGAGCACTTTAAGTGGATGGTGTGGGTGTGACTGCGTTCCGAGGCAAGTGCATTCAGGATTGCAGCTATAGATCTTGAGCTAGAATTCAAATCTTGATTGCTTCATCCCACTGGTTTCGGTTAGATGAAAGGGGCTCAAATCTAATGACTTGGTCTCAGATGCGTGGCGAGTCAGCCATCAAAGTGGCTATTACCTTTTCTTCTTCATCCTACTCTGAACCAAGATAACTCAGTAGCTAAAGGCTTTCTCGCTGTGGCAGGAAAAGCTTCCCCTCTTAACTTTCTGGGGGACACCCGAGGGCAGCCCAAAAGCAGGGAAGGAGCTGCCAGCCTCAAGTGTAAATGTATCTGGTCTCGACACTTGCAATTTGCAGTCTGTTCAGCAACCAGAAGCTTTTGCCATGGGGCAGAAGTCCAGCAGACCTTCTTGGCCTAAGGCTCCACACCTCCTAACGGACACAAATACCTTGTTCTCTTAGAGGTAGTAAACCTAGGTCTCAGAGGTAACACGCAGCTAATACTCTTTCATAAAAACAAAACAAATCCCCACATTGTTTTTTTTAAAGCACTGTTCATTTTCCACTTGTGAGAACACTGGGGAGGTGGGGACCTTCTTGCCAAGGTGGCAAATGTGCCCCTCTGTCCGACTTTTAAAACCCTCCCCAGACCCACCCCAGACCTTTAGTGTTTTTCCCTGGTTGGAATATGTCAATGAATTGTGATAATGGCTCTTGCTTATCTGGGTGGGGGAAATAGAGAGGCATGTGTGTGCAGAATTCTGGCTTTCCTACAACTAGGATGTACAAAGTAACAACTGCACGTGTTTCTCTGTTCACCCTTGTTGCCTTTTCGCCTTTGGTCCTGCCTGCCAATGAAATGTGGCTCCTAGAAGCCTGGTTACAAGGGATGTGGCCCTTTGCTATAAATATTTCTTCCCTTTCCTTTGGATTTGCCACCACAGTGACAACTAGACCAAAACGACCCCCTTTCTCCTTACGGCTTTCCCCCAAGCCCCACACTCTCTCACATTCCTCTCCCTTTTTCACGAAAGGATCCCCCATCTAATGGCTGCAAGATTCTCTGTTGCCATATCTTCCTCTCTGTTTTGTCAACGTACCATGTAAAATAAGAAATTCTCCAGTATTGTCATACTGTACGTGATGAACTTGCAGCCCAAAAGCTGAGGTGGAATTCACTGAATAACAGTGCAAATGCAGCTTAAGGACAGACACCAGACATTCAGCAAATTTTAGAGAAAACCAGCCTGCCAGTGGGGGTTAAACAGGGCTGTGTCTATTCTGCAAATAATTCAGCATCCTAAGCTTTCACTGTTCTTAAAGCAGGTTTCTAGATCTCATAGCTGAGAAAATAAGCTTGAAAGTGAACAGATATTTCCTTGCCCCCCCCCCAACAAATAGCAGTGAGATCAATCATGGAACCTTCTTCATTCCAGGTGAGCTTAGCACTTGTCGACAATGGCAAAAATAAGAATGAACTCGGACGTGCCCAAGTGTCTTCAGGTTAATGCGCCACCTCAAATAGTGTTTACCAGGCCCCTTACGGGGTTTGAGGCTCTTATTGTTAATGCTGGCTCTAAGAGGAAAGGATTTGTCTTGAGGATTAATAAGATCTTAATCAAAATTTGAGCAGGCTTCCTTGCATGGCTGAAAGGAGGCAGATATGAGTGAACAGAGGAGTGAAGCATACATATCTATGGTGCTCTAGACCAGAAACGTCAATATCTCCCTATATAAGGGAAAACATATAAAGATTAGCCTACAGTACAACTGTCACCTATGGAAGATAACATAGCACCAACAGGTTGGCTTGAATGTGGTGCTAGAGGCACTTATTACCACTCACTGTGTTGTGATGAAGGCATAAATGAGGCGATGAGATCCTGCAATTCCCGCTCACCTCATGGAATCATAGAATAGTAGAATTGAAAGGGACCCCCAAGCAGCATCTATTTAAACTTCTGCATTGCAGGAACACAAAAACATCCACATTTGCTGGACAGCATACCTTCAACATGCATTTCTCTCTTTTTTATTATTGCAGCGAGCACCACAGCCCCAACGGTCTTCCCACTGCCTCCCTGTAGCCAAGACTCCTCTACTGCCTCCCAGGTCTCCATAGGTTGTCTGGTCTCTGGCTACTTTCCTGAACCAGTCACAGTACGGTGGAATTCGGGAGCCATCTCCAGAGGCATCCGGACTTTCCCTGCAAAATTGGATTCATCCAGGGGCCTCTACACCCTCACCAGCCAGCTCACCATCCCAACCAGCACCTGGGAATCAGAGAAGTTCCAGTGCAATGTCGCCCATGCAGCTTCCAGCTCCACAATCAGCAAAGACATTGAGCGTGAGTCTGGCTGGGCCTTCGTTATCTTCGCTTTCTCTTTAACCTACAAATGGATGGTCGATCTGGCAAAGGAAAGAAAAGTAAAATACGAGGGTTGGGAGAGAGGGGAAATGGATTCAATATCTTTGGGTAGTGTTATTGTCTAGTACCAAGGCATGTTAAGCGCAGCAGCAGCTCAACGTTGGCTCACAAACGAAATGTGGAAGACAACTTCGGAGTTGTCTGTTCAGCACTAAAAGTGATGTTAGGGTTGTGCCATTTAAGATTTCAATCTTCGAGGGCTAGGTACAGCAACATCCAGCGGCATTTTTTTTAAAAAAATACACTTTAGTGTTAAATTGTTAAATTTGTGGTGATTTATTTTTAAAGTTTATTTATTGCTGCTTTATTCTCAAAGCAATGTTACCAGCATGTGTACCACACACAATGTGTGCTGATAATAGTATTCATAACCCGCTCCTTTAAACTGCTTGTATTCACTTGCACAACCAATAGGAGGGAAGTATCTTGATGAGACAGCGAGGCTGTTCAAAACTTTGGGATTAGCAGGAGAGACAAAGATGGCGAATGAGAGATGAATTAGTGGCCACTCACCCTCCAGTCTTCTATCGAAGTGGGTCCCTCAAGGCTTACATTGAGTAGGAGACAGATCCCAGAATGGAGATCACTAAGATCACTAAGTGGTATTAATGCCCCTCACATATGGATGGGGGGAGAAGATCAATTTGGTTCATATTTAAAGACGAATCTACATAATTCGCAGTACTTGAACCAAAACATGTCCATCATTTCCAACTTACACTTCTTTAAATTGTGCAAAGCTGTTCATTAGCCAAGTAATGTGCACAAAGAATACGTATAGTGCATATGTGAATAATATATAAGAATGTGTTACATTAGGAGCACTGTTTCACAGGAATGTATATATTAGGCAAAATATCACTCAGAGGTGTGTATATTAGGAGAAGTTTGAATTAAAATGCAGATGACTTTTCATGAGGACTGGTTTGCTGATTGGTGTGAAAAAAAACTTGAAAAATAAGCAACTGAGACGAACCATAACTGACAGATTCACCCATACCTGCCTTCCTATAATGTAGGAACCTCTGCAAAATCACCAGTGGCCCCGGAAGTCCGCCTGCTCCATTCCTCCTGCGATTCCAAATCCAGTGGTGCCACCATTGAGCTGTTCTGCATTATCTCCAGCTTCTACCCCAAAACACTGACGGTGGAATGGCTGGTGGGTGGGCAAGCCGGGCTCCTGCCTTCATTCACTGAGCAGCCCAAGAAGGATGCCCACGGATACACCTTCAGTACCACAAGCACAGCCAATGTCAGCCAAGCTGACTGGCAGGCTGGGAATGTCTACTACTGCCAGGTGTTCCACGAAGCAACACAAACGAAGGTGAAGAGCAAAGCCAAGATATGTGAAGGTAAGAGCAGCTGACTAAGTTGGCACTTGAGTTTCCCTCTGTTTTGGTGGGCATGGACTGGAATGTGAGGGGGAGGGCTGCTTCCAGATTGCAGCTTCCTCCCACTTCATTTATACATATATAGATATAGCTGCTTTCAATTATGGCCCATTGAATTAAGCCTTGAACACATGACCTAAAGTAGTTGTTTTCCATTTCTGCTGGAAGCAGGACTCCGGAAGACATAGGGGAGTGGACATCAGAGTGCCCCAGATGTCCATGAAAAGTCTTGGCAAATATGTTATCCTCTTCAGGGGGTTGGGGTCAGAGGACATTTCCCATCCTCTACACCATGTAGTTTGACTCAATGGTGTAAACCTTCTCCTGGATAGAACAATGTAGTCTTGATAGCAGAAGCTGATGTTGTAGAAGGGGGTGACAGGGAACTGTTTGTTCCTGCTCGTTGTTCACAATGGAATATGGAGCTTTTTTAATTTTAGGACAACCAAGGGCAACAAACACCAGCCCTTGTTAACAGATTATTACTATTATTATTATTAATAATAATTTATATTTGTACCCCGACCATTTGACTGGGTTACCTCAGCCACTCTGGGCTGCTTCCAACAAATATAAAAGCATAATAAAACATCAAACATTAAAAACTTCCCTATACAAGGCTGTCTTCAGACGTATTCCAAAAGTTGTATAGTTATTTATCTCCTTGACATCTGAAGGGAAGAAGTGAGAGTCAAATAGAGAACTAACATGAAGTTTGTGCCTCCAGATGCTACCGTCAGCCCTTCCACTGGCATTGACGTAAGAATTATACTCCCAACTCCAAAAGACCTGTACGTAAACAGCGACCCCAAACTTATCTGTGTGGTGGAAAACTTGATAGATACAGATGGGCTGATAATCACCTGGTCACGGCAGACACCAGGACCTGTGAGCCAAGAACTACTGGAAACAAAAGAAGAGCCTAATGGAAAGTTCACCGCTACAAAGGCCCTATCTGCCACAACGTGGCTACAGGGAGATGAATTCACCTGCAAAGTGGAATATCCAGGCCTGGCTGCTCCAATCATTAGGACCATTGCCAAGACGACAGGTAAGGGGGAAAGAGGGTTGGTCTCCCATCCCAGGGCTGGTGGTTTTGTGTTACAGAAGGAAAACACAACACAACTTGGCAAATCTGCAGTTTATGCTAGAGACACAAGTTACAATTTCAAGCAGTCTGATAGAGGTCTTGTGCAGGTTTGCACAATCATTCTACTACCCTTGTCTCTGCTCAAAGGTTTTATGGTGCTAGAAAAACCTGCAATGCATTTTTTTTTTTTTTAATCAGAAGGCAACACTGGAACCAAGGAAAGAAAGGCTTGTGTCCACTGCAGGGACCAAGACGTCTCCCATTACTCTTTCCACTCTCATGAAAACCATTTCATCTCTAGTTACAGATCCTTCAAACCTCTGAATCTGTCTATTGATAATGTTTACCCAACATTGGTCAAGCTAGATGAAGGATTGAGCCAGTTCTGATGAAGGCAGATCTTTATATCCTTGCCCTGGTGGCCCATTCCACAAATTTAACGAGCCACCAGGGTAACTGCTTCGGGAGCAACTGTGCAGAGCTTGCTCCTTGAAGTTTGCAAGATTTTCACCTTTCAGCCCCAAGCCATGCTGCAACTTGAACATACCTTCTCGGGAAAGACTGGGATTCTGTGTGGGCTGGGTGACTTCTGTATATCTGTTGAGAAACTGGGCTGTATAAATATACCTCATATCTCTGCTGTCCCAGTTTGTGCTCCTATTCATTCATCCAGCTCAAAGAAGCCCAACAGATGCTATAGATCTTCACATAGATCTACACACTGATGGTGACTTCAGCTGAAGGCACTTCAACTCGTTGGCAATTGAGTATTTACCCCACTGTGTCTACTGTACAGACATAAACTGCTCTTCAAAGAATCTAACAGATAATATTTAGAGTCAAATGACATTAAAAGCCAGGTGGAGCAACTATTGGGAACATACTGCTGTTATGAAGTGCATATGAACAGGCCAGAGGTGAGCCACGCTCTCTGCAATAACCCTGTCTGGAGTACGTATGTTCAAGAGAACAAAATCACAGGAACTCTCATTGTCAACACTGCATCCACTCATTTGGTCTAAACTTAACTACTGTTGCCTCTCCTTTTCTCTCACATATATTGCCCCTGATCTCAAAAAGGAACGGGCCATGCTCCTGAGGTGTACCTTTTCCGACCCCACCCTGAGGAAATCCGTAATCGGCCATCTATGGTGACCCTCACCTGCCTGATCACTGGGTTCACCCCAGAGGCAATTTCTGTCCAGTGGCTGAAGAATCACAACGCTTTACCTGACGATCACCATGTCAACACCCCAGTCATGAAGAACAACAACAACCATTCCTACTTCATGTACAGCCACATGAAAATCCCATTAACTGACTGGAACAATGGGAATGCATTCACCTGCATGGCTATCCACGAAGCCCTCCCCATGAAGTTCACCCAGAGGACCGTGGAGAAATCCCAGGGTAAAAAATGATGACCATCCCTCCTACGGCATTGCAACCTCTTCAGCCTCTCCCAGATTTCCCTCTAGCATTGTTAGATAAACCCTGTGTAAATAATTGCCATGCATGCGTGTTTGGCCTATGGCTGAATAAAAAGAGAACCAACTCAGATATATCCCATGTTGTGGTCATTTGCAGGAAAATCGATGACTAGCGTGAGTTTTGGAAAGCGGGGTGTGTGGATTAATTAAGTGGGTATTCATGGTATTTGGAAGCAAAATGTATTCACCATTATCAGAGCTATGCTATGGGAGTCAGGGGTGCAAACGTCTGACGACAGTATATGTGTATTTTAATGCTCACAACAGGCCTTTGATAAGGGCCGGAAGTGAGAGGGATTTGGTCCAAAGACACCCACTGAGCTTCATCTAGTTAAGTGGTGATTTGAATCTGGGTCACATTCCACCGGGCTCAAGTCCAATATCCCATCATCTGCTCCACCCTAGCTTCCATCTATACATGTCCATACAGTGGTGCCTCGCAAGAAGAAAAGAATCCGTTCCGCGATTCTCTTCGTCTAGCGGTTTTTTCGTCTTGCGAAGCAAGCCCATTGACAGCTTAGCGGATTAGCACTACAGCGGTCTAGCAGCTTCTAGCGATCAGCTGTTAAGCGGCTTTAACGGCTTAGGAAAAGGGGGGGAAAGCAGAAAAAAACCCGCGGGAACTCGCAAGATTTTTTCGTCTTGCGAAGCAACCCCATAGGGAAATTCGTTTTGCGAAGCGCCTCCAAAACGGAAAACCCTTTCGTCTAGCGGGTTTTCCGTCTTGCGAGGCGTTCGTCTTGCGGGGCACCACTGTACACAGGAAGCTGCTCTCCTTTTAATGTCTGGTGCTGAAAACAACAAATAAGCTGCTAATTCACTACTGAGGAATATTTCTGTACCAGTCTCTGCCTCCTTCAGCCAACTGCCACCAGGCTTCAGTTCCTCAGGGGTTGAAACCAGTTGATCATAGCAGAGTTGCTGTGTTCACTGCATTCCAACAACATAATTATAGCTCAGTGCTCTTTATATTTTTTTATCTGCCACGACGCCCCAAAAAATCAAAGCCCAAAGTTCATCCAATACGTTTGCCTTTTTAGGTACCCATATATATATATAAGGGAGTCCTGCCCATATCAGAATATTTTGCACTGCCTCTCCTTCCTCTGCCTGCCCCAAATATTGATATATGGTACATGACGTAAGAAGCTGGCTCATCGGTTTGCCTACTCAGAGTAGGCCCACTGAAATTAAGTGATATGTGCAATTTAGGTTCATTCATTTCAGTAGATCTCCGCTGAGTATGGCTAGCATTGGCTGCAAGCTATGCAGCGTTCTGTGTCGCAGAGCTGGAACCTTGCTCCAATAAGAGGTGTAATACAGAGGCCAACATCATCCTGTGGGAAGTTAGTTCAATGGGGCACAGCAGCATGGACAGAAAGTAGGCAGAATTCATCTGGTGCAACATATGTGCACACTCCCCGCTTCAACACATGTAGCTTCCCTTCATATCAACTCACATGGCCTGGATTACTGTGCATTTCAGTGACAGGGAAGAAGAAACGAGAGACTGCAAAACATCTGCATTGCTTGAAAGCAAAGACTAGTTTCTGAGGGCCAGCTATAATGTGATGCCATGGGGCATTTGGGGGGGCAACCCACAGTTTGCTGGGTCTGCATTTCAGGTCACCGCACAAGGCAGCAGAATGCGTGTAAACCCCTTATGCCCCGTTACGCCCTCTTCCAGGTCAAAACACAGCGAGTGTTTGCACGGCCGCATGTGCCTTGAATGTGCACAAAATGGTTGCTGCCTATATAGGGAGAGGTTTTCTCCCTTACCGCTCCCCACGGTTACAATAGAAGCACCATAGGGAAAGGTTATTCTAATCCAGAACCACATAAAAAAATAACCTCCCCTTGCACCAGGATCCTGACAAAAAATGGCTTTCAAAGTGGCTATTAACTGTTAAAAAGAATCAGAAGAAATTTCATTTGACACCTTTAGCATCACATCAGTAAGACATTGGGGGGGGGGATAATAATAAACCTAGTTTGACCCTAAATTTGAAATGGGTGAGCAAACTGAGCCATATTAATGGATTGTTCACATATTATTGGGTGGGTTATGAGAAATAAAAGGTCCAATCAAGACACATATGTACCCAATGCAAAAAGGCAGAGCAAGGATATGTTTTCCAAAATGATAGTCAGAGATCCCCTCAGAACCATCCCATCAAATATGAAAGAGCAAAATCTCTGACATTTTACAAAAACGGAGAAGGGAGAAAATGGGACTTTCAAGTACACTTTTCCCCAGTCTCCCCTCCTTTTGGAAACCAAACACAACATCTCCACTAAGTCACTCTTGCCCTAGTTATGCTGCAAGGGTGTGGCCTCAGCCATCACACACAAACTCCCTACCCACACCTGTTCCCTGGTTACTCCTTGAGTCAGTACTTAATGTACTGGTTAGTGTTTGTTTTGGTGCTTAGAACTCCAGATTCAAATCCCACCTCAACCATGAAGCTCACTGTGTGGCCTATCTGGACACCCCTCAGAAAACAGGTTAATTTAAGACTCTGCTAAAACATCCCCACCTCCTCATTTATTCAGGATTATTCCATCCAGCCATCTTCTGTGACTCACTGAAACTGTAAAGACTAGGATGTATTTTGTCGTGTGGCGAAACCGTTAAGCAACTGTTTTGAACACCTCTAACATTGCTATTTCTCATTGATTTATTACCTGAAAAAATGGAAGGCAAATAGCATTCTGCAGATGAGTTGAAACACATTGCACAACAGGTTCATCCTAAACAAACTGATGAGAATTAGATGAACTGGTACTTTAGGCAGGGTCCGGAAAAGGGAGAAGGAGAGAGAGAGAGAGAGAGAGAGAGAGAGAGAACTGTCGCAACAGAGTGAACTTACTTTGTAGGACAAGGCACAAACATTACATGGGGTGAACAGAGAGATTTCCCAAAGAGCCAACACCAAGCCACTATTGCAAAATTTAGATAATATTAATTGTTATATATGCCACAGGTGATCTTGCAGGTATACGGTTAGTGCATCATGGATTTTGTAGTCTATGTTAGACTGTACGAAATAGAAGGAATAATATTAGTAGTACATAATTCGGCATAATTCTATATGTACAATTAGTGGTGCGTGAAGGGATGGCTAAGTTATGGGATATTTTATGTTGAACACTGGAAATGACGTCTCTCTCTCTCCCCCTCACAGAGGTGGCTGTGTCAACAATTGATGATTACAGCGATGAAAAAGAGGAGGAAATGGATCGTCTCTGGGTCACCATCTTTGTTTTCTTCATTCTATTCCTCCTCAGTGTTTCTTACAGTGCCACCATTACGCTGTTCAAAGTGAGTAGAGAGGAAGGTCTGTTATATGACTCCATTTTAATCTTACGATGTGGAGTGACAGAGGCAGCAGAAACACCACAGGGATGGGGGGTGGGAAGCAAAGGATAAGGCTGAAATATTTCTACTCTTTATTGTAAATTAGTGAATGGTTCTGTGAAGGACTCGGCACATACCTTTACATATCCTTGATGCCAAATAGTCCATTAGATACCCCATTAAAATCAGATGACTGGGATGAAGGAAAATATTTGACTTGCTGATTTGCAAGAGAAGTTTAGGGATAGGAAGATGCTGGAGATGCAATGAGGTTGAGGGTACGTTCTTTCATATGTGGTGGACCTGTAAAAGGTTAAAAGCATATTGGGAAATAATCACAATGAATTTAAAAAATGTTTAGAAGTATCCCTCCCCGCCCCCCAAAAACAGTCCTTTTTGTTGGGGATAATTTGGACGGAAATTCCCAGGTGTCAGAAAAGGTTATTTATGTATTCCACCACTGCAGCCCATGTTTTGTTAGCCCCAAAATGGAAAACGAGCGAGGTCCCAACTAAAGAAGAATGGCCACTTAAACTGATGACATATAGAATAAGAGAACAAGAAGAACATATGTTTAAAGATTGGGAAATTTTTATTGAATGTATGGGGGGAATTTTGTACACTTGAAAAAGTTGGCAGCATTAAGATAAATTCAACAGTGTAAACAAATTTTGTTGGATATAATAATGGAATACTGAATGGTTTAGTTTATGTAAAATATGCAGGGATTTATGATATGCAAAAAAAAACCATGGAAAGAAAAATTTATTGAATGTATGGGGGGAATTTTGTACACTTGAAAAAGTTGGCAGCATTAAGATAAATTCAACAGTGTAAACAAATTTTGTTGGATATAATAATGGAATACTGAATGGTTTAGTTTATGTAAAATATGCAGGGATTTATGATATGCAAAAAAAAACCATGGAAAGAAAATTTTATTGAATGTATGGGGGGAATTTTGTACACTTGAAAAAGTTGGCAGCATTAAGATAAATTCAACAGTGTAAACAAATTTTGTTGGATATAATAATGGAATACTGAATGATTTAGTTTATGTAAAATATGCAGGGATTTATGATATGCAAAAAAAAAAAACCATGGAAAGAAGTCATTGGCATTTTAAGGTTGTTTAAATGAATATTCTAAAGTGTAAAACAGAAAATTTAATAAAAATTATAATTAGAAAAGGGATGGGAAGATGCAGAAAGATGGCAAGGAATGATGTTAGTATACAGTGCCAAAAGAAAGTACTTCTTCACACAGCATAATTAAGCTATTGAATTTGTTCCTACAAGAGGTAGTGATGGCCCCAGACTTTGATGGCTTTAGAAATGATCACACAAATTACTGGAGGAGGAAGACTATCAATGGCTACCAACCTCAATGGCTAGGTTCCACCTCCATTGCTCAAGACAGTGTTCCTCTCAGTACCAGTTGCATTCAAATGCTGCCTTTGGGCTTTCCACTACGGCATCTGGTTGGCCACTGTGGGAGCAGGAGGCCAGACTGCATGGACACTCTTCGACCAGATCCAGCAGGGTTCTTTTATGTTCTTACACTTTCTTGTGAGCTGGTGGGTTCTAAATAAATAAGCAAATATAAGTAATAAGTACAGGGTAAGTAATAATACATCATAGAACTTGCAACCTGTGACTGGCAGGAAACAGGGAGGACAAAACCACAAATGACAAATAGAACATGCAGATCTTTCTTCTTCCACACTCACTTCTGTTCTGTGTCTTCCTTTCTCCTCGCTCTCATTCCTTCCTGCAGGTAAAATGGCTCTTCTCCACTGTGGTGGTCCTGAAAAAGCAGCCAGCAGGCCCTGACTATAAGAATGTGCACCACTGATTGACCTAGAAGCATTTTCCTGGGAGCTCTTGTCCTACACCTTGATCGGGGCAAAGAAGAAGTCACTGGCTGGAGATAGGACTCCGTTTCCAGCATTAACAACCGAAGCTTCTCTCTGCTGTCTGCTTCTCTTCCCTGGTAGGGGGACAATGAAGCCCCATCAAATGAAGGACAGAGAGGCAATTTTCTTAGAACTTGGAGCTGGACTCGTCATATTATGTCATTTGCTGAGACTGCACTCCCAAGACAGGAAGCCTACTGGCCCTATGTGCATCTGTTTCCCACACTGACTGTCAAGGAGAGCAACTAGTACTCCCAACCCAAGAGCACAGGCCTTGAGAAAGGATTTTGGCACATCTACTCAGCATTAAGTCCTCCTGATTCAATGGGACATACATCTAAGTATACATATGACTGCAGCCTGGGTATCCACTGGACTCTCCCCATTTCAGAGCTTCAGATCTACTCTCAACCCCATGCTCTGCCATATGCTGTGCCCCCTCATACAACATATCCTCGTCACTAGCAGGCATCCAGTGTCACCCAGCTATTGGAGACACTGACCTGTCCTTCTTTAGCCAAATCCGCCTAAGCATTCTACATAAATGTCCTATTCTGAATATTGTCCTTCTCTATACTGAATTTTTCGATCAATCGGTTAAAGACCCACCCAATACCAACAATTTCTTCTTCCTCAGCCCCATGAGTGGCACTGAGGACATTTCTGCTCTTTTATATATTACATGATTTGTGGTCACAACCAGTGGTTTTTTTTCTGGGCGGATGCAGCAGGACGCGTACCCTAAACATTTTGTTTTGCCTGGACCGACGGATGGACTGACATGCCAGCTGTCTCTGTAGTAGCAGCACAAACTGGAGCTCCATCATTCTCCCTGCCGATGCCTGGGGAGGGGAATCTGGAGCGGCCGCGGTGGAGGTGACAGCACTGCTGCTCCTCCTCTTGCCAGGCTAGAGCCAGCCAGTGAGCACTCGCCCCTCCTCGCTCAAGCCAACCCCACCACTGCCGCTACCAGGGGCCTTCCTGCCCTCTCACCGCAGCTGCTATTTTCTGCTATTTTCATATACAGTGGTACCTCGGGTTAAGAACTTAATTCGTTCCGGAGGTCCATACTTAACCTGAAACTGTTCTTAACCTGAAGCACCACTTTAGCTAATGGGGCCTCCCACTGCCACTGTGCCACCACTGCACGATTTCTGTTCTCATCCTGAAGCAAAGTTCTTAACCTGAGGTAATATTTCTGTGTTAGCGGAGTCTGTAAACTGAAGCGTATGTAACCTGAATGCGTATGTAACCCAAGGTACCACTGTATTGCATGTTTTGCGGTCATAACTATATTTACTAGACAATAATAAATTAATTAAATAAATAAATAAATAAAATTGCCTTCTGAAGGTTTTTGTTTCGTTTTTGCTCCTCCTTCACATACTTTCAGGAAGGAGCTTCATCCTCTTTTGAAAATTCCGCCTGTTGTCCCATAAAGATCAGTCGTTTGGGAACCTGCAGACTTGCAGATGTTGTTGGACTCCAACTCATAAAAGTCACAGACAGCATAACAAATAGTCAGGGATGGTGGGTCTTGCAGTCCAACAACCTCTGAAGGGCCACAGTTTCCTCACCCTTTACTTGCATGCCAAGACCCCATGACCCCACAGTTCTCCAGGGAGTAAATTACCAAATAAGACAACAGGATATAGTTTATGGTTTCAAATAAGCCACAACTTTTATTGGTTACAGATATGAACAGTTTGGCAGAGGCATTTGATGAAACCAGTTTATTTCACTTCAGCCCATCTGTTGGGAATGTATCTAGGGTAAACCACCTCGGGGGGGGATGTGACCTGCATCAAATAGGGGTACTCCCCAAGGAGTCACCGTTGGAGGGGTGCTATGGCTGCAGTCCCCTCCTGGGCATTGGACAGAAGCTACTCCTCCCAGATCAGAACACTTCTTTTTGCTCCAGAGCTTTCTCCGTGAAAACCCGCTCTTTAAAGCTCATTTGGAGCAGGCAGTACTCCACAGCAACCCAAATGGACGTGTGTTTTTTCCAAATGAGCACTAAAGAGTGGGTTTTGTGGGAAAACCTCTGGGATGAAAACAAAACAAAAAATAAAAAATATGGACTCTGGCATGAGGATATATTATTTACTGACTCATATACAATTAAATAAAAGTTTGTAAAGATGTTCTATAGGTGGTACTTAACGCCAGTTAAGTTGGCAAAGATATATAAACTGAAATCCAACTTCTGTTGGAGATGTGGTGGAGAAATAGGAACAACAATACATATGTGGTGGAGGTATGAGGAAATTAAGAAATTTTGGATAGGAGTACATGAAGAACTAAAGAAGATGTTGAAAATATCAATAACAAAGAAACCAGAGACATATCTCCTTGGATTGATAGATGAAGAGATACCACGGGGGGGGTGTCGATATGCAAGTACAGCTGCTAGAATAGTGATTGCTCCTAGGTGGAAGTCACAAACTACACCTACAAAGGAGGAATGGATTTGTAAACTAAATGAATATTTTATTTTGGCAAAATTAACTGCTATAATAAGAAATCGGTCGAATCAAAAATTTAAAAAGGAGTGGAAATGTTTTGATGAATATATGGCAAAATATTGCTAAAAAAGAAAGATACGCTAATATGACTAGATTAAAATGTGAAGTATTGGATGGAAGAAAAATTAGTAAGGAAATATAATAAGAATATATAAATGATTTGAGAAGATTGTAGAATGCAAGATTATTGTAAATTGTATAATGTGGAGGAAATCGAGTGAGGGCGGAGGGAAGTGGGAGGAAGGAGAAAAGAATAATATGATGGATTGAGGAAATATAAATGTAAATGTATGGGGTGATGGGGAGGAAATGGTGTTGGCTCTGGTACATCTGTATTGTAATGTAATATGTGAAAACCAATAAATAAATAAATAGAAAACATGGAGCTTTTAAGCATCTATCTATGCCTGGAAGGAGTGGGGCAAAGGTAACTGTGGATGAACCCCAAGATGTGCCATAGTTGTTAGGTCTTTTCCCACTGCTTCTGCCACCTCTGCCCAAGGTGGTCATCCAGCAAGGGACCAGCCAGACTCCAATGGCTCCTCCTCTGGCAGAGCCCAGGGCTCTGAGGCAGGAGCTTCTCATTCACCCGCTTGTAGAGTAGCCTTCTTAGACTTTACCAGTCTAAAGTGGTGGGGTCTGCGTTGCTCCCGGGAGGGAGAAAGGAAGTCAAATGACACTGAGGTTGCTTCAGAGAAAGAGTTTATTCTGCTCTCCGGATAGCAGAAGGCACTTGCATGGTCAGCTCACAGCAAGTCCAAAGAAATGAGAAATTTCATGCAGAATATATATCCTTCAGGCACCCTCTCCCCCCTTCCCCAGGAATCCAGCCACGCCAGCTTATACACACAGGTTGAAATCACAGATGTTCCTGTTCCAGTACTTTTAACCATAAAAGGGTGTTCCTCTTCCTGTACTCTTGACCATATAAGGGTATTCCTGTTCCGGCACTCTTATCTTGGGGCAGGAGGTCACCAACTCTAAGAACACTCCTTACGCCATTCCCGGACTAGGTCTGTGTGTCAGAGTGTGGTCAGGAAGATAAGATAAGACCCAGACGTGCCATCCCTGCTCCACTTTGGAATGGACAAGGTCATCCGTCATTACCAGCCTTCATGGACTGATAAGGGACTTTGTTTATACAGCTGGGTTCCTGTTATGCATTTGCTCAACAGCTCAAGTTAAAGCATTTTAGAAATGCTCCCTTGGAGAAGGAAAAATGCGGGTTTTGGGGCCCGTTCCAGACTGACTACACAGTTAGGTTTTTAGATTTGGGAAACCCGTTCCTTCAGTAGTACAAGTGAGGTGAGCAATTCTGCTTTCTATGTCAATCATGGGGGGTTCCCTCTCAAGAATATACTGCATTTACTAAGAGACAGATGACTCCTTCATAGTAAACACAGCAAGGAAAGGCCATAAAATCATAGAATTGTAGAGTTGAGATGGATCTCAAGGGTCATCTAGTCCAAACCCTGCAATGCAGGAATCTCAGCTAAAGCATCCATGACAGATGGCCATCCAACTTCTGCTTGAAAACCTCCAAGGAAGGAGAGTTCACAACCTCACGAGGGAGACTGTTCCACTGTCAGGCGGCTCTTAACTAGAAAGAACAGTTCTTCTGAGGGTTTATTTTAGCCCTTCTAGCAAAAGCACAGAGTGTGTTAATAGCTTACTGTGGATGAAGTTCCACTTCAGGTCTCCAATTTCAAATATGGTTGCATGGAAAAATGTGGTTGCTGCAGAGTGCTGCAATTCACTGTATAACCCCAAATACAGAAGAGGAGTCTGATACTTGTGTAGCTATATGTGTTTGTAAAAGAAAATAAATACTTGTAGTAGATTCCTGGCAATGCACAAGAACCCCACCTGTACGCACAATAAATATTTTGTTGATTTCTTAACCTCATTTCATTTGACCTCCAGTCTGCAACCTCTTCCTCTCCTACATAGTTCACTCTCTGCATTTTCAGACCCTCCAGGTGTCCCTATTTTCCAGGGACAGTCCTGGATTTACAGAAGCTGTCCCCGTTTCTGATTTGATCCTGGAATGTCCTGCTTTTCCTTAGGATGTCCCTGTGTTCCATCTGAGAAATGTTGGAGGGTATGCATTTGGTGTGTCAGATTGTGGTTTTCTGAACAATCACTGTGTCCCCTCTATGTGGAGGTCCCTCCTCCCTCAGAGACTTAAGGCACTTAAGGACTTAAGGAAAAGGAACTTGAGATGTGAGACACCTGGTAAAGACGCTAACAAGTTGCAGGATTGTTTCCGTAAGGAGGTTAGATGCTTCTCCTCAGAACACCAGGGATGTGAGCAAACTGGGGCAGAGATATGGGAGCAATCTTCCAGCTGAGGTGTTTTTTTTCCTGCCTTTTTCCTTCCCCACCCCCATGGAGGTGCCAGAATTGCAGGATCTAAATGTTTCTCTCTCTCTGCCCCCTCAAGGCTCGGAGGGTCAGGGAAGCACTTCCAAGAAGGCAAGAGCCTCTGGAAATTCACAGACAAATAAGTGTATTATCACCAATTCTCTCAGGAGTTTTTTCCATGAGGATTTGAAAGGCTCTAACGCCACCCCCACTCCCACAGATTTTTCCTTCTATGGTAACTTATATATTTCATAAAATTCATATGTGCTTGGTTGTAAGAAAAAAATAACTCAAATGAGGCTTTTACCATGGCAGTTTTAAATAAATAAATGAGATGAGATGAGATGAGATGAGAGAGAGAGAGAGAGAGAGAGAGAGAGAGAGAGAGAGAGAGAGAGAGTGCTTTTTTCTAAAAAAAATGTTTAGGGGTACTCTCATTTTGACTCAAGAAAATCACCATTTTATAGTTGAAATCAGGAAAAATAAATACAGTAAATGGACAAAAGTGCAAAGATTCACAAAATGTTTAGGGGTGTGCGTACCCCTGAGTCCCCCTAGGAAAAAAAAGCACTGGAGAGAGACAGAGAGAGAGAGATAGATTACCTTATGAGGAGTTTTAGGGCTTTCCCTATAGGATGGCTTGGAATTACCCTACTGCATGAAACTACAGGGTGGGTTTGTCCTTTTTTCTGGTTTCATCAGGCTTCTCAAAGTATAATTTATTCTCTTTTCTCCCAGTTTTCAATTCGTTGGCTTAAGGAATCCCTGAAATACTCCCAGTGGAGCTTAGTTTAATTTGGCTATGGCTTGCTTTCCTGCTTGGCAGGGGATTGGACTCGATGGCCCTTGTGGTCTCTTCCAACTCTATGATTCTATGATTCTATTCTATGATTCTATAAACTGCAGATGCCAGTCTGGTTTTTTTCAATCCCTGGTATCCTGAGAAAGGGCTGAGAGAGACCCCTGCCAGTCAGACCCTGGAGCGCCACTGCCAGTCAGTGTGGGCATTATTGGGCTAAATAAGGCAGCATCCTACATTCCCTCTGCTGATGGGAGTTTTATGTGTCATTTTGCTATTACATTTATAAATGGTGATGATGATTTATTCAAGGCATACTGCCTTGTATATTTTTCTATCGGTTGAAAGGCAGGATGCAAGCAGACACCTGGCCACACGACAGGTCTTCTCCTTCCCGCTGCAGCTTTCAATATGCCCCAAAATCTGTTCTTTAAGGTTGAGGGACTCTCCAGAGGAGATTTTTGTTGGGGCTGGTGACAGAAGAAGAGGAACCAGAGAGGTCCTGTTGCACAAGCAGCCTTATGTTTCACAAGCAGGCGGACATCATTGAATATCAGCCATAGATTACGGGCGTATTGCCCTCACAATTTAATCTATCCCAAGTAAGAATTGGAAACCATCAGTGGGAATGAAGTGTGATACAAAAATGGTTACTAAATGAGGGTGAGGCCTAGAATGGCACTCAAGCTTTGACAATGCTGGAAATAATTCCACTTACAACAACATAATACCTCACTAAGTTCACCAAAATTGACCCTACAACCCTATACCTGTCTGCTCAGAAGTAATCCTTACTGATTCAGTGGGATTTTGAACTCACTGGTGAGAAAGAGGAACAAGGCAAGTTACTGAAGGTCTGACTACCTGAAAAATTGTAATAGTATTATTATTATTATTAATTCATTTATACCCCACCCATCTGGCTGGGTTTCCCAAGCCACTCTGGGTGGCTCCCAACAGAATAAAAAAGTGATAAAATAGTAAACATTAAAAACATTAAACAGGGCTGCCTTCAGATATCTTCTAAAAGTCAGATAGTTGTTTATTTCTTTGACATCTGATGAGGGTGTTCCACAGGGCTGGTGCTACTACCGAGAAGGCCCTCTGCCTGGTTCCCTGTAATCTCACTTCTCACAGGGAGGGAAGCACCAGAAGGCCCTCAAAGCTGGACATCAGTGTGCAGGGTGAATGATCAGGGTGGAGACTCTCCTACAGGTATACTGGGCCATTTACAGGTATACTGTCTGTTTAATTGTTTGGAATCCTGTATATCTTTACCTCACCTTGGTCTTATACATCACCTTGATTGCCCCTGGGCAAAAACCAAACTAACCCTGTTAAGTTAAATCAACTAATTAATTAATGTGTGCATAGGTAAGAAAAAAACAAGTGGTTTGAGTTTTTGCAGGCCAAATTCAGCTCAATTCCGGTACTTCATATAGACTTGTTTTTCTGAGCAATGGAACTTTTGGGTTTTGAAAAGGTGTTAAACCAGGTGATAAAAAAGAGGAAGTGATTGGCTCCCAAATATATCCCCTGGACCTCATTTCTGATTATTATTTTTTTCACACCTTCACGCCAGCTCTCAGGATGTCAGTGTTCTTTTTAAAGGGACTTCTTAAGAACTTGGGGGGAACTCTGAAGGCCTCATTGCGGCGGAAATGACTCCCCAACAGAAACAGACTGTGGGTCATCCAACAGAGGTCTGGTTGCTTCAATCATCTCCAACCTTGGGATCGGTGAGTTCAGAAGAGGGTTTGTTCTTCATGTTGGGGGGCAGGGGAATGGAAGGTTGGGTGGATGCAGGTACATTGACTCTGGGCCAATTGAATAAGTTGACTTTTATACATATGCTGCGTTAAAAGATACTTACCACTTTCCAGTGGTGGCCTAAAGTATCTGCAATGGCAGCATTTGTTAATAACCCTGTTTGGACCAGCATCGAAGACACCAGAAATATTAGAACAATTGGTTAAATCCTCTGAGACCAAAAAGCTGGTTACTATTTCTTTATAGAAATTTGGTATCAATAAATTAATTTGATATGCAGACTCTGATAAAAGAATGGAATTAAGAATTGGAGGTTCCTATATTACCTAGACAGTAGGAGAGTGTTTTAGCTTTTGTAGCAAAGGTGTCAATGGATTATGAATTACATCTTAAACAACAAAAAAATAATATTTAGAAATTATGGGACTCTGTTACGTTTGTATAGAAAGGGACTGTCTATACAAGCATCTTTATGTAAGGGAGACAGGAGGAACAGAAAGAGCCTGGAGCTGCTGCTCATGAGGCAAGGAGGACTGCCAGGCAATGCTGTAGGCAATGCTGAGTTCAATATAAGGAAGCTTCCTATGTTCCAATGTCAGACTACAGCAATGTGGGCACATGAACCTTCCCCAAGTGCCACATTCAGCTCAGAAGCTTCCCACCACTCAGTCAAGAGAGAAGCCTTAAGAAGGTAGGTGAGAAAAGCCCCAGGGCTCCTTGCTAACTTCTCCCAGGCTTGTTACTCAGCTAGATCCCAGGTGGGTTACCAGCCAAGCCGCTTCTTGCATCTAAGCTATGGTTTATGCTAGGAAGCTGGAGGAGGACAAGGGGGCTACCTGAGAGTCTGGCTGAAGCCTCATGGTCTACTGGGAAACTCCTGAGCTCCCAGAGGAATGTTGAGCTTCAAAGAGGTGGGTTGGGCAGAAGAAGGCTACCTGAAATCTTGCTCAAATGCCATGAGTTTCCCAACTTCCCAATGAACATTTGGCTTCCAGGGAATTGGCTGGGTGGAAGGAGGAGACTGAAAGTCAGGTGCTCAGCTGTGAAATTCCTCACCTCACCGCAGCAGGCTTTAAACTAGTGGGCCAGGGAAGGTACCTGAAAGCTTACTCCAAGCCTAATGACTCCTGCTCTCTTGAAGGAGTGCAAGGTTTATGGGAAGCCGATGGGGAGGAATGGAGCTACCCAAAAACCTGTCCCAGCTGGATGATGGCAAGGACCCAGCTGAGCACTAGGGCTTGCAACAAGCTGGACAAGTGCAAGGGAGTGCTATAAAATCCATGTCAGCTGTAAGACGCCTGGCTTCATACATGAGCAGTATACTTCATGAACCCTGGAGGGGGGGTGGACTGGAGCTATGTCCCACCTGATGCACAGCAGTACAATTCAATACCTAGTTCAGCATTAGGATTCAAGGAAGCTAATCCTCGAGCAGAGGAAAGTTGAAACCAGCCCTGAATACAAGGTGTTATAGGTGCTTGGGAGTTGCCGGTGGGGCTGCCTTGAGGGCTGCCCCAAGCCTGATGCTCAGTTGGGGGAGCAAAAGCCAGGTGCTCACAAAAGCTGAGGGTAGAAGCCGGGGGGTGGACTGCCGAAATGCCTCCCCAAGCCCAATGCTCAGCTAGAATTTTCTTGACTACTTAGCTGCGTGCTAGGAACCACAAAATCTGTAGGGAGCAGCTTCATAGGTTTCCTGATGCCGGCAGCAAGCTTTAGGCACAAGTATTTGACAACCCACCCAGGTGATGTAATTCACAAAAACTGGTGGGGAGGGGAATGCCTGGATGGCTGTCCCAAGCCACACGTTCAGTTGGGAGATTTTTTGCCACCTACCTAGCTGTTGGTCTTCCCATAAGCTGGTGGAGGAAGCAGTTAAGAAGCAGAGCTATGTGTAAGATTTTGCAATTGCTGGGCGGGTGCCTGGAGGCCTGCTCCAAGCCCGGGGGATTCTTGCTCAACTGGGGGATTCTTGACCACCCAGCTGAATGCCAGGCTTTATGTAAGCTGGTGGGGAGCAGTTGGGAGGAGGGCACCTGGATTCCTGCTCTGAGCCTCATGCTCAACAGGAAGATTCTTGACCACCCAGTTGAGAGTTAGGCTTCACAAAAGCTAGTCGGGTGCTGCCAGGTGGGTGGGCTGCCCAGGTGCCTGCCTCAAGCCTGATACGAGGTTCTTGACCACCTAGCTGTTCACATAAGCTGGGGGGGGGGAGCAGCTGAGAAGCTGGGGAGGGCTATGTGGATGCATGGCAAAAGCCAGGTGCTCAACTGTGAGATACTTGGTTTATCAGAAAATCAGCAGACTGATAGGGCTGGTGGGGAACAAGAGGCTGACGGAGAGCCTGCTTCAACCTAATGCCTAGCTGGGAGTTTCCTGACATTCAGATTAAGCTTCATCTGGCAAGGAGGAGGGTGGTTGAAAGTCTACTCCAGCCAGATGCTTAGCTGGGAGATTTCTGCTACTGTCCCCACTCCTTGATGAACAGCAGGCTTCAGCCTCGCAGGGAGCAGGGGAGCTACTTGAAAACTTGTCCCAAGCCTGATACTCAGCTGGGAGATTCCTGGTTTGCAGCTGTGTACTAGGATTTAAACAAGCTGGACAGGTGCAAGGGAGTGCTATAAAATCCACCTGATGCTCAGCTGAGAAATTCCTGGTGTAATGTTGATGCAGCAGGCGAGAATAAATGGACTGGGGATGGGGGACTGGAGCTCTGTCCCACCTGATCTTCAGCTGGGAGATTCTTCAATATCTACTTCAAGGAAGCTGATCTTGGCGCATATAGGAAAGTTGAAGCCAGCCCACAGTGTAAAGCTTCAGCAGGTGCTGGGGAGCAGCTGGTGCTCCGCTGGGAGATTCTTGACCACCCAAGTTTGTGTGACACTTCAGAAAAGCTGGTGGGAAGCAGCTGGGTGGGCTGACGAAATGCCTGCCCCAAGCATGATGCTCAGCTAGGAGTTTCTTGCCTACCTAGCTGAGTGCTCGGAGTCACAAAAGCTGGTAGGAAACAGCCAGTGGGGTTTCCTGATGCCTGGTGCACAGCTGGAAGGTATGTGACAACCCACCCGAGTGCTATCATTCACAAAAGCTGGCAGGGAGCATCCAGGAGAGGGGACAGCATAGATGCCTGTCCCAAGCTCAGCTGGGAGACTTTTGACTATCCAGCTGAGCATTGGAATTAACAAAAGCTGGTGGGCAGCAGCTGAGAGGGGAGACTGCCTGGATGGCTGCCCTAAACCTAGTAACCGACTTGGAGATTTCTGACCCCCCAGCTATGTGTTAGGCTTCACAAAAAACAGCTAGTAGGGAGCAGCAAGGTGGGAGGCTGCCTGGAAGCCAGTCCAAAGCCTAACAAACACCTGGAAGATTCTTGCTGACTCAGATCAATGTAAGACTTCACATAAGCTAGTGGGAAACAGTAGGCAAGCTCTCTGGACATCTCTCTGATGCTCAGCTGGGAGGTACTATCAATCAGCAAACTTCAGGGGAGATGGCAGGGAACAAGGGGCTGCCTGAAGAGCTTGCTCTAACGTGATGCTAGCTGGGAGTCTCCCAAACTTCCCAGGAGAATGTTAGGCTTCTTTTGGCAAGGAAGGTGACTGAAAATCCACTCAGATGCTTAGCTGGCAGATTTCTGAGCACCACCACCCAAATGAGCAGGAGGCTCCAGCCTGGCAGGGAGCAGAGGAGCTGCCTGAAAGCCTGTCCCCATGCCTGATGCTCATCTGTGGTGCTTTTGGCCTACCAGATCCACAACAGGCTTCAAGAGCAAGGAAGTATCTTAAAGCCTGTGCCAAGCCCAGTGTCAAACTGAGAGACCCATAAACTTCCTGAGTCACAGCAGGCTGCAAGAAGCCGAAAGGGAGCAACCAGGGGGCAGGGGCTGGCTGGGGGCTAGGAGGTTCCTGACCCTTCAGATGTAGAAAGCTGGTAGGCAGCAGGAGGTGCTTTCTGAAAGTCTGGTCCAAGCCTGATGCTCAACTGGGAAATTCCTGACCATTCAAACGAGTAACAGGCTTCATGGGGGCTGAATCTGCTCCAGGCATGAATCTCAGCCTGGAGATCCCCCAATTCTTACTTGAATAGTAGGCTTCAAGGAAGCTGTCATGGATCAAGAAGGCTACCTTAGCTTGGCTCTCAGCTCAGGGTCTGGCTTCAGGGAAACCAGATGAGAAGCTGATGGGGCTGTGGGGGAGCCAGTGGGCTACTTGAATGCCTGTCCGATGCCCGAGCTGTAATGTGTAGCTTTAGGGCTTCATCTCTCGAGACCTGAAATTGCAAGCTCAGCCAAGGAACAACAGGATTAGGAAGCAAGCGGCTTTGAGGAGCCTAAGTTCCCTGCTCAGAAAATGTTAGGGGCAAAAAGACCCCTAAGGTTTGCTAGGCTGCAATGGCTGAAGTAGACAGGAGCCCTGGGTTCTCTCTGGAGTGGGCTGCAATGGATGAGTGGGACCAAGCTGGTTAGGACAGAGGTGTGTACCCAGCCATAGAAGAGTAGAGTAGTTGAGTGGTTTAGAGAACAAGGAATGTGGTATCTGTTGCACCTGAGAGTGGCAGCCCTGGGGAAGCTCATGATTCTGGGGGAGGAGAGAGGAGCATAACAGCTTAAAACAAGCATGGACTCCCCACATTAGGAGAGTGGTTTCCAGTGGTTGCAAACTGGAGTCAGTGTGTGCTGGGACTCCTACGTTTGATCATCAGCTCTGGCTGAGGAGGGGAAGGTAGGCAAGATGTGGGTGACTGGGGAGGGGGCCTGTGCAAGGTCAGAAGGGAAGTTCCATGGGGCTGAAAGGCATCCCAGGTCTTGTAGCTAGAGAAGGACATGTTTGGCAGTTGTCACTATTTAACTG
The DNA here is from genome assembly GCF_964106915.1 of Podarcis gaigeae. Classification (NCBI taxonomy): domain Eukaryota; kingdom Metazoa; phylum Chordata; class Lepidosauria; order Squamata; family Lacertidae; genus Podarcis; species Podarcis gaigeae. The sequence goes on along the minus strand of NC_139689.1, from coordinate 8,287,803 downwards.
GAATGGTTCCTCTTTTCTAGAACTTGTCTCTGGCAAAACACTGTCCCTGCCTTGCCTTTGGTATGGGTGTTATTGAAACTGTCTTAATTATGAGTTCCTTTTGCTCAGCAGCATCCCCAAGACTTCTAAACATCTCTGTGTGGACAGTGATGCACACACCTCATCTTTAACACTCACACATGCTGAGGTCGCTCACATTCAGTATATGAGAATATGTTGTTGAACTCAGGATTTCTCACAATATTTGCACCTTCTTGGCTTTTAAAGATTGCTGGGCAGTCCCATTTTATGCCTGGATTTTATCTACTGCTGGGTTATCTTTTCTTGATGTTATCATTTTACTAAGTTGTTGCATAGTCTGTTTTATTATGTATGCTGCCTGTTGAGTCAGCCACCAGAGACACATGGCTGTTTCCTTGGTCTTACTCCTGAAGCAAGGTATCTAAGCAGTTAAAGTTTTTCCCATCATGGCAGGAAAAGCTTTCCCTCCTAACTTTCTGAGTGAAACCTGTGCAGGGAAAGGAACTGGCTATGTGTCTACAATTTGCAAGCTGTTGAGAAACCTGAAGTTTTTCTCATGGGACAGACGTCCAGCAGCCCCCTCTTGGCCTAAGGCTCTGCATCCTCTAACGGACAGCAAGGCCTTGTTCCCAAAGAGGTATGAGACCTAGGTCTCAGATATAACACAAGGCTGAAATGCCTTCGTTTTTTCCCAACCTGCATTATTTGTAAAAAGCACTGTTGTTGTTCAACTAGTGAACCAGGAGGAAATGGGGCACCTCATGCTTAGGGGACAAATTTGCCGCTCCATTCTCTCTGTCCAGCTTTTACAATCCTCCCCAGACTTACCACATCCCATTCCTTGAGTGTTTTTTGCCTGGTTGGGAAGTGTCCTTGAATTGTGATAATGGTTCTTGCTTAACTTGGATGGGGCACAGAATCCTCTGAATTTTCTGCAGCTAGAAAGTGCAAAAGTAAGAGTTCCATCTTTTGCTCTGTTCATCTTTGCTCCTTTTGACATTGAACATGACTCCAGTTAGCATGTGCCCCCAGAACATTGCTCATGATGGAATGAGACCCTTGGGTTACAAATGTTCCCCACCCTGCTGCTAGAATTTTTCTCCCTGACATCATTTCCTTTAGGCATAGGCCAGACACAGTTTTGCCACCAGTAAAAACTAGGCAAAAACTATACGCTTTTTACTGCTTTCCATAAACCACATAGCCCCCTTTTCGTGGATTTAAGATTCCCCCCACAACTTTTTTTTTAATAAATAAAAGTAGAATTCAAAATAAAAATGTATCTGGTTTGGTTATACATTAAAAAGTTGAAGCCCCCAAAAATTTGATGTGGAATTCACTGATGCAGCTCAAGGACAGGTGTCAAGCATTTGGCAAATTTGGAAAGAATCAGCCAGTTGGTAGGTGCTAAACGGGGCTGTTTGTATTCTGCAAATAATTCAGCATCCTTAGCTTTCAGTATTTTCAAGAGAGTTTCTAGCTCTCGTGGTTAAGAAAACAAGTTTGTAACTGTTGCTTTGGTGCAATAGATACCTTCCCTCTCTCAAACAAATGGCCAGGAGATCAATTAAGCAGCATTCTTCATGCCCAGTAGGTTTGGAACTTGTTGGCAATGCAGAACTATGGATGAACTGAGGGATGCGGTTGGCACTGTGGTCTAAACCACTGAGCCTCTCGGGCTTGCTGATCAGAAGGTCGGCGTTTGAATCCCCACGACGGGGTGAGCTCCCATTGCTTGGTCCCAGCTCCTGCCAACCTAGCAGTTCAAAAGCACACCAGTGCAAGTAGATAAATATGTACCGCTGCGGTGGGAAGGTAAATGGTGTTTCTGTGAATTCTGGTTTCTGTTATGGTGTCCAGGGGTACTTTACCTTTACTTTTACTTTTATGGATGAACTTGAGCATGTCCCAGTGTCTTTCAGGTAATTGTGCTGTCTCAAATAATGTTTGTGATAGAGGCAACCAGGCCCCTTTAAGGCTCTTACTATTAGCACTGGCTCCAAGAGCAAAGGATTTGCTTCTAGTATCAATAAGATCTTAATAGAAATTGCGACAGGGCTCCTTACTGGTCTGGGAGATACATATGAGTGAGCAGAGTGATGAAGTGAAATGTACATATCTATGGTTTGCCTGACCAGGGAAGTCACTGTCGACTTGCGTAAGGGAAAACACTTTAAAATTAGCCATAAATGGTAGAGAACTCCAGGACAACCATTCCTTAAAGAAACTACCACTCATTCCAGGTCTTTGAGGGTTAAGCCAGGTACCAGCTGCTTTTTTTGTTTGAGTTCATAACTTAATTCTAAGAAGAATCCCACCCAGGGCATCAGACAAGCTCTGCCCAGGCCCAAACATAGCTTCTTCTTTTTCTTCTTCTGCGATCACGCATAGCCAAGTAAGATTGTCTTCCATAAACACGGTTTTAACAGTGGGTCCATAAGTGACTGTAGAGGCCAGTTCTGGATCCACACATCCTTCCACAGTGGGGACATAGGTTTCCAGGGAGGAAATGATCATGGTGAGGGTTTGCCAAGCATGCCTTCCTCTTAGCACATTTCTCCCTTTCATACTGACTTCAAGTGTCTTCAAAGCTCGTGATACCTTTGGTAAAGGCTGTTCTCCAGTGGGAGCTCTCGCAGGCCAGTGTTTCCCAGTTGTCAATGTGTATATTACATTTTTTTAGATTTGCCTTGAGAGAGTCTTTAAATCTCTTTTGTTGACCACCAGCATTATACTTTCCATTTTTGAGTTGGCATGGATGTGGTGCTAGAGACACTTATTACCACTTACTATGTTGTGATGAGGGCAGGAATGAGACAATGATATCGTGTAACCCACACTCAGCCCATGGAACACACATTGGCTGGACAGCATATCTTCAACATGTCTTTTGCTCTCTTTAATTGCAGCAAGTGCCACAGCTCCGACGGTTTTCCCATTGCCTCCCTGTAGCCAAGACTCCTCTACCGCCTCCCTGGTCTCCATAGGTTGTCTGGTCTCTGGCTACTTTCCTGAACCAGTCACAGTACAGTGGAATTCGGGAGCCATCTCCAGCGGCATCCGGACCTTCCCTGCACTATTGGATTCATCCAGGGGCCTCTACACTCTGACCAGCCAGCTTACCATCCCAACCAGCACCTGGGAATCGGAGAAGTTCGAATGCAATGTCACACATGCAGCTACTGGCTTCACAGCCAACAAAGACATTGCACGTGAGTCTTTCTGGGCCTTGGTTATCTGCTTGCTGTTTAACTCTCAAATGGGCAATCAATGCAGTTGAAGAAAATAAAGTAAAGTACTTGGGTGGAGAGAGAGGGGCAATAGATGCAATATTTTTGGGTAGCATTATTGTCTCATTCCAAGGCACATTAAGCATGGCAGGCACCACCAAAAAGAAAAAATGTCTCTGCTCAACAAGGCTTACAAATGAAATATAGGGGTTGGAGTGGAGAGAACGAGTTTGGAATTCTCCATTCAGTACCAACAATGGTATAAGAAAAAGTCAGGTTGTACCATTTCGGATTTCAGTTGTCAGCGGCAAGTTGGAGCATCATCCAGCAGCAACTTTTTGGAATACATTTCAAGGTTAGATTGATTTAGAGGGATTTGTGGCCATTTATAGATAATTCTTCTTTGGAGCAATGTTACCAAAACACAAAACATACACACACATGTGAATGGCATTCATGACCCCTAATTTTAATTCCTTATATGAGTTGTCAACCTGCAGAACCAGTGAAATGAATTAGGTTATGGGGTGGTTGGCTGTTCCTACAGCCCAATCACTTGTAATGTTGGAAGGAATGGCTAGGATTGATCTGCCTGTGCCATCTTTGTGCTGAAGCAAGCAAGGCAAAGCATGATAGCTAGAGCGGGGAGGCAAGCTTTGAATAGGGATACCGAGTGGGGGGAAAGTGCCTTGATGAGAAAGTGAGGATGTTCATAACTTTGGGATCAGCATGTCAAAAGGTGGGGAGGATGATAATAGGAGAACCAAAAGAGGCGAATTGCAGAACTAGTAGCCACTTAGGCCTCAAAGGTTACATGGAGAGGGAAATAGGTGGCAAAGTGAAGATCACTAAGACATGGGGAAGGGGGATAGATCACAAACAAATGGTATTAATTCCACTCACATATGGATGTGGGAGAATATCAGTTCAGTTCAGATTTAAATATGAATCAACCTAATTCACAACAACACTTGAATGAAAACACAGCCATCCTTTCAATCACACTTATCCGGATTTTGCAAAGCAGTTCTCCAGCCAAGTAGTGTGTACAAAAATGCATCTACTAGGGAAAGATGTGCACAAAAATGGATATATTAGTATAAATAACATATTAAAATGCATTATATCAGGAGCACTGCTTAGCAAAAATGTTTATATTAGGCAAGATTGTATGTAAAGACAGCATGTTAGGAAAAAAATAGTTTAAAATGCAGATGAATTTTCATAAGTACTTATTTTAGAAATATTTGCATACAGATATGGAGAATGGGGGGGGGGGGGAGAAACTGAGAGAAATCAAAATTGACAAGTTAACCCATCCCTGCCTTCCCATAACTTATATCCCTCCAGACTCTCCTGCAAAACCACCAGTGGTCCCAGAAGTCCGCCTGCTCCATTCCTCCTGCGATCCCAGGCATGCCACCATTGAGCTGCTGTGCATTATCTCCAGCTTCTACCCCAGCAGGGTGACGATAGAGTGGCTAGTGGGTGGGCAACCTGGCTTGCTATCCTCGATCACAGCACCGCCCAGGAAGGATGCCCACGGATACACCTTCAGTACCACAAGCACAGTCAATGTTAGCAAAGAAGACTGGCAGGCTGGGAATACCTACCACTGCCAGGTGTTCCACGAAGCAACCCAAACCAAATTGAAAAGCAAAGCCAAGATATGTGAAGGTAGGAAAGATTGACTGAGCTGGCACTTGTGTTTTCCTCTGTTTTGGTGGGCATGGACTGGAATGCAGGGGTGAAGAGGACAACTGCTTCGAGGTTACTGAGGGTCCTCTCAAGTGCTAAGTATTTCAAGATAGTGTCCTTCCTAATTCATACACACACACACACACACACAGTGGTAACTCGGTTTGGGAACTTAATCCATTCCAGAAGTCTGTTCTTAAACCGAAACCATTCTTCAGCCGAGGTGCACTTTCCCTAATCAGGCCTCCTGCCGCCAGTGCCCTTCCACTGTTCAGCTTCCATTCTTAGACCGAGGTAAAGTTCTCAAAACGGGACACTACTTCAGGTTTTGTGAAGTTCGTAAACCGAATTGTTCTTAATGACCGCTCCCCACATCAAATGGGGGGGCATTTTTTGTGTGGTTGCGTGCAGCCCCCCCCCCCCGATCCTACACAGCTCCCTAAAAACCTGGCTTTGCCCCCTCCCATGCTGGATACCTGGACAGTTAACCAATCCCGGCGGGGGGGGGGGGCGTTGCCAGGGGAGTTAGCCAGGTAGGGTGGGACCTCCCTGCCCACACAATAGAGGGTGGAACTTACCTGTGAGTCCTCTTAAACCGAGGTACCACTGTATGTATGTGCGTGTGTATACATTATACACACACACACACACACACACACATACACACACACACAGTATGCACATACATACACATACATACATTCATAGATACATATGCACTGCTTTCTACCATGGCCCATTGAAATAAACCTTTTCCCACTGACTGCAATGTACACATGACCTTAATGGCAGAGTAGTTATTTTCCATTTCTACTGGAAGCAGGACTCGGGGAAGACATAGTGCAGTGGAAATCAGAGTGCCGCAAATGTCCATGAAAAGTCTTGGCAAATATGCTATCCTCTCCAGGGAGGTGGGGTCAGAGGACATTTTCCTTCCTCTACAACATGTAGTTTGACTCAGTGCCTTCTCCTACATAAAACAATGTGGTCTTGATAGCAGAAGCTGATGTTGTAGAAGGGGGTGGCAGGGAACTGTTTGTTCCTGCTCATTATTCACAATGGAATATGGAGGGTGACAGGGAACTATTTTTAATTTATTTTTTGCTTGGTTACTGACAATGGAATATGGAGCTTTTATTGATTCTCGGACACCCAAGGGCACCAAATGCCAGCTTCTTTCCTTTAATACATGTACCAGGTGTGGAGTTATTGATTCCTTTTACTCTGCAGCAATGACTGCCCTTCTTAACAGGATGCATGCAAGCCCCTAAAACAGCAGAGAGGGGAGGGGCGGTTGGAGAAGTAACATGACGTTTGTATCCCCAGATAACACTGATTGCCCCTCCGCTGGCATTAGCGTGCGAATCATGCCCCCAACCGCAAAAGACTTGTACATAAACAGAGACCCTACGCTCACCTGTGTGGTGGAAAATCTGGAAAATGCAGATGGGCTGAAAGTCACCTGGTCACGGGCAGATTCAGGACCTGTGAGCCCAGGTTTATTGGAAGTGAAAGAAGAGCTTAATGGAAAGTACACCGCGACCAGCTCCCTCCCTGTCACAACATGGCTGCAGGGTGAGGAATTCACCTGCAAGGTGGAATATCCAAGCTTGGCTGCTCCCATCAATAGGACCATTGCCAAGATGAGAGGTAAGAGGGAAACAGTGTTGGTCTCCTGTCCTGGGGTTGGTGTCCTTGTGTTCCAGCAGGAAAGAGAATACTTAAACACCCAGCACCACTTGGCTTATCTGTGATTTACACTGCGGACACACTTTGCAATCTCACACAGTCTGGTGGGGCTATTGTGCAGGTTTGCACAATCATTCTACACTTGTCTCTGCTCACAGGTTTTTATGGTGCTTGAGAAACCTGCAATGCATGCTTTTTATCAGAAGGCAACACTGGGACTATTTCCATCTCCAGCTAAGGATCCTTCTAACCCCTGAATCTGTCTATTGATAGGCAGATGAAGGATTGAGCCAGTTCTGTTGAGGGCAGTACATTATCCTTTCGCTGGTGGCCTAATAAGGAGGTACCTGGAAAGAACAATGTGGGAATTTGAGCATACCAATACCTTCTCAGGAAAGACTGGAATTCTCTGTGTTATGGGCCCCCTCTGTATATCTGTTAAAAGAAAGTAGGCTGTGTAAAATCTCTGCTATCTTGGTTTGGTATCTTATGTATTCATCCAGCTTGAAGAAGCCCAACCCATGTCGCACTTATTCCTACCCAGGTCCACATGCACAAGGGCTTCAGCTAAATGCATTCTAGCTTGTTAATGTTGTCGCTGAGGATTTACTCTGTCTACTGTACTTGTAACTATTTTTCAAGCCATTTAGCAGATAATAATCAGCACTCCTGTCCAAACCACAAGCCCCAGGATTCTCTTGGGGGGAAGCCATGACATTCAAATTGTAACAGGAATTGCAATATGGATAGATTAATTTCTAAAACTTTGATTGCTGTGCTATTTATGAATGTGAATGTCGCCAGAGAAGGCCAAGCTGTTCTATTTTTTTTATTATTTATACATACATACATACATACATACATACATACATACCCTGCCCATCTGGCTGGGTTTCCCCAGCCACTCTGGGCGGCTCCCAACAGAATATTAAAAATATGATAAAACATCAAACATTAAAAACTTCCCTAAACAGCGTTGCCTTCAGATGTCTTCTAAAAGACAGATAGTTGTTTATTTCTTTGACATCTGATGGGAGGACATTCCACAGGGTGGGTGCCGCAACCGAGAAGGCCCTCTGCCTGGCCCCTTGTAACTCGCAGTAAGGGATCCGGCAGAAGGCCCTCGGAGCTGGACCTCAGTGTCCGGGCTGAATGATGAGGGTAGAGATGCTCCTTCAGGTATACTGGGCTGAGGCCATTTAGGGCTTTCAAGGTCAGCACCAACACTTTGAATTGTGCCCAGAAATGGGGTACCTGTGTATATCATGGAGACAAGCAGTGCTTTTTTTCTAGAAAAATAAGTGTCATTACTCACCATTAAGTGAGTACAGTAAGTGCCACACTTTTTAAAGACAAAACAAAAGGTGTTAGTACTGTGTACCCTTGAATACCCCCCTCCCGGGAGGAGCACTGTTTCCTGACCAGAAAGAAGAGCACAGGTAGACTCTGAGGAAATCCTCGTGCAGTTTCAGATAATATGACGGGCCTTTTGGGATCATTATCCGGAATGTACTGCGGCATCCACTAATTGGTTCTAATCTTAATCACTGCTGGCATATCTTTTCTCTCATACATTCCCCCATCCCCCCCCCAAAAAAAGGCGACATAAAGGCTCCCAAGGTGTTCCTCTTTTCCCCGCACAACGAGGAAATCCGTGCTCGGCCACCAATGCTGACGCTCACCTGCCTGGTCACAGGATTCACCCCAAAAGAAATTTCTATCCAGTGGCTGAAGAATAACAATGCCATGCCTGAAGATCACCATGTCAACACGCCAGTCATGAAGGACAAGAGCAACACCTCCCACTTCATCTACAGCAAGCTGACAATCCCATTCTCTGACTGGAACAATGGAACCCCTTTCACTTGCATAGTTTACCACGAAGCCCTCCCCATGAAGTTCACCCAGAGGACCGTGGAGAAATCCCAGGGTAAAAAATGATGGCCATACCTCCTCTGGCACTGTAACCTCTTCAGCCTCTCCCGGATTTTCCTCTAGCATTGTCAGATGACCTGTGTAAAGGTCTTCCATGCATGCATGTTTGGCGTATGGCTGAATAAAAGAGAACTAACTCAGATATATCCCATGTTGTGGTCACTTGCAGGAGAATCGATGAGTGGCGTGGGGTGGGGGTGTTCTGGAAAGCAAGGAGAGAATGGATTTATTAATTGGGTCTTCATGATATGGGAAGCAAAATGTATTCGCCATTATCAGAGCTATGCCATGGGGAGCGGGGAGGTTGCAAAGGTCTGGTGTCAGTATATGTGAAGTCTTACTGCTCACAACAGGCCTCTGTTATGTGCCAGAAGTGAGAGGGATTTGGTCCAAAGACACCCAGTGAGCTTCATCTAGATAAATGGTGATTTGAATCTGGGTCAAATTCCACTGGGCTCAGGTCCAATATCCTGTCATCTGCTCCACACTGGCTTCCCTCTGTACATGTCCATACACAGGAAGCTGCTCTCCTTTTAATGTCTGGTGCTGAAAACAGCTGCTATAACATTGAAGAGGAATATTTATGTATCCTCCTCTCCCACAAAGATTCTGTTGCAGATCCTCCTCAACCTCTCCCATCGCAACCACCAGCAGCTCCATCCTTTGGTCAACTGCCACCAGGCCTCTGTTCCTCAATGGTTCAAACTAGTCAATTGTGGCAGAGCTGTGGAGTTCACTGCAGACCCAGAAACAGTATTATAACTCAGTGTTCTGTGTATTAGAAGCTGATAGATAATATTACAGCAGGAAAAGAAGCTGTGGAGGACTGTGTAAACAAGCAAAACTGAAGCAGCAGCAGAGCAAGGGGACCAGAAAGTCAAGAAGGTCCAAGATGCTAACAAGGCTTGAGTAGCTCAAATAGAAGCAACAGATTTAGAAATGGGAGCATGTTTGGAACACACACAAACACAAACCAAGGGAGTAAAAATAAAAAGGCTGGGGAAATGAGCAAATTTATTTCTAAATTTGCCACAGTCCCAAAAATTCAAGGCCTAAGCCTCATATTCTAATTTTGTCTTCTTGATGTGAATGTGTATTCTGCCCATTGCAGACGACTGGTGGGAAATTATTTTATGTTGCCCTTCTCTTCTTCTGTCTTCCTGTTTGGGATATATCTTATAAGACATAAGAAGCTGACTTTTATTGAGTCTTGATCAGCTTTCCTTCTCAGCTTAATGCTGGTCACTCTGACCAGCTCCAACTCTTCAAACTCTACGTAATGTTTTCATGAATCCTTTTAAAAGAAACCGAGACAAAATCATGATGACAGTTCTAATTACAGATATTGGCTGTATCCAATGTTAGCCTTACTCACAGCAGACAGACCCGCTGGAATTAATGAATAAGACTACCACTCGTCCATTAATTTCAATAGCTCTACTCTGATTAGGACTAGCATTGGCTACCATCTGTGCAAGGTATGTTCTCTGCTACAAGGACAGAGATATGGAGCTGGAAGTACAGGAGCAGGCAAGGCATCCTGGGGAAAGATAGTTCAACAGACAGCAGGAGTAAGGGAGTCATAGGGCCAGAAAGTAGCCAGCAGTCATCTGGTGCAACAGTCATGCACACTCACCATCAACAATATATAGCTTTCCTTCATATCAACTCACATTGTCCAGATTATTCATCTCAGGGATGCAGCAGAAGAAACAAAGAAAATGCACCACACCTGCATTGCCTGAGAGAAGAGAATAGTCTCTAAGAGCCAGACTAAATGTGATAACAGGGACAAGGAGCAGCCACAGGGAAGGGTGATCTTCATCAGGACTACATACCCGGGTCCTTACAAAATTTATCCCTCAAAGTGGCTGTTAACTATAAAAAAAAAACCCAAGTGACAGCATCCCATCTGTGAGAAATTGAAATTAATAATTATGATAATGATAGCTAATAATAATAATAATAATAATAATAATAATAATAATAATAATAGACCCTAAATCTGATTGGGATGGGTGAGCAAACTCAGCCAAGCTTTGGATAGATTGGCAAATAGATCAGATGGATGAGGAGCCATGAGAGAAAATCAAATTCCCTGAATATTCAGGACATATTATTGGACCGGCCTTACATTGAGGGTGGGATGTGAGAGATAATATGTTAGAGAAGGCACTTTGACCCAATCATGACACGCAGGTATACAATGGGGGGGGTATTTTTCCCCCTCACAGAGATAGTCTGGGATCACCTCAGAACCACCCACTCAAACACATACAAACAAAAAGATAAGCTGCCTCAAAATCTCTTGACATTTTGAGCAGTGATCTTAAAAATCGGGGGGGGGGGGGGATTTCTAAGTACACTTGGGCCCAGCAGTCCAAATCTCCACTCAAACACTCTTGCCCAGTTACAGGTAGGTAGCCGTGTTGGTCTGCCGTAGTTGAAACAAAATTAAAAAATCCCTCCAGTAGCACCTTAGAGCCCAACTAAGTTTGTTATTGGTATGAGCTTTCGTGTGCATGCACAGTTCTTCAGATACCTTGCACATGAAAGCTCATACCAATAACAAACTTAGTTGGGCTCTAAGGTGCTACTGGAGGGAATTTTTATTTTATTTTATTTTTTACTCTTGCCCCAATTATGCTGCAATGATGTGGCCTCAGCCACCTACACATGAAATGAACACAACTCCCTACCCACACCTACTTGCTGGTTACTCCATACTTTGATGTTAACAGGTGGCCTGCTTTGCGTACCGACTAGTGTTCGGTTTCGGTGGTTAGAAGACCAGATTCAAAGCCCCAATCAACCATGATGCTCACTGTGCGGCCTTTCTATATGTCCCTCATAAAATAAGGAGAGAGAGAGAGAGAGAGAGAGAGAGAGAGAGAGAGAGAGGCTGAAGTTACTCTGAAGAACTAGGTACAAACATTACCTGGGGTGAACAGGCTGGGTTACGAAAACTCTAACACCAAGCCTCTATTTCAAAATTTAGATGACATTTATTGTTATGTAGGCCATAGGTGATCTTGCAGGTGTGCAGTTCATACGTCATAGGTTTTGTAGTCCATGTTAGACTGTAAGAATAAGAAGAAATATAAGAATAGTACATCAGTACTACTGAGTAGAACCTATGAATCAAAATAACTCTAAGTGAAATGTCCATGCATGCTAATACCTGCCACTTGTATCTATATTACTAAGGACAGGGGAGACTTGGCAAACAAATGGGAGCAGATAGAATCTAATGGGGAAAGTGGATTTTTAAATGGCAACCCATAGCCTGGCATTAGGTCAGGAATTACCTTACCAATGCACTATGATAGAATTCCCACCCTGCAGGTTTCATACATTTCTACCTGCAATTACAGTCAAATTTCGGAACAGGTAGCTTTGAGATTTCTGTAGCCTGTGTTGATTACAAAGGGTATAGACATTAGTGGTGGGTGGAGCTTGGGAATGTTTTATGGTGAATACAGGGATTGACGTCTCTCTCTCCCCTCACAGAGGTGACTGTGTCAACAATGGATGATTACAGCGATGAGAAAGAGGAGGAACTGGACCGCCTGTGGCGAACCATCTTCATTTTCTTTGTTCTCTTCCTCCTCAGTGTTTGTTATAGTGCCACCATTACACTGTTCAAAGTGAGTAGAGGGGAAGGGATATTATATATCAACATTTGCATTTAAATGGTGGAGGAAGGGAGGCAGCATAAACACATCAGGGATGGAAAGACGAGAAAAGACAAAGGGATAATGCTGAGATGTTTGTACTGTTAGTTGTAAATTACTGAATGGTTCTGTAGAAGAATGAGCCTACAACATGACATGTATACTGTGTCAAACAGTCCATTCAATATCCCATTAAAATCAGAACAACGGGATGGAGAAAAATATTTGACTTGTTGGTTGGAAAGACAAGTTAAGAGTAATGAGGTGGGGAAAGATGACAAGGAATGGTTTTATGGTACACTGCCCAAAGGCCATAGTTCATATGGAATTTGCTCCTGCGAAAGGTAGAAGAAGAGTTCGGATTTGATATCCCGCTTTATCACTCCCCTTCAGGAGTCTCAAAGCGGCTAACATTCTCCTTTCCCTTCCTCCCCCACAACAACCACTCTGTGAGGTGAGTGGGGCTGAGAGACTTCAGAGAAGTGTGACTAGTCCAAGGTCACCCAGCAGCTGCATGTGGAGGAGCGGAGACGCAAACCTGGTTCCCCAGATTACGAATCTACCGCTCTTAACCACTACACCACACTGTAGTGTAGTGACGGCCATCAACTTAGAAGGCTTTAAAAGACAAATTCATGGGAAATGAGGTTATCAGTGGCTACTAACTGCAATGGATATATTCTGCCTCCGTTGCTAAAGGCTTGATCCAGCAGGACTCTTTTCATTGTTCTTTTGACATGTTGTTATGTGTAAATAAACACATAAATGCACCTTGCAAACCGTGACTGGCAGGAGATAGGAAGGGGAAAAGAACTAAGAACAAGTAGATCTTGCATATTTTTCTTCTGTACTCATTCCTGCTGTATGTCTTCCTTTATCCCCACTCTCACTACTTCCCACAGGTAAAATGGCTCTTCTCCACTGTGATGCTCCTGAAGAAGCAGTCATTGGGCCCTGACTATAAGAACGTTAGCCAAAGAGTGGCCTAGAAACATTTTCCTGGGAACTCTTTCCCTGCACCTCATGGGGTGCAAAGAAGTAGTCGCTGGCTGGATTTAGGGCTCCTTCTCCAGTGTGAACGCCCTAATCTTCTCTCTTTCGGCCCCTTCTCCTCCTTGGCGGGTGGAGATGAAGCCCTTCTACTGGTCCTTTAAACATGTCTTCCACAGTGACTGTAAAGAAGATTGTGGTGTTTTCCAATGTAACTGAACTGTACAGCTTTGTATTTTACATACTACTTGGTAAATATTCTGTAGGGGGGATTTTTTTTTGTACTATATAAGGTAAGATATGCACAAAGGGAGAGAGAGGGAAGGAATGCTGGTATGTTTTTTATGCTGATTTGCTGAAGGTGAAGTGTGACAGTTAGAACGTGTGTGTGTGTGTGTGTGTGTGTCTTGGGATTTTGGAGAGGGATAGTGAAGGGTGGCTGGTTTGGGAGCTGAGGAGCAATGGCTAGAATGGGCATGATAGGCTATTAATAGAAGTATAAACACATGATATAAAATATCCAGACTCTGTTATGTGCAACATCATATAAGTACCTGTCAACATTGAGCTTTTACTGCCTTAATAAAGTTTTGATTTGTTCACACCATGTCTCATGTTGGCTAAGCTATCAAGGCTGGGACAAAGGGATATTAGTACTGATAAGGTGGCAGCAGAATACTATTTTCTGGGAGAATTCCTTAGGCATTGGAAGCCCAGAGCTCATAACCCTATAAGGCACATAGGAACCCAGCAGTTGGTGGGGGTGAGAAATCCTTTACCAAGCAAAAGGGGAACAAAACTAAAGTACCCTCTTGCTCCCAAGTGGTGGGCTTGGGCTGGGGAGGGTACAGCAAGGAGGAACCAGCTCTCCCACCCAGCCTGTGATTTATAAAGTTTGGAGACAGATGCACAAGCCTTGAGAAAGGAGCTTCGGCATGTCAACTCTGACTGGGTTCAAAGGGTAAAGGTAAAGGGACCCCTGACCATTAGGTCCAGTCGTGACCGATTCTGGGGTTGCAGCGCTCATCTCACTTTATTGGCCGAGGGAGCTGGTGTACAGCTTCCAGGTCATGTGGCCAGCATGTGCTAAGCTGCTTCTGGCGAACCAGAGCAGTGCATGGAAACACTGTTTACTTTCCTTCCGGAGCAGTACCTATTTATCTACTTGCACTCTGAGGTGCTTTAGAACTGCTGGGTTGGCAGGAGCTGGGACCGAGCAACGGGAGCTCACCCCGTGGCGGGGATTCGAATCGCCGACCTTCTGATCGGCAAGCCCAGAATGAGAACAGAAATTGCAAGGTGGCAGTGTGGCGGCAGTGGGAGGCCCCACTTTCCAAAACGGTACTTCAGGTTAAGAACAGTTTCAGGTCAAGAACGGACCTCCAGAACGAATTAAGTTCTTAACCCGAGGTACCACTGTACTAGAAGAGCGAATGCTGCTTTTCAAAGAGCTGAAAGCTGTTTAAAAGAGCTTTCACTGCTCGTTTTGTAAATTTATCTCCCTTTTACCACTGGGACAAAGGCTTGGCAGGTGTTAAAAAACTCTTTTACCTGATGGGTCAAAATAATATGTGCTATTGTAATAGGCAATGATGCCTCTGTTGCATCATTTTCAACTCCCTTAAAATGTTTAAGAAAATGGAGCTGTCATTGAGCACGCTGAGACATTAACTGAGAATGAAGGCAATCTTTCTTACACCAAAAAAAATTCCTTCCAGTATCACCTTAAAGACCAACTAAGTCAGTTCTTGGTATGAGCTTTCGTGTGCATGCACACTTCTTCAGATATCTCACGAAAGCTCATACCAAGAACTGACTTAGTTGGTCTTTAAGGTGCTACTGGAAGGAAATTTTTTTGTTTTGACTATGGCAGACCAACACGGCTACCTATCTGTTTCTTACACCAGTCTTTCTGTGCTGGTAGGTCTGAGGAAATGAAGAGCAGAAACTTTTACAGGAATGGCAAAAGCTCGCCAAAAGTCCCCAGTTCAGTTTCTGGTATCCTGAAATAGGGCTGAGAGACCCCTGTCTAAAACCTCAGAAAGCCACTGCCAGTCAGTGTGGGCGGTACTGGGCTAAATGGTCTGACCTGTGAAAAGGCATTTCATGTGTTGTTTGGCTGTTATATGTTTAATTTTTTAAAATTTAAGTATTTATTGAACTTTCCCCACAAATACACAAACAAGAATGTAGTACAAAGTCAGCATAGTGAACCAACATGAGAAAAATGGGGTCAACAATGATGGCTACAGGCAAAAATAAAAATGGTTAGCTGTTTGGCATGCTGCTCTGTGGAGGGGTAGGGGTAGGGTGCAGTCAGCTTTTATGAGTTGCCAGCTGACCAGACACAGCCCGCAGCTAATGCCCAGCCAGTCAACTAGGCCACTGCCCATTTGAAGCCAGCACTTTGACAGGGAATCCCCACTCCTAGATTCTGCCAGCCAGAGAATTCCCCTAACAGTCGACAAGACACATGGGCCCTAGCTTCTGGGGGTGGTGGACTGAGGTGAGATCTGCAACTGCTGCCCACCTGAGAAGGGTGAGAGGCCATTAGCACTCTGAAATTGCAGGTTTGGATGAAATCACTGAGTCAAACCAAAAGAAAAAAATGGGATGTCAGAGTTCCCAATCTTAGTCAATAACGTATGTACTGCAATAAAGTGAAACCATGTCTTAGAAAACTTGGTTTAGAAAATATATTTTTAAAAAAGAAGAAGTATTATTTATGTCAGGAAATGTGTACACATTTGTAAAAAAACAACAACCTCAAAGTGGTTTACAATAAATTAAAAATACCTCCGTATTCTAGATATCCGGGTCAGATTGTCTAAACAAAAATGTTTTTACCAGGCACCAAAAAGAGTACAGTCGTACCTTGTTTTTTGAATAGCCTAGTTCTCGAACGTTTTGGCTCTTGAACGTTGCAAACCCAGAAGTGACTGTTCCGGTTTGCGAACTATTATTGGAAGCCGAACAGCCGACGGGGCTTTCGCGACTTCCAGTTGGCTGCAGGAGCTTCCTGCAGCCAATCAGAAGCTGCACTTTGGTTTTCGAATGTTTTGGAAGTCAAACAGGCTTCCGGAACGGATTCCATTCGACTTCCAAGGTACGACTGTACAGTGAAGGCACCTGCCTGATGTCAATAGTTCCAATGTATCGGTGTCACCACAATGAAACATAGATGCATAATGAACAATATGTGGCACCTATAAACAGTGCCAGTTCTGCATGTTGAAGCAGTGGAGAGGATATATGTGGGGTAAGGTGTTCTCAGGTCCCAAGCTGTTAAGGGCTTTGCATACTAACAGCAACACCTTGAACTTGACCTGGTCGCAGATCAGAAACCAGTGCAGAACTCTGAGCACAGATGTTATATGTGGACAAGGTCTCACTCCTGTCAGCAATTGTGCTGCAGCATTCTGCACCTACTGCAGCTTCTGGATCAAGTGCACAGAGCAACACATTGCAACGCTCTGTTCTTGAAGTAACCAGTGCATGAGCTACTGTCGGCAAGCTTCCCCAGTCCTAACTGAAATATCCATTTCATTTAGTAAAAGGGTACTTCTAGCGAATGAGGCTAACTGAGCTTCCAGCAACAGAGCTGGGACCAGCAGCCTCAAAAATAAGGGATCAGCAGCCAAAATAAGAGGTTTTCCAAGCACAGGTATGTTCAACTTCTGAGCCCCTCCAGGCCAAAGGAAGAAAGCCCAGCCAGCAGCCAAACGAAGCCTCAAGCGGTGGTTCCCACAGCGCAGCAACCCGGCAAAAGGGATGCAGCAAGGAAAACCACCGTCACCTCTCTGCTGTGAAGCGCTGAGCAAAGGCGAGTCCCCAGGCAACGCGACCGATTTGATCGGCACAAGGCATGCAAGCTCCACCCCCACCCCCGTCGTTCTTAGACTCCTTATTGGGTGAGCAACGCAGCCAAGCAACACAGCTGGAGCCTCCCTCCTCCCTGGCTGGCAGGGAGAGAGGGAGAGGAGCTGCTTCCTTTGAAACCCGGGAAATTTAAGGGACATCATCAATAAGGGACAGCAGCGGGACATGGCACTGGGATAAGGGACTTTTCCGACAAATAAGGGATGGTTGACAGCTATGGCCAGAACAGACCCCAAACTGGTGTGCTGCCTTGTACATTTTCCTATAAATTGAAAGGCAGGATGCAAGCAGACACCTGAACACAAAACGAGTCTTCTCCTTCAAGATTCAGATTCAGGGACAATCAAAGAAACATTTAAATATTTCAGAGTAGTGTGGCACACTATCAAAACCATTCTTTTTACTTGCAGAATATGGATAGGTATCTTTTCAAAATGAGAGCCAAGAGTGCCAAGTAATATTGAGGACAATCCTAGCTGTGATGCAGAATCTACAGTTCTCCACAATGTATTGTTGTGAATGTGGATTTTCAGCTCTGACAAGTAGGAAAGATCAGAAAAGGAGAAAGGCTTCTTTGTGTTGATGAGGAGAGTGTTTGTCTCAAATTAGACCTAATAAAAATGATATTACCTGGCAAAAGCAAGTTCACACCTCTCATTGTATACATACTTAAGGTACATACGTGAGAGGCTCCTTTATAACTGTACTTCGGAATGATTCGTGTTCTTAGGTAGCTTCATTGTTTTATACTTTCTGGATGTCCCATGTGTTCTATGTTATAAATCAAGCACTGCTATGAGTTGTGTTGTTGTTTTTTGTTTTCCGGTGTATTGATTATCAGTTGGGGGGGTGTGGCATGAGCCAATTTTTATTCTGAAAGTGTGGCCCAGAGAAGAAGTTTGAGAAACCACTGCTCTAGTGTGAATTTGAGGAGGCATGGGGGTTGTTGGAGAGGCAAAGAAGAGAAAGTGCAGGTCCCGTTGCACAAATGCACTTCCATTGCACAAGCAAGTGGACTGCACCAGATAGTGCCCACATTGGCCTCACAATTTAATCTATCCCACAGCTGCATGAAGTAGGAATCCAAAACCATTTTCAGGAATGAAATGTGATATGATAATGGTTAATAGCAATATATGAGGTGAAGGCCTAGTTTGGCACTCAAGCCTGAATGAGCCTCTTTGACAGTGCCATTGTTACACTTGGTAGTAAGCTTCACCAACAACAATGTCATCACGAAAGTTCACTGGGATTGACAGTGCAAGCCTTTATATGTCTACTCAGAAGTAATCCCCACTGAATTCAATGGGACTGTGAAGCCAGTGGTGATTGTGGTGAACAAAGTGAATAACCATAGACTGAAGCCCCTGCAAAGTCCATATAGGATTGCAGCCTCAGTTTATTTAACTCTGTAGTGCTTAATGTCTTTATATAATTTTGATTTTATACATCACCATGGACAAAACAAACAAGGGCTGTTAAGTTGAATTAACTAATTAATTAGGAGGGAAGTAGGTGAGTATAAGCACATGTTTTGAGTTTTGGAAGGCCAGATTCACCACAATTCAGTATTTCATCTAGCCCTGTTTTTCTCAGAAATGGAATTTTGTGGTTATGAGAAGGTCAGAAAAAAGGGGGAAGTTCTGGCTGCCCCCAATTATATCCCTTGAACTTAAAACTCATGATGTTTTTTCACACCTTCACGCCAACTCTCAGGACGTCACTAACGTGCAATGTTCTTTTTTAAGGCACTTCATAAGAGCATGGTTAGGGGGAAACTCCAAAGGCCTCATTGCAACAGAAAATAGCCCCAAACAGAAACAGACGGTGGGTCGTTCAGCAGAGGTCCGGTTGCTTCAATCCACTCCAGCCTTGGGATCGGTAAGTAAAAGAGGGTTTGTTCTTAATGTTATGGCTCTTGAGAAGATAGGAACATAGATACCCCAAAGGAAAAGGGACTCGATGGAATGTCCTATACGTTCCGGGAAGGAAGAGAAGGATACAATGCCCGAGAAATGGAAAAGCATTTTTATCCTTTAGTCAAGGGACTTGTGATGATTCTTTGGCTTCCTAGTTGATGTAAGTCTTCCTTGCTACCATCTTCCAACTGAGCATCTTTATGTAAGGGAGGCTGGGGGAGTAGATGGGGCTTGGAGCTGCTGCATGTGAGGCTTGGAGAAGGCTGCAAGGTAGCCTTGCTGTATTCCACCAGCTTCCCTATAGTCCAGCATTCAGTTGACTCTTGGAGCTGAGAACTTCAAGGATAAAGAGCAACTGGTCAACCTTCCAGAAGCTCCACTTTAGCTCCTGTTATCAGAGCCAAATGGGAAAAACTGAAGATCAGTGGTAGAACATCTGCTCTGCAAGAGGAAGGTCCCAGGATCAATTCCTGGGGACCTTCTGGGCTGGGGGAGAAGCCCACCTGCAACCTTGGAGAGCCACTGCTGCCAGTAAGTGTAGGCAATATTGAGCTTCCTATGTTCTGATACCAGGCCAAAACAACAGCTGAGAGGGAGGAACATAGGCACATGGACCTTCACCATGCATCATGTTCAGCTTGAAAGCTTCCCACCACTCAGGCAAGAGAGAGGCCTAAAGAAGGTAAGTGAGAAAAGCCCCAGGGCTCCTTGCTAACTCCTCCCAAGCTTGTTACACAGCTGTGTCCCAGAAGGGCTATTTGCCAAGCTGCTTCTTTCCTCCAAGCTATGGATTATGCTAGGAAGCTGGAGGAGGGCAAGGGGGCTACCCAGCAGTCTGGCTAAAGCCTGATGCTGAATTTGGAACTTCTGGGCTCCCAGAGGAGTGTTGGGCTTCAAGAAGGTAGCTGGGGAACAAGAGGACAACCTAAAAGCTTGCTCAGATGTGATGGCCAGCTAGCAGTTCCTTGACTTTCTAGATGAAGGTTGGTCTTCAAGGAAACTGATAAGGTGGCAGTGGGGGGACTGACACAGCCAGATGCTGAGCTGTGAAATTTTTGACCTCACAGATCAGCAGCAGGATTCAAGCAGGGGAAGGCAGTACTTGAAAGCTTGCTCCAAACCTATGGCTCCTTTGGTAGACAGCTGCTGCCAAAGGAGGAGAGTTAGCTCACTTCCCACCAGCTTCCCATAAGCCTATCTGAAAGCCTGCCCCATGCCTGTTCCTCAGCTAGGAGATCCATGGCCCCCAGCTGAATACTAAGCTAAAACTAGCTTGCTCAGCTAGACAAGCAGTGCACTCCGTGAACCCTGGAGGGGAATGTGAGCTCTTTCTCACCTAACGCTCAGCGGGGACATTGTTCCATACCTAGTTCAGAACCAGGATTCAAGGAAGCTAACCCTGGAGCAAGTAGCAAAGCTGAAGCCAGCCCACAGTGTGAGGATTCTGGGTCCTGGGGAGCAGCCAGGGAGGCTGCCTCTGCTGTGAGCCTAATGCTCGACTGAGAGATTTCTGACCTCCTAGCTGCATGCTAAGACCCAGAAAAGCTGGTGGGGAGCAGCACAAATGCTGGTGTAGGCAGGCTGCCCAGATGCTTGCCCCAAGCCCAATGCTCAGCTGGGAGATTCTTGACCACCTAACTGAGTGCTAGCTGAGTCACAGAAGCTGATAGAGAACAGCCAAGGGGCTGCCCAGATGCTTCCCCAAGCCTGATGCACAGTTTGGAGATGTCTGAGCACCTAGCTTATTATTCACAAATGCTGGTGTGGGGCAGCCAGGAGGGAGGCTGCCTGAATGGTAGAAAACCCCAAACCTGATGCTGGGAGATACTATCAGACAATCAGCAGACTTCAAGGAAGGTGGCAGAATGCAACAGGGCTGCTTGCTGTAAACTAACACCCTCTGGGAGCTTCCTGACCACCAGAAGAACCTTAGGCATCCTCTGGCAAGGAAGGTGGCTGAAAGTCCACCCAGGCAGATACTTCACTGGGAGATTTCTGACACCTCCCTCCTGCAATGAGCAGCAGGATTCAGCCTGCTAAGGGGAAGAGGGGCTACCTGTGAGCTTGCTCCAAGTCTGATGCTCCAATGTGAGGCTCTTGGCCTCCCAGATCCACAGCACGTTTCAGATAAGGTGTTACAAAGCAAGGAATTAACTTAAAGCCCATGTCAAGCCCCATGTTAAAGACTCATACCTTCCTGAGCCTCAAGGAAGCTCACAGGGAGCAGCCAGGGTAGGGGGGACAGGATGAGTGCTAGCAGCTTAGAATGACAGGTTCCTGAGCCCTAAGATGTAGCAAGCTTTAAGGAAGCTGCTAGGTAGCTAGAAATGCTGTAAAAGTCTGGTCCAAGCCCGATGCTTAATTGGGAGATTCCAGACTATCCAGATGAGCAGCAGGCTTCATGGGGGCTGGGCGAAAAAAGAGAGATTATGCGGAAAGATCTGTCCCAGACCTGAAGCTCAGGCTGGAGATCCCCCAATTCCTACTGGAGCAACAAGAAGTTGTATTGTATCAAGGAGGCTGTCTAAACCTGCTCCAAAGAAGATGCTCAGCTGGGAACCTGCTTGTCTCCCAGTTGAGCATCTGGCTGCAGGGAAGCCATCAAACTGCAAAGTTAAGGAAGCTGGAGTGGAGAGCCACAGGGCTACCTGAATGCCTGCCCAATGCCTGATACCGGAGCTATGTATGTTGCACAGCTTTGGGGGTTTATATTAGAGGCCTGAAGCAGCAAGCACAGCAAAGGGACAGGAGGGTTAGGAAGCAAGCAGCTTTGAGGAGACAAAACTCTGCTCCCTGCTCAGAAAGTATTCTTTGGAGCAAAACGATCTCTAAGCTTTGCCGGGTTGCAAGGGCTGAAGCAGGCAGGAGCCCTGGCTTCTCTCTGCAGTGGGCAGCTATTGCTGAGCGGGTTGAGCTGGTTAGGACAGGAGGCTTGGCAAAACTGCTAGCAGGGGAATGCATTGCAATTTTCAGGAAGAGTTTCAGGAGACCCACTGAAAGACAACTTTCTGGGTTCTGCACCCAGCCACAGGAAGGTAGTGTTATTGAGTGGTTCAGAGAAGGAGGAAAGTGGGATCTGGTGTACCTGAGAAATGCAGCTCTGGGAAACCGCATGCTCCTGGGAGATGGGAAAGGAGCACAACGGCTTAAAGCAAGCATGGAGTCTCAGCATTAGGAGTGGTGTCTAGTGGTTGCAAGCTGGAGTCAGCAAGAGCTAGGACTCCCAGGTTTCATTCTTAGCTCTGGCTGAGGAAGGGGAAATAGATGTGTAACAAACACCAGGATTTTTCAAATGAAGATTCCGGGGTTACTAAGTGGGAAGCAGATGCAGCCAAGTTTTGGGGGACTTGTTGCTAGCTTTGGAAGTGTGGTGGATTTGAGAGCAAATGGATTTCAGGAAGCTGGAATGGACTGGATAGGTTAGAGAGTTGGTAGCCCTAGCCACCATATTCTGTCTCGGGTTCTATATGGACCAGGAGGGACAGCCTCACCTTTGCCAGCTCAGTGCAGAAATTGTCAGGAATGTGGAAAGAAGCATTCTGTATCAAGCTATTGCCGATGGCTTGGTAGAAAGCAAGAAAAAACAACTATTGACTATTCTAATTCTTCTCCATATTTGGGAAGGAGGTAGTGGTGGGAGTTGAGGTTCTATCAGATTGGGTTAGCAGAGTGCACTTGCAGGTAACACAGTGGAGCAGACTGGCCGCTTTTTTCTTGCAGAGCTTCCATGCTTTTAGCAGTAGTCTAGCAGGCAGAAAATCAAGCAGTGAAGCTGTCCCCACCACTCCCTCTCCACTCCTGCACCTGCTGAACTTCTGCCTGTTGGGGATACATTAAAGGCTCAAGGGACTTGGCCGGGGAAAGGAACCACACCAGAAAGGCTGGGATATAGGGTTGCCACCTCATTTTTCCTGCACGTGCTCCTATGCCTTTAACAGCAGTCTGAGGTGCTCTTATTTAGCAAGGGAAACTATTCCTGGCATTGGAAAAGAACAAGAGGAAAAACCTTCCTTTGTTGAATGTGTGTGTGTGTGTGTGTGTGTGTGTGTGTGTGTGTGTAGCTGCGGTGATTAATATAAAATGCCCCAAATATGTGACAGCAACCATAGGAAGTAATACAAAATCACTTGCGGCTTTAGGTCTCCATCAGGGCAAAATTACTCTGAGTGCAACAGTCAGAGGCTGACTCAAAGTAAATCCCTAACCTTTAGGCTTGTCAGTCTGTCCACACATACATGAGGTTAAGGGGAGAGGCTCTTGTCTTTTTTCAGGCAGACTTGGGGCCTCAGCCTCTTCTTCTTACAAAATTCAGCAGAGCATAGCAGTGGTCCAGCTCAAGTGGGGAGGTATCCAGAGATTCTCTAGATCTCTACTGGTCATAATAATGCTGACCATGGCATAAAATCTTCTGGTTTCTTCAGGCTACCATACTGTTAAAGGAAGAGGAGCTGGACAGGCTATTTCACCCTGGTCAGCTGGCATCCCTAGCTATGGACTAAGATCAGGGAACATTAGCAGGGCTGTATGAGGAGAGCCCAAGAGGCAAGTCCCATTTGAGGACCTTAAAAAAATGCTTAAGTTGTGGCAACTACAGGGTGTGGCATGGCCCCAAAGACTGGAATTCTATGGCTGGATTTTATCTGTTGTGGATTTGTCTCTTCTTGATTTAATCATTTTACTGAGTTGTTGCATGGTTGGTTTTAATTTTGTCTATTTTATAACATATGCTACTGGGAGAAATTTTTTTATTATTACTCATAAGCTGAATAGTTGAACATCCACTTTATCCAGTAAGAGGAAATTATCAGGTCAACGTTTTGTCATTTGTGGAATAGGTACCAGCTGCTGATACCCCGTAGAATAGATAATCTTACACACACTTAGAACTCCAAACAAGTTGCAATTGGCTGTACAAACTGATTTGGCTTCACCTTCATATTATTACTGCAGGCTAATGACATTCAAATATTCTCTAATCACAGTTTGCTTTCCTTTCCATTTTTTCTTCTTCTGTTGACCTCTGGTTTTTGATTGTCCCCTTACCCAGTTTCAGTCAAATTTGTATGTGAAGGGGCACTAAAAAGGACACCTGCAACCTGCAGCTGGTGCTGAACAAAGAGGAAGTGAGAGAACTCGCACAACTAAAAGGAGGCCTGGAATTTTGAGATGTGGGCAATGCCAGCCAAAAATGCCACCCGAGAGAGTGAGAAACATGCACTAGCTCAAGATATAAGTCTATCAATGTTCAAGGAAGCTATGACACATTCATACCATACATTTAAAGCACTTTCCTCCCACTGTTTCATGGCTTCCCCTAAAGAAGCCTGGGCACTGTAGTTTAAGGGTGCAGGGAGCCGTTAGGAGACCCCTCAGAGAGCTACACTTCCCAGCATTCTTTGGGGGAAGCCATGACTTTTAAAGTGATGTAAGAGCACACAGGGACACGGGTGGTGCTGTGGGATAAACCACAGAGCCTAGGACTTGCCAATCAGAAGGTCAGCAATTTGAATCTCCGCAACGGGGTGAGATCCCGTTGCTCGGTCCCTGCTCCTGCTAACCTAGCAGTTCGAAAGCACATCAAAGTGCAAGTAGATAAATAGGTACCGCTCCGACGGGAAGGTAAATGGCATTTCCGTGCACTGCTCTGGTTCGCCAGAAGTGGCTTAGTCATGCTGGCCACATGACCCGGAAGCTGTATGCCGGCTCCCTCGGCCAGTAAAGCGAGATGAGCGCCGCAACCTCAGAATCGGCCACGACCGGACCTAATGGTCAGGGGTGCCTTTACCTTTACCTTTAAGAGCACTTTAAGTGGATGGTGTGGGTGTAACTGTGTTCCTAGGCAACTACATTCAGAACTGCAGCTATAGATCTTGAGCCAGAATTCAAATCTTGATTTCTTCATTCCACTGGTTTCGGTTAGATGAAAGGAGCTTAAATCTAATGACTTGGTCTCAGGTAGGTGGTGCGTCAGCCACTAAAGAGAAGTGGTTGTTTCCTTGGTTCAAAAGTAACACCAAGGGAAAAAAAAAAGGGGGGGTAGCTCCACAGTTAATGCTTTTCCCACTGTGGCAGGAAATCTGCAAGCTGCTAAAGTTTTTCTCACCAAGCAGAAGTCCAACAGCACCATCTTGGCCTAAGGCTCCACACCTCCTAGTGGACAGGGAGACCTTGTGCTCACAGGGGTGGTGAACGTATGTCTGAGTGGTAAAACATAGCATAAGCTCCTTCATTTAAAGACAACAAAAACCCTGCATTACCTTTAAATAGCACTCTTTTAAACAAGTGAACTGCGGGAAGGTGGGGAGCTTCATGTTCAGGTGACAAATGTGCCCCTCCAAGCCCTCTGTCTGCCTTTTACAACTGTCTCCAGACCTACCCTGTACCATTTCTTGAATATTTTTTTTGCCTGGTTGGAATATGAATTGTGATCATGGCCTTTGCCTACTTGGATGGGGAAATGGGGAGATGTGTGCATTTAAATCCTCTGACTTTTCTACAGGTAGAATGTACCAAGGTAAGAACTGCATCTGTTGCTCTGCTCACCTGTGTTGCTTTTGCCTTTGGTTCTGCCTGTCAGTGGCACGAAGCCCAAGAAAGTTGGTTGCAGCAGAATGTGGCACTCAGGCTACCATGGCTTCCCACCTTTTCCTGCCAACTTCCAGTTTCCTTTAGGCATAGGCCAGATGCAGGGACAGCAAGGCCAAAACTACACCCTTTCTTCTGATTGCTTTTACCAAACCACACACACGTTCCCACATTCCTTCCCCTTGGCCATGAATGGGTGTTGCCTTCTCATGGCTGTAAGAATAGCTCACAGCTCTCTCTCTCTTTTAATCAATGTAGAATGCAAAATGCAAATGTCTCCTGCGTGTTTAGATAACTGACAAACTTAAGGCCAAAAAGTTGAAATTAATTATTCACTGAATAGCAGCGCAATTGCAGCTGAATGGCATAAGTCAAGTATTAGGAAAACTCAGAGAGAAACGGTCTGTTAGTGGGTGTTAAAACAGGGCTGCATGTATTCTGCAAAGAATTCAGAATCCTAAGCTTATTTTAAAAGAACATTTATAGCTGAGAAAATCAGCTTGAAAGTGATACATCAGCACAACATATAGCTCCTTGTCCCTTCCTCTAACAGATCAATCCTGCAGCATTCTTAAATCCAGCCAGGACTGGAAATGGTTGACAATGGCAGAACTCTCCATGAACTTGGGCACGCCCGAGAATCTTTCAGGACAATGTTCTACCTCAAATGAGACGATGAGATCCTGTAACCCACACTCAGCTGATGGAATCATAGAAAAGTAGAATTGGAAGGGACCCCCAAGGGGCACCTATTCCAACCCCCTGTATTGCAGGAACACACAAGCATCCACATTGGCTGGACAGCGTATACTCAACATGTCTTTCTCTTTCATTGCAGCGAGCACCACAGCCCCAACGGTTTTCCCATTGCCTCCCTGTAGCGAAGACTCCTCTACTGCCTCCCAGGTCTCCATAGGTTGTCTGGTCTCTGGCTACTTTCCTGAACCAGTCACAGTGCAATGGAATTCAGGGGCCATCTCCAACGGCATCCGAACCTTCCCTGCCCTATTGGATTCATCCAGTGGCCTCTACACTCTCACCAGCCAGCTCACCATCCCAACCAGCACCTGGGAATCGGAGAAGCTTGAATGCAAAGTCACCCATGCAGCTACCAGCTCTGAAATCACCAAGGAGATTGAGCGTGAGTCTGGCTGGGCCATCGTTATCTGCTTTCTTATTGACCCTCAATATGGTGAAAGAAAGGAAAGTGAAATACTTTGGTGGAGAGAGTTGGGGAATAGATGCAATATTTTTGGGTGGCGCTATTGTCTGGTAAGGGACGCGGGTGGCGCTGTGGGTTAAACCACAGAGCCTAGGACTTGCCGATCAGAAGGTCGGTGGTTCAAATCCCCACAATGGGGTGAGCTCCCGTTGCTCGGTCCCTTCTCCTGCCAACCTAGCAGTTCGAAAGCACCTCAAAGTGCAAGTAGATAAATAGGTACTGCTCCAGTGGGAAGGTAAATGGAGTTTCCGTGTGCTGCTCTGGTTCGCTAGAAGCGGCTTAGTCATGCTGGCCACATGACCTGGAAGCTGTATGCCGGCTCCCTCGGCCAGTAAAGCGAGATGAGTGCCGCAACCCCAGAGTCGGTCACGACTGGACCTAGTGGTCAGGGGTCCCTTTACCTTTACTTTATTGTCTGGTACCAAGGCACATTAAGCAGGCAGCGCAAGAAATGGTCTCTGCCCAACATGGCTTACAACTGAAATGTGGGGGTTGGGGGGCAGAGAGAGAAAGCTTGGAATTGCTCATTCAGTACCAGATGTGGGGTAAGGAAAAAGCAGGTTCAGAAGTCAGGGGCAAGTTGGAGAAACACCCAGAGGCAAGTTTTTTGAATACATTTCAAGGTTTGATTGTTGAATTTACAATGATTCGTGGCTATTTATTTTCAAATTCTGTTTTTGCTGCTTTATTCTGGGAACAAAGTTACAAATAGTAGTAGTGTACACACAGTGTTTGCTGCTGTGGGCATTCATGACCCCCACCTTTAATATTTTATATGAGTTGTCAAGCTGCAGAAGCAGTGGAGTGAATTAAGAAATGGGGGTGGGGTGGATATTCCTGAGGCCCAATCACTTGTAATGATGGAAGGAATGCTAGGATTGATCACCCTGTGCTGTCCTTTGTGCTGAAGCAGGCAAGGCATGATAGCTACAGGGGGAGGCGAGCTTTGAATAGGGATACAAAGTAGGAAAACAGTGCACTTCTGAGTGAGTGTTCAAAACATTGGGATCATGATATCAAAAGGAGGGAAGACTAGTAATAGGAGAACCAAAAGATGTCAATGGCAGACGAACTAGTGGCCACTCACCCTCCAGTCTTCTAACTAAGCGGATTCCTCTGTTTGGGTCTCAGGGCTTACGCTGAGTGGTAGACAAGTGGCGTCCTATCAAATCTGTCCTCCTCTGGATTTTACAAAGCAGTTCTCCAGCCAAGTAGTATGTACAAAAATGCATCAACTAGGGGGGATTGTGCCCCCAAACCAATATATGATATGAAAATCGTAAAAATCCATCATATTGAGAGCACTGCTTAGCAAAAATGCTTATGTTATGCAAAATTGCATACAAAGGTTTGTATGTTAGGAGAAATTTGGATTAAAATGCACATGAGTAAGACCTTGTTTTTTAAAATAGTTGCAAACTGATGTGGAGAACTGGGAGAATAAGAAACTAAGAGGAAACCGAAACTGACAATTTCACCCATCCCTACCTCTCATGAATTATACCCTTCCAGGCTCTATTGCACTACCTCCAGTGGCCCCAGAAGTCCGCCTGCTCCATTCCTCCTGCAAACCCAGATCCAGTGATGCCACCATTGAGCTGATGTGTGTGATCTCTAGCTTTTACCCCAAAATGCTGACAGTGGAATGGCTGGTGGGTGGGCAAGCTGGGCTCCTGGCTTCATTCACTGAGCAGCCCAGGAAAGATGCCCACGGATACACCTTCAGCACCACAAGCACAGTCAACGTCAGCCAAGAAGACTGGCAGGCTGGGAATACCTACTACTGCCAGGTGTTCCACGAAGAAACCCAAACCAAAGTGAAAAGCAAAGCGAAGATATGTGAAGGTAGGAAAGGTTGACTGAGCTGGCACTTGTGTTTCCCTCTGTTTTGGTGGGCATGGACTGGAATGCAAAGGGGAGGAGGACAACTGCTTCCAGATTATTGAGAATCCTCTCATGCATGTGATAATAATTTCAAAACAGCCTCCTCCCTAATTTGTGTATATATAGCTGCTTTCAATTAAGGCCCATTAATTGACCTTACTGATAGTGTTGTTGTTTTCCATTTCTACACTGCCGCAAGGAGTGTACTTGTTGAGAGGTGCAGGCAAGCCGCTGAAACAGCAGAGAAGTGGGGGTTGGTTAGAGAACTAACATGAAGTTTGCGTCTCCAGATAATGCTGAATGCCCTTCCAGTGGCATTAATGTGCACATCGTACCCCCAACGCCACAAGACCTGTACGTAAACAATGACCCCAAGCTCACTTGTGTGGTGGAGAATCTGGAAAACGCAGATGGGCTGAAAGTCACCTGGTCACGAGCGGATTCTGGACCCGTGAGCCCAGAACTACTGGAAGTGAAAGAAGAACGTAATGGAAGGTTCACTGCTACCAGCTCCCTCCCTGTCACAACATGGCGGCAGGGTGAGAAATTCACCTGCAACGTGGAATATCCAGGCTTGACTGCTCCCATCACTAAGACCATTGCCAAGACAACAGGTAAGGGGGGGAAACAGAGTTGGTCTCCCATCCTGGGGCTGGTGTCCTTGTGTTCCAGCAGGAAAGAGAATACTTAAACACACAGCACCACTTGGTTCATCTGCAATTTACACTGCGGACACACTTTGCAATGTCACACAGTCTGGTGGGGGTATTGTGCAGGTTTGCACAATCATTCTACACTTGTCTCTGCTCACAGGTTTTTATAGTGCTTGAAAACACACAACACCACTTGGCTCATCTGCAATTCACACTGGAAACACACTTTGTAGTGGCAAAGGAGGTCTGAAAAACAGGTTTTTATGGTACTTGAAAGACCTTCAATGCATTTCTTTATTATTAGAAGGCAACTCTTGGACCGGGGGGGGGGGGGAGGGTGCGTCCCCCACAGGGGTCAGTGACTCTGGCATAACAATTTTCATTCCCATAAGACTATTGCCATCTCCACTCTATTGATATTGTTTCCCCAGCACTGATTGAACCTAGATGAAAGATTGAGCCGGTTCTGTTGAAAGCAGTTCTTCATGCCCTTTCCCTGAGGGCCCGGTTCACACATTGTGGAGCTACCTGGGTATCTGCTGTGCAGAGGTTGCTGCATGAGCATTGCAAGATTTTAAACTATGCTTGCCTTTCAACCCCCGGGCATGCAGGAACTTGAGCATACCAATAACTTCTCAGTAAAGGCTGGGATTCTGTGTGCTGCATGATATCCGTATATATATTGGGAAGCAGGGCTGCTGAAATCTTAAATCACTGCTATCTCGTAGTTCAGATAATATAATTGGCCAGTTAGGGTAATTATTGGGAACATGCTGCTGCTATGAAGTGTGTGTGGACAGTCTGTAATGACCCTGTCTGGAGTACCTATGTTCAAGACAACAAAATCACAGTCTTTCCCTACAAGACCCTCATTCTCAACATTGCATTCACTAATTTGGCTTAATGTTAATAATTGTTGCTTCCTCCGTTTCTCTCACACATTTCGCCCCCTCCTCTCAAAAAGGCACAAGAACCCCTCCCGGAGTGTTCCTCTACCCCCCTCACCACGAGGAAATCAACGCTCAGCCAGCAATGC
This sequence comes from Podarcis gaigeae, assembly GCF_964106915.1. NCBI lineage: Eukaryota > Metazoa > Chordata > Lepidosauria > Squamata > Lacertidae > Podarcis > Podarcis gaigeae. The sequence continues at coordinate 8,257,388 of NC_139689.1, read as the reverse complement.
TGACCCTCACCTGCCTGGTCACAGGATTCACCCCAAAAGAAGTTTCTATCCAGTGGCTGAGGAATCACAATGCCATGCTTGAAGACCATCATGTCAACACGCCAGTCATAAAGGACAACAAGAACGACTCCTACTTTCTATACAGCCACATGAAAATCCCATTCGCTGACTGGAACAACGGAGTTTCACACACCTGCATGGTTATCCACGAAGCCCTCCCCATGAAGTTCACCCAGAGGACCGTGGAGAAAACCCAGGGTAAAAAATGATGACCATCCCTCCTACGGCATTGCAACCTCTTCAGCCTCTCCCAGATTTTTTCTCTAGCATTGTTAGATAAACCCTGTGTAAATAATTACCATGAATAAAAAGAGAACCAACTCAGATATATCCCATGTTGTGGTCATTTGCAGGGGAATCGATGACTGGGGTGGGGTGGGGTGGGCTCTGGAATGCAAGGAGAGAATGGATTAAGGGGAGTCTTCATGATATTGGAAGCAAAATGTATTCGCCATTATCAGAGCTATGCCATGAGGAGCAGGGAGGTTGCAAAGGTCAGTATATGTGTAGTTTTACTGCTCACAACAGGCCCTTGCTATGTCCCAGAAGTGAGAATGATTTGGTCCAAAGACACTCAGTGAGCTTCATCTAGTTAAGTGGTGATTTGAATCTGGGTCACATTCCACCAGACTCAAGTCCAGCATCCTGTCATTTGCTCCACCCTGACTTCCATCTACACATGTCCACACACAGGAAGCTGCTCTCCTTTTAACGTCTGGCGCTGAAAATAACAAAGAGGCTGTTGTAACATTAAAGAGGAATATTTATGTACCTGTCTCTCCCACAAAGATTCTGTTACAGATCCCCCTCAACCCGATCACCACCATCACCATCAGTAGCTTTGCCCCGGCCTCAACTGCTCCATCAGTTCCTGATTGGAATTATTGTTCAAACCATCCAATCATGGCAGAGGCTGCAGTGTTCACTGCAGGCCCAGAAATAGTATTATAACTCAGTCTTCTGTATATTAGAAGCTGATATATAATATACAGCAGGAAAAGAGGCTGTAAAGGACAGTATAAACAAGCAAAGAAGAAGCAGCAACAGAGCAAGGGGAGCAGAAAATAAAGCAGGCGCAAGATGCTAACAAGGCTCAAGTAGCTCATACAGAGGCGACAGATTTAGATACATTGCAGCATGCGTGGGAAAAACATGAACCCATATATATAAAACAAGGGAGTGAAAATAAAAAGCCTGGGGAATGGCGGACATGATTGTAGAGAAACAAGAGCCAAATGCATTTTTAAACATATACCAATAGTAATGATAATGATAATTTTAAATCTGAAACATTCACCCCAAAATATAGCCAAAGCCTCGTCTGCTATTTTTGTCTTCTTGATATGAAAATATACACATAATATGGAGAAATCTGCCCATATTAGAAGATCAATGAGAAATTATTTTGCATTGCCCTTCCCTTTCTCCATCTTCCCCAAATCAGGAAATATCTTACAAGATGTGGGAAGCTGACTTTTATTGAGTCTCATTTGCCCTCCTTCTCAGCCTAACTCTTGTCACTCTGACAAGCTCTTCAAGCTCCCCTTAAATCTTCTTATAGAAGGAGTTACGAGACGCTGAGACAAAGGCATAGATCTCATTGCAGTTGTTGGCTGTGATCACTATTTGAAATCCTCTTTTCAGAGGCACTGTGCCTCTGAATGCCAATTGCTGAAGATAAGCTGAAGGTGGAGGGCGAAGGTCTTCATGTGGCACGGGACTGGCCACTGTTGGACGTGCTTAGATAAGTTCCTTCATCAAGGTTGCGCCTGTTCACATGCTCAGAGCAGACCCATTGGCATTAATGAATATGACTAACTTAGGGCCATTAATTGAAACAGGTCTGCTCTGAGTAGGACTAGCATTGAGTGCAACTCATGCAAAGTACATTCTCTACCTCAGAGCTAGAACCTCAGTCCAATAGCAGGTACAGAGTTTATCCGGATGGAGGTGGAAGCACAGGTGTAGGCAAAGCATCCTGTGGGAAGTTAGCTCAATGGAGAGCAGCAGCAAAGTAGGCATAGATAGGGCCAGAAAATAGTCAGCCATCGTCTGGTACAACAGACATGCATGCTCACCATTGGAACATATACCCTCCCCCCCCCATCAATTCACATTGTCTGGATTGTTGTGTATTTCAGTGAGAGAGCAGAGAATGCACAACACCTGCATTGCCTGAAAAACAGTGAATAATTTCTGAGGGCCAAGCTAAAAGTGATACCTTGTTGAGTGGGGCATTGGGGGGGGGGCTGTGGTGCACAAAAAGAAGTTTCCTCATTCACAACCCCCTACCATGGTATTTATAGAAGCTTGTGGCAAATTACAGCCACAAGGAATGATAATGTTCATCAGGACTGCATATAAAATTACCTCCCTTTGCACCAGGGTCCTTAACAAAACTTGACCCTCAAAGTGGCTATCTACTACTTAAAAACAGAAATATGTCAAATTCAAATAACACATTTAACCTAACATTGTGTTTTATCGATGTTGTTTTAAATTGCGCAAGTTGCCTTGAGTTCAAGCCTGGGGGAAAGGCATGATATAAATAAATTAATATAATAATAACAATAACAATAACAGTAATAGTAATAGTGATAATAAACCTAGTTTGACTCTAAATATGAATGAGATGGGCGAGCAAACTGAGCCAAGCCTGGATAGATGGGTTCATAGATCAGATGGACGAGGGGCCATGAAAGATTCTCAAAATATTCAGGCCACGTGACTGGATTAGTCATACAGTGGTACCTTGGTTGTCGAACAGCTTGGCTCCTGAACAAATCGGCTCCTGAACACTGCAAACCTGGAAGTGAGTGTTCCAGTTTGCGAACATTTTTCAGAAGCTGAACGTCTGACGTGGCTTCCATGGCTCCCAATTGACTGCAGAAATCTCCGACAACCAAGGTACCACTGTACTTTGTCAGGTGAGGATATGAGAGAGATATGTTAGGGAAGGAGTTTGCATGGTGTGCATGGCAGTGCCCAAAGCTGCAGAGTGGGGATATGTTCTCCAAAGAGATCCCCTCATAACTACCCAATCAAACACAAAAAATGATGAGCTGACTCCAAGTTTCACATTTTGGATGATGATCTTGAAAATCAATGACAGAAGAAAATCAACTGTCTAAGCACACTTGAGCCCAGATATTCCTGCTTTTGGAAACTACAAGTGCCAAGGTCTCCACTCAGTTGTTCCTGCTCTAAGTTATGCTGCAAGACTCCCATTTTTCTCTCGGCTTGTGTAAGAATTTCCCTGCTGATAACACTGGAAGGATGGAGACGTGAGCAGGCAGGAGTTCAATAGAATAGATGGAAGAGATCACTGCCACAAGCAAAGGACAGCAATGAATGTACAGTGGAATACTGGTTCTCAAACGGCTTAGTTGATGAACAAATCAGCTCCCAAACATCGAAAACCCAGAAGTAAGTGTTCCGGTTTTTGAACGTTCTTCGGAAGCCGAACATCCAGTGCAGCTGTCAGCTATTGTTTCTGGGGCGCCTGCACCAATCGGAAGCTGCACCTTGGTTTTTTGGAAGTCAAATGGACTTCTGGAACAGATTACATTCAAGAACCAAGGTACCACTGTAGAGACAAACACAAGCCCTCATGCAAAGAAAAATGCAAATTTATATGCACATTCATATAAATGGATAGAGCCAACATCAGAGCCAACAGATATTTGACATACTGGCACTTCTTGTCAGTTTTTGAAGATGGTGGATCAAAAATTGTGGTACTGGGAACTTAACGGAAACCCAGTTAACCCAGTATTAGATAAAAGTGTTTGCGTCCAGTGAAACAAAGGAAGGGAGTAACAGAAGACATTCCAGAATGTCCTACCTCTCTCATCAGAATTAGAAGAGACCCCTTATTTAAGCAGGAGCAGGTATTTGTCCAGTTATGCTGCTAGGGTGCGGCCTCAGCTCTCTACATATGAAACGAACACATACCAACTTCCTGCCCACACTTACTCCCTGGTTACTCCTTGCTTCAGTGTTAGTAGGTGGTCTGCTTAGCGTTTGGTTTGGTGCTTAGAACTCCAGATTCAAATCCCTCCTCAACCATGAAGCTCACTGTGTGGCCTTTGTAGACCACATTGCACAACAAGTTTATCAGAAACAAGCTGATAAGAATTGGATGAACTGGTCTTTTAGGCAAAGTGCCAGGAAAGGAGAGAGAGAGAGCTCTCCCAACAGAGTGAAGTTACTCTGTAGGACAAACATTACACGGGGAGAAGAGAGAGGGTTCCCAAAGATCCTACACCAAGCCACTATTGCAAAATTTAGATAATATTAATTGTTATAGAAGCCATAGATGATCTTGCAGGTGTGCAGTTTGTGTATAATGGATTCTGTAGTCTGTGTTAGACTGGAAGAAAAAGGAGGAATAATAGTAATGGTAGTATGTGGGTGGCACTATGGGTTAAACCACAGAGCCTAGGACTTGCCAATCAGAAAGTCGGGGGTTCGAATCCCCGCGACGGGGTGAGCTCCCGTTGCTCAGTCCCTGCTCCTGCCAACCTAGCAGTTCGAAAGCACATCAAAGTGCAAGTAGATAAATAGTTACCGCTCCGGCGGGAAGGTAAACGGCATTTCCGTGTGCTGCTCTGGTTCGCCAGAAGCAGCTTAGGCATGCTGGCCACATGACCTGTACGCCGGCTCCCTTGGCCAATAAAGCGAGATGAGTGCCACAACCCCAGAGTCGGCCACGACTGGACCTAATGGTCAGGGGTCCCTTTACCTTTTTAATAGTAGTACAGAACCCATGATTCAGCATAATTCTATTTATATCATTAAGGGCAGGACAAATGGTAGCAGATAGAATCCACTGGGCAATGTGAATTTTTAAATGGCAACCCATAGCCTGGCTTTAAGTAAGGAATTGTCATAGTGGAATTGAACCGTGACAGAATTCCTACCATTTGGGTTTCCTACATCCCTACCTGCAATTGCAATTACTACAATGACAGTCAAATTTAGGAACAGATGCCTTTGGATTCTTGCAGCATGAAGAAATTTGAGTGGTGGGTGAAGGAACGGCTGAAGTTATGGGATATTTTATGTTGAACACTAGAAATGACGTCTCTTTCTCCCCTCACAGAGACGACTGTGACAACAGATGTTGATTATAGTGATGAGAAAAAGGAGGAACTGGACAACTTGTGGGTGACCATCTTTGTTTTCTTCCTTCTCTTCATCCTCAGTGTTTGCTATAGTGCCACCGTGACAATGTTCAAAGTGAGTAGAGGAAAAGTGATACTACATATCTACACTTGCATCTTACATAAACACTGCAGAGATGGGGGGGGGGAGAGACAAAATAATAATAATAAATAATTTTTTAATTTTTTTTATACCCAGCCCTCCCCAACCAGAACCGGGCTCAGGGCGGCTAACACCAATAAAATTACAATAAAACATAATAGGAAAAAAAAATAATTAAAATAAGGGGTAGAATGCTGGTTAAAATCCAATTGAAATGCAGCCTCATTTTAGTAGTAGCCCATAAATCAAAACCATAAGGGGAGGGAAACATAAGGGCCAGGCGGAACAGCTCCATCTTGCAGGCCCTGCGGAAAGATGTCAAATCCCGCAGGGCCCTGGTCTCTGTGAAAGAGTGTTCCACCAAGTCGGGGCCAGTACTGAAAAGACCCTAGCCCTACCTGAGACCAATCTAACCACCTTGCAGCTCAGGACCTCCAAAGTGTTGTTATTTGTGGACCTTAAAGTCCTCCGTGGGGCATACCAGGAGAGGCGGTCTCGTGGGTACGAGGGTCCTAGGATAAGGCTGAAATATTTGTACTGTTTATCGTAAATTAGTGAATGGTTCTGTGGAGGACTTAGCATATACCTTTACACTGTGTCAAACAGTCCATTAAAATCAGAAGGATGGATGAAGAAAAAGATTTGACTTGTTGGTTGGCAAGACAAGTTGAGGAATCGGAGGATGGGGAAAAGATGACAAGGAAAGATTTTATTATACATTGCCGAAAGGACGTACTTCTTCATAGTTAAACGATAGAATTTGCTCCCACAAGAGGCAATGTTGGCCATTCAGCTTGGAAAGCTTTAAAAGAGGGTTAGATTAACTAATGGATAAGGTTAAGACCGACTAATACCCACAAGGACAATGTTTTACTTCCATTGTTGAAGGCAGGATGCCTCCTAGAACAACTTGTGAGTATAGCACCTTCAAGTCCTGCTTTGAGGGTTCCAATGGAGGCATCTGATTGGTCACTAATAATAAACAGAATTTGCATATTTTTATTCTTCCATGCTCATGCATGTCCTACGTCTTTCTTTATCCCCACCCTCACTCCTTCCCACAGGTAAAATGGCTCTTCTCTAGGATGCTGCAGCTGAAGAAGCAGCCACCAGGCCCTGACTATAAGAATGTGATCCAACGAGTGGCCTAGAAGCATCTTCCTGGGAGCTTGCCCTACACCTTGGGAAGTGCAAAGAAGAAGTCACTGGCTGGAGACAGGACTCCATCTCCAGTATAAACACCTTAAGTTTCTCTCTAACAGTCCACGTTCTTCCCTGGCAAGTAGATATGAAGCCCTGCCCACTCAGGGACTTGTCATGTGAGAGAGGCAATTTTGCTAAAGCCTAGAGCACTGCACTCCCTAAATATCTGATTTCCACAGTCAAGGAGAGCGGAACCAGTTCTCCCACCCAAGGCAGACACACAGGCCTTGAGAAAGGTGCTTTGGCATGTCGACTTAAAAGTAAATCCTACTGAATTCAATGGGATGAACTCAGTGTGCATAGGACTTCAGCCTTTGTGTCTTGAGCTACACTGAGTACCTTCAGTCCTTACTTCCACTGCAACCTCCCCATTTCAGAGCTTCAGGCCTCCTCTCCACCCCATTTGAAATCCTATGCTGTGCCTGCTCATCCAATGTCCCTGCTTCACTAGCAGGCTTCCAGCCTCAGGAAGCCATGAGAGTCTCTGACCTGTTCTATTATAGTCAGATCCACTTATGTACAGTAAATAAACACCCTATAACTCTTTCTGTGTACTTAAACAAACCAATTTTATGACCCACCTACTACTACTGTGATCTTCATGAGACCCGCGACTAGCACTGAGGACATTTCTGCTATTTTCATATACTGTAGTGCATGTTTTGTGGTCATAAATATATTTACTAGACAATAATAAAAACACAAATAAAGAAAATTGTCTTCTGAAGGTTTTTGCTTGTTTTTGTTCCCCTTCACATACTTTCGGGAAGGAATTTCATCCTCTTTTGAAAATTCTGCCTGTTGTCCTTCATTCCCATAAAATCAGTGGCAGAGGAACCTGAAGACTCCAGGTGCCATTGGACCCAGCAGTAACAGCCAAAATAACAAATGGTCGAGGATGATGGGTTTTGTAGTCCAACAACCTCTGGAGGACCATAGTTTCCTCTGCCAGTTTGCATTTCTTAGTGCAGAAAGTATTGATCTGATGTGTAGAGATCTTTCCTATTCTAATTAATTCAAGAGGGTTCTGGAAGCTTCTCTGTGTGAAAGAAGCAAGCAGAAGGTTCATGATGATTGGCTTATACCTTCAGATAATAATAGTAATAATAATAATAATAATAATAATAATAATAATAATAATAATAATTTATTTATTTATTTATATCCCGCCCTCCCCGGCCAAAGCCGGGGTCAGTATAGCTTGAGTATAGCTGGCTTAAACTGGTTCTCTTATCTCTTTCTGTCAGGGTCATGCTGACTATAAAAATAGACCAGGAGGAGCCTAGGTTTCACTTTCACTTTCTATCTCTTTTTCTCCTAGTACAGTATGGGGTTCTGTACATATGTTTAGTGTTAAGGCTTAGACTTATTACAAGTTATTGTAAGTTTAAGTCAAGTCTGCTGCAACTGGATTTCTTATGGTCAGTGCCAAGTCTGAATATATTGGATTTGTGACCATTTCACTCATTTGCCTTCAGTAGCAGTAAAGCTCTGCTGGATGAAATATTCATCGTCTCTGGTCCATTTTTTTGTGAATCCTGCAACGTGTTTAAGGTTTTGCTCTGCTAACTATGCGTCAGAGTTCTGCTCTGGATCATATTGAGTAGAATTTCAATGACATCCTCACCCTTTACTTACATCTTGGATTTCCTGGACTCCTACACAGAGCCACTTCTATCTGTTCCTTCAAAGGCTTTCTCAAAGCTCACCTTTTCCCTAAACCCCTTTGGCCCTTCAGGCTCATCCATGACTCAGAGGAAGCCAGATACTAGAGGAGAGAAAGATGTTTTTAGAAGCCTTCACTCTTGTTTTGTAAATTTATGCCACCTTTACTACTGGGATGAAGCCTTGACAGGCTCCTGTTGTGGTGCAAAAAGAAAACAAACCCATGATTTGTTTCACCTGATGGGATATTTCCAATACACATGAAGCCTGGGATAAACCTTTCTACTTAAAAGGCTTATTGAAAGAAGAAAGCCCTTGGGTGCCCTATCATAATATGTAATGGAAAGAAAGTCCAAAGCATAGATATGACCTCACAAATGGCCCATTTTTATATCATATGGAATGAATCTCCAACTGAGAGCCAGTGTGGTGTAGTGGTTAAGAGCGGTAGTCTCATAATCCTGGGTAACCGGGTTCGCGTCTCCGCTCCTCCACCTGCAGCTGTTGGGTGACCTTGGGCCAGTCACACTTCTCTGAAGTCTCTCAGCCCCACTCACCTCACAGAGTGTTTGTTGTGGGGGAGGAAGGGAAAGGAGAATGTTAGCTGCTTTGAGACTCCTTAAAGGGAGTGAAAGGCGGGATATCAAATCCAAACTCTTCTTCTTCTTCTTCTAAAATTGTCTCTGCAGGCGGCCCTCATCTGCAGAACACTTGGTGATCATTTGGGACAATGCAAAGGGAGTAAAACTATAATACAGTGGTACCTCAGGTTACATAGGCTTCAGGTTACATACGCTTCAAGTTACAGACTCCGCTAACCCAGAAATAGTACCTCGGGTTAAGAACTTTGCTTCAGGATGAGAACAGAAATTGTGCAGTGGTGGCCGGCAGCAGCGGGAGGCCCCATTAGCTAAAGTGGTGCTTCAGGTTAAGAATAGTTTCAGGTTAAGAACTGCCCTCCAGAACGAATTAAGTACTTAACCCGAGGTACCACTGTATTCAGCTTCAGGAAACAAACTTAGCTTGAGCATTTCTCTGCTATCACTCTTTGCATTTCTCAGTTTCTAGTCCCACCGACGCAGTGGTAGGAATCAGTGTCCTTTGAGCCCTCAAAAATGCCCCAAAGGAAGATTGTATTCTGCCAAGTGCCAATTACCTAGTTACTATTTAAGGGATATCATTCCATATATTCACAACTACCAGGAAGTTTCCATACTTTCCACAGGTGCCAAAACCAACTGGATGGCACCAGGTTAAAGAAAGCTGGTTTTAAAACGTGTGGGGGTTTTTAATCCCATCAGAGACTTCCAAATAAAACCCCACAGCCCTCTCTTTACTGACTGGCATTTTCCATCATCCCAAGCCAGCATACGAAGGGTGATAGGAGTTGCAATCCAGCAACATCTGGAAGGCAGAAGACTGCTACCACAGAACACCACAGAGCACGTAAAACACATGCAACTCCCATTGCGTGTCAAGGTCCCCAGGGCCACCCCAATAACTCACACATCATACAGAATTTTTGTTTAAGGTTTTTGGCATAATTTTGGCCACAACTTTTTTAAAATACAAAAAAGGTGAGTGGTTGCTTAGGCATTGGTTGTGACTATCTGCCCCCACCATGGGGGACAGACTGGCATTCCGCATGAAGTCAGAATAGGGGAATACACTTGGGGGTAGCGTCAGAGCAGGGAACCTGCCCTCAGCCCTCCCCAAATGCAACCAGGAGCTCATTGCTATGGCCCGAGCCCCCTTGACAGAGTGGACAAGCAATAGTTAGCTCCTGATTCCTTTAACGGAATCCCTTGCAGCAGCAGCAGCATTAGAGGGGCAGGCACAGCCAATCCATGCCCCTCAACTAACCAAACCATAAACCAATGCCTAACCGCAACCTTACAAGTTATGACGATTTGCTACGCAGTAGGCAAAAACCAAATGGCCCAGCCAATCAGCCAGATGAACAAAATTCCTACCAGGCCCCTGCCCCAACGGCAGATGACCCCATGACAGGCATAGCAAGGTCAAAGCGAACAACCCTAATTCTAGGGAGGGGGGACGGGCAATCCGATGCACGGGCGAAAAGAGGAAGCCCTAGCCTCGTGCAAGGAGTTTTAGCATTTCTGGCTGTCAATCAACAAATGGCAACATTAACTTCATCCCAACAACAAAGGAAGCCCCAATCACATCAGTGGCCAACGATCAATTAGCCCGCCCCCAACTTTGGAGTGTCCTGGCGGCCCCCACCGCAACACATGCTTTCCATGAAGGAGAACACGCTTTGGTTGCAAAGCAATAATGGGGGATATTTTTGACTCAGTGACAAAGCTCTGCATATATGTTTATAATGAAGAAATGTTAAACAACCTCTGTGGCAGAGTTGTAGGCCTTGCTTTGTTATGATGCCGCAAGCCTGTGTAGCAGTGGTTCTTAGTGACAGCTACTGAGAAAGAGGCACAATCAGTGACGGTGAGAAAGGTGCTAAATTTAATTAACTGGTAACTAATAAATGATTGGTTTAATTATGAAGCATGTTAGTAAGTAGAAACAAATGGTTGGAATTCTTTTCCTTGGCCAGGTTAACTCCAAATTTTGCTACTTCATAGCAACTGAAAGTCTGGATTTTGAAAACAAGAAAATAAGTCAACACAAACAAATAAGAGCGGGGAGAAAGGGAAGTTGTGTGTAGGCAAAAGTTTCATTGTTTAATATCTTTATATCTTATAAAGCAAGATGGTTCGCGCGTAAGATTAAGCCAAACCATGGCCTAGCTCATTGCAGCATAGAGAAAAACATGATTAAGTTTAATTAACTGATAATTAATAGGTCCTTAATTAATTAAGATTTAGGTAAGTAAGTGAAAACAAATGGCTGGAGCTTTTCCTTGGCAAGGTTAACTGCATCAGTTTTTGCTATTTCACAGCCATATGTATCTCAGGAAATAAATGCCTGGATTTTGAAAACAAGTCAACAAGTCAACACAAACAACTGGGGGTGGGGAGGGGAAGTTGTGTGCGGATGAATGTTTCATATGACCAGTTTTGGATCCCAATTATAGCCCCTAGGCCTCACTCAACCATGCTTAAAAAAATATTTCAGAACTTCATGTCAGCTCCAAGGACGTCATAACTGTAATTTCTTTTTTTGGCTTCTTTTCTGAGAGCATGATTAGGGGAAAAATCTCTGAAGCCCCCATTAGAACAGAAATGACATCCAAAGGGAAACAGGTGGCAGGTCAGTAGCAAAGGACCACTTGCTTCAATCAGCTCCAGACTTTGGTTGGGTGAGTAAGAAAAGGTTTGATTATGTGTATTTTGGAACTCGCTCCGCACAGAAATACATCCAGCATCCTTACACTTAAAGTATTTTGTTTTGAGGGACCCAACTCTACAATTCTATGGTTCTATGACTCACCTTTTTGTGGGATTTATATTGTTCCATTTTGCTTGATGTTTTTGCCTTACCTGTTTTATCATTGTAATGGTTTTATCTGTTTTAGAAGTGCGTATCTTTTTGTTTTCACCTGCATTGGGACCTTAAGGTGAGGGGCAGGTAAGTAGCATTATAACTCAATCAATAATACTTTGGGGCTCTGGAAAGATCGAAACATAGATAAGCCAGAGGAAGGGAATTTCCGAAATCAATCCCTGTCTCCAGGCACAGTGTGACTGAAAACAAGCCTAGGAACGTGGACTAGCATTTCTCAGTGGGCTTCCAAACTCGGATAAAATGTAAGGTATAAACATGATAAATAAATATTTGTGTTTTAGGTGTCTTGTATTGATATTCAGGCCTCCCAGCTGAGACTGAACCGTAAGGCTTGCTTGCCTCCACCCTCCAGCTGGGCATCTCCAAATCAGGCACCAGCTTAATGTCAGTCAGTTGGAGCAGGCGGAAAGGGTAGCCTAGATCCATCCCATCAGCTTCCCTGGAGATAAGCAAGGAGTGTCTGGTTTACTTACCAGAAACTTGGCATGTGAATGCTTCAGTGAGAGCAGATGAACCTGATCCAAGTACTGAGGCAAGCTCAGAGCAAGAGGCCTTCTCAGATGGAGTTATTTGCCATCTTGCCCTACCCTAAGTGCTTGCCTCCTCTCCATTACACATTTAACCTTATGGAAGCTCTTGTGAGGTGGAAAGAGCTTCACCTGAAAGCCTGGACCAAGCCTGGTTCATAGAATCATAGAACTGTAGAGTTGGAAGGGACCCTGAGGATCGTGTTGGAATATGCAGCTGTCCCATACGAGGATCAAACCTGCAACCTTGGTGTTGTCAGCACCACGCTCTAACCAACCAAGCTATCCCAGTCAAGAGATCTCCGATTCCCTGGCAAAACAGCGGCTTGCTTCAACAAAGTTAGTGTGGAGTAGTTACAGGTAGGTAGCCGTGTTGGTCTGCCATAGTCGAAACAAAATAAAAAAAATTCCTTCCAGTAGCACCTTAGAGACCAAGTAAGTTTGTGATTGGTATGAGCTTTTGTGTGCATGCACACGAAAAGCTCGTACCAATAACAAACTTAGTTGGTCTCTAAGATGCAACTGGAAGGAATTTTTTAATAGTGTGGAGTAGGTGAGCTTCAATTAATCTGAGACAGAAAAAGTGGGCTACTTTAAAAGCTTTCCCCAGACTTATCCTTCCATTTGGGAGGTTTTTCACTTCCTGGGTGAGCATAATGTTCCGTGTAGCCATCGGAGAGAAAGGTAGCAACCTTTCCAGAAGGCTAACAATTATAAAGAAAATTCTTCCCCTCCTAGCTGAGCAGGATGCATGTAAGAATCTGTTGATGAGCAAAAGGACCCTGGAAGTCTTCTTGGAGTTGGGTGTTCAGGTGCACTGTTGCCACCCCATCCTCCCAGATGAGTACCAGTTTTCAAGGAAGCTGGCAGGGAGTACAGGAGATATCTGAAAGTCAGCCCCAAGCCTAACATTCAGCTAGGAGATTGCCAAGTTCCCCCGATAAGTGTCAGGTTTCCAAGAAGCTGCCAGAGTGGAAGGGGCTTGCCTGACCTCCTATATGCTATATGCTAGGTTATGCTATGCTTCAAATAGGTTATGTTATATTCTGGATTATGTTATGTTCTAATAGATTATGTCTGCATAGGATGAGAGTGTTGGAGATACGTGCGAATGTGTATGTGAATCCGGTCTCGGGTGTTTGATTTTCGTTGTTGTGTATACTGTGTATATACGGACAATGACAATAAATTTATCTAATCTAACCAATCGATATGAGCACAGCAGGCTTCGCTGAGCTACACAAAAAGCTGCCCTAAGCCTGGTGCTTAGTTGGGATTTTCAGCTTTGAGAAACCTGACCTGGGGCAGGTTAGGTGCCTGAGCTCAGCTGGGACATTCCTGCCCTCCCAGGTGAGCAACTGACTTCACAAAGCTGTCAGCAAGCCAGGGGGATACCAGAAAGTCTTTTGCAAGCATGATGCTCAGCAGAAAGATTTCTGACCTCCCAGCAGAGTCCCAGGCTTCAGTGAAGTGGGAAGGCAGTGAGAAGGCTACCTGAAAGCTTGCCTGGAAACTGATACTCAGCTGTGAGAATCCTGGCCACCAACCTTTGCAGTATGCTTCAAGGTAGCTTCCTGGAGGGGAAACCGGGAGGGATATCTGGAAGAATGATTTTAAACTGAAAGATTCATGTGGCTCAGCTATAGGCTTCGGGGAATCTGGCTTGGAGAAAAAGGCTCTCTACCTCAGCCAGCCTGGTGCTCAGCTGGGCAACTGCTTGTCCCCCAGCATGAGTAGCTGGCTTTAGGGAAGTCACCAGGGAGCAATGTTTCCCAAGTCTTTGGAAGCAGCCCTGGGCTAACTCCAAAACAGCAAGTGCAAACAAGGAACCAGAAGGTTGAAGAATGAGGGCTCTGAGGAGCCGAGGCTCCTGGGTCCTGCTCTCTGCTCCAAAAGTCGGGGGGTGCCCTTTGGAAGAGAAAGACCCCTTCCCAAGCATTGTCAGAGCTGAGGCAGGCAGGACCCCTGGATTCTGGCTGGAGTGAACTGAGGAGTGGGACAGAACTCTTCTTAGGGCACTTCTGAAAGCCTAAACTCTCCATAGCTGACTTATTCCTACTCCCAGGAAAACAGGTAGGGGAAACAATCTTGTTTTAGCTTGGGGAGGGTAGTGTTGCCAAGTGGTTTAGAGCAACAGCAGGACTGGGATGCATTTAAGCAGGAGTAGGATTGGCTCCTGTGCCCATGGAGGGGTGTGGAGCAACAAATTTGAAGCCCCAGCTTTGGAAAGGAAAGGTAAGCTGGAGCAGGTGAGAGCCAGGGCTCCTGGGTTCTGTCCTCAGCTCTGGGCGAGGGTGTGAAGGACTTTGCTTTGACCCAGAATTTTCAAGCTCCATCCCTATCTAAGTCAGGTTTCCTGAGTTATAAAGCAGGAAGGGGACATTTCCAGAAGGCTTGTCTGTAGCTTGTCAGAGGCAGCATGGCTCTGAATGCCAGTTGCTGGGCACTCACAAGTGGGGAGAGCACTGTTGCGCTTAGGTCCTGTCTGTGGGGTTTCCATGAGCATCTGGTTGCCCACTGTGAGAATGGGATGATGCACTAGATGGACCATTGGCCCAGTCCAGGAGCATGCTTCCTATGTTGTGTTTGAAGGGCCCTAGAAAGCCATAGCAGTGGGGTGTTGAGACCCAGCCACTGTGGGTCAGAAGGAAAGTTAGCTATGGCAGTCTAGAATAAAAGGAAGCCCAAGCTTTGCAAGGAGCGTGTTTTGTGTGTGCAGGGAATTGGGACTCCGCCTAAGCTCTTATGTGAACACAGGAAGCTGTTTTATACTGAGTCAGGTCATTGGTCCACCTAGTCCAGGGCTATCTAAACCGACTGGCAGTGGTTCTCCATTGTTTCTTTCCCGGTTGTAAGTAGAGATTCCCTGAACCAACTAGGTTGCAATGGGTTACAAAGCACCAGCATTGCCTAATGGTTTAGAGCAAGGCAGCTTACTGGAAGCAAAGTTTTTGGCAGCTCTTTTTAGGCAGATGGTTCAGATGTTCAGAGCACATCTTAGTAGGAAGGGGGGGATTTAATGGCTTAGAGTGCTCCTAAGGACTCGACCAACCATTGCACAGAAAGTGGGGATGCTTCAGCTCAGAGAGAAGTCCCTTCCACACCTTCAAGGGAAATGGAGTACAAAGTTTGTTTGGGTTCCTGCTTTCTATCTGCGACATTTGCAGGGAAGGTTAGCCAGCAGAGTAGGTTTGCCTTGGGAAGAGGAGAGTTCTCCTAAGAAGCGTTCCTGAGTTCTAAAAGATGGCTGAGAGCTGGAGGGTTGAGGGAGGGTGTGCAAGCCAGGACTCCAGGGTCCTAGTGCAAACTGGTAGAGAAGAAATAAAGTGGAGGACAGCAGATCAGCTGGCTGGGCACAGACAAGCCAGACTGTCTGGCCTCTGCTCCAATGAGTTATTGCCAAGTGAGCTGGGAACCAGAATTTCTGGGTTCTAGGGCCAGCTCTGAAAGCCACACTGAGAAGCCATGAAAATGGAGTTGAGAGGGATGTGGGTTGATGAGACTCCTCAGTGAGAGGCAGTGTTGTGTAGTGGTTAGGGTGTCTTGCTAGGACCTCGGTGACCAGGGTTCAAATCTCCACTCAGCCATGAAGCTCATTGGGTGACCTTGAGCCAGTCACTCACTCTCAGCCTATTTCACAGGCAAAAAAAAAAAAAAATTCCTTCCAGTAGCACCTTAAAGACCAACTAAGTTAGTTCTTGGTATGAGCTTTCGTGTGCATGCACACTTCTTCAGATAAGAAGAAGTGTGCATGCACATGAAAGCTCATACCAAGAACTAACTTAGTTGGTCTTTAAGGTCCTACTGGAAGGAATTTTTTTTGTTTTGACTATGGCAGACCAACACGGCTACCTATCTGTAACTGGACCTATTTCACAGGGTTGTTGAGAGGATAAAATGGGGATCAGAACTATGTACGCCACCGTGAGCTTGCTGGAGGAAAGGTGGGATAGAAATGCAATCAATCAATCAATCCTCAAGTGGCCAGGTGCAAAAGAGGCAGGGCTCTTGCGCTGTTTATGATTGCCTAGAAAAGGGGATTTCAGCAGGGGGGATTTTCATTGGCAAGGAGACTTGGCAGGGGCAATGCTGACAGGGAGTGAGGATCTGGCCAGCAGGAGGGCAAAGGACTGGTGGGGTTTAGGGTTGCCACCTGCTTTTCTGACTCTACTTCTGTACCTGTAACAGTAGTCTGAGAGGCACAGAAATTCTGCAATGAAAGTGTATCCTGGCATCAAATTTTCCTCCTGCTAAATTGTGCTTTGTGTGTGTCAGGCTTTAGAGACCAAAAAAAAAAAAAAATGTGCCAACCCCAGGGAGAAAGGAAAGGTGGTTTTCAACTGTGGGACACAAGCAGTGCAAAGAGGGGGCAGAAAAGGCCTGCTGTCGTTGCTCTGTGCTTTCTGTACATTGAAATGTGGGCAGGAAAAAGCCCAATATTTAGTTTAAGCCAATGTTTACCCTATTGAGAAGTTCATTTCTAACTTTAGGTTGTGTGGGTTAATAATATAAGGCTAATAAGAATATAAAGTTAATACTAACAAGGAGGGGGTTTCCAACCAATGGGGGGGGGGGGGACTTGGTTTGCTGTTGTTTAACAGCCACCTAATTGGCAAAAAATCAGTAATGCCTGCAGATTGACTGATTGTTACAAAGACAGACCCCTGGCTTGTTAACCTCCTCACACACACACACACACACATCTCAGCTTTCCTTTTTAAGCAGACTTAATCAAACTCTTTTGTACAAAACTCAGCTGAGCCTGATAGGTCAAGTGGGGAGCCATCAAAGGGACTAGAACAGGGAATAAGAGTTGCAATGAACTGAAGGAGCCATGTGTGAGTATTATGGAGTGCCAGGTATGAGTCAGCCAGAAAACTATGGTCAATAGCCAACTTTTTTTACAGGGCTCTGCAGCTGGGGAAAAATCGGCTGAGCCTAACAATTCAAGTGGGGAGTTATCAGGTGGTTCACAGAATTGAATCCAAGTTCCCGGGATTCTTTGGGGGAAGTCATATGCTTTAAATGTATAGCTTGGGTGTGACTAAAATGGCAAACAGTAAGAGAAAATACGAAGCTCCTTTCATTAGTGCAGCTACATCATTGCTGCATCTGCATGCTGTGGGGAAAACTTCACCTGCTGAATTTATGCCCTGCTGATGGAAGTTGTTGTCCAAAACATTTGGCGGAAACTAGGCTGGCTAAGACTGCACTAGAAGGAAAATGCTAGGCCAAGAATGGGGCACCTGTGGTCCTACAGATAATGATGACTACATCTCCCATCACCCCTGCCCTTTGGGGCTGATGGGAGTTGGGAGTCCAGCGACATATGGAAGGCCCTGGTTCCTGGGCTGCCCAAAAGACCATTATTTCTGGGATATTTGGGGCCCGTAAAACTCCAGTTGTTGATAACTTGCATGGAATCTTCAAAACGTTGAGAATAATATAGAACAGATTGAAATTGATTGTACAATTTATTATTAGTATTAGTAATAGTATTTAGTATCGCCATCAGCTGGTGCAGTTCAAATGTTCTCTACCTCCGTTTGCTTGTTGTTTTTTCCATTTTTCTTCTTAAAAAAATTCTGCTGAACAGTTTTTCCATTTTTCTTCTAAATGCTTCTATTTGTTCTACCTTTTACTGAATGCAAGAGGGTGGTAAACAGGATGCAGGACATCTGGGCAGATACAGATGGTGCTGAAATAAGAGGAAGTGAAACAGAAAACAGAGCTAAAACAGGCCATGAATGTTGAGACCTGGTTGATGGTAGTAAAAATGCTACTTAGGACAAATATCTGGATCTTCATCTGCAGTTCATTTATAGGCCTAAATGATCCTAGGAAATGTGCTTTTGAAACCAAGCACAGTGACTGAAGTATGTGTCTTCTCTTCTCCTTCTGCACACTAATTAAAAACATTAAACTACTTTTATCTGCTCAGAAGACTTCAGTGAGAGTATATGCACACCATGCATTTAAAGCACACTCTTAACCCAAAGAATTCTGGGAACTCTGGGCTCACAGAACTACAATTCCAGCCACCCCTAATGAACTTATTCCCAAGATCCTTTGGGAGAAATCATGTCCCCTAAATGTATGGTGTTGGAGTGTAGCAGTAAACAATAAAATGCCATTAAAAACTTTTTTAAAGGAGCAACAATTAAAATAAGAATCAAAATGCACCCAGTAAAACTTTCAAAAGCTAGCACGTGCGCTCGCTCTCTCTCTCTCTCTCTTTCTCTCTATCTCTCTCTCTATCTCTCTCTCACACACACAGAGCAGCAGCAGCAGCTAATGTTTTTGCCACAATTTTAATTCCATGTCTGCTAAATTTCCTAGCATCTGGCATTGGAACAGGAACAGGTTTTAAAAGGTGGGGGGCTCTAAGTAAAAATTATGTAATTTTTTTCGTGTGATGGCTCTAGCTGTTTATAATTTAGAAGCCTACTGAGCCATGCAAGATTCTTCTTCAGAATTAAAGTCACCTTCTGGTCTAGTGGTCACAGAAACACATCCCTTTCCTGTAACCCACCCTTCTGAGTCCCCCCTGTCCCCCGCTAATGTCCCACTGATCCTTCCGCATTGCCACAGAAGCATGTCCTTTTCTCACAGGCTGGACCCCACCCACTTGGGCACCCATGAAATACAAAATAAAATGTCTCCCATATTTAATTTCATATGTTAGCTTAGGGGGAGAAATATTACCTTGACACAAAGCTATGCACAATCACTTGGCGTCAACTAATTAACTCTGTGGGGTATACTTCACAGTGAGCCTTCATAGGATCGCACTGTAAATAGATGTCAAGTCAAATTATAGTAAAATCCCATGCATGTTTCCTCAGAAGTAATACCCACTGCGTTCAGTGAGGATTATTCATTTGGGAAGTCTGGGAAGAATCCTTTGGGAAGTGTGTGCGGCCTTAGAGTTTAGTGGTTGTATTCTACATGTGTGAGAGTATATGAGTGGCTTTTTAATGGATTAGTTTAGAACATAGGGAGAGTTATGTTGGATGAGGCCAAGGCTCTAGTCCAGCATAGGTTTGTCCTCCAAGGCAGATAATTTTGTCAATGGTTGTTAATCAGATCTGAGTGTTTTCTCCATAGAACTCAGCACTGTAAGGTTTTCAAACCTCACAACTGTGAAAATAAGCTTGAAAGTGGTTGGGCAGTGCCTGGGAACAAATCTTGGAAGATAGCATAAGGGTGCTGAATATGCTTCTCAGCAGCTTCCTTGTCCCTAGGATAACAAGAAACCGCAAGTCAAATTATGCAATAATTCCAGGTAGCCTTCACAGCTTTTGACCAGGACTGAACACCAGATTCACTTGGCATGGAAGTGAACAATATCTTGTTTCCCACTCTTGGCAAGGAGACGCAAATACTTGCCCAAGGAACAGGTTGTCATCACATCTTTTTCTTTATTTGTAGCATCTCCCACAGCCCCAGTCGTCTTCCCATTGTCCCCCTGTTGCCAAGACCTCGCCACTGCCTCCCAGGTTACCGTGGGCTGTCTGGTCTCTGGCTACTTTCCCGAACCAGTCAAAGTACAGTGGAATTCAGGATCCTCGTCTGACATCCGGACCTTCCCTGCTCTGTTGGATTCATCCAGTGGCCACTACACCCTCAGCAGCCAGCTCACCATCCCAACCAGCACTTGGGAATCAGAGAAGCTTCAATGCCATATTGTACATACAGCTACCAGCTCCACAATCAACAAAGGGATTGGACGTGAGTCTGGTTGAGCCTTTGTTATCTGTTTTCTTCCTCCTTCAGTGTTTGTTGGGTGGAGCAGAAAGAAATGAAATATGGATTGTGTGGGTGAAGGAATGGATAATGATTGCAATATTTTTGGTCCTACCATCTGACTTTTGTATCCTCAGAAGCACATTGAGCACTACAGAGAACACTCACAAATATTGTGGGTTGTATCCAACCAAATTCTAATCAAGAGTAGACCCACACATTGAAATTAAGGAACCTAAATCGGCCATACCCATTAATTTCAGTGGGTCTGCTGTAAGTATGACTACCAATAGATACAACCCAGCGAGATCAGATGTTGGGAATCCTTGGCCCTCCAGATTTGCTGAACTAAGACTCCCAATTGACCATTCTTACTTATGAGAGTTATATTTCAACAACATCTGGAGAGCCAAAGGTTCCCCACATGTGCCTGTGATAGACAAGACAGCAGTGGGAAGAAAGGATTTAGAATTATCCAGTTAATAGTGATTCAAATTTAGGGAAAGTCAGGTTGCACCATGGCAGATTGTAGCAATAGGTGTCAAAATTCAGCAAAAACACCCTCTTCATTTTTCTTATGAGAATATTAGCAACACAGGATGTTCTGCACACACACACACACACACACACACACACACACACACACACAAGGACACTTTCTTAAATTAGTATTTTAAAAAGCAACAACAAAAGGAATGGTGCATTTAACATATGCGATCTCATTTCAACTGTTTATACATAGTTTACCAGCCCTCTTAGTGGTCCTTAGGCCTACTTAGAACCGACAATGAAACAGAAGAGGGAACTGCCCTCCACTGTCCTCCTTGGCACTGGGCGCAGCAAAGTGAAATTTGATGTTTAAGAAAAGAAGTGGGTTTAGTGCAGGGATTCAGAGGAGAAAGAGGAATGAGCTTGATTCACAGAGAGTGAGGCTGTTCTACCTTCTCTGGGAAAGGCTAGCATAAGGAGAGAGGGAAGTGAATACAGGAACCAAAGGAACTAATGGCAGGTGAATTAGAAGCCACTCACATTTAGGGAATTGGGGGGTGATTCAGTTCAGTTTGCATTTCAATACAAACTAATTCACACTACCTGGAATAATGCACAAACAGAAAGCCCATTCTCCTAAATTCGTGGTTCTCTGAATTTTGTGATGCAGTTCCCCTGCCCAAAAAGTGTGCAAAAATATACAAAAAATACATATATTCACCCCAAAACAGTGCACACAAATGTATTATGTTCAGGAAAATTGTTTCCAGATTGTGTATTTATTCAGCAAAACTGCATATAAGACATGAATATTAAGCACAGTTTGTACTAAAATCCTGGCTAGTTCTCAACTAAATAATGTAGACATGCGGAGAACTGAATTTAAGTTTGGGGAAATGAGACAGGTGGTTAGGTGCACCGTACATCATTAAAATACAGGTATTCATGATACCTTATACTTCCTATTCTTCCAGCCTGTGAAAAGAAAGATCCCATAGCCCCAAAGGTCCGCTTGCTCCATTCCTCCTGCAAGGCTAGCTCCAAAGATGCCACCATTGAGTTGGTGTGCGTTATCTCCAACTTCTACCCCAATAATGTGACGGTAAATTGGCTGGTGAGTGAGAAACCTATGTCGCAACCCTCTTTCACTGAGCAGCCCTGGAAAGACACCCATGGGTACACCTTCAGTGCCATCAGCACAGTCAACATTAGCCAAGCAGACTGGGAAGATGGGAATGTCTACGTCTGCCAGGTGTCCCACACAGCAACCCAAACTTCTGTGAGAAGCAAAGCCAAGATCTGTGAAGGTAAGAACTCTTGACTCAGTTCTGACTTGGTTAGGTTCGGATGAAGTGGGCATGGACTGAAAAACAGAAAGGCCAAGAGCAAGGGGCTACTTCCATTTTATGGTGGAATGACCCAGAAATACATCCATCATGGTCCTTTTCCTATTTGGAATGGCTTTCTCCAACCTTCTGCCCTACTGGTTTATCTGAGGTTTTACCTCCATTTATCTATAACTTGAGAGACTGAACCAACTGGAGGCAGGACTCTGTGTCATAGAGGAGGGCACCAAGCCAGTTTTCCTTTGAAAAATGTTGATAGGTGGGCTTTTTCGCGCACTCAGATTTCTCCAGTTTAGAGTAAATGTTTGTCAGGGATTTGAGAAAACACTTTCTCTTCTTCTGCTGGAGTCAGTTTGGCTTGATTACTTGTGCCACCAGCTATAAATGTCTCTATGGCACACTGGTGTTGAAAGTGATCCATTGGGGAATCTGGGGAATGGGCAAACACACTAGTTAAAGGGGTGCAAGTTCCAAAAACAACAGAGAACTGGGATTATTCAGCAATGGTAGAAGGTGCTGGAGTTGTTCAAGGGAAGGAAAGGGACTGACAGGAACTCTCAGGTGAGCCAAATGGGGAGCCTGGACTGACTTAGCTGTAGAGCTACTCTGAAAGAGAAGCAAGCAGAGCAGGATAAGATTCTGTGAGCAGGCTGGGAGGGAAATGGTGGGAGGAGACGTGGGACTTGACATGGTTTTTTGCATTCCCAGACTCCTCAGGAACTCCCCTCAAAGTTTTCATCCTACCCCCAAGCCCCAACGACCTTTACATGGATAAGCAACCCAAACTCAGCTGCATGATAGTCAATTTAGAGAGCGAAGAGGAAGAACTGGAAGTGACCTGGTCACGGCAGACAGCAGGAAGTCTAACCCCTGAGCCACTTGCATGGAGAGAGGAGGTTAATAACACCTTCACCGCATCCAGCTCTGTGATCGTTTCCGAAAGCGACTGGTTGTCAGGGGAGACTTTTATCTGCACAGTGCAACACCCATCCCTGCCTCAACCGAAAACAAGAGAGATTAGCAAGAAGAAAGGTAAGCAGGAAGCAGGCCTGCTCTCCACCCTGCAACTGGTGTCCCTATTTTCCCTCCAACCTCCTGAGCAGGAAAGAGATTACTGGAAATGCATATCAATGTAGCACCATTTAGAACAAACACAAGATACCAGTGTGGGCAGTGAGATCTGGCAACGCAAAAAAAATAAAATTCAACATGTTGCAAGTAGTTTGAGGGGGGCATAGTTGCTCAAGGTCCCCACAACCGTCCCACCATCACCTCAACCCACATGCAGTGCTTTAAAAAACTTCTATAGCATGATTTGACACTTGTGCCAAAGTTGTACCACATGGGAAATGATGCCTCTAGCATACTGGCTTCCACCCCCATAAAAATGAAGTCTCTATTCCATGTGATAACTTTCCATCTGACTAATAACAATAGTTGTGCAACATGTCCTGACGTAGATGGACTATTGTTGCTATTATGTACAATGCAGTTATAAACATCATTGTAACCGAGGCCCATTTCGCACCTTTAATCTGCTCTACAGGCAGCTGCTTGAGTGACAGCTCTGGAGAGGCAGCGTCAGAGAACCAGCCTCCTGATTCTGTCTCAGGGCAGTTTGGGGGGTCCTTGTGTGCTACGAAATTTCTGTATACACCTGAGAAAAGGGGTGATGTGAATGTTCTCTAAATGGCACATTAGTGGTGTGTCTTGTTCATTCACCAGAGAAGCCCAACATGTCAGGGGGTTTTCTGAACCATTCAAGACACGTAGCCCAAACCATGTTTCCCTAAGCCAAGGATGGGAAACTTGTGGTTCTCCAGATGTAGTTGGACCCCTGCTCCCATCAACAAATGGCCAGGGATTATGGGAGTTGTAGTTCAGCAGTATCTGGGAGGCTACAGGTTGCCCATACCTGGCACAGAAGCCTTTTTATCTCCTCCGTTCCCCAGCTCCCCACATGGTTTCCACTAATTTGACCTAAACTGAATAGTCATTTTCTTTTTCTCTTTCTGTTTCCCTATGCATAACAAGAAACCAAAGAAGCTCCAGGTGTGTATCTCTTCCGCCCCCACGATGATGAGCTCAGGTCTAATGGCCGTTATGTCTCCATCACTGCCCTGGTGAGAGGGTTCAAGCCCAGTGACATCTCCCTGAAATGGCTCAAGAATGGGAACCCTCTGCCTGAAGCTGACTATCTCAGCACCCCAGTCTACAGTGATGGCGATGGTTTATATTTCTTGTTCAGCAAGCTGAAAGTCCCCAAAGCAGACTGGAACAGAGGTGATGCCTATTCCTGCATGGTTGTCCATGAAGGTCTGGCCCTCAAGTTCATTCAGAAGACCATTGAGAAATCCCGGGGTAAAAAATGAAAACGGCCCTCAGTCAGCATTGTGATCCCCTCGCCCTATGGCCCCAGATTTTTTTTTCTCTTGAGATTGTTAGACCAACCCTGTGTAAAAAATCTCCATGCAAAAATGTATCCAAGGGCTGAATAAAAAAAAAGAACTCATCCAAAGACTGTCATAGATATCTATTATTGTGGCTCTTCCAGGAGACAAAGTGGCTTGTGGGGGGATTAATGGGGAAATGAGATTAATCTCTCGAAAACAAATGCCAAATGTTTAAGGTTGGCAGCAGAGGGAAAATGTGTTTATCACTGTCACAGTTGTATCCTATTTCCAACAAGGAGCCCAGGCCTTCCTATATCAGGTAATGCCAAGCTAGCCTCACAACAGCCTTGAGGAAGCATGGTTTTTCCCAGGCCCCCCAGTGAATCTTCATTACCAAGTGGCGACTTGACTCGCCAAGCCTCACACACATCTCCCCGCACCGAGTCCCAACACTCTGCTCACTGCTCCACACTGCCTGCCCTCTGCACATGCTCAGAAGGGCACACTCGCTTTCCATTTCGGAGAGCAAAAGCAGACTAAAGTGTTTCAGTCGGTCATACTGCAAGGACATATAAAGATGCATTGCATGGTCTCAAACGGAACACACAGACACACATGCACACCACAGGATTTTTTATATAAAAGAAACACTAAAAAGTAAGAGACAAAATGGCAGAGAAACAGATGTATTTTACAATTTCCTGTCATATTCTAAAAAAAAAAATTAAAGGCAAGCTTTGGTCAGTATAGTCACTTTCTTGCAATCTATTTACAGAGAGAGGAAGGGCAACAGAAAATTATGTTTTCTGATATCTCCTCCCTCATCCCACTTCCCCCATCAAACAGATACAAAGCATATGATGTAAAAGCTGGCGTCAGAGGTTGGCCAAAAAATAATTGGATAACGTTTTCTTTGTGAAATATTGGTGGCGGTAAAGGTTAGAAGAAGTAGAATTTGGAAATGGGTGTGTGTGTGTGTAAGGGGTCTTATAGGGAAAGTGAGGCATCTTTCTCCCCTGACCCCCTAACCCCCGCAAGCCAGTGACAGTCTCTTGTAGGAAGCAAGGAAATCCAAATTCACAAAGCATTCAGGCCAGATGAATGGAGTGCTCACACACTGCGGAGTGAAAGAATTGAAAGTAACATTTCCTTTGACTTAAGGGGCTTGTGAACTTTGCCTCAGATACTGCCTTAAAAAATGACTCAGGAATAGACACAAGACCTCAAGCACAGAGTGTGCCCTTGTTCACCTAACAAGGCTAGAAACATCGTAAAAGATGTAACAGCTTGACACTGGTACCTAGGGATTTGGGCAATTTTTTTGCATTTGAATGTATAAGAGAAAACTATTTAGGGCCAACAGAGCAAACAAAGAGATGGGTGGCACAAAACCAACCTAAAATATCCACATGCCGATAGAGAAGAGCATGGATAAATGAACATGTGCACGCAAAATTCATTATGCCCTCATGTGGAAAGAAAGTGGCCAGCCCTTATTTGAGACAGCTCTTTAGAAGCCGCAGTTGTAAGAGATGTGTTTCTTGCATTACGAAAGTTAAGCCAGTCATAGGATATTTGTGCCTTATATGTGGCCTCTTGACTTTGTTAGCAAAGTGATTAAAATAAAGCAGAGAGAATTCAGAGAGAAAGGAGACAGATAATACTGTACTGAGGTAAACAGGGCAAAACCAGTTTATGAAATAAAACAGAGATTTGTCTTTCTTAGGTCAGATCTATTCAGCTAGTGGGGGGAAGCCTTCAGAACCATGCATCTCTACCTCTCCTCCAGCTGTCAAATCTCAGCTGCCTTTCTCATGGACAGCTAAGTCCCAAATGACAGGAATCTCCAGAGTCTGCTGTCACCAAGACTAATAGCAGAACCAACGCCTTCAAGTCATGCACTGAATGCATTTCCAACAGACTTAACATACAGAGACTCGCAAACTTCTTTTATCTACACTGTTCCCACCAAATGCTTGGCTACTTCTACACCAAGGTTAACCACTGCCATGTTTAGTGTCCTTGTTGGTGTTGGGTTTGGTGGCTAGGCCTCCAGATTCAAATCCCTGCTCAACCATGAAGCTCACTGCGTGGCCTTTCTAAAACAACTCGCTCCCTCATAAAATAAGCTTATTAAGGCTGAATTAAGATATCTCTGCTGTCTCCAAATACCACAAGTTTTTCATGGGATTATTTAATCCTGTCGTTCCCAATGCCTCGTTGTCGCCATCAAGGATAGGATCCACTTTGCCATGTGGCAAACATGTCTAGCAACTGTTTTCATCGCCTCTGCAGATTTGTAATACTCAGATGCTCAGTAACATGGCCAAAAGGGTGCCCTAGAGACATGAGAAATAAACCCAGAAGAAATGGGTGAACCAGAGTGAGACAAGAAATGAAGGGAGGGAGAGCTTTCATGAGAGTTAACCTACTTTGTATGCCTTGGCCTAAATGTCACATGGGGTGAACAGATGTGTTCCCCAAACCACTAGTACAAAATTTAGATTATTATACTTCATGTTATGTAGAATTTGGAGACAAACCAACACTAGATCTACTCACAGTGCATCATAGGCTTCATAGTTGCCATCAGACTAAAATAATAATACGGAATCCATGAATGAAGTGTGGATGAAAAGGATTATCTGACACCTGTATAACATTAAAGATAAGACTAGATGGGAACAAACATTTGCATGACCCTCCATAAGAGTTAAGTACAGTGGTACCTTGGTTTAAGAACAGCTTGGTTTATGAACAACTTGGATTAAGAACACTGCAAACCCGGAAGTAGGTGTTTTGGTTTGTGAACTTTGCCTTGGAAACAGAACATGTTCCGCTTCTTGTTGAGTGTGTTCCATTTGTAAATTGAGTCCCCCGCTGCTATGGGAAAGCACACCTTGGTTTAAGAACGCTTTTGTTTAAGAATGGACTTCCGGAACGGATTAAGTTCTTAAACCAAGGTGCCACTGTACAATCATATTCTAGGGGAAGGCAGGCTCCATATTTATGCAGAATGATGGGATTCAGAAGTAGATGGCTATACTTGTGGGTCAATAGATAGATGGACTATTCATATTGGGGAATTTTATATTTATGAACACTGAGAATGGCGTCTCTTTCTTCCCCACAGTGATAATAATATCGACAGAGGTTGATCTCAGTGATGAGGTCGAAGAGGAACTGGAAAAATTATGGACCACCATCTTGGTTTTCTTCATTCTCTTCCTCATCAGTGTGTGTTACAGCACCACAATGACACTCTTCAAGGTGAGGGGAAAGGAAGGGGAAAACACATATCAGCATTTGCATTCGGCAGTGAGAGAGCCCGAAGGAGGAAGAAAACAACAACTAAAACCCAAGAGATAAGTGTTTAAAATATATGTATCATTCGCTGCTTGCTGGGGAGGAGAGAGGGGCGTAGAATATAGGTTACACACACATCTAAAATATAGGTTGCACACACATCTAAAGCCCCCCAGAGAATCCTGGGAACTGTCATTTATTCCTCACATTTATTTATCTCCCAGCAGCCTTAGCAAACCACAATTCTCATGATTATTTGAGGGAAGGCATGTGCTTTAAATGTATGGTATGTAGGCAGCCTATTTCTTTAACCTCCTAACCTGCTCTCCTTCCTCTTTAACAAACCTCTATAGGGTCCAGAACTTGTGGAAACTTCCAAGGATCTGCTACCACTCTGGATCATAAGTGGAGTCTGAAAGGCTCAAGGCAAAGGGCTGTAATTAAAAAAAACTAAAACACTGCATTTGTTTGAGGAAAATGTTATTTATGTGGCATTTTAATGTGGAAGAAAAGAAATATCTTAAAATGGGGAAAGTGTAATAACAGTACATTCAAGATAACTTAGGTAAAAGTCCTTTTTACACAGACTGCATTTGAACATTCCTTCAGCCATTGGTTGGCTGAAAGAGTTTTGCTTCTAAATAACCTCTTGCTAATGTAGGCAAGTTACGACATTTTTGAAGTGTCAAAGAAGACTGTTTGCAAAAGGGCTTTAAAAAACCCTGTAAAGTTATTTTCTTTCTATCTATCTATCTATATATCTGTCTGAAATCCCAACAGTCAGTGTTTCAAAATGCAGCATCACCTGATGTACCTAAGACATCAGGTGACTGACACGTGGGAGCCCCCATCTACCTGTTAAATTATGCCTTCTGGGGTGGGCAGATAAGGATCTGGTCCACCAGACAAAAAAGGTTCCCCAGCCCTGTTCAACACTCACCCCTGTCCTCTCTCCCCCACTCTTCACCCTCCATCCCAACAGGTAAAATGGATTTTCTCCACTGTGGCAGACCTGAAGAAGCAGCCTGTAGGCCCGGAATACAAGAATGTCATCCCACAAACATTCTAGGAGCATTTTCCTAGGAATCTCATCCTCCATTTTCAAAGGTGCAAAGAGGAAGCCACTGTTTGGACCTGCAGCTTCATCTCACATGTCAACATCCAAGGCCTTCTCTCATTTCCTATCTTATTCAGCTCCTACTTCTCTCCTGGCAAGTGATGAGGCCCTTTCAGCACAGCGATTGTCTTAGGGGGAGGCAATTATCCTGAATGGCATGTGTTGGGACAGTGCCTTCAAAAGGAAACACTTTTATGGGGCCCGATATCTTAACTGCTTCCACCAAGAGAAACATCTGCTTCTTCCACCCAGTAAAGAACCAAAGGACAGTCACCCCCACAAATAAAAATATGCCTTTTCAGTGGTGGTGTCCCTGTTGTGGAATGGTCTCCCTAGAGATATTCTGCTGGCACAGGTGAATAAATACTAACAGGTGAATAATACATTCTACTCCCAGGCTTTTAAGCAGTGGTAGTTTTACTCTTATTGTTGCTTTTACTGCTCTTATTTTGTGGGGGGTTTTAAACATTTTTTTTTACTATTTTAGATTTAGTGTGCATGTGTGTGTATATATATATCTTATTGTGTGCTTTTAAATATTTCATTCTTTTGAATCTAGTCTTCATGTTTGAGATGCATACCATCCTGGCAGCTTTTGCTTTTTTAAACGAATGAATGTCTGGTGTCTCTAGCTCCAACATGCCTGACACTATCTGGCTTCTAACTTCAGAGATGTGAAACTCCACTTTCCAGTATCTTTGCCAGGCCTCTTTAACCATATGAAATAAATATCCTTATCTATCTACGTGCATGCGATACGCTCAAATAAGCCAGCTCTTTTACCCATCTCTTACACACCATTTCCTTACTGCCACGGGATTGTAGCCAGCCAAGTTCTACTCAGATAAGACCAACTTAAACTAAGGTAGGCATGCCCATTAACGTCAACTGGTCTACTTTGAGTAAGTCTAGCATAGGATGCAGTCTATGGTCTTCAAACTATCAGTGACTACCCATCCCTTAATATATTGCATACTCATTTATTGGAGGTTGTTAAGCAGAGAATAGCTACCTATCTGGGATTGTACAGCAATAGATTTCTGGGCCATTAGGGGGCTCGGCTAGATATCCTTCGAGGGCCTTTCCAGTTGATGCAGGTTTTGCGATCATTACTGTTTTTAGTGCACAAGCATCCTAGAAACAATATGCAAGAAGTGCTAATGATGTGAACCTTCCAATCCCTGTATATGCATGTAAATAAACCATACATCACAAAACTGGGGAAAGCCTCCCGTGACCTTATTCCAATGAAACAGACCCATCAGAGACCTGGAGCGAAAGTCGCAATATGATGCTTCCAAGGAGGAAGTCTGGGCCCACACAAGGAGCAGAATGAGGTCAGGATGAGGTGGAAGATAACGTTTTCATTGTTCTCTTACAAGAGATGGAAGTGTGGGGGGGGGGGACTCTCTGCTAGCACAACTGAAAAGAAAAAAATTCCAGGTCCAACCTGTTGTGCTAGCTTTTGATTTACAGGTAGGTAGGTAGGTAGGTTGGTTGAACAAAGCAGAGTGTTTAAAAATGGCATCCACCACCTATAATCTGATGGGTAGTCCAAAAGTATGTAATGTGGTGCTCTCTAGATGCTGTGAACTTCCAACTCCCATCATCCCTGATCTATGACCAGGAGCTGCAGTCCACAAGATATGGAGGGCACCATATTGGGTACCCCAGGGAAGTCCATGCAACCACTTTCAGTATCCTCCCACCCCATAATACTACATGTGCAGACATGGGGACAGCCCTTGTGTGAGGGGTAGGCAGAACCTTAGTTTGCTATGCATTTTCATTGACTGGGGGGGGGGCAAATGTCCTTCCCTGCCCCCCCCCCCTTGACTACACCCATGTGTGTGGACCAGGCCCATAATAGGAAGCACATGTGAATGGAATGACTCTGGCCAAGCAGAGGAGGCTGGAAAGAGCAGACCTTTACAATGGAAAAAGGAGAGGATGAGAGATGAGATACAAGAAACTGAAGCTTCAGGAAACGTCATCTTGCAGGACGTTTTTCTGTTGCTATTCTTAGCGCCTCTCGGTTTCAAAACTCACCAACACGAGGCTATAATTACCCCACAGTGTGAAACCGCGAGGGGAGGAGTAGGGCCTTGGGGGCTGGGTGGGATCCAGCTGGGCCGGGTGTACGGTAAACATCTTCTAAGCATGTGAGAGAGCGACATTTGCATCGCAGAAGCGGCCATGCAGTGAGGAGCAAGTGGCGCACACAACAGCAGCACCAGCAAAGGATTCTGGGTACTGCTCTCAGCTAAAGAGGTCACAGTGGCATGACTGAAAAAGAACTCCTTCAACAAATGTGCCCATCCATGAGGCACCCCCCCAAAAAAATGCCTGTCACAGATACTGGATGGGAGAAGTTTTGTTTTGTCCAATATTGATTCATAAAAAATGTGTGTAGTCTTTTATCCCTTATATCACAGCAACTGAGAGGTTTGCATGCTCCCCCATAACCAACCCAAGCCAGGAGATATATCAGAAGGCCCAGAGGAATGAATGCAGAGGAGAAATGGAAGTCTCAGGCTGGTCAGGGTGGGTTTCAAAGCAGCTAATACCATCACATTCGTCACTGTCCTAACTTCCAGTCACAGGGTCTTCCGCATATGTTTTAAATTGAATGAATGGCAATTGAACAAGACCTCTTCATCCCAAGGACTGTGTCAGCATAGGTTGTGTGAACAGAGGAAGCTGCCTTGTACCAAGGGCTCATCCACAATTCGCTTGTCCTGTGTCTACAAAGCATGAGTCCAAGAGGTTTTCTGCTTGTTCCATGCTCTCTAGGCAAAGGGTCCAAGCCATTTTCGGTTTGCCCCAACACACACATAACTGGCTGTAAAGTAGCATAACATTATATATAATAAAACTGTAATCTAATCCAGTGTTTCCCAACCTTGGGTCTCCACCTATTTCTGGACTCCAACTCCCATCATCCCTAGCTAGCAAGATCAGTGGTCAGGGGTGATGGGAATTGTAGTCCGAAAACAGTTGAAGACCCAAGGTTGGGAAACACTGAAGATTCTAATCAATCATATAATTTTTGATGTGATTAGATTACAGTTTTATTATATGTAAAACATTATATATAATGTTAATGTTACGTTACTTTACAGCCAGTTACGTGTGTGTTGTGGTATTCTGAACATGATTTACGCAGTGGGGAAATTGTGGTGTGTACAGTGGTACCTGGGGTTACATACGCTTCAGGTTACAGACTCCGCTAACCCAGAAATAGTACCTCGGGTTAAGAACTTTGCTTCAGGATGAGAACAGAAATCGTACTCCAGTGGCACGGCGGCAGCAGGAGGCCCCATTAGCTAAAGTGGTGCTTCAGGTTAAGAACAGTTTCAGGTTAAGAATGGACCTCCGGAACTTAACCAGAGGTACCACTGTATTTTCTGTTTGCCCTGCAGAAACAAGACAGTCCCTGCCTACAGGCATTCAACCTAAAACAAAAGGCACACAAGGGGAAAGGGACAGGGAGAGAAGAGGGGGGAAATGAAACTCAGGGACCTGCTCTGCAACTGTAGCCTTATGAGGCTTTGCCCTCGGGTGGGAAAAATATTGCGCCCGGGAAAGGGAAAAGGGGAGTCAACAGACACTCAAGGAATAGTTTTGGAGAAAAAGCTTTATTTCTACCATCCATGAACTGGTAGAAGGAGCAAGTGTGACAGTTCACAAACAAGCACGAGCACAGTCATTTGAACAGAGTATATATTCCCCTTACCTCCCCTTTTCTCCTCCTTCTTCAAGAGTCCTGCCCATGAGTTCCTCTGAGCATGAACAGAATGCTCCCCTGTCTTGGGACTCTTTTGGACTCTTGGCGCCATTCCCAGGAAAGGGAAACCAAGGGGGTTTCAGAGTGTTCCAGTTATGTTTCATTCTCGTGCTTTGGCATGGTTCCTGGAGAGAAAGTAAGTTGCAATCTGGTTTTAGCAAGGCCAAAGGCCTGAGAAACAAAAAGGCTCTGAGAAAACAATGGACTCTGTTCTCTACCTTTGTTGCAGTCTTTTAGTTACAGCAAGAGGAATATGCTTAGCTAATGCTTTTTGTCTTAGAGGAAATGCAGTTTTAAAAATGCTTGAGGTGAGGCTTTGAGGGGGGGCGATTCTCAAACAGTTTTTAGGGTTTTTGGGGTAATCCTAACTGACTGTCTTTCTTCACATCCAGCTGGCACAGTTCAGGGGTAAGAAGTGCCTGATGGAGCTGGTGCTTTTGGCAAAACTGGTGGAACAAGCTCTGCTTCCTGTATCTCCCCTACTGAGGCAGTCTGGTGGAATGGCTGCCCCCAGTTAAAGGAGAGGAGGCCTGGTGGTCTGCCACAGACCTGGGTTGAACCAGGGACTTTCTGCGGGCAAAGCAGATGCTCTGCTCCTGAGTTCTGACCTTGCGCCCCCCACCCAATCTACAGTAAGCGAATAGGGGGCAGACAGCACATCTAGCACGCAATTAGAAAATGTTGCCTGCTTACTTTGTTATAAACCAGATAAACAACAAGCTAAACTCGGGAATGCCTGGCTGTAAAGGAGAGGCACTGTCCTAACTCACTCTCTCCCTCATCGTCCAATTTAACGCAGGACAGTGCCCAGAATTCCTTGAGAGGGGAAAATGTGCTTTGAAAGAGTGGTGTGAATTGCAGGTCTTTGCACCACACACACCACACTTTGCACCGCACAATCCTGCTAACAGGTTTTCTCAGGCCAGTTGCACTGGGGGGGGGGGTCGTGCTTTCTCCCCACCATCCCAACAGGCAATCTGTGAGAAAGACAATCTATGCCTGGGTACATGTACTAACTCAGTTTAATCTGCCAAGTGAAGATAAAAGGGTGGAAGGAGATGGCGATGGACGCAGACTTGAGATCCTGGGAAGAAAAGCAAGGCACAAATATATAACGGCATTCGCAGATCGTGTGAAGAGAAATGAACATGGGGAAAGCCCCCAAAAGAGCAGATTTTCCACAGCCACCCACGATCACCTCAGAATGGGTGTAAGGTTTGCTGCTCCAAACTTTACTTTCTAGGAGACAAAAGCTCACAGCCATACCTTTTAAAGCACTCTTCCACTGCTGATAGTCATGGCTTACCCCCCCCCAAAGAACCCTGGGAACTGTAGTTTTTAAGGGTGCTGAGCGCTGTTAAGAGAATCCCCAGTCGCCTTAACAAACTACAGTTCCCAGGATTCTATGGGGAAAGCCATGACAGTCAGAGTAGTACGAGGGTGATCTACACAGTTGGTGCGGATGAACTCTAGCACAATGGTTGCCAAACTCTCCCCGCCTCTCTAGGCATACACACACGCAATGAACCACTTGAAAATTGCGGACAGTCTTGGTGGACTTCTTAATGGTTTTCCCCCTGTTGTATCAGTTGAAATACACTGGGCTAGATGCTGTGTGATTTGAAACTATTTTTGAAGACACGCCATGAACCATCTGAATGAAACTCGCAGACCACTGGCAGTCTACGGTCCACAGTTGGGGAATCATTACCCTAACAGATCAATCTTACGCATGCTTGCTTGGAAGTAAGGGCCATACTGGACAATATGTTAACTACCCCTAAAGTTTAGTGGGCTGTTGTTGTTTACATGAGAGCTTGCAGTCTATGGCTTCTTAGCACCATGCACACTTACATGGAACAGGGAGTGAGCCCTGCCCCGCTCCAAATGCAGAGGGGTTTATTTCCAAGTAATCCTGAACAGGAGTCAGCTTCAAGCGTACAACAACAAACTTTAGCTCACCATGTGCAAACTCCTTACAAGCACTGTAAACTCTCGAAATGACTCCTGTCCTCAGTTTCACTTCCCTGCTTGTTTTTGCCAGAAAAGCACCCCTGTAAAGAACACTTTGGGTTTATACTAATCATTACTGATACTCAGTGGCCTGCTTCTTCCAGAATATGTTGTAGTTTAAGGGTGTTGGGAATTGTAGCGCTATGAAAGGGTGAACTGCAGTTCCCATGATTATTGCGGGGGGGGGGCATGTCTTGAAGTGTATGGTGTGTACACAGTATCAACCTCTAGTCCTTTTTCTTATAGATATATAAGGAGGGAAATCTGCAAACAACATTCTGCCTGGAGTGATTGTAATGATTTGCAGACATCTCTTTACAAGAGGGATTAGGGTGGGAGTTTGGAGATGATGCCTGAACAATGGTGGAAGTGTACCCACTGCATGGCTGAGAGGACTCCAGCAGAGAACTGTTGTTTGTTGCAACTACTTCGTCACAAAACGACCATGTTAACTATTGCCTCAATACAGTGAACTCAAACTCAAACCCAGGTCCTCCAGCCAATGAGTGCAAAATGACCTGAGATTACTGGCCAAAATTACCTTCAAAGCATTACGGTACAACACTGAACAGTCATAGCTCCCCTGAATGATTCCTGGAAACTGCAGTCTGCTCGGGGCACTGAGACTTGATAGGAGACCACTATTCCCCTCACAGAACTACAATTCCCAGATTTCCCTGGAGATTTCCACTCGGGGACTTATAAGCAAAGCCAGCCCTGGAGAAACAGTGCCCTGGGCAAGGAGTGCCTCCTACTGTGGTCAGCTTTCCAAAGGGTTTATGGCACCTGGAGCAGGTGTGATCTTTGGGGCCCTTCTGCTGCCACACCCCTACAAGGGCCCATGCATGCACGCACAAAAGCTCAGGCCGACATGCAATAATCACTGCATTCACGGACGACAAATTTTCAAATTCTGCGGCTGCTCCTCACCCTGAGTACCTCCTCCAAATCCCAACCCCATTGTAGCAGAGTTTCCTTCTGCCACAACAGCACTCAGCCTCATAGGTCTTACTGGCTGTGGCCTTCTCAAGAAGGAAGGCCTGGCCTCACACCAATAATGCGCCTTTTTCTGTGGCCACAGAAAAATTACTCTCCAGTGGCAACATCCCTGGAAATCTTAGGCGCTCACTCACCATTGGTGGTCAATGGTATATGCAGGAACCAAGGAACCCTGGTTTGTGCGGGCCCCCAAATTGCCCCCTCCAGGCAGGTCTGCAGCTTTGTAGCGTTACCAAGTTGTGTGGCTTGTGCAGGATTGCAAAACAAGCCTGCTTCTCCCAGACTTCCCCCCCATCCCCTGCAGTGTCTATGAGAAGGTCTCCACAAACTGAGCTACCTCTTCTTTGCACTGTTCTGTTTTCAGTGCATTCCTACAGTTTCAGGATCCCCAGGGAAGCTTTCATCTTGTGGGGTGGCTCTCAAAGGATTACTCTCATGGAGTCATGGGCCAATGTGCTTTATTATGTTCTGCACACACACAAAATGGCTCCTCCTGCAAGTTCTCCTCTCTGAGCACCAACACTCCCTTACTCATTTGCAACAAGTAGGCACCCTCTTGGAGTGCTATAGTCTTCCATTTATGTGCAATATATAGAAATCTTTTTATTTATTTATACAAGAACCTGTACTTTAATATCACGCAGAAATTAGTCTTGTGTATCACTAGCAGTAAAGGGACAGGCTCTCAGGCTGGGGTACCTTTTAGGTTTCTTTTCGTTATGGGGGTTGTTGCTGTTACGGATAGTCATGTTTCACATCTTTATTTTAGATCTTGTGATTTATGTGGAAATTGTTTCAGTTCGGTTGTGTACTTTGTTTTATTGATTGTTATGACAACTTTTATTATGTTTGTAATTGTGTAACTTTTTCCATGTTATAAGCCGCCTTGGGAATGGCTTGAACTATGGAAAAGCAGCATGCAAATAAAATGATCACTATATACTTTTAAAAAAGTTTTTATTTATACTTTTCAAGTTTACACATTTCATTAATTTTACAATCATTTTAACATTTCAAAGTTTGACTTCCTTCCCCCTCTTTCTGCTGTCCCTTAAATTATTTTTTTAACATATCCAAATTCATTTAACTTACTCATTTAATTATCCACTTTAAATAAATAGCCTTATGAAACTGCAGGTTATTACTATAAACCTGCCAATGTTTTTAATCTGTTTGCAATTTATCTGTAAATATTCAACGAACCATTTTCATTCTTTTATAATAAGTTTGTTATCTTGATTTCTTATTCTTCTGGTATAGACTAGCCTCCCAAGCTGTAGCATCCACTTCAATCTTCTTCACTTGCTGCTTCCCCCCCCCCCTCTTCTTTTGTTTTACAAGTGCCCCAAAACTTTTTTCCCCAATGCACAACCTTGAGATTAAGAATCTCATGCTCTACTGACTGAGCTATGCGAGAACGTCTGAGAACAAACTCAAAAAATGCAACTTGGCTCCCTCCTCAGCTCAGTGCAGGCATTTGGTTTTTCCACTTTAGCTCACTGCAGACAGTACATGGGGGGAAGCCCAGCCACTGAGCTTAGCTCAGCACCCCAGATGAACACCTAGCACACCCACCCCCTAACTCTGTGAGGGGAATAGGGGTTTCCTTTTTATATATAAATTTTATTTTCAATGCAAAATTACAACAAAAATTACAAACATCGAATCCAAAATAAAACTATACAAACAAGAAAGAAAAACAGAACACAAAAAATAAAAGGCACACATCTACAAATAAAACCATATCTTCATTCTAATCTAGTCATTACATACATATACACATATTGACTTCCTTCCTTTGTTCTAAGACCTCAAATTTTTTACTCTTTCTAAATTGTTGTGTCTAATGTAGATTACTTCTATCTTTATACTTTTTACACCATTTTTCTTTTTCTTTAACCCTGCAAAGCATCATTCATTACATACCAATATGCTTACTCCAGAACAATGTTTTTTTTTTTTCCATATATTCTTTAGCACATCCCCATTCTTTTAATAATTTCTGGTCTGATTGTCCCCTTATGAATGCTGTGAGTCTTGCCAGATTTATATATTCACAAAACTTAATTTGCCATTCTTTCATTGATGGAATTTTTCTCCCTTTCCAATTTTTTGCTATAAGCATCCTGGCAGCTGTCTTTGCATAAAGGGGTCTCCTAACAATTCTCAGCACCCTTAGCAAACTACAATCCTAAGGATTCTTTGGGAGAAGCCATGAGTGCATAAAGAGATATCATAGCGCTTTAAATGTATAGTTCGGATGAGGCCTCAGCCAAAAAACCCGTCTGAGCCTCCAGTTAGTTGTTTATATTTCTGTATTAAATGCATATTCCTCCCCGGAGCATGTCGAGGGAAACGGGCAACAAGAAATCTCTTGCAAGGTTATTGTATCCAAAAACAACAATTGAAATGACAGGTTTTGTAAACCTCCAGTGCCTAAATGTCACTGTCCCCTTCCCAAGGCCTGACTGGTTGTCACATTTGGTAGGGTCAGTTAGCATTTAATTCCTCTACCACACAGGGCACATTTGGGGTTTTGAGAAAGTGCCATGGGTGCCAGTCACAAAATGGCTGCTGTGGTGGATGTGTGGCTCAAGACAAAATGCTTGCTGGGGGGGGGGGGTGCCACAAGATAAAATGGCTGCTCATGTTGGGGGGGCACAATATAAAATGGCTGCTGTGAGGTGTGTGTGTGTGGCTCAAGACAAAATGGTTGCTGTGGTGTTTGTTTGGGGGGGCACAAGACAAAATGGCTGCTGTGTGTGTGTGTGTGTGTGTGTGTGTGTGTGTGTAACAATATAAAATGGCTGCTGTTTTGTATGTGGCACAAGACAAAATGGCTACCATAGGTATGTGGCATGACACAAAATGGCAGCTGCAGGGGTGTGGCATAACACAAGAACAAAAAATGGTGGGGACAGGCCCTCTGACCTCATATGTCCTGGAGTTTTGAGGGGACATTTACTGAGGGCTTTTTAAAGAGACCATGGGACATACTGGACACACTTGCATCCTGAAGCAGCACATGGGCACCCCTCTCCTGCTATACTGGCACAGGCACAATCTCAGAATCCATTTTATAAAATTTGGTTTTAATACAGTATTTTGATTACTGAGCATCTCCATGTGATTCCAGTGAAAGCCTTTGCCGCCATTCCTGAGGGGACATTGGCAAGGGGGTTAACCGACGCAAACGTTTGTTCTTTCACAGGGGAATTTGGGCTGTTTTTATTTTACAATTGTACGTTTACTCAGTAAATCTGGTCACTTCTAATATATCTGACCAAGGGCTTTCAGAGCATGTCTGGAAGGCCCTATGGGCATGAAATGGTCCAGGCCCTTGTAATGCCACCTGCTGGTCGACAGCTTGAGAGCAGCAGCAATGGCTGAAATATTTGCCGGCTGGAATAGAGCTTGGAACCCTGTTCCTTAAAAACGTTTAGGGGAGCAACTACCAAGGAAAGTGAAATGTGGCAAGGGAGGCACAACTGTGCCCAGTTTGCAACCCCCGTCCAAGGGGACACAGCCATGGATTTGTGAACTCAAAAGGCTTGATGTGTGAATTAAACTAAAATACACCCCAAAACACCCACCTCCCTTATGCCACCTGCAGGTCACTTCCAGGCATGCAGCAGAAATGGTTTAAACAGACGCTCCCAGTTCGTAAACACTCGGTTCACTTCCACCATTCCTGTATATTACAGGGCATTCACAAAACATGTTTTAGGTGTTATTGTTCCAATTGTTTTTACCTGCTAAATTGTTTCTAAGCATCTTTAATTGTTTCTAAATATGTTCTTCTTTCTCGCATTGTTGTATCACCAGTGTGTTGGGAGGAAGGAGGGGAGAATACATTTAATAAATGAAATAGCAGTAGGATATCTGAGGGATAGCTCTTAATCTCAGCATCATGAGTTTGAACCCCACGTTGGGTATAAGATTCCTGCATTTCAGGGCGTTGGAGTAGATGATCCTCGTGGGCACTTCCAACTCTACAATACTATGTCAAAAGTCATATTCCCTTCATTTCTCTGCAAGTTCCCTGCCCCTCCCCACGAAACCAGAACCTTCTAGCTAGACTCTTTCCTAATACTCTGCTTCCCTCTCCTGGACATGTTGAGTGACAGCACCTTAAAATCAATTAATTGTTAATACATCAAATGGAATGCAAACCGATGACCTGTTTATGCAGCATCCATCCTTATTTGCTTGTGGGGTGCTTGGGACGTCTTCCCATTAATCACTTTTCAATGCATTTGCTTAAAAAACTGTGAAATGTCCAGGTGCTTTAATTATATATGTGGGGTTTGCTGCAGTAGAGAGTCACACCTGCAATCACAAGTAGAAGTCAAAATCAGAATCATTTATTACTTTTATCTCCTTCTTCCACATTCATACTCAGAGTGGCTGACAGCATAATCATAGAATCATACAATTGTAAAGTTGTAAGAGATCCCGAGGGTCTAGTCCAACCCTCTACAATGCAGGAATCTCACTTAAAGCATCCATGACAAATGGATATATATCAATAATACATTAAAAATGTAGTAATACATTGTTAACAGAATAATTTAGGCTTAAAACAGTGATTTCCATCCCCCC
Organism: Podarcis gaigeae; assembly: GCF_964106915.1. Lineage (NCBI taxonomy): Eukaryota > Metazoa > Chordata > Lepidosauria > Squamata > Lacertidae > Podarcis > Podarcis gaigeae. The sequence goes on along the minus strand of NC_139689.1, from coordinate 8,217,381 downwards.
CCCCCATGTGTTCGTCTTCACAGTTCCTGCCCCTCTCCACTAAACTTGGAACTTGCTAAGGTTTTTCTCCTAATCCTCTGCTGCGCCCATGTGGACATATTCAGTACTGCACCCTCTTAAAGTCAAATTTTAATGTGCAGTGCACAGACACAAACTTCAATTTCATAGAATCGTTGAATTGGAAGGGATCATCTGGCAAAAACCCCTGCAATTCAGGAATAGCACACGGGCCCTCACTCAATTTGAAACAATACTGGACCCTGCTTAGCTTTGCAAGTGTGCTAGCACTGCATAAGGATGTAGGGCAGGGGTCACAGAACTAGAAGCGTAAATGATAATAATTTATCATTTACATCTCACTCTTCTAAATTTCTACTCAAGAGTGGCTCACAGCATAATATGCATAAGATTTGTTTCTGGGGCAGTTGCATGACAATGAGATTTGCCGGCGCGATGCTAATGCACCCCTTTCCATTAATCACTTGTTCATATGTTCATCCCACACTTTTCAATGCATTTGCCCATTACTTTCGAAACGGCAAAAAGTCCAGTTGTTGTTGTTTTTAAGTGGATCTGTTGCAAGAGGGCTTTCTGCATAGGGAGGTGCCGGGGGCCCAGTTATGCTCACAAGTAGAATTTATTATACTTATTACTTATATCTCTTCTACATTCATACTCAGAGTGACTTACAGCATAATGTAAATAAAACACATAAAATGCAGTCATAAACTACTGTCAATAGAATAATTTAAGTTTAAAGCAGCAATTTCCACACCCCATGCATTTGTCTTCACAATTCCTACCCCTCCCCACTGAATTTGAATTTGCTAGGGTTTTTTCCCCCAAACCCTCTGCTGCACTCGTGTGGACATATTGAGTACTGCAACCTCTTGAAGTCAAGAAAAGAATTATTTGCAGCACAGCGGAAAAACCTCTTTTTCCTTCCATTACTTGCCTTTCTGCATAAGAAGGTGGGGGGGGGGGAATCACATCTATAATCACAAGTGGGAGTGGAAATGATAATATTTTATAATGTATATCTCACTCTTGTACATTCTAGTCAGATTGACTTACAGCATAATATACTTAAAAATACAGTAACAAAATTCCATTAACTAGCTTATTGAAGCTTAAAACAATAATTTGTCCTTTTCTATTAATTTCCCTTCCAGAAATTCCCTCCCCGCTAAACTTGAATTTTTCTAATCCACTGCTGCAGCCATGTGGACATATTGAGTAATGCACCCTCTTAAAGTCAATACTAATTAGTTTGCAGCACACAGAGGCAAAGTTCTATCCATTTAGTATGTAGTGCCATTGATTCTTTTCACTTGCCCCTTTCTTGCACCTAGGATAACAAACAGGAGCATTTTATATTCACTTCATTATTATTAATTAAATTTCTATACTGCCCTTCCTCCGAAAATTAAGGGGCACTTTATAATATAAAAACACAAAAATATATGGCATATTAACAAACAAAAATAATGCTATACATACACACACAGAGAGAGAAAAAGTTTAAATGGCCATAGATTGTTTAATTAACCAAAGGCCAGGTAGAAGGGGAATATTTTTGCCTGGCACCTCATTAACTTTCTGCAAATGACCAACACCTTCCCATAAAAGCGTCAACTCGCTTAGATTCATACCAAATCCTCTGCTGCCCTCATGTGGACATATTCCGAACTCAAGCATTTTACTTCAAGGTAACCCAAATTAATGTCGAAACAAAATTTTAAAAATTCCTTCCAGTAGCACGTGAGAGACCAACTAAGTTTGGTCTCTCACGTGCGACTGGAAGAAATTTTTTTATTTTGTTTCGACTATGGCAGACCAACATAGCTACCTACCTGTAACCAAATTAATGTGCAGTGCGTAACCCCAGTGGTTGGAGACCTCAATTCTTTAGTTATTTCCACATTGCTAGCAACTTCAGCAACCTACTTGCTTGCTTTTCTGCATACTGCATCGCCGCTACCCTCTGTGGTTGTTTAAGAGAACGGGAGGCAAGGATGAATCCTGAGCACTAAGCCTTTCTGAACTTATCCCACAGGTGAGGCCAGAGCCATCCCACTGCCAGACCTCCTGTCCTAAGTTCAAAAGATTTGTATGGCTGGTAGCACTGCATGTCACTGAGAGATCTGCACCTCTCCCAGCAAAGGTCATCAAGCATGCTGATCTGTCCCCAAACCAGGTCTAAAGGGCACAGATTGAAATGTGCCCATATCACCAGCTTCATCCAAGAGCATTTGGGGTAAATAAAAAAAAATTAAATGCAAAATTGTGGCCTGCCGGCAGCTAGTATCTGTATAGTTTGAGAATATAGTTCAAAAGTCAGGAGGGAAAGTTGTGAGATGTATTCACTCCCAGTTCCTTGCTGGACCACTGAGGTTAAATCACCTGAAACTCCTATAAGCCACTGACCAAGGATGCTCAATCTACTTCCCACTTTACTGCATACCAGCTGGGTGTTTACATCCATAGGAAAAAGAAGAAGAGCAGTATGTTCTCTTCACATTAATTTCTGATAAATTGCCTGTCCCTCCTCACAGATCTAAAAACCACAGCACATTTCGTAGTTCTCTGCTGCCATCATGTGGCCATTTTTGTCTCTCTTTTTTGAAATAATTTTTATTTGGTTTTACAAATACAGTGGGACCTCGGTTTAAGAACAGCCCTGTTTACGAACAATTCGGTTTACGAACTCTGCAAAACCGGAAGTAGTGTCCCGGTTTGCGAACTTCGGTCTAAGAACGGAAGCCGAACGGTGGAAGGGCACCGGCGGTGAGAGGCCTGATTAGGGAAAGTGTGCCTTGGTTTAAGAACGGTTTTGGTTTAAGAACGGACTTCCTAAATGGATTAAGTTCATAGACTGGTTATATAAAAAAACCAAAACTGGTTATATAAAATTATAACCACTTTTTAAAAAAGTGTTTAGAGATACTCTCATTTTGACTCAAGAAAATCACCATTTTATAGTTCAAATCAGGGGAAATAAATACTGTACGGTAAATGGACAAAAGTACAAAGATTCACAAAATGTTTAGGGGTATGCGTACCCCTGCATTTCTCCCCCCCCAAAAAAAGCAATTATAACAGTACAAATTACATATCCACATTTAGACATTCCCCCAAATCTCTGGACTTCCCACTTTCCCCTCCAATGGATCCTATTGTCCACCTTTTCAACTTCTTTATTATTTAGTACGGTAATGTGGTCATTTCCATCAAGGCATTATAAATTATGTAACTTATGAGAGTTGTTTTGGTGTTTCTGCTTAGTATACGTCATACTTTTGCATTACTTCGTTTTTCTAATAAATACAGCATGTGAAAATTAAGTTCCCACTAGGAACTTAACCTGTACGCCCGAACCCTGCACAAAGCAGGACTGAAACACAGACGTCAGTTCAAGTGCAAGGAGTTCAGTCCTGATTTTGTAGGATTTGGCTCACTCCAGATATCCCTAACTTTCCATTTATAAAAGATTTTCAGTAAACAAGGCCAAAAAAACGAAGATCATGGCCACTGGTCCCATCACCTCCTGGCAAATAGAAGGGGAAGAAATGGAGGTAGTGAGAGATTTTACTTTCTTGGGCTCAACGATCACTGCAGATGGTGACAGCAGCCACGAAATTAAAAGACGCCTGCTTCTTGGGAGAAGGGCAATGACAGGCCTAGACAGCATCTTGAGAAGTAGAGACATCACCTTGCCAACAAAGGTTCGTATAGTTAAAGCTATGGTTTTCCCAGTAGTGATGTATGGAAGTGAGAGCTGGACCATAAAGAAGGCTGATCGCCGAAGAATTGATGCTTTTGAATTATGGTGCTGGAAGAGACTCTTGAGAGTCCCATGGACTGCAAGAAGATCAAACCTCTCCATACTGAAGGAAATCAACCCTGAGTGCTCACTGGAAGGACAGATCCTGAAGCTGAGGCTCCAGTACTTTGGCCACCTCATGAGAAGAGAAGACTCCCCGGAGAAGACCCTGATGTTGGGAAAGATGGAGGGCACAAGGAGAAGGGGACGGCAGAGGACGAGATGGTTGGATAGTGTTTTCGAGGTTACCAGCATGAGTTTGAGCAAACTGCGGGAGGCAGTGGAGGACAGAGGTGCCTGGCATTCTCTGGTCCATGGGGTCACGAAGTCGGACACGACTAAACGACTAAACAACAACAAAAAACAAGGCCATTCCTTAACCTGACCTGTTGTGGTGCTGTTTATTAACATACCGTATTTTTCGCTCTATAAGATGCACCAGACCACAAGACGCACCTAGTTTTTGGAGGAGGAAAACAAGAAAAAAAATATTCTGAATCTCAGAAGCCAGAACAGCAAGAGGGATCGCTGCGCAGTGAAAGCAGCAATCCCTCTTGCTCTTCTGGCTTCTGGGATAGCTGCGCAGCCTGCATTTGCTCCATAAGACGCACACACATTTCCCCTTACTTTTTAGGAGAGAAAAAGTGAGTCTTATAGAGCAAAAAATACGGTAACCTCTGGCTACGTAATGATTTTTCTGCCTGCTGTAGCCATTGTAATATACTGTGCTAGCTGTTCTGTGATTTGTAAATGAATCTTCATTACTCCTTTTATTTCTCATATTGTATATTATATTATATTATATTATATTATATTATATTATATTATATTATATTATATTATATTATATTATATTATATTATATTATATCATATTAGTGTTAAAATTGTATTTTGTTAATCATCATTGTGCTTTATACGGTATCCTACGGAATTCAAATTGTAATATAATAAAATACAATATAAGAAATAAATTAAGCCACACACACAAAAACCACCGTTTAAATTAATAATAATAATAATATCCCATGATCTGTTCCAGCTGCTCATAAACAGTTGCTCCCTCTGGTCTTCAGTTTCCAAGGCAACAAATCATCTCCCAAACCATTCGTCCCATAAAATAAGGTCTTTGGGGTTGACTTTTTTTTAAAAAAAGAAGAAAAGTAATGGGGGATCATTTGTTCTTCAAACGTTCTGTCATTTTTGTGTGTGTCACGACATCCCCTGTCTCTTCTACATTAAATGTATGGCTCTTTATTTCAGCTGCTCGTGAAGTATTGTTTTGCTCTGCTCTTGTTGCAACTTCATTGTAATATCATAAAATACTTCATTTTTGCTTGGTGGGACTATGCCTTGCAGCCTCTCTTCCTATTATTTATTATATACCAATTTCCAGATATTAAAAGTGCTGAGTAAACACTGAGGCCTGCTGTCAGTTGAGTCCTGGAGCTGAGGAACTGCGGCCTGGTGAGGCAGTTGAGGCCTAGGGTGGAACTACTGAGGGAGAGTGGCAGTTGGCCGAAGGTGACAGTTGATGGGCATTGCGGAAGCTGAGGGAGACTTGCAGCATAAACTCTGTGGAGGAGACTTATATATCGATATCCCTCATTAGTTTTATAGCAGCACCTTCTCAGCACCCAGTATGAAAAGGAGAGCACCCTCCTGAGCAGGGCCGGATTTAGGTTTGATGAGGCCTTCAGCTACTGAAGGTAATGGGGCCCTTTATACCCTGTTTACTCGAAAGTAAGACATCCCCCCGAAAATAAGAGACCTACTTCCAGTTTTGCCTCTCGATGTAATATAAGGCCTCCCCCGATAATAAGGCTACCCCTGAATATAAGGCCCCTGAAGCTACCGTAAGGCGTTGTACCGTATACAGGTAATTTCCTTTTTTGTTGTTCTTCAACAATAAATGTGTACCATATTCTTCTTCATGGAAAAATAAGACATCCCCTGAAAATAAGACCTAGCACATCTTTTGGAGCAAAAATTAATATAAGACACTGTCTTATTTTCGGGGGGAAAGGGTATGTCCAGCTGTCCTTTGTCAGCAACAAATTGCAGCTGTTTTTTGTGTTGAATATATGCTATATGGTAATTTATGGACCTAATAGGTATCTAAAGTCATTTGCACATAACAAATAGGAGCCTACACAATACAAAACACTGTTGCTGTATGTAAGTTTTATTTTGTTTTTTATCTCATATTTTGGAAATGTACATCCAGGGTTGTTGTACATCCAGGTAATTTTTTGGGGGGCCTCCAAGAGAGTGGGGCCCTAAGCTATAGCTTGTTTAGCTTATACGTAAATCTGGCACCGGCCACACGCATACAGACCTCGGATGCCCCCCAATGGGACAGATATGATATTTTGATTAATTTTTTTATTTATTATGATGATATCTGGGTGTCATAACCTGGGACCCAGGTGAATGTCATGGCCTAGGGCAGATGTCAAACCCTCAGGTCAGCACAGCACAGTACAGCATGCACCTATACTGACATTATTATTATTATTATTATTATTATTATTATTATTATTATTATATACCCCGCCCATCTGGCTGGGTTTCCCCAGCTACTCTGGGCAGCTTGCAGCATATATCAAAACATAGAAAAACATCAAGCATTAAAGCCTTCCTGAAACAGGGCTGTCTTCAGATGTCTTCTAAAAGTTGTGTATTTCTTTATCTCCTTGACATGTGAAGGGAAGGTGTTCCACACGGAGGGCGCCACTACTAAGAAGGTCCTCTGCCTGGTTCCCTGTAACTTCGCTTCTTGTGGTACAAACACAATGTATCTCTGTCACTGTCTTATTGTCAAAACAAAATAAAAAAATTCCTTCCAGTAGCACCTTAAAGACCAACTAAGTTAGTTCTTGGTATGAGCTTTTGTGTGCATGGTCACTTCTTCAGATACACTGAAACAGAAGCCACCAGACCCTTCTATATAGTGAGAAGGTGAGGAGGGGTATTACTCAGAAGGGTGATGGGAATGGGTGATTGGCAGATAGCTGTGATGAGCCTGTTGACGACTCTTAACGACTGCAATAGGTCTTACAGGAAAAAGCAAGGGGTGAGAAGGTGAAAAATGGCTTTGTCATGTATAATGAGATAAGAATCCAATGTCTTTGTTCAGACCAGGTCTCTCCATGGTTTTAAGTTTGGTAATAAGTTGCAATTCAGCAGCTTCTCTTTCCAGTCTATTTCTGAAATTCCTTTGTAGTAGAACAGCTACTTTGAGATCTTGTATAGAATGTCCTGGGAGATTGAAGTGTTCTCCTACTGGTTTCTCTGTCTTGTGATTTCTGATGTCAGATTTATGTCCGTTTATTCTTTGGCGTAAGGTTTGGCCTGTTTGTCCAATATAGAGAGCTGAAGGACACTGTTGGCATTTGATGGCATACACAATGTTAGACGATGAGCAATTAAATAGTCCCGAGATGGTATGTGTGATGTTGTTGGGGCCAGTAATGGTGTTGTCCGGGTGTATGTGGCAGCAAAGTTGGCATCTGGGTTTATTGCAGGCTCTGGTGCCAGTGTTAAGTCTGGTTGTAGTATTATTGTGGGTTAGGAGTGGTTTAAGATTGGGTGGCTGTCTGTAGGCAATGAAGGGTCTTCCTCCCAGAGCTTGAGAAAGAGAACTGTCATTGTCCAGGAGAGGTTGTAGATCTCTGATGATGCGTTGTACTGTTTTAACTTGGGAGCTGTATGTGATGACTAGAGGTGTTCTGTTATTTTCTTTTTTGGGTCTGTCTTGCAGCAAGTTCTCTCTGGGTATCTGTCTGGCTCTGTTGATCTGTTGTCTAACTTCATCTGCTGGGTATTTTAGTTCTAAAAAGGTTTGCTGTAGATCTCTTAGGTGAGAGTGTCTGTCTGTAGAATTGGAACAGATGCGGCTGTAACGTAGTGCCTGGCTATATACAATGGACTGTTTGGTATGTTTGGGATGGTAGCTAGAGGCATGTAGATATGTTTGTCGGTCAGTTGGTTTACGGTATAAGGTGGTGTCTATGCGCCCATCCTGTATTTTTATAGTAGTGTCCAAAAAATGTATTTCTTGCATAGATTGATTCATTGTTAGGTTGATTGTGGGGTGAAAATCATTGAATTTCTGGTGGAAGGTGTCCAGGGTCTGTTGACCATGTGTCCAGATGATAAAAATATCGTCAATGTATCGCAGGTACAAGAGAGGTTTGAGTGGGTAGGAGTTTAGGAAACGTTGTTCTAAATCTGCCATGAAGATGTTGGCATACTGTGGGGCCATGCGGGTGCCCATTGCTGTGCCGCTAATCTGAAGGAACAGGTCATCACCGAATTTGAAGTTGTTGTGGGTAAGGACAAATTGGCAGAGTTTGGTAGCCAAGTCCGCTGTGGTTTTATCTGAAATGGTTTCCTTGTAGCTTGTAAACCATCGTTGTGTGGGATGTTGGTATACAGAGATTCTACATCCATAGTAGCTAGTATAGTATTGTTAGGAAGATTGTTTAAAGATTGTATTTTCCTCAGAAAATCTGTGGTGTCACGTACATAGCTGGGAGCACTGATGGCATATGGTTTCAGAACAGAGTCCATATAACCGGAGACACCCACTGTAATAGTGCCAATACCTGAAATGATGGGGCGCCCTGGATTTCCTGGTTTGTGTATTTTAGGTAGAAGATAGAAAGTTCCTGGTCGAGGTTCTGTTGGTGTGTTGGTGAGGATCTGTTCTTGGATGTGTGGGGGTAGCTCCTTAACAATCTTGTTCAGTTCTTTTTTGTATTCTTGTGTGGGGTCTGAGTCCAATTTTATGTAAAAGGCGGTATTGGAAAGTTGTCTGTGAGCCTCCTGAATGTAGTCAGTTTTGTTCATGATGACGACAGCTCCACCTTTGTCCGCTTCTTTAATTATAACGTCTGGGTTGTTTCTGAGATTATCTATGGCTCTCCTTTCAGCATGGTTTAGATTTTGTTGTAAGCGATGGTGTTTTCTGGTCACATCTGTTTGGATTCTGTGGCGGAAGCAGTCAATGTACAAATCCAGTGTGGTATTGCGTCCATCAGGAGGGGTCCATGTGGAGTCCCTTTTTCTGTAACACTTTTTCGGTGGTAGTTGGTAGTCAGTGTTCTGTTGGGAGGGTGGTTGTTGTTCTTCAGTGGGTTGAGAGGTGTTGTGTTGTGAAGTTGTTGCTTGTTCTGCTTTGTCTTGTTGTGTGTGTTGAAAATACTCCTTCAGGCGTAAACAGCGGAAAAATGCTTCCAAGTCCCCACAGAACTGAATCATGTGTGGGGATTTGGCAGGGCAGAATGACAGTCCACGTGAAAGGACTGATTCCTCAGCTGGGCTGAGTGCTTGCTGTGAGAGATTGACAATATTGTTGATCTTGTTTTGATTAGTAGCCTGTAGGTTGGAAAGGTTAGAGAGTTTCTTGTTTTTCTGTTTTTTCAGTAGCTCCAGTTGAGAGTGGTAAATGTTTTGTTTTTCCTTTTGGAACTCTTGCCAAGCTTGGTGGTTCCTGATAGAGTTGTCCAATACAAGGAGTTCCTCCTCCTTTCTGTTTCAGTGTATCTAAAGAAGTGTGCATGCACACGAAAGCTCATACCAAGAACTAACTTAGTTGGTCTTTAAGGTGCTACTGGAAGGAATTTTTTTATTTTGTTTTGACTATGGCAGACCAACACGGCTACCTATCTGTAACTGTCCTATTGGAAATCTTTTGGAAATCTAACCACCTCTCTTGGTTTTAGCTCTCTGTTTAAGAGCTTGCTTTGCATTTAACTGTTAAGCACTAGAGTTGCAATTATTGTTTTATTTGATTTACATACTACCCTTTATCCAAAGATCTCAACCATTGTGCAAAAGTCAGCTGCTGAAAATACATAATGTACCTTTTCTGGGATGTTTTTCGAGGCAGGCTCCTCACCTACTCATCAAATCATAGCTAATGCTCTAGTAATCCTTATCAATGCATTAATAGTACATTAATAGTGCAGTAGAAGAAAACAAGGCAGAGTCTTTAAAACTTTCTCCTAATTAGCTCTCTGCTGTTCTGCTGGGGCCTAAACACAATGATGTAGCATTTAGGGGCAAAGATGCAACCCAGTAACCCAGCACTGGAGGCTAAGATGGAGAAAATCTCCACAGCCACCATGTATTTCCCTCTTGTGCTCAGGTAGGTTGGAACAAAGGATAACCACACGCTGCAAAAGACCAACATGCTGAAGGTAATGAACTTGGCTTCATTAAAACTATCAGGTAACTTGCGGGCTAGAAATGCCACAGTGAAACTGGAAATGGCCAAGAAGCCCATGAAACCCAAGACACAGTAAAACATGGCGACTGACCCTTCGTTACATTGCACAATGATTTCTCCAGTTACTGTGTGCATGTCTAAATCAGGAAATGGCGGAGAGGTTGCTAACCACAAGGTACAAATACTTGCTTGAATGAGGGAACAGGAAAAAACAACAGAATGTCCCTGTCTTTTCCCCATCCACTTCCTCATGCTGGATCCTGGCTTTGTAGCCATGAAAGCTATCACTACAGTGATGGTTTTGGCCAATACACAAGAAACAGCCATTGAGAAGATGATGCCAAACACTGTTTGTCGGAGAAGACACGTCACTTTTCCAGGTTTGCCAAGGAAAAACAATGAAGAAAGGAAGCAGAGCAGGAGGGAGATGAGGAGGATATAGGTGAGGCCTCGGTTGTTGGCTTTGACAATGGGTGTATCCCTGTGCTTAATGAAAATTGTTAACACCAAGACTGCATGAATGGAAAGAAAAACAGCAGCAAAGGCTAAAGTGATTCCTAAAGGTTCTTTATAAGAAAGAAAGGTTATAACTTTAGGCACACATTCATCTTTGTCCTTACTTGGAAATTGCTCTTCTGGGCACATGAAACAGTCAGCCATATCTAAAAAAGAGTAAATTTATCATTTCAGCATTAATTACCTGTTACCTATGGATTGTTCTCCACTCTACCTCTCATCATAGCTGTCAACATTTCCCTTTTTTAAGGGAAATTCACTTATTCCAAATAGGATTCCTCACAAGAAAAGGGAAAAGTTGGCAGCTATGCCTCTCATACATCAGTAAAGAATGTAGAGATCTCTCTCTACCATTGGTGGATCTTTCCATAGGATTCCCCCCGATAGACTGGAAGAAGATTGGAGCAAGATTATCACCCAGCTTTCAGAGCTCTCCTATTTTTTAAATATAGTTCTTGCCTCAAAAAGTGAATTGACATATATGAAACACTCAAGATTTAGGGATAAAAATTAAGGTACGTCTAAAGGTGAGCTTATATAATTTGCACTTTTCAAAACAATGTACAAGGTGAAATACAGCTTACTCCTTTTCCTTTTTGTCAGGGACTAAAACCAATTCAGTCACCTTTGGATGAGTACAGAAATAACTGGTCGCCTGTTTAGGGACTGAGTAGGAATATTTGGGGTTTTTCGCTGAGGAATCGCCTATTTTAGACTACTCCAAGCACCTCTTGTTTGCTAGGCTTTTGTTTCTTTGGCTTCGTTTTTTGTCACAGCTAGATGGCTGTGGGAGTGGGTGCAAGGCAGACTATGCCAAAATAATGAGCAGCCCGAAGTACCAGCTTGGTAAAGGGATTCTTCCATATTCACAATTCATCACTGACTGGCATCAAGGTGTTTACAGGCGTGCTCCTTAGGCTTCACCCTTAGAATCACGGGGCAGCAGAGCAGGGGTGCAGTAATAGACTGAGCACACCTCCGAATGAGCTTGCAATGTAAAGCATGGATAGAGTCATATTCTGCTGTGAAGCTTGGAACCAGAATGGTGTCACCCTTAGAAGATATTTGGATATACATTCCCTTCTCTCTTCTGCAAATGCTATGCTCACATTGATTTAGCTAATCACATGATAGTATGCACATTGGAGTAAGTTTTCACTTGTAAATAGCCATCTGGCACAACTCTTTTAAATTACTCTGTGTGGATCAAAACATTGGGGTACTACATGACCTACCCTTCTTGTTGGAAATCTTCCCTTCTGGACAAGGAGTACAATCATAGCAGCAGAATTTCTTCCCTTCTTTCCTTTTCTTCTCATTGCCAGGGTGGCAGTAGTCGTTACACAAAGAAATAGGGATCACCTATCCAGACATTAAAGGAGTTACAAAAGGGAAAGGGAGATAGATAGATAGATAGATAGATAGATAGATAGATAGATAGAAAGATAGAAAGATAGACAGACAGATACTTCTGATGTTGATCTTGGCATATGCACAAGACCTTTTAAGGACCTAAAAGCATCCTTCTTGGGCAAGCAGGGGAACAGCTCTGGTAATACCCATAGTTTAGCCAGCAGATAACTCATAAAGACTGAGTCAAACGAGTATTTGAAGAGAGTGAGTCACCATTAGTTAAGATTCCACATCTACAAACACAAAGAGAATCTTCAGAGAAGATGGCAAAGATGATGGGTCAGTGAAAAATCTGGACTGGTAATCAGTAATGGGGATCTATCTCTTGTCAAGAAAGGGACTACGGGAATCATCATGCTGAATGGCCAGAGAATACTTTTCAGGTTGCTCACTTAAAATGAAGCAGCTAGACTGAGCTCAGGCTGAATAGGCAGTCAAAATATAGGAGTGCAATCCAGTTTATCTTGGCTCATAATTAAGTTCCTTTGATTTCAGTACAGCTTAATCCCAATTAAATGGTTAAAAGATGCAACCAAAGCACCAACTCCTCACTGTAGCTACATTATTATGGTTGACTTTATTGCGTTCATAGAATATTTTTTTAAAATGTTTACACACTCAGAAATAAGTGTGTCTGTATGTATGTCAAGAACCAGAAAGTATCTTAACACTTCTGATAGTTGCTGCATTATATTTGAATCTATATATACTACTACCAATCACAGCTATACTAAAATTCTAGCTTTCGTTTCCCACTCTCCAACCTCTTGATACTAATCACTAAGGGAAACCAAACGAAAAATAAACAAAGAAGAATTCAAAATGAACCAAGGAATCCCTTATTCAGATAATGGATGTATTATCTCTATAGTTATCTCTGTGACCAGTCATTGTTGTTATGTCAGTCTTTGTCTAAAAACATTAAAGGTGGTATGAGCATTATCTTCCTCGTGGTTATACTGGCCAGAATACTGCCTGGACTAGTCAGCAAGGCAACCCTAGGCTATAATGCCATTGACTGCAGCTCCTTCAGCCTATGTCTTCATCCAGCCACGCCAGAATCCATACCTGGTTGAAACCGCTGTGCCAGACAATTATATCTTCATGAATTATGAATTCTTCACCTTTGGGAACATCTATGTCAATCCTACCAATTTTCACTCTCTGAAAAGAGTTATTTGGAAATATGATCGTGTTCATTATGTCAAAGCCGCCTCGCATTTCCCATTTATCATTGAAGGAAATGGTTTCCCCAGCTGAGTTGTTAAAGGAACTCCCATGAAGAAAGCGATGGAGCTAAGGTATAATAAAGAGGGATATCAATAAATCAGAAAATTCATCTTTTCTGACTACTACCATTTATGTCAGGTAGTGATTTCCACTGCTGTTGGATGACAGTTACCAAGCACTCAACATGGCTAATGGGGATTATGGGAATTCTTCCTGCATTGGATATTCTGACTTCAGTTGGAGGACCCAGGAGAGACTCTCTGGGAAGCAGGAAATGGAAAGGCAACCAACAGGAAGACCTTCCACCACCCTAGGCTGAAGAGTCTGCTGACTTCTCTCTTTTATGGCTGGGTCTGTGTGTGGATTTTTAGCACCACTGGGCTTGAGAGCTTGAGAGTAGCCCGGAAAGCTGAAGTGGGGTCACTGTGCAGGAGCAGAAGGAGGCCCCATGAGAGCACAGTGCACTTCAACACCTTGCAGTCAGACTACTGGTTGGAGTGTTGAGTCATCCTGAGCATTTCTGGAGGAATCCTTACAACCTTGATGTCACCATTGCCCTGGGAAAAGCTGGGTGGTCTATGGAGGAGTGCCCATCACCACTGGGAGGAAGGATGAGAAGTCCCCGTCTCAAGAAACAGGCAAACTTTCCAGAGGCGCCTCAACTGGAATGCTTCCCAGCCCTCTGATCCCTTTCAGCAGCCAGATCAGATTTTCAGGATCAAAGCTGTTGGTGGAACAAGGATTGTGATGCTCGAGAGTTTAATCTATCTGCTCTACTTTGAAATCCTGAATGACAAATCCTAAGTAATTTATAGTGCAATAGGAAAATTCAGAAAGAGGGGGGGGGGGACTTCCAGTGGCAGACAATTTTTAAATTTAAAGCATGCAAAGACAGTAGCAGTGAGAACAGTAGCAGGACGGGAAATGATGCAGGAGACAATTCCCTTGAGGAATGTGACACAATAAAGCAGAACTGTCATGGCCTTTCTAATAGAGCTGTTTGACGCTGAAACAGACTCCCACAGAAGGTGGTGGACTCTCCTTCCTGAAGGTTTTTAAAGCAGAGGTTGGATGGCCTCTTTCATGGATGCTTCAGTTGATATTTCTGCATTGCAGGGGGTTCCTCCCAACTCTATCAGCCTATGAAAGAAATATAAACCTATAAAATGCTCTCAACCAATAAGATGGCCAATTCCATTTTCTCAGTGATTCATGCAGGAGAAAGCTGAATATAGTCTCAACTCCGAGGTTTCCACAACCTGAGGAATACTTCCGGGTTTGCCGCATGCGCATCCCGAAGTTTACATAACCAGAGGGTTACGTAAAAGGAGGTTTGACAGTACTTTGTTTATTGAAATGAAAGAATATTTTGTTGTAGGGACATTACCTGCCAGGGCTGAAGATCTTGAAGTTCAGCGCTGAAACTCTTCTGATTAGTTCTCAGCTTGGATCGAGAAGAGCCCATAATATGCAAAGCATGAGCCACAGCGTAAACACCATTATAAACACTATAGCTGTGGCCAGTCATGAGCACTTCAAACTGTGGTGCAGGGAGGCTCTCTAGTCTCTCCTCTCCAGTACATGTTTGGTCAACATCCATTGCCACATTGGGGTTAGGAAGTACACAGTCAAAGGCTTGCTCCCAGAAGTCCTTCAGAAAACTGTCCTTCTGGGCCCCATGAAGCTTTATGGTCCCAATAAATTCCCTAAACCCCGAAATCTCTTTGGAGTGAACTGTAAAGGAAATTGCACCTTGGAACATTTGAAGACCCCAGCTCCTTTGAATGCCAGTTAATATGAAATCTATCTGGGTTGTTGTAATCCACACCTTTCTCATTGAGGGAGTCTCCTTGTTTCCAGAGTCTCGTATAAACATAATAGCCCTAAGCCATGCAATAGTCAAAGATTCTCCATATATAATGAATGTAATCACTGTATAATCTGTGTAATGTGTATAAAAAATTGTGGCTATATCAATAAGTTTCTCCAAGTTATCCCAATGGCTTATGCGTGGGATTCTTTGGGTGAATGCTGAACAGATCCCATACTGAGAAAACAATGGATCCAGTGTCTGCAAGAAATGTTCTCCACTGTTATCATCATCTATAAGAATTCCAACCCATGTCCATTTGAAATACTGGAGTAACAGGATAAGCCCCATATACTGCTGGGTTTCATTTGGGACCAGACAATAAAAGGATGGCCCTTGAGTGATACGATTCCCCTGTGGGGCAAATGAGCCATATGTGAGCTGGAAAAAATAATAATGTGCAGATATTGCAGGGCAAAGTTAGGAATGCCTTTATATTCCTGATTATACAGTGGTGCCCCGCAAGACGAGCGCCTCGCAAGACGGAAAACCCGCTAGACGAAAGGCTTTTCCGTTTTGAAGGCGCTTCGCAAAACGAATTTCCCTATGGGCTTGCTTCGCAAGACGAAAATGTCTTGCGAGTTCCTGCGGGTTTTTTCCCCTTCCCCCCCTTTTCCTAAGCCGCTAAGCCGCTTATCAGCTGATCTGCTGATAAGCCGCTTAACAGCTGATCGCTAAAAGCCGCTAAACCGCTAATAGCGCTAATCCGCTAAGCTGTCAATGGGCTTGCTTCGCAAGACGAAAAAACCGCTATACGAAGAGCCTCACGGAACGGATTAAGGCACCACTGTACAACAATTATATATATAAACAGTTGTTAGGAGCCTAGAGCTAAATTTAGCACATCTGATTGAATGTGCCCGCGGACTGTCTCGCCAGAGTGGTGCATGCTCTAGTTATCTCCCGCTTGGACTACTGCAATGCGCTCTACGTGGGGCTACCTTTGAAGGTGACTCGGAAACTACAACTAATCCAGAATGTGGCAGCCAGACTGGTGACCGGGGGCGGCCGCCGAGACCACATAACACCGGTCTTGAAAGACCTACATTGGCTCCCAGTACATTTCCGAGCAAAATTCAAAGTGCTGGTGTTGACCTTTAAAGCCCTAAATGGCCTCGGCCCAGTATACCTGAAGGAGCGTCTCCACCCCCATCGTTCTGCCCGGACGCTGAGGTCCAGCGCCGAGGGCCTTCTGGCGGTTCCCTCATTGCGAGAAGCAAAGCTACAAGGAACCAGACAGAGGGCCTTCTCGGTAGTGGCGCCTGCCCTGTGGAACGCCCTCCCATCAGATGTCAAAGCGATAAATAACTACCTGACATTCAGAAGACATCTTAAGGCAGTTCAGGGAAGTTTTTAATCTGTGATATTTTAGTGTATTTTTGGTTTCTATGGAAGCCGCTCAGTGTGGCTGGGGAAACCCAGCCAGATGGGCGGGGTACAAATAATAAATTATTATTATTATTATTATTATTATTATTATTATTATTATTATTATATAGAGCATACAATTTCATAATCATAAAATCATAGAATTGTAGAGTTAGAAGAGATCCACAAGGGTCATCTAGTCCAACCCCTGCAATGCAGGAATCACAACTAAAGCATGCATAACATTTGTACCAAATGTTCATTAGCAAAATGTTGGGCAGGAGAAAAGAGAATTGATTGATTGCATCTCCAATGAGATATTTTTTTCTCCAAGCTGCTCAAGGTAGCATTTATGGTTCTCCCTGCATTTAATCCCCACAACAACCCTGTGAGGTAGGCTAATAATAATAATAATAATAATAATAATAATAATAATAATAATAATTTATTATTTATACCCCACCCATCTGGCTGGGTTTCTGGGCGGCTTCCAACAGAATATTAAAATACAATAGTCTATTAAACATTAAAAGCTTCCCTAAACAGGGCTGCCTTCAGATGTCTTCTAAAAGTCTGATGTTTTTCTTTTTGACATCTGGTGGGAGGGCATTCCACAGGGCAGGTGCCACTACCGAGAAGGCCCTGTGCCTGGTTCCCTGTAACTTGGCTTCTCGCAGCGAGGGAACCGCCAGAAGGCCCTCAGCACTGGACCTCAGCGTCTGGACAGAACAATGGGGGTGGAGACGCTCCTTCATGTATACTGGCTGAGAGGCAGTGACTGGCCCCCAAGGTCACCCAATGAGATTTTTATGGCCAAGTACAGATTTGAACTTGGGTTTCCTAGGCCCTGTTAGTCTGACACCCCAAACTCTACACAGCACAGTCTCTCACACCATCCTGGGTACAATTTGGATTGTTTCACTGGGGCAACACTCTGTTTGAAATCTTGATTGTCCCATTACCCTTGCCCTCACCACACTCTGAGCCCCCTCCTGTTCCAAGCTCACCAACACTGCCCTCATCTCTGTTGTTGTTGTTGTTGTTGTTGTTGTTTTATCGGTCGCTTCATTACCAACATAACTCAAATGACTTACATTTTACTGTATAAACAAAAACCAGCACACACAAAAACAAATAAAAAATCTAAAAGACAACCCTATTTTTAAAAGGCAGGCTTAAAACACCACACGCACTCAAGGAGGCCACAGTTAACTAAGAGCCAAAAAATAAATGTTAAGTAATAAGGGAAGAATAAATAAAATATCATGAAACTACAAAATCAAGTTCTGCGTAAGAAAGAAGCACCTACATCACTCTCACACACAATCTCATGTGTACAGGGAGAATTCCTACCTGTGGAAACTTATAGGAACCTATAATATCTGCTATAAGATTAGAGGTATCAGAGCCAAGTCCGCCAATGATAGCCATGAGCTTTTTGTGTCTGTCACACTGGTAGTTGGGAACAAATTTATCCGTTTTGAAGAGCACATCCAAAGTGGTACGATAAGTCATCCTTGCATCGTAGTAGCTATCATAGATATGGAATCCAAGTGTGACATTGGGTAGGAACTTCGGATTCTCATTGATTTCGTTCACAGCAAATGCCAAAGCAAGGATGTGCTGGTAGAATTTTGTCACCATTCTGCATATAGAGGTAGAATTTGTTCATCCCTTTGTATAATGAGTATGTTTACTGCTATCATATCACAATATTGGTAATTTCTAATAGATTCTATGGGGGGGGGATCGGTCAAACCTACACACACACACACGGACGGACACACACACACACACACTTAACATACTGCCATTTACAGAAAAAATATATTTGTGATCTGAGCAGCTACAAAAGATGCAGAGCAAACGAAGCAATTTCTTACTCTGGAACATCAAGCTGGTTCTGAGAAGGATGTTCACTGAATGAAACTTCATGAGAATGGTAAACTAACTGAGAAGCAATTCCACCAATGAAGAGAGCTCCTGGCTGGAACCACTCATGTGGAACAGGGTGGGGATCATTTCTGGGACACTCCAGAGTATCTACTTTGTACCCCATAGGAAGCAACAAAGGTAGAGCTATCAGAAGCCACAACATCTAATAAGCAAAGCATCCCTCTAGATTGAGAATCTCCTCTGTACAGAAACAGAAACAGAAACGACCAGACTTAACAGTCTACATAGGTTGGTGGCTAATTCTGCTAACACATCTCTTAAGAGAAATACATCAGCTATGTCTTTGACTGAGACACCAATGCATGCCTTAAGTGCTAGCAAGGTTAGTTGATGTAAGGTGGAATAAAAGGGGAAGAGTATGAAAGGAAAGTGACGGAGCCCTGCCCGCTTTTCACATACTCTCAGGTGTACATTGCTTGGGGGCGTATTTATATTAATTTTCAGGTTTACTGGTTGATCATTTTCTAGTAACTTCTGGCAAGTCTTTGGAGCTTTGGGCAGTTGGAACAAATTATAGGGGCTTCTATGATCCTAGGAGGCCAGTGATTAGCCCTTTACCATTTAAGTGTTGTTCCTCAACCCCGCCCCCAAAGCAAATCTGTTAATTCCTTTTTCGAGATCTGATAATGACTCTCCACTGTTCCTTGCAGCATTATAATAATAAGTAGCAGGTGGCTAAGAGAGCCCCATGGGAACTGCACTCCAGGAAGGAACAGAAATCAACATGTTCAATGGCGGCATTTTGCAACTACCCTTTTAATATTATATATGAATGGCCTAAGCTTTCTATCATACTATGGCAGAATAAGAAGAATACAGGACATTCCATTTGCTAATCTAAAAAGTGACAGGTGGCCCATGCCCCATTCACCAGAAATTTGCCCCCAGATGGAATAGATACAGTAGGATATGCTTCATCTAGTGTTGATTTGTATCCCACCGTTTCTCCAAAGAGCTGAAGTTAGCATACACACTACTACGCCTCTCTATATTATCATTACAGAACCCCTGTGATGTACATTAAGCTGAGAGATATTGAGATTTTATTTATCTATAGATGAAGCGTAGAAATCATTGAATTGGAGATAGGCTGAAGAGAAAGATGTAGTTTAGGCTGAAGAGCTTGCAATGCTGAGGAAGGGGTGTGCATCATTTTTCACCCTGGGATTTCTCCTCAGGCCTCTGGGTGAGCTTCATGGTGTCATTGATTCAGTCAGAGTAGGAAACTATCAGTTCCTACTGAACTATTGATTCAGTTCAGTATTGACTGAACTATTGATTCAGTCAGAGTAAGGAAACTATCTTTTTTTTTTTACTACCACTAAATATAATTAAGAAATAAAAATTACATACATCGATATTTAGTTTGTTATTTGTTATTTACCATCTTATTTCCCCCCAAACATTGCATACAACAACACACATATGTGCAGACACCCACACACCCACACCCACACAGAAAATGGTAATAATGAAAGTAAATATTTTTCCCCTTTTATCTTCCAAAATATTTTCTTCAGCTTTGACTTCCTGTCAAGTCCCTTTGCATATGTTTTATCTTACATTTGAATGTACACAAAACAATAAACCTTTCCATATAATTTTTCTAATACATTCTGAAAACATAATAAATCCTTAATTGTTGTCCACCTGCTTTTAGTTCCTTTATCACTCGAATGCTAGCACGGAGTCAAAACTATTATTGTATTTTTGAACATATCTTCTATAACCATCCCATTTTTCTGCAAATTTTTGCTTTGAGTTTCTCTGAGTTTCCTAGTCAGTTGAGCCGTCTTCATCAATTTCTGTAATTTGATTTGCCAATCTGTTATTTTTGGAGCCTTGTGATCTTTCCATCCCTTGGCCACTAGTATACGAGCCACTGCGGTTGCATACAAAAATACCTCTCTTAGATTTTTTGAGATCTCTTTATCTAAAATACTTAATAGAAATGCCTCCGGTTTTTTTAGTAAAAGTTATCCCCATCATCTTTTTTAACTCATCGTATATTTCCCCCAAAAAAATCTTAATCTTTTCACACATCCACCACATGTGGATCATGTCACCGTTATTTCCTCCACATCTCCAACAAGCATTTGCCAAATTTTTATACATTCTTGATAATCTGGAAGGAGTGAGGTACCACCTATGAGCCATTTTTATCATGTTCTCTCTTATAGCAGGCTGTAAATTTCAAATTTACCTTCCATAAGTTTTTCCAGTCTTTTAGCATAACTGGACGGCCCACATCTTGGGCCCAATTTATCATTGAAGCCTTAACCTCCTCATCCATTACTTCGTAGTCTAAAAGAAGTCTATACATTTTTGTGATTATTTTAGTTTTACTATTCAGTAATTCTCTTTCAAATCTTGAAGGCTCCTTTTCAAAACCTATCTGCTTATCCTGTCTGAACATTTGATTCACCTGGAAGTAATCTAGCCAAGTAGAAAAGTGATCTTTTATTTTCTTATAACTTATCAATATTAGTTGACCCTCCTCCTCCCTTAATGTTGTGTTATACGTTATCCATTTCTCTTTGATGTTGTTGGTTTTTTTAGCAGTGATTGCTTCTAATGGAGAGTTCCATCTTGGGGTAGTTCCATCTTGCTCCGTAGTTATAATTAGATCGTCAGCAAATGCCCTCATTCTGTAACTTCTATTTCCCAGCATAATCCCTTTTATTTCTTTTTCCTGCTTAATTCGTTTACATAAAACTTCCAATGTTAATATGAAAATTAAGGGGGATAGTGGGCAACCTTGTCTGACCCCTTTACTGATTTCACACTCCTGTGATAAATTTCCATTTATTATGATTTTAGCTTTTTGTTTTGAATATATTGCTTCAATCCCTTTTATATACTGTATACCAAAATCCATATGGTGTAATAGACCTTTCATAAATTTCCAGGAGACCCTATCGAAAGCTTCTTCAGCATCTATGGCCATTAAGACTGCCTTCTTTTCTATTCTTAAGTCTAAATACTCTAATAAGTTTATAATGTTTCTAGTGTTGCTATAAATGTGCCTCCCGGGCAAAAAGCCAGCTTGGTCATTGTGTATAATCATCTGGAAGACTTTTTTTTAATCTTTTGGCTAAAATATTTGCATATAATTTATAATCGTTATTTAGGAATGCAATAGGCCTATAGTTGTTAATAAGTAGATTGTCGGTTCCCTGTTTTGGAATTAGTGCAATAAGGCTGTCTTTCCATAAGTCCAGCATGGTTCCATTTTTTAAGATGTTGTTCATGATACGTCTTAATGGGTCAGACAGTATGTCCTCAAATTTTTTATAATATATTGCCGGTAGGCCATCTGGCACTGGTGACTTTCCTATCTTTGCTTCCTTAATTGCTCTTTGAATTTCATACAATGTAATAGGGGCATTCAACAGTTCTTTTTGTTCTTTAGTAAGTTTCAGAAGACCGTTCTGTTCTAAATATTCTTTAACTTCTTCTGCTGTTTCATTTCCTTCCTTATAGAGTTCTCTAAGGAATTTAACAAATCGTTTCTCTATTTCTTTAGGGTTGTTTATTATTTTGCCTTCACACTTAACTCTATTTATAAGCCTTTCTGCCTCTCTCTTCTTAATTGCCATGCTAATACCTTCCTGGTTTATTAGCATGTTCAAAGGTTTTTTGTTTCAATAATCTTAGTTTCCATTCCATTTTTGCATTTATTAGTATTAAATATTGAGATTGTAGGATCTTAATATTTCTTTTTAATTCTACACTATTTGGTTTTTTGTATAATTCCAGCTCACTTTTTCTAATCTCCTCTAAGATTTCTTGTTGGGTTTTTTTCTTTTGTTTTCTTTGAATTACGTTTTGTTGAATAAAGAAACCTCTTAAGACAGATTTACTAGCATCCCAGACTATCTTTAAATCGGTGCCGTTATTTAAATTCAGTTCAAAAATTCCTTTAAGGTCTTTTTTGCTTTTTCTATTATTATTTCATCTCTCAATAAAGTTTCATTTAATCTCCATCTTATAGATTTCCTCTTTCCCCAAGTCAGCGTTACTTGTACTGCATTATGATCAGCTATTGTCTTTGGTTGAATTTCAGATTTACATATTTTGACTGTCAAATCTTTTGTTAACCGGATGGCATCAATTCTTCCTGCCGAGTTATTAGGATAGGAAAAAGTGTATTCTTTCACTGTCGGATTTTGTATTCTCCATGCGTCCTCTAAACTTAACAAATCTACTAACTGAAAAAAGGTTTTGGGGAGTTTTATTTGCTGTTTTTTAGTAGTCTTTTTGGATCTGTCTAAATCAGGATTTACCACTCCATTTTGGTCTCCTAAAAATATAATTTTCTCCCCAATAAACTCCCCCATCTCTCGTTCCAACTTTTGATAAAATTCACATTTTTTTTCATTCGGCGCATAAAAGCCGATAACTTTAATTCTTTCCCCCTGGACTATTATTTCTCTCACAGCGACCCTTCCTTGTGAATCTTTATAGATCAATTTCGGCTCCAAATGCTTTTTTGCGTATATTACAACTCCATTCTTCTTAGATTTATCTGAAGAAACAAAATCAAGTCCCAGTTTCTTATTGGGTTAAAATTCTTGTGTGTTGTTTTGTGATATGAGTCTCTTGCAAACATATCAAATCCAATTTCTGTTTGCTGAGTACAAAGTCCACCTTATTTCTTTTCTTTTTATCATTTAAACCATTAACATTCCAGGTAACAATCCTTAATTCCATTATTTACTACACAGTGATTCAACATCTTAACAAAAAATTAAAATAAAATAAAAATAAAAAAAATCAGAAAAGTCACTTGTCCTTAATGCTTAAGATTCGTCCTCCTCTGATTGTTTTTTAAGATCGTCCGCCCCTCCTCCCAGCTGTCTTTTACCTCCTAACTCCTCTCTATATGTTCTCCAAAATTTGTCAGCGTCCTCCCGAGTAACAAATCTCCTTTTCCCTTTGTAAAAAAAGGAAATTACCTCAGGGAATTCCCATCTGTGCACAATTGATTTTTTATTTAGTGCTTCCACCAACGGTTTATATTTTTCCCTTTTTCTTAAAAGCCTTGATGGAACAATTTTATGAATGATTATGTCTGTTTCCTGAATTTTAAGTTTTGTCTTACTGCTAATTTGTAGTATTTTATCTCTAATATCCATATTCACAAAAGTTACCAGACAGTCCCCTGGCCAATTATTAGCTCTTGCAATTCTTGATCTCATTCTAAAGGCTCTCTCGATTTTATTTCTCATTTCCTGCTCTTCTATTCCAATCCATTCAGCTAATTCTGATGATATTTTTTACTCTATCACTTCATCTGGTTCTTCTGGAATAGATCTAAATCTCAATGTTTTTTCACTTCTGTGCATTTCAATCATAGAGATTGCATCTAGGACTGCCTCATGGGTTTCTTTCATATCTGCCAGCTCTTTCTTAATTTTTTCTGTTTCCCCTTTTTTTCCTCTGTTCTCCTTCTGTACTTTTCTTAGCCCTTCCTCCAAACTTATCATTTTCCCATTTAATTCTTGTAAAGTCTTTGTTATTTCCAAATTTTTAACCACCAGATCATTGATTTTAACCATCATTTCTAACACCATTTTTGCATTTTCCTCTATTTTTTGCCCCATTTTATCCAACTTTTGATCTGTTGATCTTATACTGTCGTTGATCTTTTCTTCATCTCTGAAATGTCTTTTCTCAGTCCCAGGAGTAGATCTCTCATTTCCGAATTAATTTCTGTGTCTTGATTTGAGTTTCTCCTGTTAGGATTTGCAGATAACACCGCTGCCGCTGCCGCTGGATTCATAAATTTCTTATTCACATTTGACATAACCAATTGTTTTATAATCCGTTAGTACCTGTAGCTACTTCTTTTCCTGACAAATTGTGTTTTATAATACTTCTATATTACACCTCTAATGCACAATGTCTCATCAACGATAATAATAACATAATAATAATAATAATAATAATAATAATAATAATAATAATAATAATAACAACATTTAACAGGGAAAAGGAGAGAGAGAGAAATAAAAATAAATTTTTACTCAGTTACCAGTTTTGTCCATTAGTTGTCAGAAATCCCCTTGTGCATTTCCCTACACATGTAACCAGCCTTTATATAACTCTTCTGTTACTTGCAGAGTAATTTCCTCTTGCCACCAATAGAGGGAAGCCCAGTAAACCCCCCGCCCTGTCGGGAGGGCCTTTTTTACTTAACACAGTTGTCAGGACTGCCGCTAGGTCCCAGCTCACAGAGGACCAACGCCCAGTGGATATTATATACAAAAGTCTTTATTGAAGTTTAGTTTCCATTTCCAAGCTCTGGGCGCGCAGGCCCACGTCTTAACGCTAGACCGGCTAAGTCCCCTCTGACTCACTGCTCCACCCACACCAGTTTAAGATTCTAGCCCGGCTCCACCTCTTGCGCTGCTCTTTCCTGCGTTGGGTCCTTCTGCCCTCTGGGGTTCCCTCCTTCCTGGACTCCTCTGACGCGGAGCCTCCTGAGTCTTGCCCCTCCCTCCGGCGGGCTTTAGGACCTGGCTCCCTTCCCGGGCTCCCCGCTGTGCCGCGCTCCTGTACATTTGAACTTGGCGCGCGCGCCCAGCCGGTGACTTTCCTTCTGACCGTTTCCCCGCTTCCTGATGTGGGTGTTGCCAAACCTGACTCCTCTCCTCCCTCTGGTGGTGAGGACACTGGTCCCGACTCCTGGGACTCCCCCTCCTGTGTCTCTCCTTCTGAACCCCTGACAACAGTTCTTTAAAATCTTCTCTTGGATTCCCCAGGCTCTTCTCACCACAAAAACTTTTTCCCCCGCACCCCCTTCAACAGTCAATAATAGTGTGAAGTAAATCAGCAAAACTGGTGCGACTTCTGCAAATTTTAACACAAGGAAGTCAGGCCTCGATACTACACAAAAACCGGAGCTTCAATGTCTATTGTCTTTCTCATTCATCTAGGTCAACTGATGCTGGGTAAACATGATCAACAGACAGATGAAGGTTAGAAGGATCCTTGGCTGGAGGTGGGAATGGTTTTTAATGGGGGTGGAAATTATTGCAGGAGACACCTTGGGCCTTGCAGGGTACACATTCTTTCCTTTCCTTCTCCCATTGTTACCTTCTGATAAAAACATGCATTTAGTATTGAAAACCTTTCTGCAGAGATGAGAGGAAAATTACTGTTCAGACCTCCACCGGACTGATTGCAGTTTCAAGTTGTGTCTTTAACCAATACTAGCACCGACATCATGGCAACTGGTGGGGAAAGTCTTATCTCAACAGGCCATAATGGAAAGCAGAAATAAATTTCTGAATTAAGGAGGAAGCAGTCTTGAAATGGTCAGTCCCTGAGAGGATCTTAAGCAATCTGGAAACAATCATCCCACTCCCAAACCATGCTTTTCAAAGGAAAACTAAGTCCCAACTGTGTCGAGAGTTTTTACCTTCAGGTTCATTGACTTTTGTTTGGGACCCAGGGAGGGATAGTCGACAAACGAACTCTACCTGCTCAACGTTTAGTACTGAAAGGCTGAGGTATGATGTGCTACCAATGCGTGCACTTATGATGCCAGAAGTGTTCCCTGATTAGCCACCTGCCTGCCACATAATCATCATACCTTCGGGGACAGAGCCAGAGACAGTGCACACCAATATTGCACCTAAGGGAACAAAATAGATAGATAGACAGACAAATGAAATTCCTGGTTTTTTAATGACTTTATATTACTGTTTTTATGGTTTTTCTGATATTGCTTTACAGTTTTTATGTTGCTTAGTGCACTGTTTAAGATTTAAGCAGCTTAGAAATGATTTAAAAATAAGCAAATGAATAAATGCTGTAGGTTAAAACCTCTGCTTTTCATCTCACTCCTTCCAGTCTTGCTTTTGTCTGCCATCTGTTCTCATCTAGTCCAACCCCCTGTAATACTTACTTACTTACTTCATCAACATTTAAAATATATACAAATAAACAGCCATGTAAAATATATAATGATGAGGAATTTCATTGGGATTTCTTCCCGTTAAATAGAGCCATTTAGCACTCCAAGAGATACTATTAACAAAACCTCAGCCCCCCTTTCAGTTAATTCCGGGTTAATGTCAGACAGATAGAATCGGATATTTTCATTGTGCCGTGATGTTAGACTACCAAAAAAGGGGGGGTAGCATGCGTTTGCGTAGCAGGTTGTAAAATGGACAGTAGAAAAGGATATGGTCTACAGTGTCTGGCACATTCAAGGAACATCCACAATGTCTATCATTTCTGGGGATGTTTAAAAATCTGCCCTTGACAAAAGCTGAAGGAAAAACATTCAGTCGGGCTAAGATAAAGGTCCTGAGTTGTACAGAAATTATTATTTTTGAGATATGTGACGCTGTTATCTCAGGGGAGCAAATTTTATTTACACCTGACTTGATGTTTTCCCCCCAATGTACCTTAATCTGTTTTGACTATTGCAATAAATATATTGCACACTCGAATTATACAAGGGTTTCAAGAGATGATTTGAATACCAATAGATCTGATTTTCCTATGTAAGAGTTGGAACATATCAGAGAAATGCAACTGGTATTTTATGGTGCTAGACCACACCCAATATTCCCCCATGTGTATACCTAGTTCTGCACACCTTGTCTCATAAATGATTGAACTTGGGAGCCCCAGGAGACGTCTCAAGATGGATGTGAGGGTAATCCGACTGAGACATCTGTCACCCCATTGATCGCCAGGGCTGATCTGGCTGACCTGGCTGGCTAGGCAGGTTTTCCCTGTTTCATATGCATCCCTCCCTAAGCTGCACGCTTGGTGGAAGAGGAAGACCATCCCAGATAGGAGTGTACCATTCTTCGGTCAAGGCTTGATGATAGCTGCACTCACTGTATAGATAGAACCTACCTGATAGAACCTCCCTCTGTAATGCAGGAATCTCAGCTAAATAATTTCAGCTACATAGTTTGTGAGAGCACGGCCTTCTTTGCCCCTATCCGAAGAATGTCTCTTCTGTCCCCTAAACATCGCAGCACACAGAAACAGGCACTTACAAATGTTAATAAAAGGGTATTTGTTTTGGAACCATGGGATCTGTCCCTTTGGAATGACTATCCCGTTTACTGCTGGCAAATAAGCATAAAAGTTGGAGGAAGAGAATCCAAGGGTTGTTATTGCTCTGTTTCTAAGGGTGATTCCAGATGCCCAGATTTCAGGTGCATGCATGAGAAGGCTGCAAAGAGGAAGGAAAGAGAAGCAAACTCACCTGGAGCAGCCTGGGAAGAATTCAGTGGCAGGCTGGCCCCACAAAGGAGTCCCACAAATGGTAAGAAGATCTTGGCCCACATTTTAGGATTCAGTGTGAATGGCATGTGGGCCACCAGGCCTGCTTATATTGCATCCTGGGAGACTTTGGTGAGATATGTTTCCCATCAGTAGCTCCACCCAGACAATCCAAGAAGAGGCTATTCTGTGAGGTTCTCAGAAAGTCCTTCCAGAAATTTGAGTGTAATTAGGATTTGTGGGAAATCCTAATAGCTATGGGGAAGTTCGCCTATTGTTATTATTTAATTTGTATACCACCCTTCATTAGCAGATCACAGGCAGTTCAGAACATAAATGTACAACATGAGAACACAAAATATATAATCTTCCCTTATCTACTTTAGAGGACAAGATGCAGAATTCGCAAAATGGAGAAGGGAGATTGGGACCTTAATTCTCTGCTGCCTTGTGATGAGGGAGCACTGATTGGCCAATGTTTGTCTGAGCCCCTTATTCATGTACAACACCCCTATATGTGGAACTGGCACTTTTACCAGTGCTACGTAAGGTACGTTCCTTGCAAGGAATTGGTTCTCTCTGCAGCCGGCACCACCACTTTCTTGTTTAACATTCAAGGATTTTGAAAGGAGACTGGTTTCTTTGGGCCTGTCTTCTGACTTAGAACCAGTGCAGCAGAAGACTGAACAGGCTCTGTTCTGCCCCGGCAGGTGGGCAGCCAATGGCCTTTCAGCAGCGAGGCATCCCCTCTCAGCTGAGCAGGCCTCTCATTGGCCAATTCAAAGTGCAGGAGCTGGCGGGAACTCCACCTGGGCCATATCAGCAACATGCTTTAAGCAACTGATGTATTCAGCATGGCAGGATTATTCCGAAGGACATGCTTCCTTTTGTTATTTTTCACACCAGCTTCACAGCAGCAAGATGTCCCCAAACTTTATCCCAACTCGTTGATCATATTATTTGAAACTACATGAGGCTTTCCCAGAATCTACCAGCATTCTGCTTTCTGGTCAGGAAATATTGCTCCTCTCAATGACACATGTTCCCCAAGGAGTAGAGGAGCCCCTGTCTTGTAACATTCACATTCATCAGTAGTGGTAGAAAAACTGCTTTAAATATGAATCTGTAAGCCTCCTCAATAACTCTAACTCCTCTCTCTTTTATATCCAGGTTACAATCCCCGCAAAGGTTTAAATGTCATTTTTTCTCCCCAGAGAATCATGTAGGCTTGCAGTTTGGTAGGAGTGCTGATTATTATCTCTTAGATTCTCTGACATTTCAAATCTCTACAGAAGACCGGGGGTGGTGTGGTAAATATTCAGTAACTTTAAGGAGTTAAAGTGCATTCAGCTGAAGTCATTGTGCGTGTGGCCCTGAGTAGGAGAATCTGTGGCCCGTTAGGCTTACTTGAGCTGGATGAGGACACAGTCAGATAGCGGAGGTTCTAGAAAAAAATTATTAAGGGCAGAAGGTGTTGCTGGCTTTTATGTCTCAGTGGCTGCCCTGGCAGGTGGGCTGCTAGTGCCCTTTCAGCAGCAAAGCATCCCCTCTCACCCAAGCAGGCCTCTTATCCTGCCAGCTCCCCAGGTGTCATGGGGAACTCTTGGATGGCTACCTGACCATCTGCGTTCTGGCTGCTTGGGGACAGTGACCAAGCACGAGGATCTGCAGCAGCCACCCACTCAGAGGAAGGGGCAAGCGTCCATTTCCCAACATTATATGGAAGACACCCAGCATCCCAGCCTTTCCAGAGAAGGTATTGGCATGTTCAGGTTGGTGCACAGGCTGGGTTTGAAAACCAAGGAGAGCTAAAAACATCCCCCTTGTGGGGATGTTTAGGAGACAGTGGTACCCCGGGTTACATACACTTCAGGTTACATACGCTTCAGGTTACAGACTCCCCTAACCCAGAAATATTACCTCAGGTTAAGAACTTTGCTTCAGGATGAGAACAGAAATTGTGCGGTGGTGGCGTGGCAGCAGCAGGAGGCCCCATTAGCTAAAGTGGTGCTTCAGGTTAAGAACAGTTACAGGTTCAGTACGGATCTCCGGAACGAATTAAGTACTTTACCCGAGGTACCACTGTAATAGGCAAGGAAATATTTGTTAAGTAGGGTCCTCCACTCACGCTAGTGAGTGATGTAGCAGAGCAAATCCCCTCTATTTTCCCGGAAGCTAGTTGGTAGATGTTATGTACTTAGTTGAATAGGATCCAAAATGCAGCAGTTTGATTGGTCCTAGAACAATAGGATTCAGAATGCAGCAGTTTGGTCTAGAACAATAGGATCCATTATTCAGTAGTCTGATTGGTCCACAGGAGCCACCCAGCTCCAGCTCCACCTCCAGGTGGAAGTGAATCCGCAACCTGATTGGCCTACAGGAGAATCCCGGAATTAGCCAATCACGTGGGGCCCATGGTGTAAATAATATATATAAAGCAGACGTTTGGGGGGAACTTCCATTCCTAGCTACTATGAGCTGAATAAAGAGCATGAAATCCACACTCAACTCTGAGTATATTTCAGTAGATTTGTTTGAATCTCTACAAGATGACTGGCTTGCCTAGATGGTTTATTCCTGGTGTCCCCTTTTCTCCCTCTTAAAATACAATAAAGACTCACAAGTCTGTCTTTAAAAGTATAACCAGTGGCGTAGCGTGGGGGGTGCAAGGGGTGCCAGCCGCACCGGGCGCAACATTTTTGGGGGCGCACTCGGAGCTCTCTGCCCCTACCTGGTCCTGGTGGCGCTGATAGAACGCCAGGCGCGGGGGCGCCAGGGAGAGCCAGCGCGTGCCCCACCCCGGACGCTCGCGGCCACCGCCGTCCCTCCCTCCCAGGGAAGGCGGGATTAGAGCAAGCGCCCGGGCAGCAAGAAGCGCGCGCACGCCGGCCCTGCCCTGGATCCCTCAGAACAGCCAGTCTCTGGGAAAGTGGGCGTGGCTTTAGAACTCTCAGGCAGCAGAGGCCGCCGCCCGGCAAGGCTTCCCATTGGGAGGCGCAAAGGCTTTAGTGGGCGGGGATTGGCGCAAATGTAAGCAGGGCGGGCTAAGAGGAGGAGCCGCTGCCGAGGAGCAGCGGCACCAGCAGCGTTTCCTCTCCCCCCCCCTCCCCTCCCGTGTCAACAAGCGCTTTGCCTGCGCCGGGGGTTTGCGCGTCTTTTCCTCTCATGCGCGGTATTTGCTTCCCGAGTCGGGCCCGGGGTTTGGCCTAGAGCCGGCGGCGGGCAGAGGGCGCAGCGCGATCGGCCGCAGCTCTCCGGCCGCAGCGGCTCCGGGCGGGCGAGCGATCGGTCGGTCCGCTGGCTCAGGATGGCGGACGACTCCACAGTGGCGTAGCGTGGGGGGTGCAGGGGGGGCGCAACTTCTGGGGTTAGGGCAAATCCACGGGTTAGGGGGCGCAAATCCACGGGTTAGGGGGCGCAAATCACTTGCCTTGCCCCGGGTGCTGACAACCCACGCTACGCCACTGAGTATAACAATAAGTTTACTCACAAGTTGTTCACAGTACACATCCTAGAAGGCAGGCTTTAAGCTTAAGGGTGCAAATATAGAACGTGGCTTACATCCTTTGTGAGGATGGGCCCAAGGGATGCTGGCTGAGGGCCAGCAGACAACAAAATGGTTGCGAGAATGAACTGAGAGTTAACTGAGACAAGATGACTGCGTGACTTGCCCTTTTATAGAACCATGCCCATCTGCTGAGTCACTTACAGGGGGAGCAGGAAGTTCAACACCCGCCTGACAGTGTCCACTCTAGTAAGCAAAGCATGTTGTAATTGACTGTTCTGATGTATTACATCCCACACCATATCCCATAACCTCTGCACAGTTACCTAGGTAGCTCTTTAATGTGTGGAATGGGCCACCAAGGGAAGGAAAGAAAAATCTGCCTCCAATAGAAGTGCACCACCTGTTCATCTAAGTCACCCTAGGCTGGGTAAACATTGCGTGACCAGGTGGCGACCTTCCCAGGGACAACCAGAAAGGAATAATGACTCATGACAACGTGTTATGGAATGGAAATGTGGCCACAACTTTATTTACCTTTCAAATATAGGAAGCCTTGGCTTAGGTATTGGGCATGTATCCCTCCCAGCCCGCCAGCCGGGGGAACTAGGGCTCCTCAGTGTAAATGGGACATGTGGGTGCCCCTCAAGACACATGTGTACGCAGGCAGCCCACCCCATATCCCCTCATGCAGGGTAGTTCACTGACAATCTTTCCATGTATGGCCAGTGACACCCTCATAATGTCAAGGGACTCTTCAAAGGGACGTGAGCTAAATTGCAGCTACACTACAAAGTGAAAGGTAGCTGCAAGCCCATTGCCTCTTTAAGACCAGCTTAAGGAAGAATCTGAGATGGGTTAATTGCTTCCATAAAGCAAAAAACAAAAACAAAACAAAACATGCACAAAAAGTCTGACTTGAAAATTCATTTTATGTGAATGGTAGTGTGGTGGTGTTGTTGTTTAGTCGTTTAGCCGTGTCTGACTTTTCATGACCCCATGGACCAGAGCACGCCAGGCACCTCTGTCTTCCACTGCCTCCCACAGTTTAGTCAAACAAATGCTAATGAACAAAAAACATGGAGTAGCTAGCATGAAACACCTGTTTCTAAATACTTCCTTCATCAGTGTATTGCTGTAAAGCTGTCAGGGGCTGGCCAGCGTTGCATGCCAGAGACTGGTCTGACTCTGACCAGGAAGAAAGACAGTCCCAGACAGAGCAGCCTTTAACAGAGGAGGAAGAGAAGAACTGGGGGCCCCTTCCTTCAAGATTCCCAGTAACAGGGAGAATAGCAGATTCAGAAGTATCACAGTTGGAGGTTGAGGGAAATAGACAGCCCTGATAACTTTGCTAGGTAACCAGGAGGGAGGGAGTGTCTGGAAGGCTCTGCCTCTGAGAGCAGCGGTGATGCTGCTCCTTCCCCTCGGATAGGAGGCAGGGAAGGGTTGAGGAGCAAATCTATTTAACATAGATTACGGCCAAGGGAACCTTATATATAAAGGTACTGTTCAAAAACAATGATTCCTTCAGGTCTAAATTCACATCTTGACCTGAGTTCTTATATTTAAAGGTTGTTTAATGAGCTTAACCCCTTTTATGGGCATTTGTATCGTAACATAACTAAGCAGAATTTGGAAACATTTCCAGTCTCAATGATAACAGCATACCTTTAAGGTGTGTTTCGGGTGTAACCAACAGACTTTGTGTTCTGGTATAACTCTGATACAAGAGAATTTCAAATTAAGATCAGGGCACCAGAAAATATTTTTTCAGTGAGGCTCCCTTGATAATAAGATTGGTGAGCAACAATTATTTATCATTTCAAGTGATCTAATTATGGCAATAGTAGTTTTTGGAGTATTTTTGATACAACTTATGTTGGAAAGACGTGCTATAGGCTTGCTACTCCATCTATCTTTTACTCAATAACATTTGATGCTGAATACACTGCGATTCCCATAAATTAAATTTTAAAATCAGCCTTTCCGTGTACATTTTGTTATTTTGCTTTAGCTTATGCATACACGCCATGTTTTTGTATTTAATTGCTTTCAAGGCAGCCTGAGAAAATTCAGGAGACGTGTATGTTATTCCTTTCTCACTAATGAGTCTAGTCACAAGGCAGCGGAGGTGTAAGGTCAGAGTCTTCCTTCTCTGTTTTACTAATTCTGCATCTTGTCCTCTAAAGAAGATTGGGATAGTCATTTCCAAGGGAAAGGTCCCTTGGTTCCAAATCAAATATTGCTTTATTAATATTTGATACCATTCAAGCAGAGTTTGCACACAGCAGAGCAAAAGGCAATGAACAGTCCAAGGATCATCCCATTCTTTGCCAGATGCCAAGTCACAGTGATCATCAGACACTGGTCACAAGACTTGCATTTGCAAGAAAAGGGTACACGTCTCGCACGTACACCAGGTTCACCGGCAATTGAAAACCTCAACCTGTTCTCCAAGCCCTTCACAAAAAGGAAAGCAATGAGGGGACTAATAAAAATCAAGGCACATTGCCTTCCTTTGCATTTTCTGGTATCTTAAATTTGCACTTAAGGCAGTAATAATGTACTACACCGCTTATTTCCAGAGAAGCCGCCCTGTTTGCAGCATCAACAAAGAGCCTTGGGACGCTTTAAAAACGCAACACATTCCTACGTTTAACCAGAAAAAAATCCCATTAAAGTGGTACCTCGGGTTAAGTACTTAATTCATTCCGGATGTTCGTTCTTAACCTGAAGCTGTTCTTCACCTGAAGCACCACTTTAGCTAATGGGACCGCCCACTGCTGCCGCGCCGCCGGAGCACGATTTCTGTTCTCATCCTGAAGCAAGGTTCTTAAGCTGAGGTACTATTTCTGGGTTAGCAGAGTCTGTAACCTGAAGCGTAAGTAACCCGAGGTACCACTGTAATGCATTAATACATGAGCATTTGCTTACTTTTTGGACACCATTGCTGGCTAAACGAAGCAGAAGAGGAGAGAGAAAGAGAAAATGAACTGTTTGCTCCCCACTGATGAAGAGACACTGTGTCTCACACCCTTTCCCTACACATCCACCCTCTCCTTCTTTAAGCCTTCTCTTTAAGCCAGAGGTTTTCAACTTTCCTGAGTCCATGGCTCCCTTGACCAACTGCATGCTTTCTGCAGCACCCCTGTGGGGCTCAGAAGCCCATTTATGTCACCCTTGCCTGCAGAGCTGGCAGATTCTCACCCTTTTCCACACACCCTCCCTGGTGGAGGGTTCCCTCAGCCTCCTCTCCTATCTCCTCTCCTTGGAGGTAGCCGCTGCTGCCGCTCCTGGTCTCAGAGCTGCCCCCTTCCTGCCCTAAAGAGAGATGTCTCCTCACACAGCCCCACGGGGGCCTGGGAAGAAGATGTCCCCACACTTGGTGGCCCAACGGAGACTGGCGAAGCATCTTACCCAGGGAGCAGCAATGGCAGCAGTGGGCCCTGCCGGGCCTGCATGGAAGAAAGGCTCTCCTTCAGCACTGGGCACTCAGCTTCCTGTTCACCTGGTGCCATCATAATACACCTTTTGGTGCCTGGCAAAAATGTCCCTCTTTAACCAGACATTTGGTTGAAAAAGGATGGAGAGTTTCCTTGTTCTCTGTCTCTCGGCAAGCAACCTTGGGTGGGTCTCCCCTCCCTAACCGGTGGCCTCCGCTTGCTCTACATGGGCGATTTGGTGGGTGGGGGAGGACACACACGCCTGCATGGTCTAAGGAGGGTGAGAGGCACCCATTGCTTAAGAAGTTCTATTGTTATTATTTCAATTTCTACACCTCCCTTCATCTGGAGATCATAGGCAGTTCAGAACATAAAGGTACAACATGAGAACACAAAATACATAATCCTCTTCCCTGACCTTCGTTAGAGAACAAGATGCAGAATTAGCAAAATGGAGAAGGAACACTATGACCTGAAACTTCTGCTGCCTTGTGGCCAGTGCTCCTCCCCCCCCCCAAAAAAAGTTTAGAAGTTCTCTCATTTTGACTCAAGAAAATCACGATTTTATAGTTCAAATCAGGAAAAATAAATATAGTAAATGGACAAAAGTACAAAGATTCACAAAATGTTTAGGGGTATGTGTACCCCTGTGTCCCCCCAGAAAAGAGCACTGCTTGTGGCTATACTCAATAGTGAAAGGTTTGGGCAGTAAACCCCAAGGAATAACATACACCTCATCTGCCCCAAATTTTCTGAAACTGCCATAGAAGCAATTAACCCACCATGGAGTCTTCCTTTGCCTTGAAACGTCCCAATTTAAGCTGCTCTTAAAGGGGTAATGGGCTTGCAGCTACCTTGCACTTTTAGTGTAGCTGAAATTTTGCCCATGTCCCTTTTAAGAGTCACTTGGCTCCCCATCTTCCATAGGCGCACACCAGTCATTGAGTTTGGGAGGGGGGTTGATGTCACAACACACTGGTAGGAGCTAGGGGCTGTGAATGAACTGCTTCTATGAGAGCACCAGCCAGATGCAGTGCAAGGTCTACGACTCTCTGCTGGACTTTCCTGTGAACCTGCAGGTGGCCCACACCCTTGTGGTGGTTTCTGTGGTCATTCCACCCTGGACCTCCTTGTTGCCATCTCCAGAGCTGGGTGCACCAACTGCATGGAGGACCCAGAAGCCAAAGGGAAAGTCTCAGACCTTGGGAGCGGCTGGCTCTGCTTGTCTCCATCTTGGTCTGCCAGCACCATCATCAGTAAAAAAATTAATCGGGCAACGGCTTTTTTCTCCTGCCTTGCCCCACCCTCCAACCCTAGAAGCCTTTCCCAGACCCTGAATTTGAGAATAGCAGAAGCATCTGGGAAGAGAAAAGAGGAATTCAGAGATATTATTTTTAGAAAGGGTTTTGTAAGTTGCATGTCCTTTGAGGAACATTTTATCCTTTTGCGTGGTCTGTGGTTAGTTTTGTGATGGTTGTTGTTGTTGTTGTTAAGATTTCTATACTCCCCTATACTCGCAGGGCTTGGTGGTTCATAGGATAAAATCACAATAGAAAAACACCAAATACATAAGCAAAATGAAAATGAAAATAACCTTATAATCCCGCCAGAACATGTTTTAAAAGGGCATTGGATAGCAACCAACCAAAGATCTGGTTAAAGAGGAACATTTTTGCCTGGTGCCTCAATGTGTATAATGGAGGGCCATTAACAACACAAGAAAACTCCTTTCCCCCCTGCCCTGAGGTGTGAACAGAGGCAGGGATTTCAGGTGATGGGGTGGGGTGTTTGAGGGGACAGGACAAGGCAGTTTTTGAGCAAGGTTTGCTGGAAAGAAGCGGCAGGACAGGAGCTGAGCTCCATCTTGGGCAGGCAGGCTGAAGGATGCCTGCGCTGCCGCCCCATGAAATGACCATGCTGTAAGATTTGGACTCCCACCATGCAGACAGGAGGTGTAAATAGGTGAATAAACCATATTTCTTAAACTGACAATAGTCTCTACTGCGTTTTCTATTCTTCCAAAGGGACACAGACCCTGTGTCAGTGCCGGGGACCCCATGGGTTCTTGCCCCCACTCGGCAACAAGAAGGGCAGGCATTCAACTTTTGTAACAATATTTTAGGTCATACCATAGATTTGTATAACAGCATTATAATATTGGCTGTTTTATTTTCAGTTCTTTTCCTAATGTGGCTGCAGGGATCTATTTTAAATGAAGGGGTTCCCAGCAACCAGTCTTCTTAACGCAATCCGGTTCTTCAAGCTGCAATGCATGGAGTCAGGGCACAGGATGTGGGCTTGTATACAGGGGTGCCATCTTGTCCTCAGGATTGTGGGTGCCCACAGCCGTAACATGGAGGTGCAACATCACAGGCACACGCCTGCACATAGTGCTCATTGACTTTGTTGGTGCCCAGTCCCTGCAAATTACATTATTGTGGCTGCCCAAGCACCCACGGCCCCCTGGAGTTGACTCCTATCCTTGTATATTGTGATAGGAATTTTATGGTCCTAGATATATGGTAATGTTCATAACTGCATGTACATAGATCAGCATAGCGTGTGGGCTGCAGGGAGAAACTTATCCAAATTTCCTTATGTAAAACTTGGAACCATTGAGGGAAATCACCTTTAATGTGTCTTTTGCTCCAGGGGCTACTTAAGACAAAAGGGTTAAGTACTGGACCATCAAAAGTCAAGAGGCTGCCAAGTTTCAAATCTAACATGCCAAATTCTTTTCACAGGTATATATCAAAGCACTCTGTGATGGCCTGGGATTCCGATTCAGAGGCTGAACCAGAGGAATCCCAGCCTGCACAGGAGTCCCCGCCTCCAGGGCCGGCTGAATTGGGGCAGGGCTTGGATTCTGAAGCGTCTGCACCTATGTTAGATCCTCAGGAGCAGGCATCAGGTGATCCCACTCTGGCTCCAGGAGTGGTTGAGGACTCAGTGCCTGCAGGTGAGTCTCCCCCTGGGCCCAGTAACCCTTTAGCCTCTCCTGATCTGCAGAGACTCAGGGCAGAGAGGCGAAGGGAACTGGTTGCTCCCAGGAGGAGTGCTCGCCTTAAGGCCAAGAGAGGCGGGTCTCCTGGGGGCTGGGACCGCCCGTAGCCTCAGAATAGATAAAGGCTAGTCGGCCCGGTCCCAGGTTGTGGGAGCAACATCGTTGTTGAGTTCCTGTTCCTGCCCGGACCCAGACCTGACTCTCCAGTGCTCCTGTTCCCCGCCCGGCTTCCTGTTTTGGACCTCACCCCGCTCCTTGTGGACTGATTTCCAGGCTAGAGACTCCGGACCGGACTTTGACTACGCCTATGGTAACCTGCCCCCCGGGATCAGCACAGTTTGCTCCCACCACCCCGCACTCCCCCTTCGCTGGGGTGCGTTCGGGAAAAGCCAGAAGCCATGGCCAACCAAGCAGCTGCCCTGGTGGCATTGGCCCAGGAGAACCAGGCCTTGACCCACACCGTGCAGCAGCTCAGCGATGTGGTCACGGCACTTCAGCAACGGTTGGACGCCCTACCGGCTCCTGGGGCCGACGCCCCGGCTCCTGGCAAGTACCCAGTGGCTTTGCCAGAGAAATTTGATGGGGACCCGGCCAGCTTCCCCATGTTCCTTGCCCAGGCCAAGTTGTATATTCAAGGGAGAGCTCGGAACTTCCCTGATGACCGCACCAAGGTACACTTTTTGATTAGTTTGTTAAAGGACCAGGAAGCCAAATGGGTGTTGCCGCTGCTCAGGCAAGACTCCCCCTTGCTGATAGACTATATGGGGTTTTGCAATCTTTTGGAGGCCGCGTTTGGTAACCCCCAGAAGGGGAGTCAAGCCAACCGGGCAATCAGGCGGTTGAAACAGGGCAAGTCCACTGTGGCCGCATACACCACGGAATTCCGGCTGCTGGCACAGGACTTGACCTGAAATGACTCTGCTCTTCGGGACCAGTATCTCGAGGGGCTTTCAGACGAGATACTGGACCAGCTGGCCACAATGAAACGCCCCACCACGCTAGACGTCCTCATTCAACGGAGTCTGCAAATAGACGATCGGCTGGAGGACCGTCGCCAGGCCCGGGGCCGCCGGCACTTCCAGTTCTCGGCGCCAGTTTCTACTAGCAGCTCCACGGCCACAGCCGAGTCATCAGAGGAGCCTATGCAGCTTGGGGCAGTGCAGCCACGCCTCTCCCCCGCGGAGAAGGTGCTGCGTCGGGAGGGGAATCTATGCCTCTACTGTGGCGGAAGCGGACACTACGCCCGGTCCTGTCCTGAGAAACGCCAGCCACAGGGAAACCGACAACCCCCAGTAGCTGATGGCCCTGGCTACCTGGGGTCCCAAACAGCGCAGAATGGGGCCGCACCAATTGAATTGCAACACCTTATGGTTCCGGTACGTCTATACCCTCCAGGTGGGCCCTGGATCCTTACCCATGCTCTGGTGGATTCGGGGGCAACCCGCTCCTATATGGACGCTGCTTTTGCTGCCCATCATCGGGTGCCACTTCAGAACAAGCCAGAACCGGTACAGGTGGAGGCAATCGACGGACGGCTCCTGCGTTCAGGTGCCGTTACTCAGGAGACCCAGCCCTTGGTCCTGTGTCTCCAGCAGCACCGGGAGATGCGAACTTTGGACATTGCCTCCATGCCCCAGTTCCCCCTGGTGCTTGGGATGGACTGGCTGGAGGCTCACAATGTGCAGATTGACTGGGTCAAACAGACTGTGCACTTCCCAGACCCAAGCTCCCACGCCCAAACCGAGATGCTAGCAGCTGCGCCCTCTGAGGAGGCTGCATCTACGCTCCCCGTTGAGTACCGGGACTATCACGACGTGTTCGAGGAACGGGGGCAGACCAGCTGCCGCCACATCGCTCTTTTGACTGCGGCATAGACCTCCAGCCCGGAGCGCCTCTACCAGTGAGTCGCTTATACTCTCTTACAGAGCCAGAGCGCGAGGCTTTGCAAGACTTCTAGCGCAAGAACCTGGAGAAGTGTGGGGAGCTCCGCCTTTGCCATGATTATCGGGCCCTGAACAAAATTACCATCCCAGACCGGTACCCCTTGCCCCTTATTTCGGAGTTGCTGGAGCGGGTGCAAGGGGCGCAGGTGTTCACCAAGCTAGACCTCCGGGGGGCCTACAATCTGATTCGGATCCGAGCCTGTGATGAGTGGAAGACAGCATTCGGGACCCGGTACGGACAGTTCGAATACCTGGTGATGCCCTTCGGTTTGTGCAACGCGCCCGCTGTGTTCCAACGGTACATTAACCATGTGTTCCAGGACTTGCTAGACAAATACGTGGTGGTGTACTTGGATGACATTCTGGTCTTCTCCCGTGACCCGGCTCGCCACGAGGATCATGTCCGGACCGTGCTGCAGCGCTTGCGAGAGCACCGCCTGTATGCAAAGCTCAGCAAGTGCGAGTTCCATCAGCGGTCAGTGGACTTCCTTGGTCACCGACTCTCTCCAGATGGGGTGCAGATGGATCCTGGAAAGGTGGCAGCGGTTCGGGAATGGGCGGCACCTCGGAACTGCAAGGACCTACAGTGGTTCCTGGGGTTCCTGGGGTTCCGGACCCAGACCTGTGCTCCTGTTCCCCGCCCGGCTTCCTGTTTCGGACCTCGTCCCGCTCCTTGTGGACTGATTTCCAAGCTAGTGACTCCGGACCGGACTTTGACTACGCCTATGGTAACCTGCCCCCCGGGATCAGCACACACTCCCACTGTGAGTTCCTCTCTTGAGTAGTTCGCCTCCCCAATGGGATTAAAATTTTATAACAGGTTTTTTGTTTTTTTTTTTGTGTGTGTGTGTGTGTATTCCTATGCATTTTAGGAACAGCATTTCCTGACAGACTTCTCACATGAAATAATTTCCCCTTTTAACAGGATATGGGAACCTCTAACAAAGTGTCCTTTGAGGGGATGCAAACAGTGATTTAAATACTCTATAAAAAGTAATTGCATTTGTATTTCTTTTCCCTTACAGCCAAACAGTCTTTCTGTTCTGCGAAAGAAGTCTGAATCCCTGCTATATTACTTGACTTCCCTCTATCTCTTTGTGGCTTTGACACCTTTTTAAGGTTACAAATAATCTGTTTTCATTTATTTAATCAGTTTTTCCATGAATTAATTGAAGCACAACCAAACATATTTCTTATTAATTCTCTCATTGTGGCTAGTTCAAGGTACTTGCACAACTTTAAATTGCCATTCATATTTTCTGGGTATTAACTCATTTCCCAGTATTTTGCTATTAACATTCTAGCGGATGTTGTCACATCAAGAAACACTCTTTTATTTTCATTTGGGATGTTAGAATGCCAAATTAGATTACTTCAGGTTTCTTAAAAATTGTGTGTCTTAGCATTTATTTATTTTTGGTTCCTTTTTTAAATCATTTTTATTTGATTTTACAAATATAATACTAAATACATATCCATATACAGAGATTTCTCTGAATCTTAAGACTTCCCTCCATCCCCTCCATGGGTCCTATTGTCAACATTTTCAACTGCATATTATTTTGTAATCTATATTTTGTATCCATCTGCATTAGCCATAGTGTTTGTTACATTACAAGTGAGATTAAAATCCTGCTAATGTTCTCATCTGCTTACAGTGGTCTCCTAAATAAATTATAATTTTTTCCCATTCTTTAAAAAAGGTTTTGTCCTCTTGGTTCCTGAGCTTTCCTTTTTTTTTAATAATAATTTTTATTGTTATACATTTTATAAAATTCCATCCAATTTTTCGTTTAAACCCGCCTACAACAAATCTTAGTTATTTTTTGACTTCCTTCAGCGTCTCTGACAATCATCCGTGGTTATACCTTTAATACACATTCCCTTTTTTCGTATTGCCATTTTCCCACCTTACTCCCATTATTTCTAATAAACAATACTTGTTTTCTTTTTTTACAGTGCCTCTTTAAATCCCACTAGCGTTGTATTCACGCCACATATATTTTTCAGATAATCCACAAATTTTCCCCAGTCTTCGATGAACTTTTGATCTTTAGTATATCTGATTTTCCCAGTTAATTTATCCAGTTCTGCATAGTCTGTCATTTTTAGTCTCCATTCTTCTATCGTCGGTATTTCCTCTTGTTTCCACTTCTGGGCTAACAGGATTCTGGCTGCCGTTACCGCATACTGGAAAAGCTTACAGTCCTTTCTTCTGATGTCCTTTCCTACCATACCTAAGAGAAAAGCTTCGGGTTTTTTCACAAAAGTATATCTTAACATTTTTTTCAACTCATTATATATCAT
The DNA here is from genome assembly GCF_964106915.1 of Podarcis gaigeae. Classification (NCBI taxonomy): domain Eukaryota; kingdom Metazoa; phylum Chordata; class Lepidosauria; order Squamata; family Lacertidae; genus Podarcis; species Podarcis gaigeae. The sequence goes on along the minus strand of NC_139689.1, from coordinate 8,175,514 downwards.
TTCCCAAAAACTTTTCACTTTCTTGCATTCCCACCACTGATGAAAGAATGTCCCTTCCTTATCTTTACACTTCCAACATTTGTTATCAACCTTATACATCTTTGCTAATTTTACAGGTGTCATATACCATCTATAAAACATTTTCATCACATTCTCCTTCAGTGTAGTACAAGCCATAAATTTTAAATGCTCTTTCCACAGTTTTTCCCAATCTTCATATTGAATATTGTACCCAAAATCCTTTGCCCACTGTATCATTACCGATTTAACCTCTTCATCTTTCGTATTCCATTCCAGCAGTATCTTATACATTTTTGACAAAGTTTTATATTCATTATTTATAATGTCCTTTTGGAAACTTGATTCTTTTTCCACATAACCTTTTTCCTTCAAATCTTTTTTAAATATTTCATTTACCTGGTAATGATGCAACCAATCATAAACTAAATCTTTAACTTGTTCATATGGCTTCAATTTCCATTTTCCTCCCTCATTAATTATCAATTCCCCATAGGTGGCCTCTTGGCTGTCACCCAAATTCCCAAATACTTAACCTTTTTCACCACCTCTATCTCTGTTCGTTGTTGCATTAATTCAATCATATTTGGATCCATATTTTTTACAATCATTTTTGTCTTTCTTTTATTCAGTCTGAATCCTGCCACCGTGCCAAATTTGTCCATCTCATCCAATACCTCCTCAATGCTTTCTATTGGTTCTTCCATAGTCAGTACCAAATCGTCGGCAAAGGCTTTAACTTTGTACTCGTTTTGACCTACTGTTACCCCCTTTATTTTCTTGTTTTGTCTGATTGCATTTAAAAAGACTTCCAGAACCGTTATAAATAACAATGGCGAAAGTGGACAACCTTGTCTTGTTCCTTTAGATATTTTTATATCTTCAGTGATAACATTATTCACTATTAATTGTGCTCTTTGTTCTGTATAGATTGCCTTTATGCCATTGAAAAACTCTTGACCAACCTCCATACGTTCCAAGTTTTTCAACATAAATTCCCAAATTATGTTGTCGAAGGCCTTTTCTGCGTCCACAAACATTAAAGTCGCTGGTTTGTCACACCTATCAGACAGATATTCTATGACATTAATTATATTTCTTATATTATCTCTCAATTGTCTGCCTGGTAGGAAACCTGCTTGATCTTATTTTTGGTTCCTCATAGGTTGTTGTGTGTGTGTGTGTGTTTTACTTTGGGGACATGTCCATCACATGCTGAAAGTCATTTTCATCAAGTTCTTTTAGCGCATGCTGAATTTTAAGCCTTTTCCCATTGTTTTCCCATTCTTTTCAGTCCAGTAGTAATCTGTGTGGTTTTTGATAATATCTTTGTATTATTTAATAATAATTCTTTTCTAAATCTGATGTCTTTGTGTCAAGTCTGTTTTCATCTGACTGGTAATCTAATTTTTTGCTTTCTTTTTTATTTTTTAACCTTTGTTGTATTTTTACAGTTCTCTTTCTATACATGTGAGGTAATTTTTTATTTAATAATATAAAAAAAACAACTAAGTGAAGGAAAGCAAACAAACTTAGCAGTAATTATAAGAGTAATTATATGGAAATGTGATAAAATTATTGAAATGAATAAGATGCTTAACGCGCTGGGATTTTATTATTTGCAGCTAACCAAGATAACTCAAGGAGATTTTCTTTGGAGGGGGGCTTTTGCTCCTTCCTTTTTATAAGTCTGTCTTTTAAGTCCCCCAAACCCTGCCCCCTTACAGGATATCACTTCTACAGATGGAAAAGCAGCAACAACCCCTCAACTCAGTTCTTCGCCATCACAAGATTATTACCTGCAACAACAGGCACCAGAGTTTTCAAAGTGTCCACAGCTATCTCTTTCAAAGGATATAGACTGATGGGGGAGTGGGGCTGACAAAGGGGGGTGGAGTTAAATTGCAAGGACATTTTTTCACTTTTGAACCTCAAGACTCTGGGCTCCAGGATTGAAAAGATATATACATAGAAGATCACAATTGTCTCAAGATATGCAACTGATATTTAATTAGTTTGTTGTGTATTATGTATTATTATGTAGGAATGTTGAAATGTGTTTGACAGTGTGTTATTCCCACAAAGGGGGGGCCCAATTATTGTGTGTTCTGTAATTGTTTTTATGTTTAATGTATACTGTCTTATCGCGTACACCCCAATGGAGGATTCTCATGCATTTTATGCTTTCTAATAGATCAGGCTATTGTGTAGTCCAATGTTTAGATTAGATCAATTTATAACCACCTTTCGCTGTCCCACCGGGCACTCTGCCAACCTTCCCTATCCATTTTAAAATGTGCTAAACCTCGTTTTACCAAGGACAAGCTTCTGGATCCCTAAAACCACCAGATACATAAAGGTGTATATGCTTTGGTTTAGCAGGAATGATCCCTTATAGAGTTAAATTGACTTATTTGGACAAGTACCCTTTTTAAGAATGGCTTTGTTTTAACAGATTGGTTTGAAAAGTTGAGAACCATGGGCACATATAAATTCAAACTGGACTCAGTTTGAATTGGCCAAGTGTATCCAGGCTACAATTCGCTTTTTGGTCCTTTAAGAGCAAGTGAGCAATTTCCCATGAGTGCAAGACCAGATCCTATAATAATAAAATCCCATAGAATGGCCAAGGCAAAGACATCTCTCTCATGACATGCCCAAACCTGTGCCAGCTATGGTGAGTGCCAGGCAACATGGTCAATGAAAGCCCCGAGGGGATTCACCAGGATTTGTTGCCGTACCACTATGCCAGTGTGAGACTGCAGAAGAGCTAGCTTGACACCTGAGAACACACACACAAAATGGTGGAGGACAAAGCAAACTGCATTTTTAGTGGACCTTCCTGCTAAATGTAAAGCATAGACCACTATTGAAAAAATGTTTCTCCCAAAAGCTAGAATGCCGCAAGTAATTTAGTAACAAAACGCAACATATGTTATTTTTATATGATATATTTACACAAAGGCATCCATTTACAACATACGATGTTATTATTTGTGGGGCAAAACTTTTTAAGAAAAATTCTAGCCTCAAAGGGGGGACATTGTGATAGGAATTTTATGGTCCTAGATATATGGTAATGTTCATAACTGCACGTACATAGATCAGCACAGGAAGACTGACCTGAAGCCATTTTTTATTCCTCAACTGAGCAAATGTTTCTCTGCATGGTCAAAGTGGAAAAACCTCCCTATTGTCTTTTCCTTCACAAATCTTCTCTTAAGGGTATGTCTGTGTTTGAATAGGGTGTGAGCCTGTGACATGGCCCAGGAACTAAGTATCACTATTTATCACTACAAAAGAATGGCCAGGCTCCTCAGGCAATCCAATCAAGTAACCTGCCAGACAGAAAATAAACAAGCAACAGGAGAAAAACAACATGCAAATGTTCTGTTTTAGACCGCCTTTTCTGTGATGTATCTGAGGGGTGGTCTTAGGTTACACCCCTTCTGTGATGTATGTATAATGTTTCTGGGGGTGGTCTTGATCTGCAGGATGGGAATTTCAAAAGTCTTTATAAGCCCTTGCACAGCATTTTTGTGGGTCCTCCTCCTTTCCTGCATGAGAGGGGAGCACCCTGTTGCAACAGATCAATAAATATCAAGCTTACTAGCTGCTTCTCATTATTCTCTGGTTGGCCTCTGTTATTTTCTCCTACCAATAAGGAACCTATGTAAGGACTCTATATGGGCTCTTGGATACCCCATAAGGGGAAAGGGCATATTTTTATTTACAACAATATTTCCTTCTCATTCATGATCTTGTGTCTTCCTGGTGCTATTGTGATACACCACACAGGGCCATACCCATGTATTTTTACAGGTTTCCAATTAGCGTCATTTTTTGGATTTGAGCCAGAACACAATTCTGCCATATTTGTTGGTTGAGAAGAAGGGGAGGAGGAGATTTCTGCCATTTTTTCAGCAGGAGGGAAATGCCAGTGAAATAGAGGATCTTGTTGGCTGTAGCGGAAGCAGACGGAGGGAGGGGTTACCAGCTGGCTGCAGAATCTACACAGAAGTGGGCTTTTGTGCTACAGTGGTGGATGGCCATGGCCTGGGAACATGGCTCTAGAGTAGAACTTGGTTCAAAGGACAGCAGCCACTTGAAGACAAACAGGATTGAAATGACACTCTGGGGGTCCTGGAAAGCAGGGCAGGGAACATTGCAATATCACATGCTGCTGATTGTAGCAGCTGCCAGAGGGCAGGCGAAGAGGAGGAGAGACTGCCACCAGCAAGGCCCAGCCCTGTGTGTGATGCGCTAGCTCTGAGGGGCAGGCGGAGGGTAGGGCCGGCCTGGGTGGGATGAAAGGAGGACTGGAGCATGTTTAATGTTTAATACAGTGTACTCTGCCTCCCCATTTTATCCTCAAAAACCCTGGTGAGGTGGGTTATGTGGATAGAAAGTGACTAGCCAAAAGCATTCTAGTGAAATTCATGGTTATGTGCTAAACACACTTTGCTTCTACAATAATCAAATTTCAGCATGATTTTGCAGGGAGATTAATCCGTTCCCCACTTCTTTCCAGAACCCACCCACCACCTCAATCAAGTGATCACATCAAGAGATATCTGTAAGTTTGCTCTCTTTTATTTAGCCTTAGGCTACATAATTACATGGATATTATTGAATCTGAGATAGACTGAGGAGGGAAAACTGGGATAGGTTGAGAAAGGGGTGTGCATCACTTTTCACCCTGGGATTTCTCCCATGATCCTAGGAGGCCAGTGATTAGCCCTTTACCATTTGAGTGCTGTTCCTCAACCCCACCCCCAAAGCAAATCTGTTAATTCCTTTTTTGAGATCTGATAATGACTCTCCACTGTTCTTTGCAGCATTATAATAATAAGTAGCAGGTGGCTAAGATATCCCCATAGGAACTGCACTCCAGGAAGGAACAGAAATCAACATGTTCAATGGCGGCATTTTGCAACTACCCGTTTAATATTATATATGAATGGCCTAAGCTTTCTATCATACTATGGCAGAATAAGAAGAATACAGGACATTCCATTTGCTAATCTAAAAAGTGACAGGTGGCCCATTCCCCATTCACCAGAAATTTGCCCCCAGAAGGGATGGATACAGGAGGATATGCTTCATCTAGTGTTGATTTGTATCCCACCGTTTCTCCAAAGAGCTGAAGTTAGCATACACACTACTACGCCTCTCTATATTATCATTACAGAACCCCTGTGATGTACATTAAGCTGAGAGATATTGAGATTTTATTTATCTATAGATGAAGCATGGAAATCTTTGAATCTGGGATAGGCTGAAGAGAAAGATGTAGTATAGGCTGGAGAGCTTGCGATGCTGAGGAAGGGGTGTGCATCATTTTTCACTCTGGGATTTCTCCTCAGGCCTCTGGGTGAGCTTCATGGTGTCATTGATTCAGTCAGAGTAGGAAACTATCACCTGGCTGAAGGCCAAGAGAGAAACCTTGCTGCTGTCCTTCAATACTCGGGTGTTCACATGCTGACCCACAATGAGGGAACCAGGCAGAGGGCCTTCTCAGTAGTGGCGCCCACCCTGTGGAATGCCCTCCCATCAGATGTCAAGGAAATAAACAACTATCTGAATTTTAGAAGACATTTGAAGGCATCCCTGTTTAGGGAGGTTTTTAATGTTTGATGTTTTATTGTACTTTTAATTCTGTTGGGAGCTGCCCAGAATGGCTGGGGAAGCCCAGCCTGATGGGTGGGGTATAAATTATTATTATTATTATTATTATTATTATTATTATTATTATTATTAATCCACTGAACAGAAACCTTACTTGTATTGAGCCCTGTGACCAAGCCGGTGAGCATTAGCTGTGCCTTGTCTTTTTAAGTTTCCGGTGGGAGTTAGTATGAGACAAAAGGAGAGGCAACAGTTATTAGATTTAGGCATACCTGATTTAGATTTAGATTTAGGCAGCATTTAGGAAATGGGGGTCTTGAAAGAAGGACAAGCAGGAGCATCTAGAAAGGGCTATGATGACATTCTGATGAACACAGGAATTCTTGACAGGGTTATTCTGAAGGGTTTGCCTACCTTCTGTATTTTTCATACATGCTTCACAGCAGCAGCACATTGTCCTTTTGCACTCCTTAAGTGTGTTATTTTAAACATAAAGCAGCTTAGAAATGATTTTAACCTCATTGAATGAAAAAATGCCTTGGATTCAAACCTCTGCTTTCCATCAACAGGCAGAAGACACTGGTCAGCAAAATGAATTGTTACTCCACTCACCTTTCTTTTTATAGGACATGCTCTGCTGGGGAGGGGCACACAAATATCTGTGCTCGGGAGAGTCTAAACCCTGGTGAGGAAGGATAGGCTAAGAGACAGTGACTAGCCAAAAGCCCCCCCAGTGAACTTCGTGGTTATGTGCCACTTTGCTTCTACAATAATCAAACTTCAACACGATTTTGCAGGGAGATTAATCCATTCCCCACTTCTTTACAGAACCCACCCACCACCTCAATCAAGTGATCACATCATGAAATATCAATGAGTTTGCTCACTTTTATTCAGCCTTAGGCCAAACATGGATACATGGAAATTATTTAATCTGGGATAGGCTGAAGAGGTTGTGATGCTAAGGATGGGGTGTGCATCATCTTCCACCCTGGGATTTCTCCTCAGGCCTCTGGGTGGGCTCCACGGTGCCTGCTGTGCGGGTAAACATACAGGAGTATGAAGTGCCATTGTTCCGGTCAGAGTAGGGAATTACCACCTGGCTGAGGGCCAAGAGGGAATCCTTGATGCTGCCCTTCAAGACTCGGGGATTCAGATGGTGACCTTCAAGGAGGGCATTCTTCACCCACTGGAGAGAAACTTCACTTGCATTGAGCCCTATGACCATGCCGGTGAGGACTATCTGTGCTCGCTGAATGCTGCTTTCGTTATGGGTGGCGTGAAAGAGGTTGTCATGGAGACCGTTCCCTTTGTCTTTTTAAGTTTTGGGGTGGGGAAAGTATGAGAGAAAGAGAGAGGCAAGAGCTATTAAGTTTAGACATAATTGATGGGCAACATTTATGACACTATTTAGTGCTGATTATTTCTGCTGGATTCTCTGACAAACATTTTTAATCTGTAGATAGAGGGGTGTAAATCCTTAATGAAAGCTTTAAGGAGCAAAGGGGATTTAACTGAAGTTCTTGTGTGTGTGGACCTGAGTAGGAAGATCTGTGGCACATACATGGGGCTTCCTTGAGCTGGATGAGGACACGGTGGGATAGTGGAGATTCCAGGAATATTTACACAGCTCCTTTCCCCAACATATATAAAGAAAGCGCCCAGCACAAAAAGCATCCCAGCCTTCCCAGAGAAGGTATTGGTGTATAGGCTGGGTTTGAAAACCAAGGTTAGCTAAAAACTTCCCATATCCAATGATACCATCTCTGCACAGTTGCTCCTGGAACAGCTAACTAGGTACGGAGCTCCTTAAATGTGTGGACTTGGCCACCAGGGCAAGGATATAGAAATCTGCCTCCAATAGAAAGGCACCATCTGTTCATCTAGGTCACCCTATGCTGGGTAAACATTATCAACAGGCAGATGAAGGTTAGAAGGATCCTTGGCTGGAGGTGGGAATGGTTTTTAATGGGGGTGGAAATTATTGTGGGAGACTCCTTGGTCCCTGCAGGGTACACATTCTTTCCTTTCCTTCTCCCATTGTTACCTTCTGATAAAAACATGCATTTAGTATTGTTCAAGAACGGTGAAAACCTTTCTGCAGAGATAAGAGGAGAATTACTGTTCAGACCTCCACCGGACTCATTCCAGTTTCAAGTTGTGTCTTTAGCCAATACTAGCACCGATATCATGGCAACTGGTGGGGAAAGTCTTTTCTCAACAGGCCATAATGGAAAGCGGAAATAAATTTCTAAATTAAGAAGGAAGCAGTCTTGAAATGGTCAGTCCCTGAGAGGATCTTAAGCAATCTGGAAGCAATCATCCCGCTCCCAAACCATGCTTTTCAAAAGAAAACTAAGTCCCAACTTTGTCGAGAGTTTTTACCTTCAGGTTCATTGACTTTTGTTTGGGACCCAGGGAAGGATACTTCACAGAGTATCGAGTTCAACGCTCCAATGAATACTTGTAGAAGGCTGAGGTGTGCTGTGCTACCAGTGCGTGCACTTATGATGCTGGAGGTGTTACCTGATTGGCCACCTGCCTGCCACGTAATCATCATGCCTTCGGGGACAGAGCCAGAGGCAGTGCACACCAATATTTCACCTAAGGGAACAAAATAGACAGACAGACAGAAAGACAGATGAAATTCCTGGTTTTATAATGACTTTATACTGCTGTTTTTATGGGGGTTTTTTATATTGCTTTATAGTTTTTATGTTGCTTAGTGCACTGTTTAGGATTTAAGCAGCTTAGAAATGATTTAAAAATCAGCAAATGAATAAATGCCGTAGGTTAAAACCTCTGCTTTTCATCTCACTCCTTCCAGTCTTGCTTTTGTCTGCCGTTTATTCTTCTCTACACCCCTTTGATTTTCCTTCTCTCTGACCCTCTTTCCCATGCATATTCTCTTTTCGTGGAATCATAGAATTCTAGAATTGGAAGGGACCCCAATGCTCATCTAGTTGAACCCCCTGTAATGCTTACTTACTTACTTCATCAAAACTTTTCTAGGCATTACTAATATAGGGCATCCTAAAACATCCTAAAACATTTAAAATATATACAAATAAACAGCCACATAAAATATATAATGATGAGGAATTTCATCGGGATTTCTTCCTGTTAAATAGAGCCATTTAGCACTGCAAGAGATACTATTAACAAAACCTCAGCCCCCCTTGCAGTTAATTCTGGGTTAATGTCAGACAAATAGAATCGGATATTTTCATTGTGCCCAAAAAGGGGGAGCAGCATGCGTTTGCGTAGCAGGTTGTAAAAAGGACAGTAGAAAAGGATATGTTCTACAGTGTCCGGCACATTCAAAGAACATCCACAATGTCTATCATTTCTGGGGATGTATAAAAATCTGCCCTTGACAAAAGTTGAAGGAAAAACATTCAGTCGGGCTAAGAAATTATTAATTTTGAGATATGTGACCCTGTTATCTCGGGGGAGCAAATTTTATTTACACCTGACTTGAAGTCAGCGGCATAGCGTGGGTTATCAGCACCCGGGGCAAGGCAAGTAATTTGCGCCCCCTAACCCGGGGCAAGGCAAGTAATTTGCGCCCCCTAACCCGGGGCAAGGCAAGTACAGTAATTTACTCTCCCAAGCAGCAGCAGCGAGGCTTCTCTTTCCCCCGCGCTCTCCCGGAGCTGCCTCTTTTCTTTCCTTTTTTCCCTTTCTCCAAGGCTTTTCGCTTTCTCTCCTTAATTGATTCCCCCTCCACACCGCGGCGTTTCCTGGCTGCTTCCCCCCCCTTCCCCTCTCTCTCCTCCTCGCTCTGCTTGCCTTGCCCTGCCCTGCCTGAGGGCGCCCTGAGGAGACTCCGCTCTCCTTTCTGACCAGGCGAGGTAGAAAAAAGGGGGGAAAGTCTCTTTCCGCCCCCTCGCCAGACTCCCTGCTCGGTGCGGCCAGTGGAGAGAGAGCCGCAATTACCATACAGCTCCTCTCCCTCCACTTCGCCAAGCTGTCAAAGCCCGCCAGCCAGCCAGCCAGCCCGCCCGCCCGCCCGCCCGGCTTCCTCTCCTTTTTTTGCCCGCGGCAGAAGGCTTTGCTCTCCCCCTTCTGCGACCTCCTCGCCAAGCCGAGCGAGCGCGGGCTCCCTAACCCGTGGATTTTAGTAGGGGCAGAGAGCTGCTAGTGCGAGTGCACCCCCCGCCCAAGTTGCGCCCGGTGCGACCGGCACCCCTGGCACCCCCCACGCTACGCCACTGCTTGAAGTTGTTTCCCCCAATGTACCTTAATCTGTTTTGACTATTGCAATAAATATATTGCTCACTCGAATTATACAAGGGCTTCAAGATCTGATTTGAATACCAATAGATCTGATTTTCCTATGTAAGAGTTGGAACTTCTGGATTTATCAGAGTCCATAAGTAGGTCAGAGAGTAGACTGAAATGTTGGCAACAAAATGGAAATGCAACCAGTATTTTATAGTGCTAGCCCACACCCAATATTCCATCGTGTGTATACCTAGTTCTGCACACCTTGTCTCATACATGACTGAACTTGGGAGCCCCAGGAGACGTCTCAGGCCGGATGTGAGGGTGATCCGACTGAGACATCTGTCACCCCATTGATCGCCAGGGCTGATCTGGCTGACCTGGCTGGCTAGGCAGGCGTCCTCCTGTTTCATGTCCGTCCCTCTCTAAGCTGCATGCTCGGTAGAAGAGGAAGACCATCACATGTAGAAGGAGTGTACTGTTGCTCGGTCAAGGCTTGATGATAGCTGTGCTCCCAGTATAGATAGAACCTTCCTGATAGAACCTCCCCTGTAATGCAGGAATCTCAGCTAAATAATTTCAGCACCATAGTTTGTAAGAGCCCTGCCTTCTTTGCCTCAATCAGAAGAATGTCTCTTCTGTCCCCTAAACCTACAAAGGTCTCAGCACACAGAAACAGGCACTTACAAATCTTAATAAAAGAGTATTTGTTTTGGAACCATGGGATTTGTCCCTTTGGAATGACTATGCCATTTACTGCTGGCAAATAAGCAGAAAAGTTGGTTATTGCTCTGTTTCTAAGGGTGGTTCCAGATGCCCAGATTTCAGGTACATGCATGAGACGGCTACAAAGAGGAAGGAAAGAGAAGCAAACTCACGTGGAACAGCCTGAGAAGAAGTCAGTGGCAGGCTGGCCCCACAAAGGAGTCCCACAAATGGTAAGAAGATCTTGGCCCACATTTTAGGATTCAGTGTGAATGGCATGTGGTCCACCAGGCCTGCTTATATAGCATCCTGGGAGACTTTGTTTCCCATCAGTAGCTCCACCCAGACAATCCAAGAGGAGGCTATTCTGTGAGGTTCTCAGAAAGTCCTTCCAGAAACTTGAGTGTAATTGGGATTATTTAATTGTTATTATTTAATTTGTATACCACCCTTAATTAGGAGATCACAGGCAGTTCAGAACATAAAAGTACAACATGAGAACACAAAATATATGATCTTCCTCCCTGATCTTCTTTAGAGGACAAGATGCAGAATTCGCAAGATGGAGAAGGAACATTGTGACCTTAATTCTCTGCTGCCTTGTGATGAGGGAGCACTGATTGGCTGATGTTTGTCTGAGCCCCTTATTCATGTACAACATCCCTATACAGTCTGTGGAACTGGCACTTTTACCAGTGCTACGTAAGGTACGTTCTGCACTTGCAAGTTCTCTCTTCAGCCGGTACCACCACTTTCTTGTTTAACGTTCAAGGGGATTTCTTTGGGCCTGTCTTCTTACTTAAAACCAGTGCAGCAGAAGACTGAACAGGCTCTGTTCTACCCTGGCAAGTGGGCAGCCAATGGCCTTTCAGCAGTGAGGCATCCCCTCTCACCTGTGCAGGCCTCTTATTGGCCAATTCAAAGTGCAGGAGGTTTAAAAGTCATGGTTTCTCCCCAGAGACTCATGGAGGCTTGCAGTTTGGTAGGAATGCTGGTTATTATCTGTTCGATCCTCTGTCATTTCAAATCTCTACAGAAGACTGGGGGTCATTGTGCGTGTGGCCCCGAGTAGGAAAATCTGTGGCCCGTTAGGCTTACATGAGCTGGATGAGGACATAGTCAGATAGCGGAGGTTCTAGAAATAAATTTATTGAGGGCAGAAGGTGTTGCTGGCTTTTATGTCTCAGGGGCTGCCCTGGCAGGTGGGCTGCTCGTGCCCTTTCAGCAGCAAAGCATCCCCTCTCACCCAAGCAGGCCTCTTATCCTGCTAGCTCCTCAGGTGTCATGGGGAACTCTTGGATGGCTACCTGACCATCTGCGTTCTGGCTGCTTGGGGATGGTGACCAAGCACGAGGATCTGCAACAGCCACCCACTCGGAGGAAGGGACAAGCCTCCATTTCCCAACATTATATGGAAGACACCCAGCATCCCAGCCTTTCCAGAGAAGGTATTGGCATGTTCAGGTTGGTGGACAGGCTGGGTTTGAAAACCAAGGAGAGCTAAAGACATCCCCTTTGTGGGGATGTTTAGGAGACAGTGGTACCTCGGGTTACATACGCTTCAGGTTACAGACTCCCCTAACCCAGAAATATTACCTCAGGTTAAGAACTTTGCTTCAGAATGAGAACAGAAATCATGCTCCGGCGGCACGGCAGCAGCAGGAGGCCCCATTAGCTAAAGTGGTGCTTCAGGTTAAGAACAGTTACAGGTTCAGTACGGACCTCCGGAACGAATTAAGTACTTTACCCGAGGTACCACTGTAATAGGCAACGAAATATTTGTTAAGTAGGGTCCTTCACTCACGCTAGTGAGTGATGTAGCAGAGCAAATCCCCTCTATTTTCCCCGAAGCTAGTTGGTAGATGTTATGTACTTAGTTGAATAGGATCCAAAATGCAGCAGTTTGATTGGTCCTAGAACAATGAGGAATTTGGTAGGTTTCTGGAGGAAACATCGGCATTAGATCCATTTCAGTCCGGTTTCCGTCCTGGTTTTGGGACAGAGACGGCTCTGGTTGCTCTAACAGATGATCTCCGTAGACAACTGGATCGAGGCGGGTCAGGACTGCTGATCCTTTTAGATTTGTCAGCAGCCTTTGACATGGTCGATCATGATCTTCTGGACCACCGCCTCACAGACGTGGGGATACAGGGCATAGCCCGTAACTGGTTGTGCTCTTTTATCTCTGGTCGGGGACAGAGGGTGGCACTAGGGAGCGAAATGTTGTCGCGCCACTCCTTGGTGTGTGGAGTGCCACAGGGCGCAATTCTCTCCCCAATGCTTTTTAACATCTTTATGCGCCCCCTTGCCCAGATTATACGGAGCTTTGGGCTGGGCTGTCACCAATATGCTGATGACACTCAGCTCTATCTGCTGATGGATGGCCACACCGACTCGACCCCAAACACACTGACCAGATGCTTGGAAGCTGTGGCTGGATGGTTTCGTGGGAGCCGATTGAAACTAAATCCTTCGAAGACAGAGGTCCTATGGCTAGGTGGGGTTGGATGGGGATGAGGGACCAACTGCCTTCTCTTGCAGGGGCCCAATTAGTGCCATTGCCTTCCGTTAAGAGTTTGGGTGTAATCCTTGACGCCTCCTTTTCCATGGAGGCGCAGGTTACAGCAACAGCTAAGGCGACATTTTTCCACCTTTGCCGCATCAAGCAGTTGGTCCCTTACCTTTCCCGTCCTGACTTGGCCACAGTGATCCATGCGACGGTCATCTCCAGGCTTGACTACTGTAATTCGCTCTACGCGGGGCTGCCCTTGAAGCTGTCCCAGAAACTCCAGCAGGTACAGAATGCTGCAGCGAGGCTCCTCACGGGGTCTCTGCCATGGGAGCATATTCACCCAGTGCTTTTCAAGCTGCACTGGCTCCCGGTGGAGTACAGGGTCAGATTTAAGGTGCTGCTTTTGACCTTTAAAGCCCTTCATGGCCTAGGACCCTTGTACCTACGGGACCGCCTCTCCTGGTATGCCCCACGGAGAGCCTCAAGGTCCATAAATAACAACACCCTAGTGGTCTCTGGCCCTAAGGAAGTTAGATTGGCTTCAACCAGAGCCAGGGCCTTTTCAACTCTGGCTCCGGTCTGGTGGAACGCTCTGCCTCATGAGACCAGGGCCCTGCGGGATCTGATTTCTTTCCGCAGGGCCTGTAAGACAGAGTTGTTCCGCCTGGCCTTTGGCTTGCAGCCAATTTGATTCCCTCCCTCCCTCTCTTTTTTTTTCTTTTCCTTCTCCTCCTGCGATGAGGCTACATTTTAATATTTTAATGTTCTATTATTATTATTTTTTAATAAATATTTATTAGGGTTTTTTTTATAAAAGAGATACACAGATAATAAACAATATTACTTATATCATAACAAAATTTGATAACTTCTATGGACTTCCTCACGTCTCCTGCTCCCACTTACATCGTTAAAAAGTTTTTTCAAACAAATTATCATCTTGTTTACAATCTTATATCCACTCATTTAAATATAATCTAGCAATTCTCCAAAAGGTTTATATTTTCCTTAATCTCACTTATCATCAAGTTCCAGTCTAATTTGGTGGTGGCCAATTATTTATGATCAAGCAACCTTCTTAACATTCAACCAGATTACAATATTTTTGTAAATAAATCTTAAATTTCTTCCAATCTTCTTCAATCCTTTCTTCCCCCAGGTCTCGGATTCTGCCAGTCATCTCCGCCAATTGCATATAGTCCATCAGCTGCATCTGCCACTCTTCCAGTGTGGGTAGATCTTGAGTTTTCCAGTTCTTAGCGATGAGTATCCTTGCTGCCGTTGTTGCATACATAAAAAATGTTCGGTCCTTCTTTAACACCTTCTGGCCGACAATACCCTGGGGGAAGGCCTCTGGTTTCTTAGTGAAGGTATACCTAAATACCTTTTTCAACTCATTATATATCATTTCCCAGAAGGCCTTCACTTTTGGGCAAGTCCACCAGAGGTGAAAGAATGTTCCTTCATTTTCTTTACATTTCCAACATTTATTATCAGACAAATGGTATATTTTGGCAAGTTTAACTGGGGTCATGTACCATCTGTATATCATTTTCATTACGTTTTCCTTCAAAGCATTACATGCAGTGAAGTTCAGCCCAGTGGTCCACAACCTTTCCCAGTCCTCAAACATAATGTTATGCCCAATGTCCTGTGCCCACTTTATCATAGCCGATTTAACCATTTCGTCTTCTGTGTTCCATTTTAGCAGCAAGTTATACATTCTTGATAATACCTTAGTCTTTGGTTCTAACAATTCTGTTTCCAACTTCGATTTCTCCACCTGGAACCCTAACTTTTTGTCATTTTTAAAAACTTCTTTAATCTGAGCGTAGTGTAACCAGTCTCGCACTTTATCCTTCATTTTCTCCAAACTCTGCAATTTCCAATTGTCTCCATCTTTTCCCAATATTTCCCAATATTTTGGCCATTTGGCCTCCATATTGGGTCTTTTTCGGGCCTTAGCTTCCAGAGGTGAAAGCCACCTTGGAGTTTTGTTTTCCAATAAGTCTTTGTATTTTATCCAGACATTAAACACTGCTTTCCTGACAATATGGTTCTTAAAGGCCTTATTGCTCTTAACCTTATCATACCATAAGTATGCATGCCAACCAAAAGCATTATTAAAACCTTCCAAGTCCAGTACATCAGTGTCTTCAAGAAGTAGCCAGTCTTTTAGCCAGCAGAAAGCTGCGGCTTCATAGTACAACTTTAAGTCTGGCAGGGCAAAGCCCCCTCTTTCTTTCGCATCAGTTAATATCTTAAACTTAATTCTGGGCTTTTTGCCCTGCCAGACAAATTTAGAAATATCTCTCTGCCACTTCCGGAAGCACTCCGTCTTGTCCACAATTTGCAATGTTTGAAACAAAAACAACATCTTTGGCAATACATTCATCTTAATAGCAGCAATTCGGCCTAACAGAGAAAGCTTCAATTTTGTCCAACTGTCCAAGTCTCTCTTAATTTCAGACCAACATTTTTCATAATTATCCTTAAATAGACTCAGATTTTTTGCTGTTATGTTTACCCCTAGGTACTTTACTTTTTTAACCATAGTTAATTCTGTTTCTCTCTGAAACCGTTCTGACTCTGTATCTGTCAAGTTTTTTCCCAACACCTTAGTTTTCTGTTTATTTAGTTTGAATCCCGCCACCCGACCAAAGTCTTGAATCAGTTGTAATACTCTTTTCGTACTAGATTCTGGCTCCTGCAGGGTCAAAACTAGGTCATCTGCAAAAGCTTTAAGTTTATATTGTTTCGCTCCGACCTGAATCCCTTGCACCAACCGGTCCCCTCTGATCATATTCAAGAGCACCTCCAGAACCGAAATGAATAACAGAGGGGAAATCGGGCAGCCTTGTCGTGTTCCTTTTTCAATTTTAAACTCTTCTGTAACCACATTGTTAACTATCAGTTTTGCCTTTTGTTCTGAATATATTGCATTAATCCCATTCTCAAAACCCCGTCCCACTCCCATTTCTTTTAAATTTCCCTTCATAAATTTCCAAGAGATATTATCAAAGGCCTTCTCCGCGTCTATAAAGATTAACACTGCTTTTGTATTTATGTCTGTTTGCAAAAGTTCCAAAATGTCAATAATGTTCCTTGTGTTAGCAAACATGTGTCTACCTGGGAGAAAGCCTGCCTGGTCTTTATGAATTACTTCATTTAAAACTCTTTTAAGTCTGCTTGCCAAAACGTCAGCAAATATTTTGTAATCCACATTTAAAAGGGAGATGGGACGATAGTTCTTGAGTTGTGTCTTTTCAGTTTCTGATTTTGGTATCAATGTGATAAAAGCTTCTTTCCACGATTCCGGCGCCTTCTTTCCCTCCATAATTTCATTACTGACCTCCGTCAATGATTGTATCAAATAGTCTCTTAGTGTCTTATAATACTTGGAGGTCAGGCCATCTGGCCCTGGAGATTTGCCCAATTTCATATTCTGAATGGCTTGTTCGATCTCTTGTCGTGTTATTTTGCTGTTCAGGAGTGATCTGTTTTCTTGTGACAGTTTTTTAAGTCCATTTTTTTCCAAAAATTGTTTAATCTCAACTTGATCCTGCGGCCCTTGAGTGTATAATTTTTTAAAATATTTCTGAAAACACTTTCTAATCTCCACGGGGTTCTGAATGTTTCTTCCTTCAATTTCCAGGTTTGTGACTATATTTAATTTTTGTCTCTTCTTCAACTGCCAAGCCAGCAGTTTCCCACATTTGTTTGCCGATTCAAAAGTTTTTTGTTTCATTAATTTAATCTTCCACTCTATTTCCTGGTTTATCAGTTTAGAATATTGTGCCTGATGGAGTTTAATTTCTCTCAGAATCGGCTGTGACTTCGGATTTAGTCTTAACTTCTTCTCTAACTCTTTAATTTTTTCCAAGATCTTGTCTTTCCTCTCATTTTGTGTTCTTTTCTTTACGGCATTCTGTTGTATCAAGAACCCCCTCATCACGGCTTTGCTTGCGTCCCAAATAATTCTTTTTTCCACCATAGTGTTCATATTTATCTCAAAGTAGTCCTTCAAAACTTTTTGGGCCTTCTTAATGATCTCCTGATCTCTAAACAAATTGTCATTCATCTTCCATCTAAAGGAACCGGTTGGTAATAATGTCATGTCCATTTTCAGTGCATTATGGTCGGAGCAGGTCTTTGGGCAGATTTCCACTTTCCTGACCTTGGGTGCCAGACCTCTAGTTATCCATATTTGGTCGATTCTTGTCCAAGTCAGCTGAGCTTCAGAGAAAAATGTTCCTTCTTTTCCCAAGGGGTTCTTCGTTCTCCAGATGTCAATCCAATCCATATTGTCTGTCATTTCAAAGAAGGTCTTTGGTAGTCTGCCATCTTTCGTGACATTTTGGCTTTGTGACTTATCCATGTTAGTTGATACGACTCCATTCATATCTCCCATCATAATAATGTTGTCATAGTCCAGATACTCCAGCATAGTCTCATGCAGCTTCTTATAAAATTCCGATTTCCCTTCATTTGGTGCATAAATTCCTAATAGCAAAATCTTCTCTCCTTGATGTTGTATTTCGATTGACAAAATTCTTCCATGTTCATCTTTGAATAAGAATTTAGGTGACAGGCTCTCTTTTGCATATATCACCACGCCTCTCTTCTTTACTGTGTCTGAAGATATAAATTCCTGACCAAGTCTTTTGTTTATTAACACTTTTCTATGGAGCCTAGTCACATGTGTTTCTTGTAAGCAAATAATGTCCAATTGTTCCTTTTTTAATATATGAAAAATTTTCCTCCTTTTTTCCGGAATATTACAGCCATTTATATTCCAACTCAAAAGTTGCAGAGACATCCTGAATAAATCTAGTTATTTTTCTGGGGGTGGTACCTTATTCACTGGGTCTTCAGAATCCAAAGGTGCAGGTGCCTCTGGTGCTCCAGGCCCCGGGGGTAATCCGAGTCCTTTTTGAAGGTCCTCTCCGTACGCGTTCAGAAATTTATCTCTGTCTTCCAATGTTCTAATTTTAATCTTCTTCCCTCTAAAAGTAAAAGATAATCCTTGAGGAAAGTCCCACCTGAAGATGATTGAATTACTCCTCAGCAGTCTTGCTAGTTCCAAGTACTCAGATCTAAGATCCAAAAGTTGTTTAGGAATGTCCTTGTAAATTTCAATTCTTTTGTCCAAAATGTCCAGTGACTTTCCGTAATGCAGGCCCAAAATCTTGTCCCTTTCCTCCTTTGATCTCAATGTTATCAAACAATCTCTGGGTTTGTCTTTCTTTATAAGTCTTCCAAGCCTGAAAGCTGATACAATTTTAAAGTCTCTTTCCTCTAAGTTCCAGGACTTGGAAAATATTTTGGTCAGAAACTCAGCTAAGTTGTCTTCTTCCACTTCTGGTACCGACCTTATCCTTAAGTTAGTCTCCCTGTTCCGCAATTCAATCATAGAAGGTAGGTCTGGTGTTCACCTACTTGTTTACTGAGTGGTCTTACCTCTTTTTCTAACTTTCCAAGTCTTTGGCTGGTATCCTCAGCCAGTTTCCGATTTTCACCTGCAGCCTCCTTCAATTTTCCAATTGCTTGTGCATTCTGTGCCACTTGTCCAGTTAATCTATTTAAGCATTCTGTGTTTTGGTCAATTTTAAATGTTTGCTCATCGGCTTTTTTATCCAAAGATTCCACTCTCTTATCCAAAGATTCCAATTTTTCATAGATTTTCTCTAAAATAGAAACAGTTGCTCCTGAGGCCATATCTTCCAATTGTGGTTCCTCAGTTTCTCCTTCCCCTGCCCGTGGCAGAGAAACAGCTTCTTCCTCAGAAAGCAAAATAGGCACAGACGATCTACGTGACTGTAAGGCTGAGGCTAAGGTTGTTTGTCTAGGCTCCTTTTCTTTAGACTCCTTTTTTCTTGCACCACTCATTCCAAAGTTATCTAAAAGTCAAGGTCAAGCTGAGTTATTCCCATGAGAAAGAGACGGCCCAGATGGTGACAGTCAAACAGGAGGCCGGGAAAGAGAAAGTAAAACAATGCCACTGCTGTAAATCCCAGTACCTCTAGGGGGAACTTAAAATGTCTTTCGGGAAGAGATCAGTTCCAGTAAAGTTCATAAATCAGAATTGATGTCCAGGAACCTTCAAATAATAAGTTTTAGCAGAGTTGGTATTAAAAGAACACAATGTCTCAAACAGCGCTTGCTGGTATTCCAAATGGTGCCTCAAAGTAACAAATCCAAACCCCCTCAGATTGTTTCCAAGTTTATATTCAAAATATCCAGATCTGCAGACTGACTGCTACAGTTACTCAAGCAGTTCCAGCACCTGGGTTTCTTACTTAAATTGTAATTCCAATAGAAGAAGATATCACAGTCCAAATCAAAAACATAAAATCCAATGCTTACAGTCCTTATTCTGCTTCAAATGAAATTCAGTGGGTGCTCAGATCCATTAGGTTAAAAGTTTACTCTATGCCTCCACTCCTCCTGCTCTTTGCTTTGAAGTTCAATAGCAGCGGAAGACGGACTTCCTTTTTTTTCGTCACTCCGCTTTCAGCCAAATTCAGTAACTTTTAAGTCTTTAGATTTTTTTTAAAAGTCCATATTACTCACGGGTTGTTGCTTTCCGGAACAAAAATTTCAGGAAGAAAGGTCAGCGCTCACCGGCAACAGCTACGCGGCTTCGCTCCGTTGATTGCGGAACGACCCTCAGCGCCACTACCCCCTCCGCGATCCGGAGCCCCTTACGGAGTTCCTTCAACGTTTTGGGGACCGCTCCTGGCGCCCGCCGGGTCCCAAGACCACAGGCTTCTGCCGCCTGTGGTTTTCCGATGTGGGTCTCCGCTTCGCCGTAGCGGACGACCCGTTTTCAGCTGAGCTTCCCTCTCCCGATTAGAAGAGGGCAGCCATTACCGTTCGCGCCACCTCCGGAAGTCCCTAATGTTCCATTATTTTAATGTATTTTATTTTTGTTTTTAAGTTGTAATCATTCATCTTGTTTTTATTATTGCTTGTAAGCCGCTCTGAGCCCGGCCTTGGCTGGGGAGGGCGGGGTATAAATAAATAAAAATTATTATTATTATTAACAATAGGATTCAGAATGCAGCAGTTTGATTGGTCTAGAACAATAGGATCCATTATTCAGTAGTCTGATTGGTCTGCAGGAGCCACCCAATCCAGCTCCAGGTGGAAGTGAATCCGCAACCTGATTGGCCTACAGGAGAATCCCGGAATTAGCCAATCATGTGGGGCCCATTGTGTAAATAATATATATAAAGCAGACGTTTGGGAGGAACTTCCATTCCTAGCTACTATGAGCTGAATAAAGAGCATGAAATCCACACTCGACTCTGAGTATATTTCAGTAGATTTGTTTGAATCTCTACAAAATGACTAATCCAATCTGGCTTGCCTAGATGGTTTTTTCCTGGTGTCCCCTTTTCTCTCTCTTAAAATACAATAAAGACTCACAAGTCTGTCTTTAAAAGTATAGCGATAAGTTTATTCACAAGTTGTTCACAGTGCACATCCTAGAAGGCAGGCTTTAAGCTTCAGTCTGCAAACATAGAACGTGGCTTACATCCTTTGTGACGATGGGCCCAAGTGCTGCTGGCTGAGAGCCAGCAGACAACAAAATGGTTGCGAGAATGAACTGAGAGTTAACTGAGACAAGATGACTGCATGACTTGCCCTTTTATAGAATCATGCCCATCTGCTGAGTCACTTACAGGGGGAGCAGGAAGTTCAACACCCGCCTGACAGTGTCCACTCTATGAAGCAAAGCATGTTGTATTTGACTGTACTGATGTATTACATCCCACACCATATCCCATAACCTCTGCACAGTTACATAGGTAGCTCTTTAATGTGTGGAATGGGCCACCAAGGCAAGGAAAGAAAAATCTGCCTCCAATAGAAGTGCACCACCTGTTCATCTAAGTCACTCTAAGCTGGGTAAACATTGCATGGCCAGGTGGCGACCTTCACAGGGACAACCAGAAAGGAATAATGACTCATGACGTGTTATGGAATGGAAATTTGGCCACAACTTTATTAACCTTTCAAATATAGGAAGCCTTGGCTTAGGCATTGGGCAAGTATCCCTCCCAGCCCTCCAGCCGGGAGAACTAGGGCTCCTCAGTGTAAATGGGATATGGGGGTTCCCCACAAGACACATGTGTATGCAGGCAGCCCACCCCATATCCCCTCATGCAGGGTAGTTCACTGACAGTCTTTCAGTGTATGACCAGTGACACCCTCATGATGTCAAGCCCCCTTCCCAATCTCAATGTCAAGTTAGCGCCCAGGGAAGATGGGGAGCCAAGAGACTCTTCAAAGGGACGTGGGCTAAATTGCAGCAACGCTACAAAGTGAAAGGTAGCTGCAAGCCCATTGCCTCTTTAAGCCCAGCTTAAGGAACAATCTGTGATGGGTTAATTG
This sequence comes from Podarcis gaigeae, assembly GCF_964106915.1. Taxonomy (NCBI): domain Eukaryota; kingdom Metazoa; phylum Chordata; class Lepidosauria; order Squamata; family Lacertidae; genus Podarcis; species Podarcis gaigeae. The sequence goes on along the minus strand of NC_139689.1, from coordinate 8,154,024 downwards.
CTTCCATAAAGAAAAGGGGGGAAAGGGCATAAAAAGTCTGGCTTGAAAATTCATTTTATGCACACCAACCCCTCTCGCTCTCAAAGCTTCCAAGGTAGCTGCCTGAAGCCTCCAGAGCGCAGCGGGGACTCCCGCCGCACTCCGGAGGCTTCGGGTTGCCTTCACTGAAGGCAACTGAACGCACTTAACGTACCTTGTTTTAGAGGGGGAGAACAAGAAAAAAAACTTTATCCCCTCCGCTTTCTGTCCCATCCCCAAATATGGTAGTCATGACCCAACCGGGCACTGTGTTGATATGGAGCTGCCACACATTCTTATCCTCCTAATTTTTCTCAATAAATTCTTCTGGCATTATTTGCTTCAGAGATTCCCTCCTTCACTTTACCGTTTGCCAGTGGTGGTCTAGTGAAGACATTGTGACTGAACTCTGTCACATTATGCTTCCTCTATCACTAGCTAATACCAGGGAGGTTTGGAGCACTATGACCACATCACGTCATTAAATTATTGGTTGGGCTCAGACCCAGAACACCCTTAAAGAAAGGATAAGAACATAAGAATAATTTTTTGAATCAGCCAGCAGCCCATCTGTTCCATCATGCTTTTCTTATAGTGGCTAATTAGGTGCCTATGGGGCAGCTTGCAAACACCACACCTGCCGTTCCCAACACCTAGTACAGTCATACCTTGGATCTCAAACACTAATTTGAGATGGAACGACAAACTTCTTAAACTTCCCAGGGCAGGATTTTTTTTTTAAGTCATCAGCAAGGGTTTTTCAAATTTAATCATGCTACCCTCCCCAACAACAAAAAAAACAACCACCCTTATTTCACCACCAGTAAGCCTTGTTGCACACTCATTTCCAACGTAGCCCAGCCAGCATAACCAATGGCCCATCAATGAGAATGGAATATATAGTTCAATAAGACCTGAAAGGCCACCCCTGCCGCTCCTGGCCTCAGAGCTGCCCCCTTCCTGCCCTAAAGAGAGGTGCCTCCTCACACAGCCCCACAGGGGCCTGGGAAGAAGATGTCCCCAGACTTGGTGGCCCAACGGAGACTGGCCAAGGGTGATAGTGAGGCCAGCATCTTACCCAGGGAGCAGCAATGGCAGCAGTGGGCCCTGCCGGGCCTGCATAGAAGAAAGGCTCTCCTTCAGGACTGGGCATTCAGCTTCCAGGCAGGTATTGCATACAGCAAGCGCAGTAAAAGCCAGCATGGTGCCTGCCTGCCCAGCTTCCCACTTGTCTGTCCATTCCCAACATCAATGGCTGGCAGACTGGCCAGCTTGGCTACTCACCCGCTTGCTTGCTTGCTTGCTTGCTTGCTTGCTTGCTTGCTTGCTTGCTTATTTCAAGGCCGCCTCACCTCCTGGCAACCGTTCAAATATAGGAAGCCTTGGCTTAGGCATTGGGCATGTATCCCTCCCAGCCCCCCAGCCAGGGGAACTAGGGCTCCTCAGTGTAAATGGGATATGTGGCTGCCCCGCAAGACACATGTGTACGCAGGCAGCCCACCCCATATCCCCTCATGCAGGGTAGTTCACTGACAATCTTTCAGTGTATTGCCAGTGACACCCTCATGATGTCACGCCCCCTTCCCAATCTCAATGTCAAGTTAGCGCCCAGGGAAGATGGGGAGCCAAGTGACTCTTCAAAGGGACGTGGGCTAAATTGCAGCTACGCTACAAAGTGAAAGGTAGCTGCAAGCCCATTGCCTCTTTAAGACCAGCTTAAGGAAGAATCTGAGATGGGTTAATTGCTTCCATAAAGCAAAAAACAAAAAACAAAACATGCACAAAAAGCCTGACTTGAAAATTCATTTTATGTGAATGGTAGTGTGGTGGTGTTGTTGTTTAGTCGTTTAGTCGTGTCCGACTCTTCATGACCCCATGGACCAGAGCACGCCAGGCACCTCTGTCTTCCACTGCCTCCCGCAGTTTAGTCAAACAAATGCTAATGAACAAAAAACATGGAGTAGCTAGCATGAAACGTCTGTTTCCAAATACTTCCTTCATCAGTCTATTGCTGTAAAGCTGTCAGGGGCTGGCCAGCGTTGCATGCCAGAGACTGGTCTGACTCTGACCAGGAAGAAAGACAGTCCCAGACAGAGCAGCCTTTAACAGAGGAGGAAGAGAAGAACTGGGGGACCCTTCCTTCAAGATTCCCAGTAACAGGGAGAATAGCAGATTCAGAAGTATCACAGTTGGAGGTTGAGGGAAATAGACAGCCCTGATAACTTTGCTAGGTAACCAGGAGGGAGGGAGCGTCTGGAAGGCTCTGCCTCTGAGAGCAGCAGGTGATGCTGCTCCTTCCCCTCGGATTAGGAGGCAGGAAAGGGTTAAGGAGCAAGGGAAGCACAGGGGCAGGATGATGGGGAACTGGCGCTTAGTGCTGCGGAAGGGCAGGAGACTCAGACTGAGCAACTGATGTCTTGAGAGAAGTTGGCTCGATGCCACTCTCTCTGTGTTATTGTAAAAAAAATGGACTATAAACCTGTTGGAGGCTCATTAATTCTTATCAGAAGCTTCCATACATGCCTGCAGACCTGACAAAAGCCAAACACACAATAAATATTGCTGTCTGTTCAATATACGATCTGTAAACATTTTTAAAACCATGAGCCCCTGCTCAAATAAATAATCAATTCCATCAATACAAAAAAAGTTGTATTGTAAATATTGAACATAGATTACCGCCAAGGGAACCTTATATATAAAGGTACTGTTCAAAAACAATGATTCCTTCAGGTCTAAATTCACATCTTGACCTGAGTTCTTATATTTAAAGGTTGTTTAATCAGCTTAACCCCTTTTATGGGCATTTCTATCGTAACATTTAGCTAAGCAGAATTTGGAAACATTTCAAGTATGATTGGTTACAGCATACCTTTAAGGTGTGTTTCAGGTATAACCAACAGACTTTGTGTTCTGGTATAACTCTGATACAAGAGAATTTCATATTAAGATCAGGGCACCAGAAAATATTTTTTCAGTGAGGCTCATTTGATAATAAGATTGTGAGCAACAATTATTTATCATTTCAAGTGACCTAATTGTGGCAGTAGTAGTTTTTGGAGTATTTTTGATACAACGTATGTTGGAAAGACGTGCTATAGGCTCGCTACTCCATCTATCTTTTACTCAATAACATTTGATGCTGAATACACTGCCATTCCCATAAATTAAATTTTAAAATCAGCCTTTCCATGTACGTTTTGTTATTTTGCTTTTGCTTATATATACACGCCATGTTTTTTGTGTTTAATTGCTTTCAAGGCAGCCTCAGAAAATTCAGGAGACGTGTATGTTATTCCTTTCTCACTAATGAGTCTAGTCACAAGGCAGCGGAGGTGTAAGGTCAGAGTGTTCCTTCTCTGTTTTGCTAATTCTGCATCTTGTCCTCTAAAGAAGATTGGGATACTCATTCCCAAGGGAAAGAGCCCTTGGTTCCAAAACAAATATTGCTTTATTAATATTTGATACCAATCTAGTAGAGTTTGCATGCAGCAGAGCAAAAGGCAATGAACAGTCCAAGGATCATCCCATTCTTTGCCAGATGCCAAGTCACAATGATCGTCAGACACTGGTCACAAGACTTTCATGTGCAAGAAAAGGGTACACGTCTCGCACGTACACCAGGTCTACCGGCAATTGAAAAGCTCAACCTGTTCTCCAAGCCCTTCACAAAAAGGAAAGCAATGAGGGGACTAATAAAAATCAAGGCACATTGCCTTCCTTTGCATTTTCTGGTATCTTAAATTTGCACTTAAGTCAGTAATAATGTACCACGCCGTTTATTTCCAGAGAAGCCGCCCTGTTTGCAGCATCAACAAAGAGCCTTGGGACGCTTTAAAAACGCAACACATTCCTACGTTTAACCAGAACAAAATCCCATTACAGTGGTACCTTGGGTTAAGTACTTAATTGGTTCCGGATGTCCGTTCTTAACCCGAGGTACTTTTTCTGGGTTAGCAGATTCTGTAACCTGAAGCGTACGTAACCTGAAGCATATGTACCTTGAGGTACCACTGTAATGCATTAATACATGAGCATTTGCTTACTTTTTACACACCATTGCTGCCTAAAGGAAGCAGAAGAGGAGAGAGAAAGAGAAAATGAACTGTTTGCTCCCCACTGATGAAGAGACACTGTGTCTCACGCCCTTTCCCTACATATCCACCCTCTCCTTCTTTGAGCCTTCTCTTTAAGCCAGAGGTTTTCAACTTTTCTGAGTCCATGGCTCCCTTGACCAACTGCATGCTTTCTGCAGCACCCCTGTGGGGCTCAGAAGCCCATTTATGTCACCCTTGCCTGCAGAGCTGGCAGCTTCTCACCCTTTTCCACACACCCTCCCTGGTGGAGGGTTCCCTCAGTCTCCTCTCCTATCTCCTCTCCTTGGAGGTAGCCGCTGCTGCCGCTCCTGGTCTCAGAGCTGCCCCCTTCCTGCCCTAAAGAGAGGTGTCTCCTCACAACAGCCCCACGGGGGCCTGGGAAGAAGATGTCCCCAGACTTGGTGGCCCAAGGGAGACTGGCGAGGCATCTTACCCAGGGAGCAGCAATGGCAGCAGTGGGCCCTGCCAGGCCTGCATGGAAGAAAGGCTCCCCTTCAGCACTGGGCACTCAGATTCCTGTTCACCTGGCGCCATCATAATACACCTTTAGGTGCCTGGCAAAAATGTCCTCTTTAACCAGACGTTTGGTTGAAAAAGGATGGAGAGTTTCCTTGTTCTCTGTCTCTCTGCAAGCAACCTTGGGTGGGTCTCCCTAACTGATGGCCTCTGCTTGCTCTACATGAGCGATTTGGTGGGCGGGGGAGGGCACACACACCTACATGGTCTAAGGAGGGTGAGAGGCACCCATTGCTTAAGGCATTGGTTCTCAACCAGTGTGTCGTGGCACCCTGAGGTGCCTTGAATTGTGGTTAGGGCGCTGGCCCCTGGCCTCTTGAGTGAGATGGGCGCACAACCCCAGAGTCTGTCAAGACTGGCCCGTACGGGTAGGGGTACCTTTACCTTTACCTTTATGCTGGAAAGATGTGCTATAGGCTCGCTACTCCATCTATCTTTTACTCAATAACATTTGATGCTGAATACACTGCCATTCCCATAAATTAAATTTTAAAATCAGCCTTTCCATGTACATTTTGTTATTTTGCTTTAGCTTATGCATACACGCCATGTTTTTGTGTTTAATTGCTTTCAAGGCAGCCTCAGAAAATTCAGGAGACGTGTATGTTATTCCTTTCTCACAAATGAGTCTAGTCACAAGGCAGCGGAGTTGTAAGGTCAGAGTGTTCCTTCTCTGTTTTGCTAATTCTGCATCTTGTCCTCTAAAGAAGATTGGGATAGTCATTTCCAAGGGAAAGAGCCCTTGGTTCCAAAACAAATATTGCTTTATTAATATTTGATACCAATCTAGTAGAGTTTGCATGCAGCAGAGCAAAAGGCAATGAACAGTCCAAGGATCATCTCATTCTTTGCCAGATACCAAGTCACAATGATCTTCAGACACTGGTCACAAGACTTGCATGTGCAAGAAAAGGGTACACGTCTCGCACGTACACCTGGTCTACCGGCAGTAAAAAACCTCAACCTGTTCTCCAAGCCCTTCACAAAAAGGAAAGCAATGAGGGGACTAATAAAAATCAAGGCACATTGCCTTCCTTTGCATTTTCTGGTATCTTAAATTTGCAGTTAAGTCAGTAATAATGTACTACGCCATTTATTTCCAGAGAAGTCACCCTGTTTGCAGCATCAACAAAGAGCCTTGGGACGCTTTGAAAACGCAACACATTCCTACGTTTAACCAGAAAAAAATCCCATTAAAGTGGTACCTCGGGTTAAGTACTTAATTCGTTCCGGATGTTCGTTCTTAACCTGAAGCTGTTCTTCACCTGAAGCACCACTTTAGCTAATGGAACCACCCACTGCTGCCGTGCCGCCGGAGCACGATTTCTGTTCTCATCCTGAAGCAAGGTTCTTAAGCTGAGGTACTATTTCTGGGTTAGCAGAGTCTGTAATCTGAAGCGTATCTAACCCGAGGTACAACTGTAATGCATTAATACATGAGCATTTGCTTACTTTTTACACACCATTGCTGGCTAAAGGAAGCAGAAGAGGAGAGAGAAAGAGAAAATGTATTGTTTGCTCCCCAATGATGAAGAGACACTGTGTCTCACACCCTTTCCCTACACATCCACCCTCTCCTTCTTTAAGCCTTCTCTTTAAGCCAGAGGTTTTCAACTTTCCTGAGTCCATGGCTCCCTTGACCAACTGCATGCTTTCTGCAGCATCCCTGTGGGGCTCAGAACCCCATTTATGTCACCCTTGCCTGCAGAGCTGGCAGATTCTCACCCTTTTCCACACACCCTCCCTGGTGGAGGGTTCCCTCAGTCTCCTCTCCTATCTCCTCTCCTTGGGAGAACTCTGGGTAGCCGCTGCTTCCGCTCCTGGTCTCAGAGCTGCCCCCTTCCTGCCCTAAAGAGAGGTGTCTCCTCACAACAGCCCCACGGGGGCCTGGGAAGAAGATGTCCCCAGACTTGGTGGCCCAAGGGAGACTGGCGAGGCATCTTACCCAGGGAGCAGCAATGGCAGCAGTGGGCCCTGCCAGGCCTGCATGGAAGAAAGGCTCCCCTTCAGCACTGGGCACTCAGATTCCTGTTCACCTGGCGCCATCATAATACACCTTTAGGCGCCTGGCAAAAATGTCCTCTTTAACCAGACGTTTGGTTGAAAAAGGATGGAGAGTTTCCTTGTTCTCTGTCTCTCTGCAAGCAACCTTGGGTGGGTCTCCCTAACCGCGGGCAACCCTGGCCTCTGTCCCTCTTTCCTTCCCTCCCCCCTATGATGTCCTCTCACATCTATGACTCTCAAAGGCTTGCACAGCTGTGGTAAGAAGATCTGGTCCCACATTATAGGATACAGTGTGAATGGCATGTAGGCTACCAGGCCTGCTTACTGTACATAGCACCCCGGAAGACTTTGGTGAGATACTTTCCCACTCAATCCCTGTAACTCCACACAGACAATCCAAGAAGAGGCTATTCTGTGAGGTTCTCAGAAAGTCCTTCTAGAAACTTGAGTGTAATTGGGATTTGTGGGAAATCCCAATAGCTATTGGGAAGTTCTATTGTTATTATTTCAATTTGTACACCTCCCTTCATCTGGAGATCATAGGCAGTTCAGAACATAAAGGTACAACATGAGAACACAAAATACATAATCCTCTTCCCTGACCTTCGTTAGAGGACAAGATGCAGAATTAGCAAAATGGAGAAGGAACACTCTGACCTGAAACCTCTGCTGCCTTGTGGCCACTGCTTTCCCTCCCTTAAAAAAATGTTTAGGGGTTCTCTCAGTTTGACTCAAGAAAATCACGATTTTATAGTTCAAATCGGGGAAAATAAATATAGTAAATGGACAAAAGTACAAAGATTCACAAAATGTTTAGGGGTATGTGTACCCCTGTGTCCCCCAGAAAAGAGCACTGCTTGTGGCTATACTCAATACTGAAAGGTTTGGGCAGTAAAACCCAAGGAATAACATACACCCTATCTGCCCCAAATTTTCTGAAACTGCCATAGAAGCAATTAACCCACCATGGATTCTTCCTTTGCCCTGAAACATCCCAATTTAAGCTGCTCTTAAATGGGTAATGGGCTTGCAGCTACCTTGCACTTTTAGTGTAGCTGAAATTTTGCCCATGTCCCTTTTAAGAGTCACTTGGCTCCCCATCTTCCATAGGTGCCCACCAGTCATTGAGTTTGGGAAGGGGGTTGGTGTCACAACACACTGGTAGGAGCTAGGGGCTGTGAATGAACTGCTTCTATGAAAGCACCAGCCAGATGCAGTGCAAGGTCTACGACTCTCTGCTGGACCTTCCTGTGAACCTGCAGGTGGCCCACACCCTTGTGGTGGTTTCTGTGGTCATTCCATCCTGGGCCTCCTTGTTGCCATCTCCAGAGCTGGGTGCACTAACTGCATGGAGGACCCAGAGGCCAAAGGGAAAGTCTCAGACCTTGGGAGCGGCTGGCTCTGCTTCTGTCCATCTCTTGGTCTGCCAGCACCATCATCAGTAAAAAATTTAATCGGGCAACAGCTTTTTTCTCCTGCCTTGCCCCACCCTCCAACCCTAAAAGCCTTTCCCAGACCCTGAATTTGAGAATAGCAGAAGCATCTGGGAAGAGAAAAGAGGAATTCAGAGATATTATTTTTAGAAAGGGTTTTGTAAGTTGCATGTCCTTTGAGGAACATTTTATCCTTTTGCATGGTCTGTGGTTAGTTTTGTGATGGTTGTTGTTGTTGTTGTTAAGATTTCTATACTCCCCTATACTCGAAGGTCTTGGTGGTTCACAGGATAAAATCACAATAGAAAAACACCAAATACATAAGCAAAATGAAAATGAAAATAACCTTATAATCCCACCAGAACACGTTTTAAAGGGACATTGGATAGCAACCAACCAAAGATCTGGTTAAAGAGGAACATTTTTGCCTGGTGCCTCCATGTGTATAATGGAGGGCCATTAACAACACAAGAAAACTCCTTTCCCCCCTGCCCTGAGATGTGAACAGAGGCAGGGATTTCAGGTGATGGGGTGGGGTGTTTGAGGGGACAGGACAAGGCAGTTTTTGAGCAAGGTTTGCTGGGAAGAAGCGGCAGGACAGGCTGAAGGATGCCTGCACTGCCGCCCCATGAAATGACCATGCTGTAAGATTTGTACTCCCACCATGCAGACAGGAGGTGTAAATAGGTGAATAAACCATATTTCTTAAACCGACAATAGTCTCTACTGCGTTTTCTATTCCTCCAAAGGGACACAGACCCTGTTTCAGTGCCAGGGACCCCATGGGTTCTTGTCGCCACTCGGCAAAGAGAAGGGCAGGCATTCAACTTTTGTAACAATATTTTAGGTCACACCATAGATTTGTATAACAGCATTACAATATTGGCTGTTTTATTTTCAGTTCTTTTCCTAATGTGGCTGCAGAGATCTGTTTTAAATGAAGGGGTTCCCAGCAACCAGTCTTCTTAACCCCAATCCGGTTCTTCAAGCTGCAATGCATGGAGTCAGGACACAGGATGTGGGCTTGTATACAGGGGTGCCATCTTGCCCTCAGGATTGTGGGTGCCCACAGCCGTAACATGGAGGGGCAACATCACACGCATACCCCTGCACATAGTGCTCATTGACTTTGTGGGTGCCCAGTCCCTGCAAATTACATTATTGTGGGTGCCCAAGCACCCACGGGCCCCTGGAGTTGGATCCTATCCTTGTATATTTCCTTCTCATTCTTGCTGGTGCTATTGTGATACACCACACAGGGCCATACCCATGTATTTTTACAGGTTTCCAATTAGTGTCATTTTTTGAATTTGAGCCAGAACACAATTCTGCCATATTTGTCGGTGAGAAGATGGGAAGGAGGAGATTTTTTCAGCAGGAGGGAAATGCCAGTGAAATGGAGGATCTTGTAGCGGAAGCAGATGGAGGGAGGGGTTACCAGCTGGCTGCATAATCTACACAGAAGTGGGCTTTTGTGCTACCCTGGTGGATGGCCGTGGCCTATGAACATGGCTCTAGAGTAGAACTTGGTTCAAAGGACAGCAGCCACGTAAAGACAAACAGGATTGAAGTGACACTCTGGGGGTCATGGAAAGCAGGGCAGGGAACATTGCAATATCACATGCTGCTGATTGTAGCAGCTGCCAGAGGGCAGGCAAGAGGAGGGGAGACTGCCACCAGCAAGGCCCAGCCCTGTGTGGGATGCACCAGCTCTGAGGGGCAGGCGGAGGGTAGGGCCGGCCTGGGTGGGACGAAAGGAGGACTGGAGCTTGTTTAATCTTGCCCCTTTCTTAAAAAAATATTTATTGCTTTGTTTGTGTTTGTCTGTGTAAATTTACCAAAGAATAAAATAGAACAAAATGGGGACTAAGGTTTTTGGTCAGGGCGGTGGAGGGACTGTGTGTGCGATGTCCAGTGACTGCATAAAATCACATGATCCAACTTTGAATGTATTGTTATAGATTTAGTGGTGGCATCAGTGGCGTAGCGTGGGTTGTCAGCACCCGGGGCAAGGCATGTAATTTGCACCCCCTAACCCGTGGATTAACGCCCCCTAACCCTAACTCCAGATGTTGCGCCCGGTGCAGCCGGCCCCCCCTGCCCCCATGCTACGCCACTGGGTGGCATAGCTGTCAACATTTCCCTTTTCTTGTGAGGAATCCTATTCGAAATAAGGAAATTTCCCTTAAAAAAAGGGAAACGTTGACAGCTATGAGTGGTGGGGATCCCCCTAAACCCAAGAAATGAAGAAATGCTAGGATCCTGGGACCATTTCCCTTCTCTCTTTACATTTTGGGGTGGGGGGAGTATGAGAGAAAAGGAGAGGCAACAGTGATTAAGTTTAGACATAACTGATGGACAACAATTGGTATTGGTGATTTTAAATTGCTGCATAGGTTGGGTTTGAAAAACAATATTGGCTTAAAACCTCCCGTATCTTATAGTGTAACCTCTGCACAGTTGCCCCTGAATTAGCTATTTGTTGTTGTTGTTTAGTCATGTCCAACTTTTGTGACCCCGTGGACCAGAGCATTCCAGGCACTCCTGTCTTCCACTGCCTCCCGCAGTTTGGTCAAACTCATGTTGGTAGCTGTGAGAACACCCTAAATTAGCTATTTAGGGAGGTCTTGAAATGTGTGGACTGGGCCACCAGGGCAAGCGTCTGAACCTTCATCTGATAGGAAATGTTTTGCAGGAGTGGGCAACAGATAAAAAATGTGCCATTGAGGAGGGTCATATGGCGGAGTGAGTGAGAGTGAGAAATGTCCTTATTTTCAAATGAGGAATGTGGGAGAGTATACATACAGTGTACTCTGCCTCCCCATTTTATCCTCAAAAAACCCTGGTGAGGTGGGTTATGTGGATAGACAGTGACTAGCCAAAAGCATCTCAGCTAGCTATGTAGCTCCTTAATGTGTGGACTGGACCACCACAGCAAGGAAATGAAAATCTGTCTCCAACAGAACTGCACCACCTGTTCATCTAGGTCAACTGATGCTGGGTAAACATGATCAACAGGCAGAAGACCTTGGTCAGCAAAAGGAATTGTTGTCACTCCACTCACCTTTTTTTTTTATAGGACATGCTCGGCTGGGGGGGGGACACAGAAAAATCTGTGCTCGGGGAGAGTCTAAACCCTGGTGTGGAAGGATAGGCTAAGAGACAGTGACTAGCCAAAAGCCCCCCTGTGAACTTCATGGTTATGTGCTAAACACACTTTAGTTCTACAATAATCAAACTTCAACACGATTTTGCAGGGAGATTAATTCATTCCCCACTTCTTTCCAAAACCCACCCACCACCTCAATCAAGTGATCACATCATGAAATATCTGTGAATTTTCTCACTTTTATTCAGCCTTAGGCCAAACATGGATACATGGAAATTATTTAATCTGGGATAGGCTGAAGAGGTTGTGATGCTGAGGGTGGGGTTTGCATCATTTTTCACCCTGGGATTTGCCCTCAGGCCTCTGGGTGGGCTCCACAGTGCCTGCTGTGCGGGTAAACGTACAGGAGTATGAAGTCCCCTTGTTCCAGTCAGAGTAGGGGATTACCACCTGGCTGAGGGCCAAGAGGGAATCCTTGATGCTGCCCTTCAAGACTCGGGGATTCACATGGTGACCTTCAAGGAGGGCATTCTTCACCCACTGGACAGAAACTTCACTTGCATTGAGCCCTATGACCATGCCGGTGAGGATTGTCTGTGCTCGCTGAAGGCTGCGTTCTTTATGGTTGGCAGGGGAAAGTATGAGAGAAACAGGCAACAGCTATTAATTTTAGACATAACTGATGCACAACATTTATGACACCATTTAGTGCTGATTATTTTCTGCTGGATTCTCTGACAAACATTTTTAATCTGTAGATAGAGAGTGTAAATCCTTAATGAAAGCTTTAAGGAGCAAAGGGGATTTAACTGAAGTTCTTGTGTGTGTGGACCTGAGTAGGAAGATCTGTGGCACATACATGGGGCTTCCTTGAGCTGGATGAGGACACAGTGGGATAGTGGAGATTCCAAGAATATTTACACAGCTCCTTTCCCCAACATATATAACGAAAGCGCCCAGCACAAAAAGCATCCCAGTCTTCCCAGAGAAGGTATTGGTGTATAGGCTGGGTTTGAAAACCAAGGATAGTTAAAAGCTTCCCATATCCAATGATACCATCTCTGCACAGTTGCTCCTGGAGCAGCTAACTAGGTACGGAGCTCCTTAAATGTGTGGACTTGGCCACCAGGGCAAGGATATAAAAATCTGCCTCCAATAGAAGGTAAACATTATCAACAGGCAGATGAAGGTCAGAAGGATCCTTGGCGGGAGGTGGGAATGTTTTTTAATGGGGCTGGAAATTATTGTGGGAGACACCTTGGGCCTTGCAGGGTACACATTCTTTCCTTTCCTTCTCCCATTGTTACCTTCTGATAAAAACATGCATTTAGTATTGTTCAAGAACGGTGAAAACCTTTCTGCAGAGATAAGAGGAGAATTGCTGTTCAGACCTCCACCGGACTGATTGAATTTTCAAGTTGTGTCTTTAGCCAATACCAGCACCGATATCATGGCAACTGGTGGGGAAAGTCTTATCTCAACAGGCCATAATGGAAAGCAGAAATAAATTTCTGAATTAAGGAGGAAGCAGTTTTGAAATGGTCAGTCCCTGAGAGGATCTTAAGCAATCAGGAAACAATCATCCCGCTCCCAAACCATGTTTTTCAAAGGAAAACTAAGTCCCAACTGTGTCGAGAGTTTTTACCTTCAGGTTCCTTGACTTTTGTTTGGGACCCAGGAAGGGATACTTGACAGACGTAGCTGTTTCTCCGCACAAAGTCTGCAAATGCAAGGCTGAGGTATCCTGTGCTACCAAAGCTTGCACTTATGATGCCGGAGGTGTTACCTGATTGGCCACCTGCCTCCCACATAATCACCATGCCTTCGGGGACAGAGTCAGAGGTAGTACACACCAATATTGCACCTAAGGGAACAAAATATATAGACAGACAGACAGACAGACAGATGAAATTCCTGGTTTTTTGAGATTTAAACAGCTTAGAAATGATTTAAAAATCAGCAAATGAATAAATGCCGCAGGTTAAAACCTCTGCTTTTCATCTCAGTCCTTCCAGTCTTGCTTTTGTCTGCCATCTGTTCTTCTCTACACCCCTGTGATTTTCCTTCTCTCCGACCCTCTTTCCCATGCATATTCTCTTTTTGTGGAATCATAGTATTACCGGAGAATCCGAGGGCTCCCTTGGGCAGAAATCAAGACACCAACCAGAGCAATTTGGAGCAAATCAGCAGCCTGTAGGTTCAGTCTTTATTGAAGAAAAACTGTCACGACAGGTCTCCCACCACCCACAAGATAAAGCAAGATGGAAGCCCAGAACAAAAGAAGACCCCAAATTTTATTAGCTCCTAATCTCCTAAGTTACACCCCTAGAAATACATCATATTTACATCATGACTACATTAAAAACAGGAGGAGTCAGGGGAGGGGTTGCACAGGTAATCTGAGTATCCTGACACCTGGCCGGAGCCCCTTCTCTCCCTCCCCATGAGTCATTTTCAGAAAACAAACGGAAAGCCGCAGTTTCCTGCCCCCTGAGGGGAATCCGGTCACGGTCCCTTTGTCATAGTCCGTGTTGAATACACTAGTGTATGCAGTTTGTTGTGTCCTTGATAGTCTTCTGTCTGAGCCCATCAAGATGACTATCAAGGTTGCCATGTCAACTGGGAAGGGCTGTAGAGTACGTGCCTGCTCGGTCAAGGGATTATGGCCGACTGGTATCAGGCCACCCCCCTTTGATAGTCCTTGTAATACGAAGCAGAATAAAAGTGGTCCGTAAAAATCCGATATACGGCTGATTTATAGTGAATTTATGAAGAATACTGTCCTTGAAGTTCAAAGCACTTTCGCCTTTCCGGAAGCGGTTTGCAACATTTTGATTAAATCAGTCACGGTCAATTGGACTCAGAAACTTTGTATTTGAGAGCTGTCAAAGATAGAGAAGCGGGCGCCTGCTGCCTGCAGTACCTGCGTGGCCGCCAAAAGAGGTGCTGTTCGGTAACGCTGATTGGCTAAAACGGCAGCCGATTGACCCTGAGTTCAGACAGTTGGTCTACCCATAATAAGGATAGGGCGAGGTAGAGTGTTACGGTCTACTAAGGGAAAATATACGAAAATAAAGGGGTTCCATGCGGAGCTGTCAAGCTAGCGCTTCCTTATTTACGGAAGGCTTTTAGGGGATGCCCCTCTAGAAGGGACATCTCTGGGCTCAGGGAGGTGGGAGGTGTGTGTGTGTGTGTGTGTGTGGTGCTTGTGCATTACGTTGTAATGAAGAGGGGTCTCCTGCTACAATAGAATTCTAGAATTGGAAGGGACCCCAATGCTCATCTAGTCCCACCCCCTGTAATGCTTACTTACTTACTTCAGCAAAACTTTTCTAGGCATTGCAAATATAGGACATCCTAAAACATTTAAAATATATACAAATAAGCAGCCATGTAGAATATATAATGATGAGGAACTTCACTGGGATTTCTTCCCGCTAAATATTGCCATTTGGCACTCCAAGAGATACTATTAACAAAACCTCACACCCCCCCCATGCAGTTAATTCCAGGTTAATCAGATATTTTCATTGTGCCCAAAAAGGGGGGGGGGTAGCATGCATTTGCGTAGCAGGTTGTAAAATGGACAGTAGAAAAGGATATGTTCTACAGTGTCTGGCACATTCAAAGAACATCCACAATGTCTATCATTTCTGGGGGTGTTTAAAAATCTGCCCTTGACAAAAGCTGAAGGGAAAACATTCATTTGGGCTAAGATAAAGGTCCTGCTTTGGACAGAAATTATTATTTTTGAGATATGTGATACAGTTATCTTGGGGAAGCAAATTTATTTGCACCTGACTTGTTGTTTATTCCCCCAATGTACCTTCATCTGGTTTGACTATTGCAATAAATATTGCTCACTCGAATTATACAAGGGTTCCAAGTCAATACCAATAGATCTGATTTTCCTATGTAAGAGTTGGAACTTCTGGATTTATCAGAGTCCGTAATTCCGTCAGAGAGTAGACTCAAATGCTGGCAACAAAATGGAAATGCAACCCGTATTTTATAGTGCTACCCCACACCCAATATTCCATTGTGTGTATACCTAGTTCTGCACACATTGTCTCATTCATGATTGAACTTGGGAGCCCCAGGAGACATCTCAAGATGGATGTGAGGGTGATCCGACTGAGATATCTGTCACCTCATTGATCGCCAGGGCTGATCTGGCTGACTTGGCTGGCTAGGCAGGTGTCCCCATGTTTCATACGCGTCCCTCCCTAAGCTGCACGCTCGGTGGAAGAGGAAGACCATCCCAGATAGGAGTGTAACGTTCTTCAATCAAGGCTTGATGATAGCTGTTTTCTGCATAGATAGAACCTCCCTGATAGAACCTCCCCCTGTAATGCAGAAATCTCAGCTAAATAATTTCAGCTACATAGTTTGTGAGAGCCTTCCTTCTTTGCCCCTATCAGAAAAAAGTCTCTTCTGTCCCCTAAACCTACAAAGATCTCAGCACACAGAAATAGGCACTTACAAATGTTAATAAAAGGGTATTTGTTTTGGAACCATGGGATCTGTCCCTTTGGAATGACTGTCCCGTTTAATGCTGGCAAATAAGCAGAAAAGTTGGCATAAGAGAGTCCAAGGGTTGTTACTGCTCTGTTTCTAAGGGTGGTTCCAGATGCCCAGACTTCAGGTACATGCATGAGAAGGCTGCAAAGAGGAAGGAAAGAGAAGCAAACTCACCTGTATCAGCCTGGGAAGAAGTCAGTGGCAGGCTAGCCCCGCAAAAGAATCCCACAAATGGTAAGAAGATCTTGGCCCACATTTTAGGATTCAGTGTGAATGGCATGTGGGCCACCAGGCCTACTTATATAGCATCCTGGGAGACTTTGGTGAGATATGTTTCCCATCAGTAGCTCCACCCAGACAATCCAAGAAGAGGCTATTCTGTGAGGTTCTCAGAAAGTCCTTCCAGAAACTTGAGTGTAATTAGGGTTTGTGGGAAATCCTAATAGCCACGGGGAAGTTCGCCTATTGTTATTATTTAATTTGTATACCACCCTTCATTAGCAGATCACAGGCAGTTTAGAACATAAATGTACAACATGAGAACACAAAATATATAATCTTCTTCCCTGATCTTCTTTAGAGGACAAGATGCAGAATTTGCAAAATGGAGAAGGAAGATTGTGACCTTAATTCTCTGCTGCCTTGTGATGAGGGAACACTGATGGGCTAATGTTTGTCTGAGCCCCTTATTCATGTACAACATCCCTATATGTGGAACTGACACTTTTACCAGTGCTACATAAGGTACGTTCCGTACTTGCAAGGAATTGGTTCTCTCTGCAGCCGGCACCACCACTTTCTTGTTTAATGTTCAAGGATTTTGAAAGGATCGGGTGGGATCTGGACTCGGAACCTATTCAAATGTTGTTTGAGGAGGGCCTGTCCCCAGCGGTGAAGAACGAGTTGTCCTGCGCGCCCCGCCCACAGTCGATGGATCAGCTCACCAAGGCTGTGCTCGTGATTGGAGTACGGCAGGAAGCGCGGGCTCAGGAGAAACACGAAGTGAGAGGGGAACTTTGCCATGACTACCGCATTCCTGAAATACCAAGACAGCCTTCCCAGGCGGCGGAGCCAATGGAAATTGATGGCGCGCACGCAAGGTTTCAAACTTCAGTGAAGGTCGCAAAAGGGAGGGGAAGGATTGGAAAACTACCAAGAAGTGTTTCCTCTGCCAGCGACCAGGACATTTTGCTAAGGTCTGCCCTCAAAGAAAGGCCTGGCAAGGGATGGTGGGGGCTGCCGGCTGTGAGGAGAAGGGGGAGGAAGGGCAGGCGCAGGGAAACGACAATGCCTGGCTGCCAACCAGAGGGGGCAGCAGCCAGGCCAGTGACCAATAGAAGTGCCCCAACCTGACCCCCCCCCAAAGCAGCTATAGCCATAGAAGTAGTGCTAGAACTCCCAAATGGGCACCCTGTCAAGGTTAAGGGGCTGCTGGATTCGGGCAGCTCGTGTAATTTCTTCAGTAGAGACTTCGCTCTAGAGCACCAGCTCCACCTACTACCCCTTGATTTTCCCTTGCAAGTCACAACCATAGATGGCTGGGAACTTCTGGGGGGGGAGTGACCCACCAGACCCCACCAATGCGCATGAGGGTTTCCAGGCACACAGAGACCATCACCTTTCACGTGGCCACACTGGCAGGACCCCCAATTATATTGGGAATGAGCTGGTTGGCGCTGCATGATCTAGTAGTGTCATGGCATCAGCGGTCAGTCACCTTTGGGTCAGCGTACTGCTTGGAACACTGTCTAGGAGAGGAAAACCCAAGGATGACAGTGGCCAGGGTGGCTGGGCTAGCGGTGGAACGAAAAGCGGAGGTGCCACCACAATATGCTGACCTGAAGGAAGTCTTCAGCGAGAAGGAGGCAGATAGACTACCCCCCCCATAGGCCCTTTGACTGCCAAATCAACCTACTCCCAGGGGCTCAGCTGCCGGTGGGTAAGCTGTATGCTATGTCTAACCGGGAGATGCAGGAGTTGTGGCAATTTATTGACAAGAATCTGCAGAGGGGGTTCATAAGTGAATCAAAGGCGGTGGGGGTAGTCCGGTGTTCTTTATGGACAAAAAGGAGGCTAAGCAGCCCAGACTAGTCGTAGATTATAGGGCCCTCAACCTGGTCTCAGAGCCCGTGACCTTCCCAATGCCCAGGATTGACGACATTTTAACATGGGTGAGGAAGGGGAAAATTTTTACCAAACTGGACCTCAGGGGAGCATACAATTTGATTAGGATAAGGGAGGGGGATGAATGGAAAACTACCATGTTCACCCCCCTAGGGGCCTTTGAGTACTTAGTTATGCCATTTGGATTACAATCGGGCTCCGCCTGTTTTCAAGCATTCATGCACCACGTGTTGGGGTCCCTGCTGTACAAGAATTACGTAGCCTTTTTGGATGACGTCTTAATCTATTCGGACAATGAGGAGCAACACGTCAGAGACGTCAGAGAAGTACTACAGATACTGCAGAAGCGCCAGTTGTGGGTCAAGCTGGAAAAATGGCAATTTCACGCCAGAGAGGTCGAGTTTCTGGGGTACAAGTTGTCAGACAAGGGCCTAGCTATGGACCCAAGCAAGGTGAAGGCAGTGCAGGAATGGAAGGCCCCTAAAACCCGGAAGGATGTGCAGAGGTTCTTCGGGTTCAGCAACTTCTACAGGAAGTTCATAAAGAACTTCGCTCACTTGACCGCGCCCATCACAGATTGTGTGAGTAGCAAAAAGAAGTTCGCGTGGACCGAAAGTGCCCAGCAATCCTTTGAAAGACTGAAGAAGACGTTTGCTTTGGAGGAGCAGCTCCTGCACGTGGATCTGGAGAAGCCCATCAGACTGGAGACGGACGCGTCCGACCGAGCCGTTGGGGCGGTCCTTTTGTAGCCGGGGGCCAAGCAGGGCTGGAGACTGTGTGCCTTTTTCTCAAGGAAGCTGAGCAAGCCGGAGCAAAACTACCGTGTATGACCGCGAACTGCTGGCAATCTATGCGGCTTTTCGGCAATGGAGACATCTGTTGATAGGGCGCGGCACAAGATCCAGGTCTGTACTGACCACAAGAACTTGGAATACTGGCGGACTGTGCGAGTACTCAACCAGAGGCAGATTCGATGGGCTCAGGAGTTCTCCAAGTTTTCCTTCAAGATACGATACGTGCCGGGAGAGGAAAACGTAAGAGTGGATGCTCTCTCCAGGAAGCCAGAGTACATGGAAGGAGAGGGACCGTCGGAGATCCGACACGTGTCTCCCGAGGACAGATGGGTGTGGGGGGGAGCGTTGGTTGGGAAACGAGAACTGGTAGGGCTTACCAGAGACAACGCGTTCGCTCAAGCGAAAATGAGAGAACTCCGGGATGGAAGGGAAGACAATGGAGGGTTTGAGGAAAAATAAGGGCTACTGTACTATAAGGGGGCACTGTATGTACCGGGGGAGACCTTGAGGGGGAAGGTACTCAAACAGCTCCACGACAATCCAACCGCTGGACACTTTGGACAGCACAAGACCATACTGCTCGTCACCAGGCAGTTCTGGTGGCCAAAGGTGAGGGAGGATGTGCGGGAATATGTACGGGGGTGTGACAGATGCCAGAGGGCAAAAGTGGAGAGGGCTGCCCCCGCAGGGTTTCTGGAACCTTTACCCACACCGGGAAGACCCTGGGAGGTGGTGTCCATTGATTTCATGACCGATTTGCCCAAGTCGAGGGGGAAGACAGCAGTCATGGTAGTAGTCGATCTACTGACCAAGATGTGCTTGCTCACATGTGGTGACGGCAGAGGAGACGGCCAGGTTGTTTGTAGATCACATCTTCAGGCTGCATGGGGCTCCCTCGAGGGTCATCTCGGATCGCGGGAAACAATTTACTTCCCGGTTCTGGAGGAAGCTCATGAGCTTGCTACAGGTTGAGGTGGGCTTCTCGACGGCGAGGCACCCAGAAACCAACAGACAAGCAGAAAGAGCGAACAGTATACTCCAGCAATACCTACGCTGCTACGTCAGCGAGAGACAGAATGATTGGGTAGAGAAACTAGAGTTGGCTGAATTTTACATTCTCTTCTTTCACTAATTAACAATCCATTTTTACTTAGTCCTTTATAACATTTCTGCTAAAACCACATAACTTCATTCCAACATCCTTCTAACAATCCTTAATTTTACAATGTTTCTGTAGATAAACTTTAAATTTCTTCCAATCTTCTTCCACCGACTCTTCTCCCTGGTCTCGGATTCTGCCAGTCATTTCCGCCAGTTCCATGTAGTCCATCACCTTCATCTTCCATTCTTCCCAGGTGGGTAGATCTTGTGTCTTCCAGTACTTTGCAATAAGTATTCTTGCTGCTGTTGTGGCATACATAAAGAAAGTTCTATCCTTCTGTGACACCAATTGGCCGACCATGCCCAGGAGAAAGGCCTCTGGTTTCTTCAGAAAGGTATATTTAAATACCTTTTTCATTTCATTATAGATCATCTCCCAGAAAATCTTAATCCTTGGGCATGTCCACCAAAGGTGAAAGAATGTACCTTCAGTCTCTTTGCATTTCCAACATTTATTTTCGGGCAAGCTTGACTGGTGTCATGTACCACATGTAGATCATTTTCATTATATTCTCTCTTAAGGCATTACATGCCGTGAACTTCATACCTGTGGTCCATAACTGTTCCCAGTCAGCCATCATAATATTATGTCCAACATCTTGTGCCCATTTAATCATAGCTGATTTCACCATTTCATCCTGAGTGTTCCATTTCAACAGCAAGTTATACATTCTTGACAAATTCTTAATTTTGGGATCTAACAGTTCTGTTTCCAATTTTGATTTCTTCACCTGGAAGCCAATTTTTTTGTCCAAATTATATGCCTCCATTATTTGATAATAATGGAGCCAGTCTCGCACTCTATTTTTTAGTTTTTCAAAGCTCTGCAGTTTTAATCTGTCTCCCTCTTGTTCCAAAATTTCCCAATATTTCAGCCATTTGGCCTCCATATTGAGATTTTTCTGAGCCTTCGCTTCCATTGGTGACAACCACCTTGGGGTTTTATTTTCAAGCAAGTCCTTATATCTTACCCAGACGTTAAACAGTGCTTTTC
This sequence comes from Podarcis gaigeae, assembly GCF_964106915.1. NCBI lineage: Eukaryota > Metazoa > Chordata > Lepidosauria > Squamata > Lacertidae > Podarcis > Podarcis gaigeae. Next base: position 8,133,253 of record NC_139689.1, on the reverse strand, counting down.
TGACAATATGGTTTTTAAACGCTTTATGTGCTTTGACCTTGTCATACCACAAGTTTGCATGCCACCCCTTAAAACCTTCTAAGTCCAGAATGTCAGTGTTTTCAAGAAGCAGCCATTCTCTCAGCCAACAAAATGCGGCTGATTCATAGTAAAGCTTAAGGTCTGGCAGGGCAATTCCACCTCTTTCTTTAGCATCAGTTAATATCTTAAATTTTATTCGGGCCCTGCCAAACAAATCTAGAAATGTCTCTCTGCCACTTCTTGAAACAATCCATTTTGTCCAAAATTTGCAATGTTTGGAACAAGAACAGCATCCTTGGCAATACATTCATTTTTATGGCAGCAATTCGGCCTAGCAATGATAACTTCAGATTTGACCATATTTCTAAATCTTTTTTGACTTCCGTCCAGCATTTTTCATAATTGTCTTTAAATAATTTCACATTCTTGGAAGTCATATTAACCCCTAGGTATTTCACTTTCTTAACCAGTGTTAAACCTGTCTCCTTCTGAAACCTCTCTCTCTCAATCACTGTTAGATTTTTCTCTAAAACCTTAGTTTTCATCTTATTCAACTTAAATCCCGCTACCTGACCAAATTCTTGAATCAATTCCAGTACTCTTTTGGTAATAGATTCTGGCTCCTGTAATGTCAATACCAGATCATCGGCAAATGCTTCCAATTTGTACTGTTTAGCTCCGACTTGTATACCTTTAACTAATGGGTCCCTTCTAATCATATTTAAAAGGACCTCCAGGACCGATATAAAAAGCAAAGGAGAGATTGGGCAACCTTGTCGTGTTCCTTTCTCTATCTTAAATTCTCCCGTCACCACATTATTAACAATTAATTTAGCCTTTTGTTCTGAGTAAATTGCACCTATACCATTTCCAAAACCTTGGCCAACCCCCATCCCCTGTAAATTCTTCTTCATAAAACTCCAAGAAATATTGTCAAGGGCTTTCTCCACGTCCACAAATATCAAAACTGCTTTGGTGTAAATATTCACTTGTAATTTTTCTAAAATGTTGATTATATTCCTCGTATTGTCAGACAAGTGCCTACCCGGGAGAAAGCCCGCTTGATCTTTATGTATTTCTTCTACTAAAACCTTTTTTAGTCTTTTAGTCATGATATCTGCAAAAATTTTATAATCCACATTAAGCAGGGATATGGGGCGGTAGTTCTTAAGCTGTGTCTTCTCAGACTCTGTTTTCGGTATAAGTGTAATATAAGCTTCCTTCCATGACACTGGTGCCTTTTTCTCTTCCAATATTTCATTACAAACTTCCTTTAGAGGTTGTACTAACCATTCTTTCAAGGATCTATAATATCTTGAAGTCAGACCATCCGGCCCTGGAGATTTACCTAATTGCATGTTTTGAATGGCCCCTTCTACCTCCTGGTCTGTTATTTTGTAATTCAGCATTAGCTTATTTTCTTGAGAGATTTTTTGTAGTCCATTTATTTTCAAAAATCGATCAATGTCCAATTCTTTCTGCGTCTCCTGTGTGTATAGTTGTTTAAAATAGCTCTGAAAGCACTACCTAATCTCCACTGGATTCTGTATATTCTTTCCCTCCACTTCCAAGTTCGTAATAGTATTAAGTTTTTGTCTTTTTTTTCATTTGCCAAGCCAATAATTTCCCGCATTTATTTGCTGATTCAAATGTATTTTGAGTGCACTGTTTAAGATTTAAGCAGCTTAAATCTAAAGGTAAAGGGACCCCTGACCATTAGGTCCAGTCGTGACCGACTCTGGGGTTGTGGCGCTCATCTCGCTTTATTGGCCGAGGGAGCCGGCATACACCTTCCAGGTCATGTGGCCAGCATGACTAAGCTGCTTCTGGTGAACCAGAGCAGCACACGGAAACACCGTTTACCTTCCCGCCAGAGCGGTACCTATTTATCTGCTTGCACTTTGACATGCTTTCGAATTGCTAGGTTGGTAGGAGCAGGGGCCGAGCAACGGGACCTCACCCCGTCGCGGGGATTCGAACTGCCGACCTTCTGATCAGCAAGTGCTAGGCTCTGCAGTTTAACCCACAGTGCCACCTGCATCCCTTAATGTAATGGCCTGGGATTCCGATTCAGAGGCTGAACCAGAGGAATCCCAGCCTGCACAGGAGTCCCCGCCTCCAGGGCCGGCTGAACTGGGGCAAGGCCTAGATTCTGAGGAGCCTGCACCTGTGTCAGACCCTCATGAGCAGGCACCAGGTGAAACCATTCTGGCCCCAGAGGTGCTTGAGGACTCAGTGTCTACAGGTGAGCCTCCTCCGGGGCCCAGTAACCCTTCGGCCTCTCCTGAACTGCAGAGGCTTAGGGCAGAGAGGCGAAGGGAACTAGTTGCTCCCAGGAGGAGTGCTCGCCTTAAGGCCAGAGGAGGCGGGGCTCCTGGGGGCCGGGACCGCCCCTGGCCTTAGAAGAAGATAAAGGTCAGTCAGCCCGGTCCCAGGTTGCGGGAGCAACGTCGTTGCTGGCTTCAGACCTTCCAGTGTTCCTGTTCTCTGCCCGGCCTCCTGCTCCTGATCTTCCAGCGTTCCTGTTCCCTGCCCGGCCTCCTGCTTCTGACCTTCCAGCGTTCCTGTTCCCGCCCGGCTCCCAGCTTCTGACCTCCCAGCGTTCCTGTTCCCCACCCGGCTCCCTGTTTCGGACCTCGCCTCTCATCTTGTGAACTCTGACTACGATCACGGTACCTTCCCCCCGGGACCAGCACACTTAAGCAGCTTAGAAATGATTTTAAAATAAGCAAATGAATAAATGCCGTAGGTTAAAACCTCTGCTTTTCGTCTAACTCCTTCCAGTCTTGCTTTGGTCATGTAAAATATATAATGAAATACTCAGGGCGTGTGGCCCTGTGTAGGAAAATCTGATTTGAGGTATCAGAGACAAGTCCACCAATGATAGCCATGAGCTTTTTGTGTCTGTCACACTGGTAGTTGGGAACAAATTTATCTGTTTTGAAGAGCACATCCAAAGTGGTATGATAAGTCATCCTTGCATCATAGTAGCTATCATAGATATGGAATCCAAGTCTAACATTGGGTAGGAACTTCGGATTCTCATTGATTTCATTCACAGCAAATGCCAAACCAAGGATGTGCTGGTAGAATTTTGTCACCATTCTGCATATAGAGGTAGAATTTGTTCATCCCTTTGTATAATGAGTATGTTTCCTGCTATCATATCACAATATTGGTAATTTCTAATAGATTCTATTGGGGGAGGGATTGGCTTTTACATGCTTTTAAACGCTTTTAAACGCTTTTACAATAACCTGTCCTGACAAACAGAGGAATCATTCATTCTGGCAAAGTGAAGGGGGTGGTGGGGGGGTGGAAATTAAGTCATTTGCACTGGTTGTCACCAACGATTTCAATCATTTTGTTACACGAAAGAATGGCAGCGCCTCTTGAAAAACTGACTCCTGCAAATCAATGCATGCAAATGACAAGAGCTCAGGAACAGGAAACAGGACTTGAGGTGCTCCTGAAGCATAATGCTTTGTAGCAAATCAAGGCCCATTGTGAAAGTCCACGGACCACTTCCTGATTGAACAGAATGTCAGGGAAGACTTTTGTTATGGTTTAATCGCAGTGGGAAGAAAACACTACACACAGAGAGAGATGGACACACACACACACACACACAATTTCGTACTCTGGAACATCAAACTGGTTCTGAGAAGGATGTTCACTGAATGAAACTTCATGAGAATGGTAAACTCACTGAGAAGCAATTCCACCAATGAAGAGAGCTCCTGGCTGGAACCCCTCATGTGGAACAGGGTGGGGATCATTTCTGGGACACTCTACAGTATCTACGTTGTACCCCATAGGAAGCAACCAAGGTAGAGCTATCAGAAGCCACAACATCCAATCAGCAAAGCATCCCTCTAGATTGAGAATCTCCTCTGTACAGAAACTACCAGATTTAACAGTCTACATAAGTTGGTGGCTAATTCTGCTAACACACCTCTTAAGAGAAATACATCAGCTATGTCTTTGACTGAGACACCAATGCATGCCTTAAAGTGCTAGCAAGGTTAGCTGATGTAAGGTGGAATAAAAGGGGAAACGTATTAAAGGAAAGTGACGGAGCCCTGCTCGCCTTTTCACCTACTCTCGGGTGTACATTGCTTGGGGGGTATTTATATCAATTTTCAGATTTACTGGTTGATCATTTTCTAGTATCCTCTGGCAGGTATTTGGAGCTTTGGCCAGTTGGAACAAATTATAGGGGCTTCTATGATCCTAGGAGGCCAGTGATTAGCCCTTTACCATTTGAGTGCTGTTCCTCAACCCCACCCCCAAAGCAAATCTGTTAATTCCTTTTTCGAGATCTGATAATAACTCTCCACTGTTCCTTGCAGCACTATAATAACAAGTGGCAGGTAGCTAAGAGATCCCCATGGGAACTGCACTCCAGGAAGGAACAGAAATCAACATGTTCAATGTTGGCATTTTGCAACTACCCTTTTAATATTATATATGAATGGCCTAAGCTTTCTATCATACTATGGCAGAATAAGAAGAATACAAGACATTCCATTTGCTAATCTAAAAAGTGACAGGGGGCCCATTCCCCTTTCACCAGAAATTTGCCCCCATATCCAAGAATCTCCTGACAAGTCTGCTGATTCTCCAGAGAGGAGGAGCAGTGTTCTGCTTTCTACTTATTCAGCTCCAGCACCAAGTCAGTCAGTCAGTCAGTGTGTCGGAGAGAGAGAGAGACTGAGTGTTAGAGATCGTGTGTAGAGATAAGGTTGCTGCTAAGAGCAGCTGCAGACACTCAGTGCAGCATTCATTTATGCTTAGACCTATTTAGCTCTGTATATAGTTTTGTATCATAGTTGTAGTTATAGAATAAAAGAAGATATTCTACAGAGCTGCTCTCCCAGTGGTTTATACACTGCAAGACTCTGCTATACTCTGCTGTGCAACGACTGTATTATGGAAGTGAATCGGGTGCTCACAACTCTAAGCTGTGAGTCCACAGCACTTTGACCTGTTCCTGTGAGAAAGGTGGTCTCTGGAAGTGCTACCCAGCTCGCCTAGCCCAGTCAGGGCTGAAGTGCATGAGTCCAGTTGGTGCACTGGCTCAAGGGCGATGCTGACACCCAGATCGGATGGATACAGTAGGATATGCTTCATCTAGTGTTGATTTGTATCCCACCGTTTCTCTAAAGAGCTGAAGTTAGCATACACACTACTACGCCTCTCTATATTATCATTACAGAACCCCTGTGATGTACATTAAGCTGAGAGATATTGAGATTTTATTTATCTATAGATGAAGCATGGAAATCTTTGAATCTGGTATAGGCTGAAGAGAATGATGTAGTATAGGCTGGAGAGCTTGTGATGCTGAGGAAGGGGTGTGCATCATTTTTCACTCTGGGATTTTTCCTCAGGCCTCTGGGTGGGCTCCACGGTGCCTGCTGTTCGGGTAAACGTACAGGAGTATGAAGTGCCGTTGTTCCAGTCAGAGTAGGGGATTACCACCTGGCTGAGGGCCAAGAGGGAATCCTTGATGCTGCCCTTCAAGTCTTGGGGATTCACATGGTGACCTTCAAGGAGGGCATTCTTCACCCACTGGACAGAAACTTCACTTGCATTGAGCCCTATGACCATGCCGGTGAGGATTGTCTGTGCTCGCTGAAGGCTGCTTTCTTTATGGGTGGCGCGAAATAGGTTGTCATGCAGACCGTTCCCTTTGTCTTTTTAAGTTTTGGGGTGGGGAAAGTATGAGAGAAAGGGAGAGGCAAGAGCTATTGAGTTTAGACATAATTGATGGACAACATTTATGACACTATTTAGTGCTGATTATTTTCTGCTGGATTCTCTGACAAACATTTTTAATCTGTAGATAGAGGGTGTAAATCCTTAATGAAAGCTTTAAGGAGCAAAGGGGATTTAACTGAAGTTCTTGTGTGTGTGTACCTGAGTTGGAATATTTGTGGCACATACATGGGGCTTCCTTGAGCTGGATGAGGACACGGTGGGATAGTGGAGATTCCAGGAATCTTTACACAGCTCCTTTCCCCCAACATATATAAAAAAGCGCCCAGCACAAAAAGCATGCCAGCCTTCCCAGAGAAGGTTTTGGTGTATAGGCTGGGTTTGAAAACCAAGGTTAGCTAAAAACTTCCCATATTGAATGATACCATCTCTGCACAGTTGCTCCTGGAGCAGCTAACTAGGTACAGAGTTCCTTAAATGTGTGGGCTTGGCTACCAGGGCAAGGATATAGAAATCTGCCTCCAATAGAAGGGCACCATCTGTTCATCTAGGTCACCCTATGCTGGGTAAACATTATCAACAGGCAGATGAAGGTTAGAAGGATCCTTGGCTGGAGGTGGGAATGGTTTTTAATGGGGGTGGAAATTATTGTGGGAGACTCCTTGGTCCCTGCAGGGTACACATTCTTTCCTTTCCTTCTCCCATTGTTACCTTCTGATAAAAACATGCATTTAGTATTCTTCAAGAACGGTGAAAACCTTTCTGCAGAGATAAGAGGAGAATTACTGTTCAGACCTCCACCGGACTGATTGCAGTTTCAAGTTGTGTCTTTAGCCAATACTAGCACCGATATCATGGCAACTGGTGGGGAAAGTCTTATCTCAACAGGCCATAATGGAAAGCAGAAATAAATTTCTGAATTAAGGAGGAAGCAGTCTTGAAATGGTCAGTCCCTGAGAGGATCTTAAGCAATCTGGAAACTATCATCCCTCTCCCAAACCATGCTTTTCAAAGGAAAACTAAGTCCCAACTGTGTCAAGAGTTTTTACCTTCAGGTTCATTGACTTCAGTTTGGTAGTCAAGGTTGGAAATATAACGGGTTATTTCACAGACGTTGTTGTTCACCGCCGTAATGAATTGTTCTAAAAAGCTGAGGTATACTCTGCTACCAATGCCTGCACTTATGATGCCGGAGGTGTTACCTGATTGGCCACCTGCCTGCCACGTAATCTTCATGCCTTCGGGGACAGAGCCAGTGACAGTGCACATCAATATTACACCTAAGAAAACAAAACAAATAGATAGACAGACAGAAAGAAAGATGAAATTCCTGGTTTTTAAATGACTTTATATTGCTGTTTTTATGGGGGTGGTTATATTGCTTTACAGTTTTTATGTTGCTTAGTGCACTTTTTAAGATTTAAACAGCTTAGAAATGATTTAAAAATCAGCAAATGAATAAATGTCGTAGGTTAAAACCTCTGCTTTTCATCTCAGTCCTTCCAGTCTTGCTGTTGTCTGCCATCTGTTCTTCTCTACACTCCTGTGATTTTCCTTCTCTCCGACCCTCTTTCCCATGCATATTCTCTTTTCGTGGAATCATAGTGTTACTGGAGAATACGAGGGCTCCCTTGGGCAGAAATCAAGACACCAACCAGAGCAATTTGGAGCAAATCAGCAGCCTGTAGGCTCAGTCTTTATTGAAGAAAAACTGTCACGACAGGTCTCCCACCACCCACAAGATAAAGCAAGATGGAAGCCCAGAACAAAAGAAGACCCCAAATTTTATTAGCTCCTAATCTCCTAAGTTACACCCCTAGAAATACATCATATTTACATCATGACTACATTAAAAACAGGAGGAGTCAGGGGAGGGGTTGCACAGGTAATCTGAGTATCCTGACACCTGGCCGGAGCCCCTTCTCTCCCTCCCCATGAGTCATTTTCAGAAAACAAACGGAAAGGTGCAGTTTCCTGCCCCCTGAGGGGAATCCGGTCACGGTCCCTTTGTCATAGTCCGTGTTGAATACACTAGTGTATGCAGTTTGTTGTGTCCTTGATAGTCTTCTGTCTGAGCCCATCAAGATGACTATCAAGGTTGCCATGTCAACTGGGAAGGGCTGTAGAGTACGTGCCTGCTCGGTCAAGGGATTATGGCCGACTGGTATCAGGCCACCCCCCCCTTTGATAGTCCTTGTAATACGAAGCAGAATAAAAGTGGTCCGGTGAAAATCCGATATACGGCTGATTTATAGTGAATTTATGAAGAATACTGTCCTTGAAATTCAAAGCACTTTCGCCTTTCCGGAAGCGGTTTGCAACATTTTGATTAAATCAGTCACGGTCAATTGGACTCAGAAACTTTGTATTTGAGAGCTGTCAAAGATAGAGAAGCGGGCGCCTGCTGCCTGCAGTACCTGCGTGGCCGCCAAAAGAGGTGCTGTTCGGTAACGCTGATTGGCTAAAACGGCGGCCGATTGACCCTGAGTTCAGACAGTTGGTCTACCCATAATAAGGATAGGGCGAGGTAGAGTGTTACGGTCTACTAAGGGAAAATATACGAAAATAAAGGGGTTACATGCGGAGCTGTCAAGCTAGCGCTTCCTTATTTACGGAAGGCTTTTAGGGGATGCCCCTCTAGAAGGGACATCTCTGGGCTCAGGGAGGTGGGAGGTGTGTGTGTGTGTGTGTGTGTGTGTGTGTGTGTGTGTGTGGTGCTTGTGCATTACGTTGTAATGAAGGGGGGGTCTCCTGCTACAATAGAATTCTAGAATTGGAAGGGACCCCAATGCTCATCTAGTCCCACCCCTGTAATGCTTACTTACTTACTTCAGCAAAACTTTTCTAGGCATTTCAAATATAGGACATCCTAAAACATTTAAAATATATACAAATAAGCAGCCATGTAGAATATATAATGATGAGGAATTTCACTGGGATTTATTCCCGCTAAATATTGCCATTTGGCACTCCAAGAGATACTATTAACAAAACCTCACACACACACACCCCATGCAGTTAATTCCAGGTTAATCAGATATTTTCATTGTGCCCAAAAGGGGGGGTAGCATGCATTTGCGTAGCAGGTTGTAAAATAGACAGTAGAAAAGGATATGTTCTACAGTGTCCGGCACATTCAAAGAACATCCACAATGTCTATCATTTCTGGGGGTGTTTAAAAATCTGCGCTTGACAAAAGCTGAAGGGAAAACATTCATTTGGGCTAAGATAAAGGTCCTGCTTTGGACAGAAATTATTATTTTTGAGATATGTGATACAATTATTTTGGGGAAGCAAATTTATTTACACCTGACTTGTTGTTTATTCCCCCAATGTACCTTAATCTGGTTTGACTATTGCAATAAATATTGCTCACTCGAATTATACAAGGGTTCCAAGTCAATACCAATAGATCTGATTTTCCTATGTAAGAGTTGGAACTTCTGGATTTATCAGAGTCCGTAATTCCGTCAGAGAGTAGACTCAAATGCTGGCAACAAAATGGAAATGCAACCCGTATTTTATATTGCTAGCCCACACCCAATATTCCATTGTGTGTATATCTAGTTCTGCACACATTGTCTCATTCATGATTGAACTTGGGAGCCCCAGAGGACGTCTCAAGATGGATGTGAGGGTGATCCGACTGAGATATCTGTCACCTCATTGATTGCCAGGGCTGATCTGGCTGGCCTGGCTGGCTAGGCAGGTGTCCCCCTGTTTCATACGCGTCCCTCCCTAAGCTGCACGCTCGGTGGAAGAGGAAGACCATCCCAGATAGGACTCTACTGGTTCTTCAGTCAAGGCTTGATGATAGCTGCGCTCCCTGTAGAGATAGAACCTCCCTGATAGAACCTCCCCCTGTAATGCAGGAATCTCAGCTAAATAATTTCAGCTACATAGTTTATGAGAGCCTTCCTTATTTGCCCCTATCAGAAGAATGTCTCTTCTGTTCCCTAAACCTACAAAGATCGCAGCAATCACAAACAGGCACTTACAAACGTTAATAAAAGGGTATTTGTTTTGGAACCATGAGATCTGTCCCTTTGGAATGACTATCCCATTTACTGCTGGCAAATAAGCAGAAAAGTTGGAGGAAGAGAATCCAAGGGTTGTTATTGCTCTGTTTCTAAGGGTGGTTCCAGATGCCCAGATTTCAGGTACATGCATGAGAAGGCTGCAAAGAGGAAGGAAAGAGAAGCAAACTCACCTGGAGCAGCCTGGGAAGAAGTCAGTGGCAGGCTGGCCCCGCAAAGGAGTCCCACAAATGGTAAGAAGATCTTGGCCCACATTTTAGGATTCAGTGTGAATGGCATGTGGGCCACCAGTCCTGCTTATATAGTATCCTGGGAGACTTTGGTGAGATATGTTTCCCATCAGTAGCTCCACCCAGACAATCCAAGAAGAGGCTATTCTGTGAGGTTCCCAGAAAGTCCTTCCAGAAACGTGAGTGTAATTAGGATTTGTGGGAAATCCTAATAGCTATGGGGAAATTCACCTATTGTTATTATTTAATTTGTATACCACCCTTCATTAGCAGATCACAGGCAGTTCAGAACATAAATGTACAACATGAGAACACAAAATATATAATCTTCTTCCCTTATCTTCTTTAGAGGACAAGATGCAGGATTTGCAAAATGGAGAAGGAAGATTGTGACCTTAATTCTCTGCTGCCTTGTGATGAGGGAGCACTGATTGGCTAATGTTTGTCTGAACCCCTTATTCATGTACAACATCCCTATATGTGGAACTGGCACTTTTACCAGGGCTACGTAAGGTACATTCTGCACTTGCAAGATTAATTAATTAATTAATTAATTTACGGCTATTAGCCCATAAGATATGTACAAACATAAAAGCACAGAAGCATAAAAACCAATACATCTAACAACAGAAGGGGAACACCACGATGCAAGGGTGGGTCATTGAGCAGTGACAAATAACAGCTTGGGGCCCGGAAAGATCCAAGGGACGGTTCACAGAAAAAGGAGAACGGGAGACGAGATCCATCATGGACTCTCATCATAACTGTCCGATTAGTTTTTGTTGTTGTTGTTGTTGTTTGGTGGTTTTTGTGTGTGGGATAACCGCATTCAGGAATCTCGCCACCTGCAGAGTTACAGAAGGATCTGTATCCTGCAAAAGCAGTGCGGCATGTGACTCAACAGGCCTGCCAACCAAGCGCAGTAAAGCAGGACCCAAGAATTTAGTCCTAGCTATGATATGTAAGGGACAGTTGAACATTATATGTGGAAGAGATTCAACTGTTTTCCCGTCACACTCGCATAGCGGAGACACCAAACCCTTGGAAAATCTGTGGCTCAGCAGGTTCGATGGAAAAACATTGAACCTTGCACGAATAAATGCAAGTCGGTGTGGTACAGATGAAAGAGAATTGCAAGGAATTGGTTCTCTCTGCAGCCGGCACCACCACTTTCTTGTTTAACGTTTAAGGATTTTGAAAGGAGACTGGTTTCTTTGGGCCTGTCTTCTTACTTAAAACCAGTGCAGCAGAAGACTGAACAGGCTCTGTTTTACCCTGGCAGGTGGGCAGCCAATGGCCTTTCAGCAGGCCTCTCATTGGCCAATTCAAAGTGCAGGAGCTGGCGGGAACTCCACCTGGGCCATATCAACACCATGCTTTAAGCAACTGATGTATTCAGCATGGCAGGGTTATTCCAAAGGACGTGCCTCCTTTCTTTCTTTTTCACACCAGCTTCACAGCAGCAAGATGTCCCCAAACTTTATCCCAACTCTTTGATCATATTATCTGAAACTACATGAGGCTTTCCCAGAATCTACCTGCATTCTGCTTTCTGGTCAGGAAATATTCCTCCTCTCAATGACACATGTTCCCCAAGGAGTAGAGGAGCCCCTGTCTTGTAACATTCACATTCATCATTAGTGGTAGAAAAACTGCTTTAAAAATGAACCCGTAAGCCTCCTCAATAACTCTAACTCCTCTCTCTTTTATATCCAGGTTACAATCCCTGCAAAGGTTTAAATGTCATGGTTTCACCCCAGAGAATCATGGAGGCTTGCAGTTTGGCAGGAGTGCTGATTATTATCTCTTAGATTCTCTGACATTTCAAATCTCTACAGAAGACCGGGGGTGGGGTGGTAAATATTCAGTAACGTTAAGGAGTTAAAGTGCATTCAGCTGAAGTCATTGTGCGTGTGGCCCTGAGTAGGAGAATCTGTGGCCCATTAGGCTTACTTGAGCTGGATGAGGAAACAGTCAGATAGTGGAGGTTCGAGAAAAAAAATTATTGAGGGCAGAAGGTGTTGCTGGCTTTTATGTCTCAGTGGCTGCCCTGGCAGGTGGGCTGCTAGTGCCCTTTCAGCAGCAAAGCATCCCCTCTCACCCAAGCAGGCCTCTTATCCTGCCAGCTCCCCAGGTGTCATGGGGAACTCTTGGATGGCTACCTGACCATCTGCGATTTGGCTGCTTGGGGACAGTGACCAAGCACGAGGATCTGCAACAGCCACCCACTCAGATGAAGGGGCAAGCGCCCATTTCCCAACATTATATGGAAGACACCCAGCATCCCAGCCTTTCCAGAGAAGGTATTGGCATGTTCAGGTTGCTGTACAGGCTGGGTATGAAAACCAAGGAGAGCTAAAAACATCCCCCTTGTGGGGATGTTTAGGAGACAGTGGTACTTCGGGTTACATACGCTTCAGTTTACAGACTCCACTAACCCTAACCCAGAAATATTACCTCAGGTTAAGAACTTTGCTTCAGGATGAGAACAGAAATTGTGTGGTGGTGGCGTGGCAGCAGCAGGAGGCCCCATTAGCTAAAGTGGTGCTTCGGGTTAAGAACAGTTTCAGGTTAAGTATGGTCCTCCGGAACGAATTAAGTACATAACCCGAGGTACCACTGTAATAGGCAAGGAAATATTTGTTAAGTAATATCCTTCCTTCGCTCACACTAGAGCAAATCCCCTCTATATTCCCAGAAGCTAATTGGTAGATGTTATGTACTATGTTGAATAGGATCCAAAATGCAGCAGTTTGATTGGTCCTAGAACAATAGGATCCATTATGCAGCCGTCTGATTGGTCCTAGAACAATAGGATCCAGAATGCAGTAGTCTGATTGGTCCGCAGGAACCACCCAACCCAACTCCAGGTGGAAGTGAATCCGTAAGCTGATTGGCCTACTGGAGAATACCAGAATTAGCCAATCACGTGGGGCCCATGGTGTAAATAATTTATATAAAGCAGACGTTTGGGGGGAACTTCCATTCCTCGCTACTATGAGCTGAATAAACGACTCCACAATCGACTCCGAGTATATTTCAGTAGATATCTTTGAATCTCTACAAGATGACTAATCCAATCTGGTTTGCCTAGATGGTTTATTCCTGGTGTCCCCTTTTCTCCTTCTTAAAATACAATAAAGACTCACAAGTCTGTCTTTAAAAGTATAACAATAAGTTTACTCACAAGTTGTTCACAGTACACATCCTAGAAGGCAGGCTTTAAGCTTCAGGTTGCAAATATAGAACGTGGCTTACATCCTTTGTGAGGATGGCCCCAAGTGCTGCAGGCTGAGGGCCAGCAGACAACAAAATGGTTGCGAGAATGAACTGAGAGTTAACTGTGACAAGATTACTGCGTGACTTGCCCTTTTACAGAACCATGCCCACCTGCTGAGTCACTTACAGCGGGAGAAGGAAGTTCAACACCCGCCTGACAGTGTCCACTCTAGGAAGCAAAGCATGTTGTAATTGACTGTACTGATGCGTTACATCCTACACCATATCCCATAACCTCTGCACAGTTACCTAGGTAACTCCTTAAATGTGTGGAATGGGCCACCAAGGCTAGGATATAAAAATCTGCCTCTAATAGAAGGGCACTATCTGTTCATCTATGTCACTCTAGGCTGGGTAAACATTGCGTGACCAGGTGGCGACCTTCCCAGGGACAACCAGAAAGGAATAATGACTCATGACAACGTGTTATGGAACGGAAATTTGGCCACAACTTTATTAACCTTTCAAATATAGGAGGACCTTGGCTTAGGCATTGGGCATGTATCCCTGCCAGCCCTCCAGCCGGGGGAACTAGGGCTCCTCAGTGTAAATGGGATATGGGGGTTCCCCACAAGACACATGTGTACGCAGGCAGCCCACCCCATATCCCCTCATGCAGGGTAGTTCACTGACAATCTTTCAGTGTATGACCAGTGACACCCTCATGATGTCAAGCCCCCTTCCCAATCTCAATGTCAAGTTAGCGCCCCGGGAAGATAGGGAGCCAAGTGATTCTTCAAAGGGACTTGGGCTAAATTGCAGCTACGCTACAAAGTGAAAGGTAGCTGCAAGCCCATTGCCTCTTTAAGACCAGCTTAAGGAAGAATCCATGATGGGTTAATTGCTTCCATAAAGCAAAAAACAAAAACAAAACAAAACATGCACAAAAAGTCTGACTTGAAAATTCATTTTATGTGAATGGTAGTGTGGTGGTGTTGTTGTTTAGTCGTTTAGTCATGTCCGACTCTTTGTGACCCCATGGACCAGAGCACGCCAGGCACCTCTGTCTTCCACTGCCTCCTGCAGTTTAGTCAAACAAATGCTAATGAACAAAAAACATGGAGTAGCTAGCATGAAACACCTGTTTCCAAATACATCCTTCATCAGTGTACTGCTGTAAAGCTGTCAGGGGCTGGCCAGCGTTGCATGCCAGAGACTGGTCTGATTCTGACCAGAAAGAAAGACAGTCCCAGGCAGAGCAGCCTTTAACAGAGGAGGAAGAGAAGAACTGGGGGCCCCGTCCTTCAAGATTCCCAGGAACAGGGAGAAAAGCAGATTCAGAAGTATCACAGTTGGAGGTTGACGGAAATAGACAGCCCTGATAACTTTGCTAGGTAACCAGGAGGGAGGGAGCGTCTGGAAGGCTCTGCCTCTGAGAGCAGCGGTGATGCTGCTCCTTCCCCTTGGATTAGGAGGCAGGAAAGGGTTAAAGAGCAAGGGAAGCACAGGGGCAGGATGATGGGGAACTGGCGCTTCCTGCTGCGGAAGGGCAGGAGACTCAGACTGAGCAACTGATGTCTTGAGAAAAGTTGGCTCGATGCCACTCTCTCTGTGTTATTGTAAATAAATGGACTATAAACCTGTCGGAGGCTCATTAGTTCTTATCAGAAACGTCCGTGCATGCCTGACAAAAGCCAAACACAAAAAATTATTGCTGTCTGTTCAATATATGATCTATAAACATTTTTAAAACCATGAGACCCAGATCAAATAAATAATCAATTCCATCAATACAATAAAAGTTGTATTGTAAATATTGAACATAGATTACGGTCAAGGGAACCTTATATATAAAGGTACCGTTAGAAGACAATGATTCCTTCAGGTCTAAATTCATATCTTGACCTGAGTTCTTATATTTAAAGGTTGTTTAATCAGCCTAAGCCCTTTTATGGGCATTTGTATCGTAACATTTAGCTAAGCAGAATTTGGCAACATTTCCAGTCTGAATGGTAACAGCATACCTTTAAGGTGTGTTTCGGGAGTAACCAACAGACTTTGTGTTCTGGTATAACTCTGATACAAGAGAATTTCATATTAAGATCAGGGCACCAGAAAAATATTTTTTCAGTGAGGCTCCTTTGATAATAATATTGGTGAGCAACAATTATTCATCATTTCAAGTGATCTACCATATTTTTCGCTCCATTGGACGCAGTTTTTCCCCTCCAAAAATTGAGGGGAAATGTGTGTGAGGGGAAATGTGTGTGCGTCCTATGGAGCGAATGCAGGCTTGTGCTATGGCCACGCACAACCACTCCGGCAGGGAGAGGCTGCACGGGCAGGGAGGGATTGCACAGGGCTAAAGAGGAAGCCAAAGCAGCCAGCGGGATCCATCCCGCTCGCTGTCTTGGCTTGTTCCATAGCCACGCGCAACCCCTCCGGCAGGGAGAGGCTGCAAGGGGCTATGGCTTCTTTAGCTCCACGCAGGGAGAGGTTGTGCGCAGCCTGTACGCTGCTCTTTGGGGCTGTGGGGGGTAATTTTTTTTATTGATTTCCCTGTCTAAAAACTAGGTGCGCCCTATGGTCCGGTGCGCCCTATGGTGCAAAAAATACGGTAATTATGGCAATAGTATTTTTTGGAGTATTTTTGATACATCTTATGTTGGAAAGACGTGCTATAGGCTAGCTACTCCATCTATCTTTTACTCAATAACACTTGAGGCTGATTATATTGCCATTCCCATAAATTACATTTTCAAATCAGCCTTTCCATGTACATTTTGTTATTTTGCTTTAGCTTATACATACACACCATTTTTTTGTATTTAATTGCTTTCAAGGCAGCCTGAGAAAATTCTGGACAGTTGACATGTATGTTATTCCTTTCTCACAAATGAGTCTAGTCACAAGGCAGCGGAGGTGTAAGGTCAGAGTGTTCCTTCTCTGTTTTGCTAATTCTGCATCTTGTCCTCTAAAGAAGATTGGGATAGTCATTCCCAAGGGAAAGATCCCTTGGTTCCAAAACAAATATTGCTTTATTAATATTTGCTATCAATCTAGCAGAGTTTGCACGCAGCAGAGCAAAAGGCAATGAACAGTCCAAGGATCATCCCATTCTTTGCCAGATGCCAAGTCACAATGATCATCAGACACTGGTCACAAGACTTGCATGTGCAAGAAAAGGGTACACGTCTCGCATGTACACCTGGTCTACCGGCAGTAAAAAACCTCAACCTGTTCTCCAAGCCCTTCACAAAAAGGAAAGCAATGAGGGGACTAATAAAAATCAAGGCACATTGCCTTCCTTTGCATTTTCTGGTATCTTAAATTTGCAGTTAAGTCAGTAATAATGTACTACGCCATTTATTTCCAGAGAAGTCGCCCTGTTTGCAGCATCAACAAAGAGCCTTGGGACGCTTTGAAAACGCAACACATTCCTACGTTTAACCAGAAAAAAATCCCATTAAAGTGGTACCTCGGGTTAAGTACTTAATTCGTTCCGGATGTTCGTTCTTAACCTGAAGCTGTTCTTCACCTGAAGCACCACTTTAGCTAATGGAACCACCCACTGCTGCCGTGCCGCCGGAGCACGATTTCTGTTCTCATCCTGAAGCAAGGTTCTTAAGCTGAGGTACTATTTCTGGGTTAGCAGAGTCTGTAACCTGAAGCGTATCTAACCCGAGGTACCTCTGTAATGCATTAATACATGAGCATTTGCTTACTTTTTACACACCATTGCTGGCTAAAGGAAGCAGAAGAGGAGAGAGAAAGAGAAAATGTATTGTTTGCTCCCCAATGATGAAGAGACACTGTGTCTCACACCCTTTCCCTACACATCCACCCTCTCCTTCTTTAAGCCTTCTCTTTAAGCCAGAGGTTTTCAACTTTCCTGAGTCCATGGCTCCCTTGACCAACTGCATGCTTTCTGCAGCACCCCTGTGGGGCTCAGAACCCCATTTATGTCACCCTTGCCTGCAGAGCTGGCAGCTTCTCACCCTTTTCCACACACCCTCCCTGGTGGAGGGTTCCCTCAGTCTCCTCTCCTATCTCCTCTCCTTGGAGGTAGCCGCTGCTGCCGCTCCTGGTCTCAGAGCTGCCCCCTTCCTGCCCTAAAGAGAGGTGTCTCCTCACAACAGCCCCACGGGGGCCTGGGAAGAAGATGTCCCCAGACTTGGTGGCCCAAGGGAGACTGGCGAGGCATCATACCCAGGGAGCAGCAATGGCAGCAGTGGGCCCTGCCAGGCCTGCATGGAAGAAAGGCTCCCCTTCAGCACTGGGCACTCAGATTCCTGTTCACCTGGCGCCATCATAATACACCTTTAGGCACCTGGCAAAAATGTCCTCTTTAACCAGACGTTTGGTTGAAAAAGGATGGAGAGTTTCCTTGTTCTCTGTCTCTCTGCAAGCAACCTTGGGTGGGTCTCCCTAACCGATGGCCTCTGCTTGCTCTACATGGGCGATTTGGTGGGCGGGAGAGGGCACACACACCTACATGGTCTAAGGAGGGTGAGAGGCACCCATTGCTTAAGGCATTGGTTCTCAACCAGTGTGTCGTGGCACCCTGAGGTGCCTTGAATTGTGGTCAGGGCTGCCGCGGGCAACACTGGCCTCTGTCCCTCTTTCCTTCCCTCCCCCCTATGATGTCCTCTCACATCTATGACTCTCAAAGGCTTGCACAGCTGTGGTAAGAAGATCTGGTCCCACATTATAGGATACAGTGTGAATGGCATGTAGGCTACCAGGCCTGCTTACTGTATATAGCACCCCGGAAGACTTTGGTGAGATACTTTCCCACTCAATCCCTGTAACTCCACCCAGACAATCCAAGAAGAGGCTATTCTGTGAGGTTCTCTGAAAGTCCTTCTAGAAACTTGAGTGTAATTGGGATTTGTGGGAAATCCCAATAGCTATTGGGAAGTTCTATTGTTATTATTTCAATTTGTACACCTCCCTTCATCTGGAGATCATAGGCAGTTCAGAACATAAAGGTACAACATGAGAACACAAAATACATAATCCTCTTCCCTGACCTTCGTTAGAGGACAAGATGCAGAATTAGCAAAATGGAGAAGGAACACTCTGACCTGAAACCTCTGCTGCCTTGTGGCCACTGCTTTCCCTCCCTTAAAAAATGTTTAGGGGTTCTCTCAGTTTGACTCAAGAAAATCACGATTTTATAGTTCAAATCGGGGAAAATAAATATAGTAAATGGACAAAAGTACAAAGATTCACAAAATATTTAGGGGTATGTGTACCCCTGTGTCCCCCCAGAAAAGAGCACTGCTTGTGGTTATACTCAATAGTGAAAGGTTTGGGCAGTAAACCCCAAGGAATAACATACAGCTCATCTGCCCCAAATTTTCTGAAACTGCCATAGAAGCAATTAACCCACCATGGATTCTTCCTTTGCCCTGAAACGTCCCGATTTAAGCAGCTCTTAAAGGGGTAATGGGCTTGCAGCTACCTTGCACTTTTAGTGTAGCTGAAATTTTGCCCATGTCCCTTTTAAGAGTCACTTGGCTCCCCATCTTCCATAGGTGCCCACCAGTCATTGAGTTTGGGAAGGGGGTTGGTGTCACAACACACTGGTAGGAGCTAGGGGCTGTGAATGAACTGCTTCTATGAAAGCACCAGCCAGATGCAGTGCAAGGTCTACGACTCTCTGCTGGACCTTCCTGTGAACCTGCAGGTGGCCCACACCTTTGTGTTGGTTTCTGTGGTCATTCCACCCTGGGCCTCCTTGTTGCCATCTCCAGAGCTGGGTGCACCAACTGCATGGACGACCCAGATGCCAAAGGGAAAGTCTCAGACCTTGGGAGCGGCTGGCTCTGCTTCTGTCCATCTCTTGGTCTGCCAGCACCATCATCAGTAAAAAATTTAATCGGGCAACAGCTTTTTTCTCCTGCCTTGCCCAACCCTCCAACCCTAAAAGCCTTTCCCAGACCCTGAATTTGAGAATAGCAGAAGCATCTGGGAAGAGAAAAGAGGAATTCAGAGATATTATTTTTAGAAAGGGTTTTGTAAGTTGCATGTGCTTTGAGGAACCTTTTATCCTTTTGCATGGTCTGTGGTTAGTTTTGTGATGGTTGTTGTTGTTGTTGTTAAGATTTCTATACTCCCCTATACTCGAAGGTCTTGGTGGTTCACAGGATAAAATCACAATAGAAAAACACCAAATACATAAGCAAAATAAAAATGAAAATAACCTTATAATCCCACCAGAACACATTTTAAAGGGACATTGGATAGCAACCAACCAAAGATCTGGTTAAAGAGGAACATTTTTGCCTGGTGCCTCCATGTGTATAATGGAGGGCCATTAACAACACAAGAAAACTCCTTTCCCCCCTGCCCTGAGATGTGAACAGAGGCAGGGATTTCAGGTGATGGGGTGGGGTGTTTGAGGGGACAGGACAAGGCAGTTTTTGAGCAAGGTTTGCTGGGAAGAAGCGGCAGGACAGGAGCTGAGCTCCATCTTGGGCAGGCAGGCTGAAGGATGCCTGCGCTGCCGCCCCATGAAATGACCATGCTGTAAGATTTGGACTCCCACCATGCAGACAGGAGGTGTAAATAGGTGAATAAACCATATTTCTTAAACCGACAATAGTCTCTACTGCGTTTTCTATTCCTCCAAAGGGACACAGACCCTGTGTCAGTGCCAGGGACCCCATGGGTTCTTGTCCCCACTCGGCAAAGAGATGGGCAGGCATTCAACTTTTGTAACAATATTTTAGGTCACACCATAGATTTGTATAACAGCATTACAATATTGGCTGTTTTATTTTCAGTTCTTTTCCTAATGTGGCTGCAGGGATCTGTTTTAAATGAAGGGGTTCCCAGCAACCAGTCTTCTTAACCCCAATCCGGTTCTTCAAGCTGCAATGCATGGAGTCAGGACACAGGATGTGGGCTTGTATACAGGGGTGCCATCTTGCCCTCAGGATTGTGGGTGCCCACAGCCGTAACATGGAGGTGCAACATCACACGCATACCCCTGCACATAGTGCTCATTGACTTTGTGGGTGCCCAGTCCCTGCAAATTACATTATTGTGGGTGCCCAAGCACCCACGAGCCCCTGGAGTTGGCTCCTATCCTTGTATATTTCCTTCTCATTCTTGCTGGTGCTATTGTGATACACCACACAGGGCCATACCCATGTATTTTTACAGGTTTCCAATTAGTGTCATTTTTTGAATTTGAGCCAGAACACAATTCTGCCATATTTGTCGGTGAGAAGATGGGAAGGAGGAGATTTCTGCCATTTTTTCAGCAGGAGGGAAATGCCAGTGAAATGGAGGATCTTGTAGTGGAGGCAGATGGAGGGAGGGGTTACCAGCTGGCTGCAGAATCTACACAGAATTGGGCTTTTGTGCTACCCTGGTGGATGGCCGTGGCCTATGAACATGGCTCTAGAGTAGAACTTGGTTCAAAGGACAGCAGCCACGTAAAGACAAACAGGATTGAAGTGACACTCTGGGGGTCATGGAAAGCAGGGCAGGGAACATTGCAATATCACATGCTGCTGATTGTAGCAGCTGCCAGAGGGCAGGCGAAGAGGAGGAGAGACTGCCACCAGCAAGGCCCAGCCCTGTGTGGGTTGCGCCAGCTCTGAGGGGCAGGCGGAGGGTAGGGCCGGCCTGGGTGGGATGAAAGGAGGACTGGAGCTTGTTTAATCTTGCCCCTTTCTTAAAAAAAATATTTATTGGTTTGTTTGTGTTTGTCTGTGTAAATTTACCAAAGAATAAAATAGAACAAAATGGGGACTAAGGTTTTTGGTCAGGGCGGTGGAGGGACTGTGTGTGCGATGTCCAGGGACTGCTTAAAATCACATGATCCAACTTTGAATGTATTGTTATAGATTTAGTGGTGGCATCAGTGGCGTAGCGTGGGTTGTCAGCACCCGGGGCAAGGCATGTAATTTGCACCCCCTAACCCGTGGATTAGTGCCCCCTAACCCTAACCCCCAGATGTTGCGCCCGGTGCGGCCGGGGCCCCCCTGCCCCCCCACACTACGCCACTGGGTGGCATAGCTGTCAACATTTCCCCTTTCTTGCGAGGAATCCTATTCGGAATAAGGAAATTTCCCTTTAAAAAAGGGAAACGTTGACAGCTATGAGTGGTGGGGATCCCCCTAAACCCAAGAAATGAAGAAATGTCAGGATCCTGGGACCATTTCCCTTCTCTCTTTACAATTTGGGGTGGGGGGAGTATGAGAGAAAAGGAGAGGCAACAGCGATTAAGTTTAGACATAACTGATGGACAACAATTGGAATTGGTGATTTCAAGTTGCTGCATAGGTTGGGTTGGGGGAAAAAAATTGGCTTAAAACCTCCCGTATCTTATAGTGTAACCTCTGCACAGCTGCCCCTGAATTAGCTATTTGTTGTTGTTGTTTAGTCATGTCCAACTTTTGTGACCCCATCGACCAGAGCATTCCAGGCACTCCTGTCTTCCACTGCCTCCCGCAGTTTGGTCAAATTCATGTTGGTAGCTGTGAGAACACCCTAAATTAGCTATTTAAGGAGGTCTTTAAATGTGTGGACTGGGCCACCAGGGCAAGCGTCTGAACCTTCATCTGATAGGAAATGTTTTGCAGGAGTGGGCAACAGATAAAAAACGTGCCATTGAGGAGGGAGTGAGAGTGAGAAATGTCCTTATTTTCAAATGAGGAATGTTGGAGAGTATGCATACAGTGTATTCTGCCTCCCCATTTTATCCTCAAAAAAACCCTGGTGAGGTGGGTTATGTGGATAGACAGTGACTAGCCAAAAGCATTCTAGTGAACTTCATGGTTATGTGCTACACACACTTTGCTTCTACAATAATCAAACTTCAACACAATTTTGCAGGGAGATTAATCCATTCCCCATTTCTTTCCAGAACCCACCCACCACCTCAATCAAGTGATAACATCAAGAGATATCTGTGAGTTAGGCTACATAATTACATGGAAATTATTGAATCTGGGACGGGCTGAGGAGGGAAAACTGGGATAGGTTGAGAAAGGGGTGTGCATCACTTTTCACCCTGGGATTTCTCCTCAGGCCTCTGGGTGGGCTCCATGGTGCCTGCTGTGCAGGCCATATTGTTAGAAAAGCATTGTTTAATGTTTGGATAAGATATAAGGATTTGTTAGAAAATAAAACCCCAAGATGGTTGTCACCAATGGAAGCAAAGTCTCAGAAAAAACTCAATATGGAGGCTAAATGGCCGAAGTATTGGGAAATTTTGGAACAAGAGGGAGACAGACTAAAATTGCAGAGCTTTGAAAAATTAAAAAACAGAGTGCGAGACTGGCTCCATTATTATCAAATAATGGAGGCATATAATTTGGACAAAAAAATAGGCTTCCAAGTGGAAAAATCAAAATTGGAAACAGAACTGCTAGACTCTAAAGTTAAGAATTTGTCAAGAATGTATAACCTGCTGTTGAAATGGAATACTCAAGATGAAACGGTGAAATCTGCTATGATTAAATGGGCACAAGATGTTGGACATAATATTATGATGGCTGACTGGGAACACTTATGGACCACTGGTATGAAATTTACGGCATGCAATGCCTTAAAAGAGAATTTAATGAAAATGATCTATAGGTGGTACATAACACCAGTCAAGCTTGCAAAAAATTACCATTTGCCTGATAATAAATGCTGGAAATGTAAGGAGGTACTTTTTTCCACCTTTGGTGGACATGCCCAAAGATTAAGGCATTCTGGGAGATGATCTATAATGAAATGAAAAAGGTATTTAAATATACCTTTCTGAAGAAACCAGAGGCCTTGCTACTGGGCATGGTCGGCCAATTGGTGCCAAAGAAAGATAGAACGTTTTTTATGTATGCCACAACAGCATCAAGAATACTTATTGCAAAGTATTGGAAGACGCAAGATCTACCTACCAGGGAAGAATGGCAGATGAAACTGATGGACTACATGGAAATGGCGGAAATGACTGGCAGAATCCGAGACCAGGGAGAAGAGTCAATGGAAGAAGATTGGAAAAAAATTAAAGTATATTTAAAAAAATATTGTAAAATCAATGAATGTTAGAAAGATGCTGGAATGAATTTACATTGTCTTAGCAGAAAGGTTGTAAAGAAATAAGTTAGAATGGATTGTTAATGGGTTAAAGTGTAAAATTTAAGGTTAAATTGCGTTAAGTTAAATTATGGAACAAAATCTGAGAAAGAGGGAAAGGACATGCTGAAACAATTATGTATTAGAATACAAAAAGGGAGGTGTGAGGAAGTCAAGGAAATAAGTAAATGAAAGATAAAGATATGAAAATACTGGATGTTAGTGTTTTTAAATGTTATTGTTTAGCTGTATTGTTTTGGGGTTTCCTTTTTTTCTTTTTCTCTCTTCTCCTTTTTTCTTTTTAGTATTGTATTTTCCTTTATTTTTGAAGTATTGTAATCTTTTTTGTATTATTATTGTCTGTTTTTCTTTTTTCTGTAATTGTTAAACCTTAATAAATATCTTTTAAAAAAAACACAACAAAGTGGTATGATAAGTCATCCTTGCATCGTAGTAGCTATCGTAGATATGGAATCCAAGTGTGACATTGGGTAGGAACTTAGGATTCTCAATGATTTTGTTCACAGCAAATGCCAAAGCACGGATGTGCTGGTAGAATTTTGTCACCATTCTGCATATAGAGGTAGAATTCGTTCATCTCTTTGTATAATGAGTATGTTTCCTGCTATCATATCACAATATTGGTAATTTCTAATAGGGTCTATTGGGGGGTATTGGCCAAACCTACACACACACACGGACAGACACACACACACACACACACACACACACACCATTCTGTCATTTACAGAAAAATATATTTGTGATCTGAGCAACTACAAAAGATGCAGAGCAAACGAAGCCATTTCTTACTGTGGAACATCAAGCTGGTTCTGAGAAGGATGTTCACTGAATGAAACTTCATGAGAATGGTAAACTAACTGAGAAGCAATTCCACCAATGAAGAGAGCTCCTGGCTGGAACCACTCATGTGGAACAGGGTGGGGATCATTTCTGGAACACTCCAGAGTATCTACTTTGTACCCCATCAAGGTAAAGGTAAAGGTACCCCTGCCCGTACGGGCCAGTCTTGACAGACTCTGGGGTTGGTGCGCCCATCTCACTCAAGAGGCCACGGGCCAGCGCTGTCCGGAGACACTTCCGGGTCACGTGGCCAGCGTGACAAAGCTGCATCTGGCGAGCCAGCGCAACACACGGAAAGGACGTTTACCTTCCTGCCAGTAAGCGGTCCCTATTTATCTACTTGCACTTTGACGTGCTTTCGAACTGCTAGGTTGGCAGGCGTTGGGACCGAGCAGCAGGAGCGCATCCTGCCGCGGGGATTCGAACCGCCGACCTTTCAATCAGCAAGCCCTAGGCGCTGAGGCTTTTACCCACAGCGCCACCCGCGTCCCATTTGTACCTCATAGGAAGCAACAAAGCTAGAGCTATCAGAAGCCACAACATCTAATCAGCAAAGCATCCCTCTAAATTGAGAATCTCCTCTGTACAGAAACAGAAACTACCAGACTTAACAGTCTACACAGGTTGGTGGCTAATTCTGCTAACACATCTCTTAAGAGAAATACATCAGCTCTGTCTTTGACTGAGACACCAATGCATGCCTTAAGTGCTGGCAAGGTTAGCTGATGTAAGGTGGAATAAAAGGGGAAGTGTATGAAAGGAAAGTGACAGAGCCCTGCCCACTTTTCACATACTCTCAGGTGTACATTGCTTGGGGGCGTATTTATATTAATTTTCAGGTTTACTGGTTGATCATTTTCTAGTAACTTCTGGCAAGTCTTTGGAGCTTTGGGCAGTTGGAACAAATTATAGGAGGATCCTAGGAGGCCAGTGATTAGCCCTTTACCATTTGAGTGCTGTTCCTCAACCCCACCCCCAAAGCAAATCTGTTAATTCCTTTTTCGAGATCTGATAATGACTCTCCTCTGTTCCTTGCAGCATTATAATAATAAGTAGCAGGTGGGTAAGAGATCCCCATAGGAACTGCACTCCAGGAAGGAACAGAAATCAACATGTTCAATGTTGGCATTTTGCAACTACCCTTTTAATATTATATATGAATGGCCTAAGCTTTCTATCATACTATGGCATAATAAGAAGAATTCAGGACATTCCATTTGCTAATCTAAAAAGTGACAGGTGGCCCATGCCCCATTCACCAGAAATTTGCCCCCAGATGGGATAGATACAGTAGGATATGCTTCATCTAGTGTTGATTTGTATCCCACCGTTTCTCCAAAGAGCTGAAGTTAGCATACACACTACTACGCCTCTCTATATTATCATTACAGAACCCCTGTGATGTACATTAAGCTGAGAGATATTGAGATTTTATTTATCTATAGATGAAGCATGGAAATCATTGAATTGGAGATAGGCTGAAGAGAAAGATGTAGTTTAGGCTGGAGAGCTTGCAATGCTGAGGAAGGGGTGTGCATCACTTTTCACCCTGGGATTTCTCCTCAGGCCTCTGGGTGAGCTTCATGGTGTCATTGATTCAGTCAGAGTAGGAAACTATCTTCTTCTTTTTTTACTACCACTAAATATAATTAAGAAATAAAAATTACATACATCGATATTTAGTTATTTGTTATTTACCATCTTATTTCCTCCCAAACATTGCATACAACAACACACATATGTGCAGACACCCACACACCCACACCCACACAGAAAATGATAATAATGAAAGTAAATATTTTTCCCCTTTTATCTTCCAAAATCTTTTCTTCAGCTTTGACTTCCTGTCAAGTCCCTTTGCATATGTTTTATCTTACATTTGAATGTACACAAAACAATAAACCTTTCTATATAATTTTTCTAATACATTCTGAAAACATAATAAATTCTTAATTGTTGTCCACCTGCTTTTAGTTCCTTTATCACTCGAATGCTAACACGGAGTCAAAACTATTATTGTATTTTTGAACATATCTTCTATAACCATCCCATTTTTCCGCAAATTTTTGCTTTGAGTTTCCTCTGAGTTTCCTAGTCAGTTGAGCCGTCTCCACCAATTTCTGTAATTTGATTTGCCAATCTGTTATTTTTGGAGCCTTGTGATCTTTCCATCCCTTGGCCACTAGTATACGAGCCACTGCGGTTGCATACAAAAATACCTCTCTTAGATTTTTTGAGATCTCTTTATCTAAAATACTTAATAGAAATGCCTCCGGTTTTTTAGTAAAAGTTATCCCCATCATCTTTTTTAATTCATCGTATATTTTCCCCCCAAAAATCTGAATCTTTTCACACATCCACCACATGTGGATCATGTCACCGTTATTTCCTCCACATCTCCAACAAGCATTTGCCAAATTTTTATACATTCTTGATAATCTGGAAGGAGTGAGGTACCACCTATGAGCCATTTTTATCATGTTCTCTCTTATATTATAGCAGGCTGTAAATTTCAAATTTACCTTCCATAAGTTTTCCCAATCTTTTAGCATAATTGGACGGCCCACATCTTGGGCCCAATTTATCATTGAAGCCTTAACCTCCTCATCCATTACTTCGTAGTCTAAAAGAAGTCTATACATTTTTGCGATTATTTTAGTTTTACTATTCAGTAATTCTCTTTCAAATCTTGAAGGCTCCTTTTCAAAACCTATCTGCTTATCCTGTCTGAACATTTCATTCACCTGGAAGTAATCTAGCCAAGTAGAAAAGTGATCTTTTATTTTCTTATAACTTATCAATATTAGTTGACCCTCCTCCTCCCTTAATATTGTATGATACGTTATCCAGTTCTCTTTGATGTTGTTGTTTTTTTTAGCAGCGAATCTTGGGGTAGTTCCATCTTGCTCCGTAGTTATAATTAGATCGTCAGCAAATGCCCTCATTCTGTAACTTCTATTTCCCAGCATAATCCCTTTTATTTCTTTTTCCTGCCTAATTCGTTTACATAAAACTTCCAATGTTAATATGAAAATTAAGGGGGATAGTGGGCAACCTCGTCTGACCCCTTTACTGATTTCACACTCCTGTGATAAATTTCCATTTATTATGATTTTAGCTTTTCGTTTTGAATATATTGCTTCAATCCCTTTTATATACTGTATACCAAAATCCATATGGTGTAATTGACATTTCATAAATGTCCAGGAGACCCTATCGAAAGCTTTTTCAGCATCTACGGCCATTAAGACTGTCTTCTTTTCTATTCTTAAGTCTAAATGCTCTAATAAGTTTATAATGTTTCTAGTGTTGCTATAAATGTGCCTCCCGGGCAAAAAGACAGCTCGGTCATTGTGTATAATCATCTGAAAGACTTTTTTTTTATCTTTTGGCTAAAATATTTGCATATAATTTATAATCGTTATTTAGGAGTGCAATAGGCCTATAGTTGTTAATAAGTAGATTGTTGGTTCCCTGTTTTGGAATTAGTGCAATAAGGCTGTCATTCCATAAGTCCAGCATGGTTCCATTTTTTAAGATGTTGTTCATGATACTTCTTAATGGGTCAAACAGTAGGTCCTCAATTTTTTAATAATATATTGCCGGTAGGCCATCTGGCACTGGTGACTTTCCTATCTTTGCTTCCTTAATTGCTCTTTGAATTTCATACAATGTAATAGGGGCATTCAACAGTTCTTTTTGTTCTTTAGTAAGTTTCAGAAGACCGTTCTGTTCTAAATATTCTTTAACTTCTTCTGTTGTTTCATTTCCTTCCTTATAGAGTTCTCTAAAGAATTTAACAAATCGTTTCACTATTTCATTAGGGTTGTTTATTATTTTGCCTTCACACTTAACTCTATTTATTGTTGGAGATAAGCAGTGTCCAGTGCACAGCGGAATGATGAAAAGTACGTGCCAACATGCTCTATATTACTTTATTTACACTTCAAAGCTGGTAATTTACAGAAAAACATTTCCCTCTGCCGGAGCAGAGAAAGGCATCCTCTCTCCTCTAAAGCACGGAGAGAATCACACTGAACTGCAAAGAACAGTGAAAAACAGGAAACCAGTGTACGTCACATCCAGTCTCCTTTCCCGTGAGAAAACCCAACAGCACTTGACTGTGGAATGTAAACATTGTCTTGTGACAAGCACTTCACTGCTCAGTGAAGGAAGCAGAAACCAACATCCTCCCCCTTTCTGTGAACATCACTGGGCAGCGTGTTCGTACAATATCAGTACAAACCCAACTTCTGCACATAGGTACAGTGTTGATCCCTTGATACAATCTTGGACAATACATCAGCAGGAATTTCATTACCTGGCATATAGGACACCGTTACGAGTCCCTTTTGAATACGTTCCCTAGCATGTTGCAACTTTAATTGCAAGTGCTTCGTGCTTTGCTTACAACCTTCAGAATTCAGCAAAGCCAAACATGCTTTGTTGTCCTGGTAAACCTGGATTGGACATTTGACAGGAATTTTCATGTCTTTGCACAATTGTAACAACCATTCACAATCCTTAAGTGAATAAGACAGTGCATTCAGTTCAGCTTCACAAGTACTTAAGCTAACTGTTGTTTGCTTCTTGCATGACCAATCAAATAGACCCTGATTGTACTTATAGCAAACTCCAGACGTACTTTTCCTGTCTGTAGTGTCACTTCCAAAACTTGCATCTGCAAATATCTCAAGACCACCAGACTTCTGATTGTTAAATCTCAGTCTGTAATGCATAGTGCCTTTCAAATACCGCGCTATGCGTTTCAGAGCTTTCCAATCCTTAACAGTAGGATTGTTGACTTGTCTGCTTAGCAAATTACAGCTAACAGCAATGTCAGGTCTTGAACATCTGGCAATGAAGTTTAGCTTGCCTAGCACACTTCTGTACAGTGTAGTATCAGAAAATGCTTCTCCAGTGTCATCTACCTGATAACCTGTTGTCATCGGTGTGTCTACAGGGTTAGCATCCATCAGGTTTAGTTTGCTTAACACATCAGCAATTTTACGTGACTGGTGTACTAGAATGTTACCATCTTGATCTCTCTCTATTTCCAGAGATAGGTAGTTGTTTACCTCACCAAGATCTTTCATGTCAAAGTGCTCTTTCAGTTGAGCTAGGGCATTATTGTACATTGTGACATCCTTCCAAAAGAATAAAAGATCATCAACATAAAACAAACAATACAGTTTCTTTTGCCCCTCCTCTTTGACAAATACACATGGATCAGCTTTCCCTTGCTTAAAACCTAGAGAAAACAATACTTCAGTGAGTTTTGTGTGCCAACACCGTGCACTTTGTTTGAGACCATAAAGGGACTTCTTCAGAGCACAAACAAATCCCTGTTTTACCTGTACGCCATCAGGTGGAAGCATATAAAGTGATTCATCTAGAGATCCGTACAGAAAAGCTGTATTCACATCATGGTGACTAATGTGTAGATTCTCTTCTGCAGCTAGCTTGAGCATAAGCCTAATGCTCTCATACCTCACGGTGGGTGAGTAGGTCTCGTGATAGTCTTCACCTGGTACCTGTGCAAAACCTCTGGCTACCAATCTGGCTTTGTGTCTGACTATCTTGCCATTTTGATCAGTCTTCGCTTTGAAGACCCATTTGCTTCCAAGCAGTTTCATTCCTGGAACTACTGGAACAAGGTCCCATGTTTTGTTCCTTTCCAAGGAATCAAGCTCAGCCTTCATGGCATTTAACCATGGCTCAGCTTCCTTTGAATCCAAATCCTGGATTTCTTGGAAACTTGAAGGTTCAAACACCTTCTTGGAGCTTTTAACAGCTGTTACTGCTATCTTGGCAAACTCATCAGCAAATCTCTTTGGAGGTCTGCCTTTTGTTGCTCTCTGTGACCTGCGAATTAGCCTTAAGTCTTCAACACTCTCCTCTTCCTTCTTAGGAGAAAAGTGACCTATTGTGAACAATGGTTCCTCCAATTCTTGATCAGAGCTTTCAGAGGGTCGCATAGAGGCTTTCGCACTCTTGAAATCCTCTGAATCACCCGATTCAGTTTCAGACTCAGAATCAGAACCTTCATCAGTGGGTGTGGGTTGTTGTGGTTGCTTTTGACTATCCTTAGTCTCATCACTGTTATCAGGATAACATTGGAAAATTCCCACATTCTCCCCCCACTTGGCATTGTACTCAACACTTCTTGTGAGCTTAATTGCCTTAGAGTCAGTCATCATTATTCTGTAAGACCCTTTCTGATAACCTAGAAAGATACCATGCAATCCACGCTTGTCTAACTTGGAGCTTTGTGGTGAGTGAACCCACATGTCAGAACCAAAAATTTTCATGTGTTTGATGTATGGCTTCTTGCCAAACATCTTCTCATAGGGGGTACAACCAATCGCTGAAGATAACCTGCGATTATAACTGTAAGTGAAACATGAGAGAGCTTCGGCCCAATAACTCTCTGGAAGATTGGCATCATGCAGCAAGGTTTTTAACCCTTGAAGCAATGTCTGATTTGCTCGTTCCGCAAGTCCATTCTGCCATGGCGAGCGAGGACTAGACAAATCGTGTTGAATTCCTTTCTCAGTCAGAAAAGCTTCAAACTGCTGAGAAGTGAATTCTCCCCCGCGATCACTGAAAAGAGTCTTTACCTTCTTTCCATGCACATTTCCCAACCAAGCACAGAATTCCTTGAACCTTGGAAAAGCCTCTGATTTCTGCTTGAGATTGTACACATAAATATACCTGGAAAATGCATCAATGAGAACCATGAAGTACCTGTTTCCACCCAAAGAGGGCGCTAGTGGTCCAACCAAATCAGCATGAACAACCTGGTATGGTTCTGTAGCTTGCCTACTAGACACCTTACCTTTCGCAGCCATTTTTACTTTGTTTGCTGCGCATGCCTTGCACTTCATGTGGTACCTGCAGGGTTTAATAGTCATACCTTCAACCAAGGCAGGCATTTTAGATACTGCCTCAAAATGCAAATGACCAAATTTTCGATGAAAATCGTGAATACATTCTGCATGCAAACTTTTGTTAGAACCTGCAATGCAACAAGTGTCATCCTGCACAACATCATCAAAATACAAAACATACAAACGATCAACATATTCAGTATGCAATACATAATCATTTTTCTTTGTGATGATGCACCTTTTGTTCTTAAAGGAAACGTCAATTTTCCGCTCATTCAGCTGTCCAACGCTGAGCAGATTATGCTTGGCATCTGGCACATAAAGCACATCCTGTATCGATAAGTCCAAACTGTGAAGAACAACAGTTCCGTAGCCTTTACTGGGGATTGTGTGGTCATCCGCCTGGTGAATCGCACCTTCCTGCGGTGTAAAAGACACGAACAGTCGCTTATCGTTGCACATGTGGTGGGTCGCCGCTGAATCAACAACGAAGAAAGATTTAGACGTCTTCTGGACCTCTGCAACCTTTGGAGTGAAGCGTGAGACCATTGCCTTGTGCTGCGTTGTCCTGGACACCGGACCTTTGCCTTTGCCTCGGCCTTTTCCACGCGATGAGCTTTCGCTGCGCTGCTCTGTCTTGGCCCTGGGATATCTGCATTCCCTCTTCATATGGCCTAGACATCCACACGTGTAGCATTTCACTGCCTTCAAAGCTTTGGCGCCATCTGGTGGTTCCACTGCACTATGGGATGACGTCTGTGAAGTCTCCCCCTTGTTGATGCAGCTAGCACCCCGGCGATCCGCTTCATTCAATATCACGGCAGTAACATAGTCCACTGTTAGCTGAGCAGTTGGCTGTACAGCAATCTGAGTCGCAACAGACTCCCAACCTGAACCCAAAGATTGTAGTATCATAAAGGAATACACTTCCTCTGGAAAGTTGAGTCCTCTCTGTTGCAGCTCATGTCTCAGATTCTGCATCTCCATCAGATGTATACGCACATCTCCACCTTCAGCAAGAGCCATATTATGCAGCTTGTTAAAGTAAAACATTGTGGACCCAGCTTCTGTCCTCAAGTGAGCCTCTCTCAAAGCGTCCCAAATTTCTCTGGCTGAGGTCTTATCACGCAACAGACAGAGCTCTTCTGGGGATACTATCAACGTAAGAGTTCCCCTTGCCTTGGAATCCATAGCTTTCCATTCATCTGTAACTGGAGCTGGGGGGGTCTCTGTAATAACTTTAAACAGACCCTCTTTCCGCAGAATAGCCTCTGCATAGAGAACCCAGTCCGCATAGTTCTTCCTATTGAGCTTAGGAATCCCACAAGCATCCTGAAGGGCCATCATGACTTTGGCATTAGCCTTTAGCGTCATCTTTGCTGCTTTAAATCAGGCTGCTTTATACAAGCTGCGTCTGTGTACAGCTGCTTGAATCCAAAAGCAAATTCAAAAACAGCCTCTGCCTGTGAACCTGTGCCTTTCTGCTTAACTGCTTTGCTTATCTGCAGCTGCTTCAAACCGCATTCCAAAGGCAAGTTCAAAAGTGAAAGTTCTCTCTGCTGTCTTAAATTCATGCTGCGACACTGCTGCAGCTGCTTTACTTTCGATTTCCCCCAGCATAGGAAAAATTTATCCTTCTAGCCTTTTGCCTGTGCCATGGCAAAACCGGCTATAAAAGTTCAAAGTCCAGCCACAAAGCCATTAATTAGAAGCTGGCAGGCTGCCCAGAGCTGTAGCACATACCTCATCAAATCATCTTGACGCGCAGAGATATCGTCCCATCCGGCCCTCTGCATTCCGATCCTTTGCCGGCACTCCAATTCTTTGCTCCTTTGTTCCTTTGCCAGGAGCCTGACTTCTGGAGTCCATTCTCAAAACACTGCGTTTTTCTGGGCCCGGAACCAAATGTTGGAGATAAGCAGTGTCCAGTGCACAGCGGAATGATGAAAAGTACGTGCCAACATGCTCTATATTACTTTATTTACACTTCAAAGCTGGTAATTTACAGAAAAACATTTCCCTCTGCCGGAGCAGAGAAAGGCATCCTCTCTCCTCTAAAGCACGGAGAGAATCACACTGAACTGCAAAGAACAGTGAAAAACAGGAAACCAGTGTACGTCACATCCAGTCTCCTTTCCCGTGAGAAAACCCAACAGCACTTGACTGTGGAATGTAAACATTGTCTTGTGACAAGCACTTCGCTGCTCAGTGAAGGAAGCAGAAACCAACATTTATCAGCCTTTCTGCCTCTCTCTTCTTAATTGCCATGCTAATAACCTTCCTGGTTTATTAGCATGTTCAAAGGTTTTTTGTTTCAATAATCTTAGTTTCCATTCCATTTTTGCATTTATTAGCATTAAATATTGAGATTGTAGGATCTTAATTTTTTTTTTTAATTCTACACTATTTGGTTTTTTGTATAATTCCAGCTCGCTTTTTCTAATCTCCTCTAAGATTTCTTGTTGGGGTTTTTTCTTTTGTTTTCTTTGAATTACATTTTGTTGAATAAAGAAACCTCTTAAGACAGCTTTACTAGCATCCCAGACTATCTTTAAATTGGTGCCGTTATTTAAATTCAGTTCAAAAAATTCCTTTAAGGTCTTTTTTGCTTTTTCTATTATTATTTCATCTCTCAATAAAGTTTCATTTAATCTCCATTTTATAGATTTCCTCTTTCCCCAAGTCAGCGTTACTTGTACTGCATTATGATCAGCTATTGTCTTTGGTTGAATTTCAGATTTACATATTTTGACTGTCAAATCTTTTGTTAGCCGGATGGCATCAATTATTCCTGCCGAGTTATTAGGATAGGAAAAAAAGTGTATTCTTTCACTGTCGGATTTTGTATTCTCCATGCGTCCTCTAAACTTAACAAATCTACTAACTGAAGAAAGGTTTTGGGGAGTTTTATTTGCTGTTTTTTAGTAGTCTTTTTGGATCTGTCCACTCCATTTTGGATCTGTCCACTCCATTTTGGTCTCCTAAAAATATAATATTCTCTCCAATAAACTCCCCCAACTCTCGTTCCAACTTTTGATAAAATTCACATTTTTTTTCATTCGGCACGTAAAAGCCGATAACTTTAATTCTTTCCCCCTGGACTATTATTTCTATCACAGCGACCCTTCCTTGTGAATCTTTATAGATCAATTTCGGCTCCAAATGTTTTTTTGTGTATATTACAACTCCATTCTTCTTAGATTTATCTGAAGAAACAAAATGAAGTCCCAGTTTCTTATTGGTTTAAATTTCTTGTGTGTTGTTTTGTGATATGAGTCTCTTGCAAACATATCAAATCCAATTTCTGTTTGCTGAGTACAAAATCCACCTTATTTCTTTTCTTTTTATCATTTAAACCATTAACATTCCAGGTAACAATCCTTAATTCCATTATTTACTACACAGTGATTCAACTTCTTAACAAAAAATAAAATAAAAAAAATCAGAAAAGTCACTTGTCCTTAATGCTTAAGATTCGTCCTCCTCTGATTGTTTTTTAAAATCGTCCGCCCCTCCTCCCAGCTGTCTTATACCTCCTAACTCCTCTCTATATGTTCTCCAAAATTTGTCAGCGTCCTCCCGAGTAACAAATCTTCTCCTTTTCCCTTTGTAAAAAAAGGAAATTCCCATCTATGCACAATTGATTTTTTATTTAGTGCTTCCACTAACGGTTTATATTTTTCCCTTTTTCTTAAAAGCCTTGATGGAACATTTTTATGAATGATTTTGTCTGTTTCCTGAATTTTAAGTTTTGTCTTACTGCTAATTTGTAGTATTTTATCTCTAATATCCATATTCACAAAAGTTACCAGACAGTCCCCTGGCCAATTATTAGCTCTTGCAATTCTTGATCTGATTCTAAAGGCTCTCTCGATTTTATTTCTCATTTCCTGCTCTTCTATTCCAATCCATTTGGCTAATTCTGATGGTATTTTTTACTCTATCACTTCATCTGGTTCTTCTGGAATAGATCTAAATCTCAATGTTTTTTCACTTCTGTGCATTTCAATCATAGAGATTGCATCTAGGACTGCCTCATGGGTTTCTTTCATATCTGCCAGCTCTTTCTTAATTTTTTCTGTTTCCCTTTTTTTTCTCTGTTCTCCTTCTGTACTTTTCTTAGCCCTTCCTCCAAACTTATTTCCAAATTTTTAACGAGATCATTGATTTTAACCATCATTTCTAACACCATTTTTGCATTTTCCTCTATTTTTTGCCCCATTTTATCCAACTTTTGATCTGTCGTTCATCTTTTCTTTATCTCTGAAATGTCTTTTCTCAGTCCCAGGAGTAGATCTCTCATTTCCAAATTAATTTCTGTGTCTTGATTTGAGTTTCTCCTGTTAGGATTTGAAGATAACACCGCTGCCGCTGGATTCATAAATTTCTTATTCACATTTGACATAACCAATTGTTTTATAATCCGTTAGTACCTGTAACTACTTCTTTTCCTGACAAATTGTGTTTTATAATACTTCTATATTACACCTCTAATGCACAATGTCTCATCAACGATAATAATAACATAATAATAATAACATTTAACAGGGAAAAGGAGAGAGAGAGAAATAAATTTTTACTCAGTTACCAGTTTTGTCCATTAGTTGTCAGAAATCCCCTTGTGCATTTCCCTACACATGTAACCAGCCTTTATATAACTCTTCTGTTACTTGCAGAGTAATTTCCTCTTGCCACCAATAGAGGGAAGCCCAGTAAACCCCCCGCCCTGTCGGGAGGGCCTTTTTTTCTTAACACAGCTCTTTAAAATCTTTTCTTGGATCCCCCAGGCCTTCTCACCACAAAAACTTTTTTCCCCGCACCCCCTTCAACAGTCAAGAATAGTGTGAAGTAAATCAGCAAAACTGGTACAACTTCTGCAAATTTTAACACAAGGAAGTCAGGCCTCCATACTACACAAAAACTGGATCTTGAATGTCTATTGTCTTTCTCATTCATCTAGGTCAACTGATGCTGGGTAAACATGATCAACAGGCAGAAGACACTGGTCAGCAAAATGAATCGTTGTCACTCCACTCACCTTTCTTTTTATAGGAAATGCTCTGCAGGGGGAGGAGACACAACAATCTGTGCTCAGGGAGAATCTAAACCCTGGTGAGGAAGGATAGGCTAAGAGACAGTGACTAGCCAAAAGCGCCCCCCCATTGAACTTCGTGGTTATGTGCTAAATACACTTTGCTTCTACAATAATCAAACTTCAACATGATTTTGCAGGGAGATTAATCCGTTCCCGACTTCTTTCCAGAACCTGCCCACCACCTTAATCAAGTAATAACATCAAGAGAGTGAGTTTGCTCACTTTTATTCAGCCTTAGGCCAAACATGGATACATGAAAATCATTTAATCTGGGATAGGCTGAAGATGTTGAGATTCTGAAGATGGGGTGTGCATCATATTTCACCCTGAGATTTCTCCTCAGGCCTTTGGGTGGGCTCCACGGTGCCTGCTGTGCGGGTAAACGTACAGGAGTATGAAGTCCTGTTGTTCCAGTCAGAGTAGGGGACAACCACCTGGCTGAAGGCCAAGAGGGAATCCTTGATGCTGCCCTTCAAGACTCGGGGATTCACATAGGGACCTTCAAGGAGGGCATTCTTCACCCACTGGACAGAAACTTCACTTGCATTGAGCCCTATGACCATGCTGGTGAGGATTGTCTGTGCTCGCTGAAGGCTGCTTTCGATAGGGTTGGCACGATAGAGGTTCTCATGGAGACTGTTCCCTTTGTCTTTTTAAGTTTTGGGGTGGGGAAAGTATGAGAGAAAGGGTAGTGAAAGTATGAGAGAAACATTTATGACACCGTTTACTGCTGATTATTTTCTGCTGGATTCTCTGACAAACATTTTTAATCTGTAGATAGAGAGTGTAAATCCTTAATGAAAGCTTTAAGGAGCAAAGGGAATTTAACTGAAGTTCTTGTGTGTGTGGACCTGAGTAGGAAGATCTGTGGCACACAAGGGGCTTCCTTGAGCTGGATGAGGACACGGTGGGATAGTTGAGATTCCAGGAATATTTACACAGCTCCTTCCCCCAACATATATAAAGAAAGCGCACAGCACAAAAAGCATCCCAGCCTTCCCAGCGAAGGTATTGGTGCATAGGCTGGGTTTGAAAACCATGGATAGCTAAAAACTTCCCATATCCAATGATACCATCTCTGCACAGTTGCTCCTGGAGCAGCTAACTAGGTACGGAGCTCCTTAAATTTGTGGACTTGGCCACCAGGGCAAGGATATAAAAATCTGCCTCCAATAGAAGGGCACCATCTGTTCATCTAGGTCACCCTATGCTGGGTAAACATGATCAACAGGCAGATGAAGGTTAGAAGGGTCCTTGGCTGAAGCTGGGAATGGTTTTTAATGGGGATGGAAATTATTGTGGGAGACACCTTGGCCCTTGCAGGGTACACACTCTTGCCTTTCCTTCTCCCATTGTTACATTCTGATAAAAACGTGCATTTAATATTGTTCAAGAACGGTGAAAACCTTTCTGCAGAGATAGGAGGAGAATTGCTGTTCAGACCGCCACCGGACTGATTGCAGTTTCAAGTTGTGTCTTTAGCCAATACTAGCACCGATATCATGGCAACTGGTGGGGAAAGTCTTATCTCAACAGGCCATAATGGAAAGCGGAAATAAATTTCTAAATTAAGAAGGAAGCAGTCTTGAAATGGTCAGTCCCTGAGAGGATCTTAAGCAATCTGGAAGCAATCATCCCGCTCCCAAACCATGCTTTTCAAAGGAAAACTAAGTCCCAACTGTGTCGAGAGTTTTTACCTTCAGGTTCACTGACTTTTGTTTGGGACCCAGGGAAGGTAAATTCACAGACTACCGCGTTCACCGCTGCAACGTATACTTCTGCAAGGCTGAGGTATGCTGTGCTACCAGTGCGTGCACTTAGGGTGTTGGTGGTGTTACCTGATTGGCCACCTGCCTGCCACGTAATCATCATGCCTTCAGGGACAGAGCCAGAGGCAGCACACATCAATATTACAGCTAAGGGAACAAAATAAATAGATAGACAGACAGACAGAAAGACAGATGTAATTCCTGGTTTTATAATGACTTTATATTGCTGTTTTTATGGGGGGGTTATATTGCTTTAGAATTTTTATGTTGCTTAGTGCACTGTTTAGGATTTAAACAGCTTAGAAATGATTTAAAAATCAGCAAATGAATAAATGCCGTAGGTTAAAACCTCTGCTTTTCATCTCTGTCCTTCCAGTCTTGCTTTTGTCTGCCGTTTGTTCTTCTCTACACTCCTGTGATTTTCCTTCTCTGTGACCCTCTTTCCCATGCATATTCTCTTTTCGTGAAATCATAGAATTCCAGAATTGGAAGGGACCCCAATGCTCATCTAGTTGAACCCCCTGTAATGCTTACTTACTTACTTCATCAAAACTTTTCTAGGCATTACTAATATAGGGCATCCTAAAACATCCTAAAACATTTTAAATATATACAAATAAATAGCCACATAAAATATATAATGATGAGGAATTTCATTGGGATTTCTTCCTGCTAAATAGTGCCATTTAGCACTGCAAGAGATACTATTAACAAAACCTCAGCCCCCCTTGCAGTTAATTCTGGGTTAATGTCAGACAAATAGAATCGGATATTTTCATTGTGCCCAAAAATGGTGGGTAGCATGCGTTTGCGTAGCAGGTTGTAAAAAGGACAGTAGAAAAGGATATGTTCTACAGTGTCCGGCACATTCAAAGAACATCCACAATGTCTATCATTTCTGGGGATGTATTAAAATCTGCCCTTGACAAAAGTTGAAGGAAAAACATTCAGTTGGGCTAAGATAAAGGTCCTGCTTTGGACAGAAATTATTAATTTTGAGATATGCGACCCTGTTATCTCGGGGGAGCAAATTTTATTTACACCTGACTTGAAGTTGTTTCCCCCAATGTACCTTAATCTGGTTTGACTATTGCAATAAATATATTGCTCACTCAAATTATACAAGGGCTTCAAGATCTGATTTGAATACTAATAGATCTGATTTCCCTATGTAAGAGTTGGAACTTCTGGATTTATCAGAGTCCATAAGTAGGTCAGAGAGTAGACTGAAATGTTGGCAACAAAATGGAAATGCAACCAGTATTTTATAGTGCTAGCCCACACCCAATATTCCATCGTGTGTATACCTAGTTCTGCACACCTTGTCTCTTACATGACTGAACTTGGGAGCCCAAGGAGACGTCTCAGGCCGGATGTGAGGGTGATCCGACTGAGACATCTGTCACCCCATTGATCGCCAGGGCTGATCTGGCTGACCTGGCTGGCTAGGCAGGCGTCCTCCTGTTTCATGTCCGTCCCTCTCTAAGCTGCATGCTCGGTAGAAGAGGAAGACCATCACATGTAAAAGGAGTGTACTGTTCCTCGGTCAAGGCTTGATGATAGCTGTGCTCCCAGTATAGATAGAACCTCCCTGATAGAACCTCCCCTGTAATGCAGAAATCTCAGCTAAATAATTTCAGCTCCATAGTTTGTAAGAGCCCTGCCTTCTTTGCCTCAATCAGAAGAATGTCTCTTCTGTCCCCTAAACCTACAAAGGTCTCAGCACACAGAAACAGGCACTTACAAATCTTAATAAAAGAGTATTTGTTTTGGAACCATGGGGTTTGTCCCTTTGGAATGACTATCCCATTTACTGCTGGCAAATAAGCAGAAAAGTTGGTTATTGCTCTGTTTCTAAAGGTGGTTCCAGATGCCCAGATTTCAGGTACATGCATGAGACGGCTGCAAAGCGGGAGGAAAGAGAAGCAAACTCACCTGGAACAGCCTGAGAAGAAGTCAGTGGCAGGCTGGCCCCGCAAAGGAGTCCCACAAATGGTAAGAAGATCTTGGCCCACATTTTAGGATTCAGTGTGAATAGCATGTGGTCCACCAGGCCTGCTTATATAGCATCCTGGGAGACTTTGTTTCCCATCAGTGGCTCCACCCAGACAATCCAAGAGGAGGCTATTCTGTGAGGTTCTCAGAAAGTCCTTCCAGAAACTTGAGTGTAATTGTGATTATTTAATTGTTATTATTTAATTTGTATACCACCCTTCATTAACAGATCACAGGCAGTTCAGAACATAAAAGTACAACATGAGAACACAAAATATATGATCTTCTTCCCTCATCTTCTTTAGAGGACAAGATGCAGAATTCGCAAAATGGAGAAGGAACACTCTGACCTGAAACCTCTGCTGCCTTGTGATGAGGGAGCACTGATTGGCTAATGTTTGTCTGAGCCCCTTATTCATGTACAACACCCCTATATGTGGAACTGACACTTTTACCAGTGCTACGTAAGGTACGTTCCGTACTTGCAAGGAATTGGTTCTCTCTTCAGCCGGCACCACCACTTTCTTGTTTAACGTTCAAGGGGATTTTGAAAGGAGACTGGTTTCTTTGGGCCTGTCTTCTTACTTAAAACCAGTGCAGCAGAAGACTGAACAGGCTCTGTTCTGCCCTGGCAGGTGGGCAGCCAATGGCCTTTCAGCAGTGAGGCATCCCCTCTCACCTGTTCAGGCCTCTTATTAGCCAATTCAAAGTGTAGGAGGTTTAAATGTCATGGTTTCTCCCCAGAGAATCATGGACGCTTGCAGTTTGGTAGGAATGCTGGTTATTATCTCTTAGATTCTCTGACATTTCAAATCTCTACAGAAGACCGGGGGTCATTGTGCGTGTGGCCCCAAGTAGGAAAATCTGTGACCCGTTAGGCTTACTTGAGCTAGATGAGGACACAGTCAGATAGCAGAGGTTCTAGAAATAAATTTATTGAGGGCAGAAGGTTTTGTGGGCTTTTATGTCTCAGGGGCTGCCCTGGCAGGTGGGCTGCTAGTGCCCTTTCAGCAGCAAAGCATCCCCTCTCACCCAAGCAGGCCTCTTATCCTGCCAGCTCCCCAGGTGTCATGGGGAACTCTTGGATGGCTACCTCACCATCTGCGTTCTGGCTGCTTGGGGACGGCGACCAAGCACGAGGATCTGCAACAGCCACCCACTCAGAGGAAGGGGCAAGCGTCCATTTCCCAACATTATATGGAAGACACCCAGCATCCCAGCCTTTCCTGAGAAGGTATTGGCATGTTCAGGTTGCTGCACAGGCTGGGTTCGTAAACCAAGGAGAGCTAAAAACATCCCCCTTGTGGGGATGTTTAGGAGACAGTGGTACCTCGGGTTACATACACTTCAGGTTACATACGCTTCAGGTTACGGACTCCCCTAAGCCAGAAATATTACCTCAGGTTAAGAACTTTGCTTCAGAATGAGAACAGAAATCGTGCTCCGGTGGCACGGCAGCAGCAGGAGGCCCCATTAGCTAAAGTGGTGCTTCAGGTTAAGAACAGTTACAGGTTCAGTACGGATCTCCAGAACGAATTAAGTACTTTACCCGAGGTACCACTGTGATAGGCAAGGAAATATTTGTTAAGTAGGGTCCTCCACTCACGCTAGTGAGTGATGTAGCAGAGCAAATCCCCTCTATTTTCCCGGAAGCTAGTTGGTAGATGTTATGTACTTAGTTGAATAGGATCCAAAATGCAGCAGTTTGAACAATAGGATTGAGAATGCAGCAGTTTGGTCTAGAACAATAGGATC
This sequence comes from Podarcis gaigeae, assembly GCF_964106915.1. Lineage (NCBI taxonomy): Eukaryota > Metazoa > Chordata > Lepidosauria > Squamata > Lacertidae > Podarcis > Podarcis gaigeae. The sequence continues at coordinate 8,091,574 of NC_139689.1, read as the reverse complement.
CATTATTCAGTAGTCTGATTGGTCCGCAGGAGCCACCCAATCCAGCTCCAGGTGGAAGTGAATCCGCAACCTGATTGGCCTACAGGAGAATCCCGGAATTAGCCAATCACGTGGGGCCCATTGTATAAATAATATATATAAAGCAGATGTTTGGGGGGAACTTCCATTCCTAGCTACTATGAGCTGAATAAAGAGCATGAAATCCACATTCGACTCTGAGTATATTTCAGTAGATTTGTTTGAATCTCTACAAGATGACTAATCCAATCTGACTTGCCTAGATGGTTTATTCCTGGTGTCCCCTTTTCTCCCTCTTAAAATACAATAAAGACTCACAAGTCTGTCTTTATAACAATAAGTTTACTCACAAGTTGTTCACAGTACACATCCTAGAAGGCAGGCTTTAAGCTTCAGTCTGCAAACATAGAACGTGGCTTACATCCTTTATGAGGATGGGCCCAAGTGCTGCTGGCTGAGAGCCAGCAGACAACAAAATGGTTGCGAGAATGAACTGAGAGTTAACTGAGACAAGATGACTGCGTGACTTGCCCTTTTATAGAACCATGCCCATCTGCTGAGTCACTTACAGGGGGAACAGGAAGTTAAACACCCGCCTGACAGTGTACACTCTAGGAAGCAAAGCATGTTGTAATTGACTGTACTGATGTATTACATCCCACACCATATCCCATAACCTCTGCACAGGCAAGGATATAAAAATCTGCCTCCAACAGAAGTGCACCACCTGTTCATCTAAGTCACCCTAGGCTGGGTAAACATTGCGTGACCAGGTGGCGACCTTCCCAGGGACAACCAGAAAGGAATAATGACTCATGACAACGTATTATGGAACGGAAATTTGGCCACAACTTTATTAACCTTTCAAATATAGGAAGACCTTGGCTTAGGCATTGGGCATGTATCCCTCCCAGCCCTCCAGCCGGGAGAACTAGGGCTCCTCAGTGTAAATGGGATATGGGGGTTCCCCACAATACACATGTGTACGCAGGCAGCCCACCCCATATCCCCTCATGCAGGGTAGGTCACTGACAGTCTTTCAGTGTATGACCAGTGACACCCTCATGATGTCAAGCCCCCTTCCCAATCTCAATGTCAAGTTAGCGCCCAGGGAAGATGGGGAGCCAAGAGACTCTTCAAAGGGACGTGGGCTAAATTGCAGCAACGCTACAAAGTGAAAGGTAGCTGCAAGCCCATTGCCTCTTTAAGCCCAGCTTAAGGAACAATCCGTGATGGGTTAATTGCTTCCATAAAGAAAAGGGGGGAAAGGGCATAAAAAGTCTGGCTTGAAAATTCATTTTATGCACACCAACCCCTCTCGTTCTCAACGCTTCCAAGATAGCTGCCTGAAGCCTCCAGAGTGCAGCGGGGACTCCCGCCGCACTCCGGAGGCTTCGGGTTGCCTTCACTGAAGGCAACTGAACGCACTTAACGTACCTTGTTTTAGAGGGGGAGAACAAGAAAAAAAACTTTATCCCCTGCGCTTTCTGTCCCATCCCCAAATATGGTAGTCATGACCCAACCGGGCACTGTGTTGATATGGAGCTGCCACACATTCTTATCCTCCTAATTTTTCTCAATAAATTCTTCTGGCATTATTTGCTTCAGAGATTTCCTCCTCCACTTTACCATTTGCCTGTGGTGGTCTAGTGAGGACATTGTGACTGAACTCTGTCACATTATGCTTCCTCTATCACTAGCTAATACCAGGGAGGTTTGGAGCACTATGACCACATCACGTCATTAAATTATTGGTTGGGCTCAGACCCAGAACACCCTTAAAGAACGGATAAGAACATAAGAATAATTTTTTGAATCAGCCAGCAGCCCATCTGTTCCATCATGCTTTTCTTATAGTGGCTAATTAGGTGCCTATGGGGCAGCTTGCAAACACCACACCTGCCGTTCCCAACACCTAGTACAGTCATACCTTGGATCTCAAACACTAATTTGAGATGGAACGACAAACTTCTTAAACTTCCCAGGGGCAGGATTTTTTTTTTAAGTCATCAGCAAGGGTTTTTCAAATTTAATCATGCTACCCTCCCCAACAAAAAAAAACAACCACCCTTATTTCACCACCAGTAAGCCTTGTTGCACACTCATTTCCAACGTAGCCCAGCCAGCAAAACCAATGGCCCATCAATGAGAATGGAATATATAGTTCAATAAGACCTGAAAGGCCACCCCTGCCGCTCCTGGCCTCAGAGCTGCCCCCTTCCTGCCCTAAAGAGAGGTGCCTCCTCACACAGCCCCACAGGGGCCTGGGAAGAAGATGTCCCCAGACTTGGTGGCCCAACGGAGACTGGCCAAGGGTGATAGTGAGGCCAGCATCTTACCCAGGGAGCAGCAATGGCAGCAGTGGGCCCTGCCGGGCCTGCATAGAAGAAAGGCTCTCCTTCAGGACTGGGCATTCAGCTTCCAGGCAGGTATTGCATACAGCAAGCACAGTAAAAGCCAGCATGGTGCCTGCCTGCCCAGCTTCCCACTTGTCTGTCCATTCCCAACATCAATGGCTGGCAGACTGGCCAGCTTGGCTACTCACCCGCTTGCTTGCTTACTTCAAGGCCGCCTCACCTCCTGGCAACCGTTCAAATATAGGAAGCCTTGGCTTAGACATTGGGCATGTATCCCTCCCAGCCCCCCAGCCAGGGGAACTAGGGCTCCTCAGTGTAAATGGGATATGGGGCTGCCCCGCAAGACACATGTGGATGCAGGCAGCCCACCCCATATCCCCTCATGCAGGGTAGTTCACTGACAATCTTTCAGTGTATTGCCAGTGACACCCTCATGATATCACGCCCCCTTCCCAATCTCAATGTCAAGTTAGCGCCCAGGGAAGATGGGGAGCCAAGTGACTCTTCAAAGGGACGTGGGCTAAATTGCAGCTACGCTAGAAAGTGAAAGGTAGCTGCAAGCCCATTGCCTCTTTAAGACCAGCTTAAGGAAGAATCTGAGATGGGTTAATTGCTTCCATAAAGCAACAAACAAAAACAAAACAAAACATGCACAAAAAGTCTGACTTGAAATTTCATTTTATGTGAATGGTAGTGTGGTGGTGTTGTTGTTTAGTCGTTTAGCCGTGTCCGACTCTTCATGACCCCCTGGACCAGAGCACGCCAGGCACCTCTGTCTTCCACTGCCTCCTGCAGTTTAGTCAAACAAATGCTAATGAACAAAAAACATGGAGTAGCTAGCATGAAACACCTGTTTCCAAATACATCCTTCATCAGTGTACTGCTGTAAAGCTGTCAGGGGCTGGCCAGCGTTGCATGCCAGAGACTGGTCTGACTCTGACCAGAAAGAAAGACAGTCCCAGACAGAGCAGCCTTTAACAGAGGAGGAAGAGAAGAACTGGGGGCCCCGTCCTTCAAGATTCCCAGTAACAGGGAGAATAGCAGATTCAGAAGTATCACAGTTGGAGGTTGAGGGAAATAGACAGCCCTGATAACTTTGCTAGGTAACCAGGAGGGAGGGAGCATCTGGAAGGCTCTGCCTTTGAGAGCAGCGGTGATGCTGCTCCTTCCCCTTGGATTAGGAGGCAGGAAAGGGTTAAGGAGCAAAGGAAGCACAGGGGTGCGGAAGGGCAGGAGATTCAGACTGAGCAACTGATGTCTTGAGAGAAGTTGGCTCGATGCCACTCTCTCTGTGTTATTGTTAAAAAATAGACTATAAACCTGTCGGAGGCTCATTAATTCTTATCAGAAGCTTCCATACATGCCTGCAGACCTGACAAAAGCCAAACACACAATAAATATTGCTGTCTGTTCAATATACGATCTGTAAACATTTTTAAAACCATGAGACCCAGATCAAATAAATAATCAATTCCATCAATACAATAAAAGTTGTATTGTAAATATTGAACATAGATTACCGCCAAGGGAACCTTATATATAAAGGTACTGTTCAAAAACAATGATTCCTTCAGGTCTAAATTCACATCTTGACCTGAGTTCTTATACTTAAAGGTTGTTTAATAAGCTTAACCCCTTTTATGGGCATTTCTATCGTAACATTTAGCTAAGCAGAATTTGGAAACATTTCAAGTATGATTGGTTACAGCATACCTTTAAGGTGTGTTTCAGGTATAACCAACAGACTTTGTGTTCTGGTATAACTCTGATACAAGAGAATTTCATATTAAGATCAGGGCTCCAGAAAATATTTTTTCAGTGAGGCTCATTTGATAATAAGATTGGAGGCAACAATTATTTATCATTTCAAGTGACCTAATTGCGGCAGTAGTAGTTTTTGGAGTATTTTTGATACAACGTATGTTGGAAAGAGACCGCTTACCAGCGGGAAGGTAAATGGCGTTTCCGTGTGCGGCTCTGGCTTTCCAGAGCAGCGATGTCACGCTGGCCACGTGACCCGGAAGTGTCTCTGGACAGCGCTGGCCCCTGGCCTCTTGAGTGAGATGGGCGCACAACCCCAGAGTCTGTCAAAACTGGCCCGTACGGGTAGGGGTACCTTTACCTTTACCTTTATGCTGGAAAGATGTGCTATAGGCTCGCTACTCCATCTATCTTTTACTCAATAACATTTGATGCTGAATACACTGCCATTCCCATAAATTAAATTTTAAAATCAGCCTTTCCATGTACATTTTGTTATTTTGCTTTAGCTTATGCATACACGCCATGTTTTTGTGTTTAATTGCTTTCAAGGCAGCCTCAGAAAATTCAGGAGACATGTATGTTATTCCTTTCTCACAAATGAGTCTAGTCACAAGGCAGCGGAGGTGTAAGGTCAGAGTGTTCCTTCTCTGTTTTGCTAATTCTGCATCTTGTCCTCTAAAGAAGATTGGGATAGTCATTTCCAAGGGAAAGAGCCCTTGGTTCCAAAACAAATATTGCTTTATTAATATTTGATACCAATCTAGTAGAGTTTGCATGCAGCAGAGCAAAAGGCAATGAACAGTCCAAGGATCATCTCATTCTTTGCCAGATACCAAGTCACAATGATCTTCAGACACTGGTCACAAGACTTGCATGTGCAAGAAAAGGGTACACGTCTCGCACGTACACCTGGTCTACCGGCAGTAAAAAACCTCAACCTGTTCTCCAAGCCCTTCACAAAAAGGAAAGCAATGAGGGGACTAATAAAAATCAAGGCACATTGCCTTCCTTTGCATTTTCTGGTATCTTAAATTTGCAGTTAAGTCAGTAATAATGTACTACGCCATTTATTTCCAGAGAAGTCGCCCTGTTTGCAGCATCAACAAAGAGCCTTGGGACGCTTTGAAAACGCAACACATTCCTACGTTTAACCAGAAAAAAATCCCATTAAAGTGGTACCTCGGGTTAAGTACTTAATTCGTTCCGGATGTTCGTTCTTAACCTGAAGCTGTTCTTCACCTGAAGCACCACTTTAGCTAATGGAACCACCCACTGCTGCCGTGCCGCCGGAGCACGATTTCTGTTCTCATCCTGAAGCAAGGTTCTTAAGCTGAGGTACTATTTCTGGGTTAGCAGAGTCTGTAACCTGAAGCGTATCTAACCCGAGGTACCACTGTAATGCATTAATACATGAGCATTTGCTTACTTTTTACACACCATTGCTGGCTAAAGGAAGCAGAAGAGGAGAGAGAAAGAGAAAATGTATTGTTTGCTCCCCAATGATGAAGAGACACTGTGTCTCACACCCTTTCCCTACACATCCACCCTCTCCTTCTTTAAGCCTTCTCTTTAAGCCAGAGGTTTTCAACTTTCCTGAGTCCATGGCTCCCTTGACCAACTGCATGCTTTCTGCAGCATCCCTGTGGGGCTCAGAACCCCATTTATGTCACCCTTGCCTGCAGAGCTGGCAGATTCTCACCCTTTTCCACACACCCTCCCTGGTGGAGGGTTCCCTCAGTCTCCTCTCCTATCTCCTCTCCTTGGGAGAACTCTGGGTAGCCGCTGCTTCCGCTCCTGGTCTCAGAGCTGCCCCCTTCCTGCCCTAAAGAGAGGTGTCTCCTCACAACAGCCCCACGGGGGCCTGGGAAGAAGATGTCCCCAGACTTGGTGGCCCAAGGGAGACTGGCGAGGCATCTTACCCAGGGAGCAGCAATGGCAGCAGTGGGCCCTGCCAGGCCTGCATGGAAGAAAGGCTCCCCTTCAGCACTGGGCACTCAGATTCCTGTTCACCTGGCGCCATCATAATACACCTTTAGGCGCCTGGCAAAAATGTCCTCTTTAACCAGACGTTTGGTTGAAAAAGGATGGAGAGTTTCCTTGTTCTCTGTCTCTCTGCAAGCAACCTTGGGTGGGTCTCCCTAACCGCGGGCAACCCTGGCCTCTGTCCCTCTTTCCTTCCCTCCCCCCTATGATGTCCTCTCACATCTATGACTCTCAAAGGCTTGCACAGCTGTGGTAAGAAGATCTGGTCCCATATTATAGGATACAGTGTGAATGGCATGTAGGCTACCAGGCCTGCTTACTGTATATAGCACCCGGAAGACTTTGGTGAAATACTTTCCCACTCAATCCCTGTAACTCCACCCAGACAATCCAAAAAGAGGCTATTCTGTGAGGTTCTCAGAAAGTCCTTCTAGAAACTTGAGTGTAATTGGGATTTGTGGGAAATCCCAATAGCTATTGGGAAGTTCTATTGTTATTATTTCAATTTGTACACCTCCCTTCATCTGGAGATCATAGGCAGTTCAGAACATAAAGGTACAACATGAGAACACAAAATACATAATCCTCTTCCCTGACCTTCGTTAGAGGACAAGATGCAGAATTAGCAAAATGGAGAAGGAACACTCTGACCTGAAACCTCTGCTGCCTTGTGGCCACTGCTTTCCCTCCCTTAAAAAAATGTTTAGGGGTTCTCTCAGTTTGACTCAAGAAAATCACGATTTTATAGTTCAAATCGGGGAAAATAAATATAGTAAATGGACAAAAGTACAAAGATTCACAAAATGTTTAGGGGTATGTGTACCCCTGTGTCCCCCAGAAAAGAGCACTGCTTGTGGCTATACTCAATACTGAAAGGTTTGGGCAGTAAAACCCAAGGAATAACATACACCCTATCTGCCCCAAATTTTCTGAAACTGCCATAGAAGCAATTAACCCACCATGGATTCTTCCTTTGCCCTGAAACGTCCCAATTTAAGCTGCTCTTAAATGGGTAATGGGCTTGCAGCTACCTTGCACTTTTAGTGTAGCTGAAATTTTGCCCATGTCCCTTTTAAGAGTCACTTGGCTCCCCATCTTCCATAGGTGCCCACCAGTCATTGAGTTTGGGAGGGGGTTGGTGTCACAACACACTGGTAGGAGCTAGGGGCTGTGAATGAACTGCTTCTATGAGAAGAAGAAGAAGAAGAAGAAGAAGAAGAAGAAGAAGAAGAAGAAGAAGAAGAAGAAGAAGAGGAGGAGGAGGAGGAGTTTGGATTTGATATCCCGCCTTTCACTCCCCTTCAGGAGTCTCAAAGCGGCTAACATTCTCCTTTCCCTTCCTCCCCCACAACAAACACTCTGTGAGGTCAGTGGGGCTGAGAGACTTCACAGAAGTGTGACTGGCCCAAGGTCACCCAGCAGCTGCATGTGGAGGAGCGGAGACACGAACCCGGTTCCCCAGATTATGTGACTGCCGCTCTTAACCACTACACCACACTACAGCACCAGCCAGATTCAGGGCAAGGTCTACGACTCTCTGCTGGACCTTCCTGTGAACCTGCAGGTGGCCCACACCCTTGTGGTGGTTTCTGTGGTCATTCCACCCTGGACCTTCCTGTGAACCTGCAGGTGGCCCACCCTTGTGGTGGTTTCTGTGGTCATTCCACCCTGGACCTCCTTGTTGCCATCTCCAGAGCTGGGTGCACCAACTGCATGGAGGACCCAGAGGCCAAAGGGAAAGTCTCAGACCTTGGGAGCGGCTGGCTCTGCTTCTCTCCATCTCTTGGTCTGCCAGCACCATCATCAGTAAAAAATTTAATCGGGCAACGGCTTTTTTCTCCTGCCTTGCCCCACCCTCCAACCCTAGAAGCCTTTCCCAGACCCTGAATTTGAGAATAGCAGAAGCATCTGGGAAGAGAAAAGAGGAATTCAGAGATATTATTTTTAGAAAGGGTTTTGTAAGTTGCATGTCCTTTGAGGAACATTTTATCCTTTTGCGTGGTCTGTGGTTAGTTTTGTGATGGTTGTTGTTGTTGTTGTTGTTGTTAAGATTTCTATACGCCCCTATACTTGCAGGTCTTGGTGGTTCATAGGATAAAATCACAATACAAAAAAACCAAATACATAAGCAAAATGAAAATGAAAATAACCTTATAATCCCGCCAGAACATGTTTTAAAAGGACATTGGATAGCAACCAACCCAAGATCTGGTTAAAGAGGAACATTTTTGCCTGGTGCCTCCATGTGTATAATGGAGGGCCATTAACAACACAAGAAAACTCCTTTCCCCCCTGCCCTGAGGTATGAACAGAGGCAGGGATTTCAGGTGATGGGGTGGGGTGTTTGAGGGGACAGGAAAAGGCAGTTTTTGAGCAAGGTTTGCTGGGAAGAAGCGGCAGGACAGGAGCTGAGCTCCATCTTGGGCGGGCAGGCTGAAGGATGCCTGCGCTGCCGCCCCATGAAATGACCATGCTGTAAGATTTGGACTCCCACCATGCAGACAGGAAATAAATGCAGACTGGAGGTGTAAATAGGTGAATAAACCATATTTATTAAACCGAGAATAGTCTCTACTGCGTTTTCTATTCCTCCAAAGGGACACAGACCCTGTGTCAGTGCCAGGGACCCCATGGGTTCTTGCCTCCACTTGGCAAAGAGAAGGGCAGGCATTCAACTTTTGTAACAATATTTTAGGTCACACCATAGATTTGTATAACAGCATTACAATATTGGCTGTTTTATTTTCAGTTCTTTTCCTAATGTGGCTGCAGGGATCTGTTTTAAATGAAGGGGTTCCCAGCAACCAGTCTTCTTAACCCCAATCCGGTTCTTCAAGCTGCAATGCATGGAGTCAGGACACAGGATGTGGGCTTGTATACAGGGGTGTCATCTTGCCCTCAGGATTGTGGGTGCCCACAGCCGTAACATGGAGGTGCAACATCACAGGCACACGCCTGCACATAGTGCTCATTGACTTTGTGGGTGCCCAGTCCCTGCAAATTACATTATTGTGGGTGCCCAAGTACCCACGGCCCCCTGGAGTTGACTCCTATCCTTGTATATTTCCTTCTCATTCTTGCTGGTGCTATTGTGATACACCACACAGGGCCATACCCATGTATTTTTACAGGTTTCCAATTAGTGTCATTTTTTGGATTTGAGCCAGAACACAATTCTGCCATATTTGTGGGTGAGAAGATGGGAAGGAGGAGATTTCTGCCATTTTTTCAGCAGGAGGGAAATGCCAGTGAAATGGAGGGTCTTATAGCGGAAGCAGATGGAGGGAGGGGTTACCAGCTGGCTGCAGAATCTACACAGAAGTGGGCTTTTGTGCTACCCTGGTGGATGGCCGTGGCCTATGAACATGCCTCTAGAGTAGAACTTGGTTCAAAGGACAGCAGCCACGTAAAGACAAACAGAATTGAAGTGACACTCTGGGGGTCATGGAAAGCAGGGCAGGGAACATTGCAATATCACATGCTGCTGATTGTAGCAGCTGCCAGAGGGCAGGCGAAGAGGAGGAGAGACTGCCACCAGCAAGGCCCAGCCCTGTGTGGGTTGCGCCAGCTCTGAGGGGCAGGCGGAGGGTAGGGCCGGCCTGGGTGGGATGAAAGGAGGACTGGAGCTTGTTTAATCTTGCCCCTTTCTTAAAAAAAATATTTATTGGTTTGTTTGTGTTTGTCTGTGTAAATTTACCAAAGAATAAAATAGAACAAAATGGGGACTAAGGTTTTTGGTCAGGGCGGTGGAGGGACTGTGTGTGCGATGTCCAGGGACTGCTTAAAATCACATGATCCAACTTTGAATGTATTGTTATAGATTTAGTGGTGGCATCAGTGGCGTAGCGTGGGTTGTCAGCACCCGGGGCAAGGCATGTAATTTGCACCCCCTAACCCGTGGATTAACGCCCCCTAACCCTAACCCCCAGATGTTGCGCCCGGTGCGGCCGGGGCCCCCCTGCCCCCCCACACTACGCCACTGGGTGGCATAGCTGTCAACATTTCCCCTTTCTTGCGAGGAATCCTATTCGGAATAAGGAAATTTCCCTTTAAAAAAGGGAAACGTTGACAGCTATGAGTGGTGGGGATCCCCCTAAACCCAAGAAATGAAGAAATGTCAGGATCCTGGGACCATTTCCCTTCTCTCTTTACATTTTGGGGTGGGGGGAGTATGAGAGAAAAGGAGAGGCAACAGCGATTAAGTTTAGACATAACTGATGGACAACAATTGGAATTGGTGATTTCAAGTTGCTGCATAGGTTGGGTTGGGGGGAAAAATTGGCTTAAAACCTCCCGTATCTTATAGTGTAACCTCTGCACAGTTGCCCCTGAATTAGCTATTTGTTGTTGTTGTTTAGTCATGTCCAACTTTTGTGACCCCATCGACCAGAGCATTCCAGGCACTCCTGTCTTCCACTGCCTCCCGCAGTTTGTTCAAATTCATGTTGGTAGCTGTGAGAACACCCTAAATTAGCTATTTAAGGAGGTCTTTAAATGTGTGGACTGGGCCACCAGGGCAAGCGTCTGAACCTTCATCTGATAGGAAATGTTTTGCAGGAGTGGGCAACAGATAAAAAACGTGCCATTGAGGAGGGAGTGAGAGTGAGAAATGTCCTTATTTTCAAATGAGGAATGTTGGAGAGTATGCATACAGTGTATTCTGCCTCCCCATTTTATCCTCAAAAAAACTCTGGTGAGGTGGGTTTGTAGCACCCTGCTTGTGGTTAACGCTTAGCTGGAATGAAATATTCAACGCAGCAATAGAGAAATTAAAATAGTAATTTATTTGTCAGACAAATAAATGAGAGGCACAGTGGTATATGGTTACCAAGCTCTGGCCTGGCCTCCTGCCATTCTGGCCAGCACTTATATTTCCTTAATCCAGCCCCCTTGCTCCTCCTGTGGCTGCCTCTGTCCAATCAGCCTGGTTGAAATTCCTATTGGCTGTTTGCTAGAACCAATCACAAAAGATACACCCATTTCCTTTCGCCCTTTTATGGGACACAAAAAGCTATATATTCTTATATCTATAAATGACAAATAAGTAGTAATATATCTTACATGTGTCTCAACAAGGAATCTTAATTACCAGCTCACCTCTTGCCCTCCTTGCCCTATTGCCTTCCAAAACAGATGGTTAATCTTAAATTTTTATCTTAAACTTTTATCTTAAACCCATGTCAAGGATCTTGAGTTCACATCAACATTGAAAGATCTCCTTCATTTGGAGGTCTCTAAACAAAAGGCCTGACAACCATATATCTATTGATGTTTCCTGCTTGGCAGGGGGGCTGGGCTGGTGGCTGACTTAATTTCAGGATAGTTATAACTCTTACACCTATATGAAATAAGAATCTAGCATTTCTTAAATCCTTTGCATAATTACATTTAAGCCAATATATTTAATACATAAATAACCTTTTAAAAGGAAAAGAAATCTTAAAAGGATCTCAGTTTAAGAAAGAAACAACTTTAGAAAAGACTTCCAAAAGTCCTTCCTTTCTGCCAGCCAGACCAGTTGCTTTTCAATTTGCTCTTGACCTTTCAACCTTAGGAAAATATGGCTCAAGTTTAATGGGAGGCACATGGTGTTATTTTACTATTTACCCACTCTTAATTTTGACCACTCTTACAGCTTAATTGTACTCTGTAACATGCAAGGTCAGTGTCCTGCTCTCAGCCTGTAATTCCCTTTTTACGACTGTAGTAAAGTAGGAATATTTAGAAAATTATTCTTTGGCCAAGCAAAAGAGAGTGAGGCCTTGTGGGAGTTTCGTCAGCCACAAGGACCCTGGGAACGGAATTGTGTATCTTTAAAATTCTAGACAACTGACTCCTCAGCTGAAAGGTTTATTAGAACCCAGGATGTCTTGATTAATGAAGGATCTAACACCTGAGTTCAATGATGTAAACATCCCCCCTCCCAGTGTTGCTATCTGCCCTTGAATTGCCTGGGAATGTGTCTCTGGCGGAAGGGAGGAAACCCTTTGATTTAAAAGTTTGAATTCCAAATTGGCCCAGCTGTCAAGAGGTAAATTGATAGACTAGCAAGCCGATCATTGGTGCATTCAAAAAATAATTTGAGTTTATGATTGGCTTGAAAGTTACGACGCAGGTTGCGAATTGGAAATAAAAGATCAGAGAATCCTCTGCTCTTGGCCTCTCTGCCTTTGCCCTGCAAATCGCAAAGATGCCCGGCTCTATGGTTCCAGCTTAATAGGCCGCTATTCATCTTTTGAAATGGAGATCTTCGATCGTCTTCTACTTGCAGAGGCTTAAGGAACAACAACTATCCTATCTTTGTGTTAGAGTTGTAAGTATGTAATCTTAGTTAGTCTATGTAGCTTTGTTGTTTTCTTACCTGTAACGTTCTAAAAGATGTGCCTGCTATTTTAGCATGTTTCTTATGTTATTTTAAAATAAACATTTTAAAGATGAAACTGTTTTAGTTGTGTGCCTTTTCAAAAGGGAATAGCTAAGTCCTAGCCTTACGCTTGGTTACGCTATACCGTAGAACTTCTGCCTGCAAGTCTGTGGATACAGCTTGTAGAGAAGGGGACAGCCAGGCTAACGGGTCACAGCCTTCTCCCTGGGTTGTGATTCTGGGTCCCCTGGACAAGAGGGAGTGGTGGCAGCCCTACCGGGTTTTGTTTGTTCTGTTTTGCAAAAACGTATGTTCGTCCGCCAACCCTGTCCTGGGCGTCCTGGTCTGGCCGGAGAGCAGAGACAGGAGAAGGGAGGGGCAAGAGGTTGGGGACGAGCATTACTACATGTTGGCAGCGTGGTGGGATTGGACTTCCCGTGGAAAGGCACTTTGATTTTTTAAACTTGGCACGAATCTTTTGTGGGTTACAGGTGGTTTGTTTTTTTGGATAGTGATAGTTAGGAGCATGGAGGACAGTTCCGCAACTTCGCAGCAGCAATCGTTGCAAACTTTAGATCAATGGGGAGGAGAGGGAGAAGACAGCTCTCTCCCGGTGGAAACCGAACCCCCTAAAGCTGTGAGTCCTGGAGTGAAATCCGCTTCCTGGTTTTCAAATGACTCGGAAACAGGGTCAGAGGAAGAACTGGTGGATGCCAGCGTGATCCGGAAGGGTCAGAGAGAGTCCTGCATTGTGGACGGAGGGAGGGGCACTCCCGGTAAACAAAAGTTATCTCCTCGTGAGGAGGTGGAGGCGGTGAGGGCCTCCACCCGTCCTAGGAAGAACTATTCTGTTTATGCAGAACCCAGAGAAATGGATGTTTCGGAGAGTTATGATGTTGAGTGGGTTCGTGATCCGGTGAACGGTGGATTCCGCTGCCGGGAGAAGTTTCCCCAGATGGGCTACTTCATGAGACCAAGAGTTAGCCGGATGGCACCTGACTATCAAGAATTGCCACAGCAGTCCCAGGATGTGACTGTGGGAGACTGCCGTCGGGAACAGCTTGCGCCTGACGCCCGTCGGAAGGTGAGACAGCGCTCATTCAGCCCAGGCAGAGTCTACTCGCCGGTTGCGGCTCGAGAGGTGCGCGTGCCGGCGCGAAGGTACGTGGCAGAGGAGGAGGAGTACTTCCAGAGACCCCTGCGTGGATACGCAACAACGGCAGCGGAGCAGTTACGTGCCGAGGGGCAACCGCCTCCTGTGCCTGCGCCGAGGTATGGACTGGTCCCGAGGAGGGGGGGAGATCAAAATCAACAGTCCCCTCCAGGACTGACTTTAAGTAATCTCAACTGGAAGGTGTTCCAGAAATACCACCCCCCCACTGATGTCCTTAGTTACCTAAATTTGTTTGAGGTGACGTGCCGGGACATGGGCGTAGCCCCAGAACTTTACATGGCTGTGCTTCGGCCCCTAGTTTGTGGTGATTTGTCAGAACTTATGGGACATCTCCCTTTGGAAGAAATAAATGACTATGAAAGCTTCAAGAGGCTAGTCATGCAGCGGCATGGCTTGCACCCTGAACATTATCGTAAAGCTTTCAGGAAAGTGGAAAAGGGGGGGGCTTACTGACAACATTGCGGTTTTTTCTGCAAAAATGGCCCAAAATTTCGAACTGTGGCTGGCGGCTGAAGGGGTGGAGGATGTGAAAGAAATTAAACAGCTGATGCTGATTGAACAACTAATGCGCTCCCTGCCCCCTGAAATTGTTAGCCTGGTGGCTGATAAAAAACCAAAGACACTAGCAGAAGCTACTGCTCTTGCCGAATCTTTTTGGCTGAACCGCACCCATCTTGTTAATAAAGGACAGAGTAATATGTATAAAGCTACAGCGTCATCGGGAAGGACCGCCCCCCCCATTAAAGAATCCAGCAAGGGATTGTCTACACCTGCTACAGACTCTGTTGCAGCTGGGGGAGAGCGTGCTAAAGTGCCCCCGAGTTCTGGACTGTGTTTCTTTTGCAAAAAACCGGGGCACATGAAAGCAGCATGTCCCCAGTTGGCTGGGAAAAAGTCCACCGTCCTTACCTCCACGCCTGCTGTTCGCATGATACAGCAGCAGGAAGAAGATTGGGAGGAGGGGCCGGCCAAATCTGGAGCGGTGGAGAGCTTGGCTCCGGAGGAGGAGGGTGAGGTGACCCCTGTTGGGAACAAACCTGAAAAAACTAGTATCACCGTGGGTCCTGTTTGCACCCGGGGAACTCGAAAATCACCCCATGTGAATTGGGCGAACTTGGAGTTTTCCGCTCCTATTGAAATCAATAAAACTGTTGTGAACTCGTACCGGGACACTGGGTCTGACATCACTAGCGTCTCAAAAGATTTGGTTTTGCCTAGTCAGATGCAGGAAAGACCCTTAAAAATCAGTCCTTATGGGGTAGAAGAAATTTTGCAGCCCACAGCAATAGTCCCCCTTAAATACAAAGGTTACAGCGGGGACCATCTGGTAATTGTTCATGATCCAGAAGTTTGCAAAAGCCCAGTTTTGGTTGGGAATGATCTTGGGTTCCAAGTTTATTTGCAACAACAGCTGAATGGGAATCCGGTAACTGTAGCAACTCCCCCCATCCCATCCCAGGCAGGGAGAAACTCAGTGGAGCCTGAGACAGGGTTGAATAGAAAACCCGGAGGGGAGGGAGAGTTACCTGTTTTGGATGTGGACTCTAGTAAGAACTTTAATGCTTCTGTTGAAATGGAGGACTGGGGAACAACACCTCAAGGTTTGAGGGCTGAGGAGAGCTTTGTCCCGGGTGGGAAAGGTGGAAGTTTGGCGCCTGATGCTATAACTCCCAAAGCTACTGAAACTGCAACACCTGAGAAATTGGTGGGAAGGAGGGTTGGCTTGATACGCATTGCCCCTCCTTGTGTTAATCAGCCCTGCTCAGCGTCTGACGTAATCCCCAGGATCCATCGAATTGTTGTGCCTTCTTTTCGAAGTATAGACTCTGTTACTGAGACTCTACCAAAAGTTTTGTCCCAGTGGAACCAGCCCAATTTCCAAAAGAGTAAGCCTGGTGGTGGAAATTTAATTCCACAATCTACAACTGTTGATTTGGTTACCTCTAAGGACTTTGGGGGGGATCTTTGTGTTCCAGTTCCTGAACCCCAGGGTTGTGTGAACTTTACTTTGGAGAAAAGTGTGTTGAAATATACAGTTTCTCCCCAGCAGCCTGATGAAAACCCCCAAGCAACACCGACTGTGAACTATGTCAGCTTGTCTGGCCAGCCAAAAGCTGAGAGGCCAGCAGAAGCAGGGGGGTCTGTCCAGCCAAGTCAAGACGCTATAGAAAGTTTTGAGTTTTTTGATCATTCTCTCCTAGGTTGCCGAGAAGCTGTGGAAATTCTCCCTTGTGAGACTGAGTTTATCGCTGATGTGTTTAACAAAGAAATTCTTTGCCCACAGCTCAAGGACTTTAAAGACCCAGACGACGTGTTTTTTGTTTTTCAAAAGATGTTTTATGATGCAAATGTTTGTGTTAGGAAGAAATTGAATTTGGTGGGTCTTTTACAGAATTTCAGTCCTAGGAACCAGTACGATGATGGTATGAGCAAAAATGGTTTTGGTTTTGCTTGGAATTCTATTTTGCCCAATCCCTGTGTTCAAAATCTGTTGGGAGTGTTCAGAGGAAAATGGGAGGGATTGGAAAGGGTTGAGTTGATTTTTTCTGAATCGTGGCCAGAGCAGCTTAAGCATGTGCAGAGTGCCTTGGCGCGATTGCAAGATGCCAACCTGACCAGTAAGGTATATCAATGTCAGTTTGCTCAGGGAAGAGTGATTCCCTTAGAATTCAGATTGGGCTTGGGAAACATTAGATCCCGGAAGGCAGAAATCCATGGTGTGTTGGAATGGTTTTTACATCGATGCCTGAGAACCTTTGAATGGCTAAAACAAGCCCTTGCAAGTTTTTGGGTGAACCTAGCCCATAGCCCTCAGCGTCCCTTTAAAATGCAAACCAACGCTAGTCAAATAGGATTAAGAGAAGGTTTGGACAATGAGAGAAGTTGGCAACCCGTGGTGTATTTGAACAAAGAATGGTTGCCCCAGGGAAAAGACCGTCTCATTGTTGAACCCAAAGGTCTTTCTGGTTTGGAGATAGTGATTCAAAGGAGAAAGGAGACTGTGCTGTAACTTCGACTTGTGCCAGTCTTCCCCTGAGGTTAGATGCTTACTGGCCTGACCCTAGTGCCTTTGATCCGGTGCCTTATCAGGAGAAATATCAAAAGGTGCTTGACTCTTTTAGAGACCATCATGCTGATACTGTGAAACTGTATGTGAAACTTGAGTTTGCTTTGCTAATCGCCTTGGGAGGTGGAGAACAAGGGATTTTTGTATCTTTAGGCTTCCCAAAAGATATTTTCGAGGGGTCATCTTCATTTACCCTACCCAGAACATCGGTTAGGAAGTTTTTTGTTATTTCACAGCTTTTTTACTGTGCCTGTGGTATTGATCCAGAGCTGTTTGTGTAACCCCCTCACATTGCAGGAAAGAACAACGTTGTTGCTGATACTTTGTCTAGAATGTACCAATCTGTGCCATGAAACTGTGTAAATATCGGATTAAGGGGGTGCTGCTAGTGATGTATGGTTTTAAAAGCTGCTAAAGCCCCCTGGACCGGATGATCTACCTCAGTGTGTAAATAATTTTCTTTGATGAAATTAGGGGACTTTACCCTTAATTTCATTCTAGAGGGGAGGGTGTAGTAAAGTAGGAATATTTAGAAAATTATTCTTTGGCCAAGCAAAAGAGAGTGAGGCCTTGTGGGAGTTTCGTCAGCCACAAGGACCCTGGGAACGGAATTGTGTATCTTTAAAATTCTAGACAACTGACTCCTCAGCTGAAAGGTTTATTAGAACCCAGGATGTCTTGATTAATGAAGGATCTAACACCTGAGTTCAATGATGTAAACATCCCCCCTCCCAGTGTTGCTATCTGCCCTTGAATTGCCTGGGAATGTGTCTCTGGCGGAAGGGAGGAAACCCTTTGATTTAAAAGTTTGAATTCCAAATTGGCCCAGCTGTCAAGAGGTAAATTGATAGACTAGCAAGCCGATCATTGGTGCATTCAAAAAATAATTTGAGTTTATGATTGGCTTGAAAGTTACGACGCAGGTTGCGAATTGGAAATAAAAGATCAGAGAATCCTCTGCTCTTGGCCTCTCTGCCTTTGCCCTGCAAATCGCAAAGATGCCCGGCTCTATGGTTCCAGCTTAATAGGCCGCTATTCATCTTTTGAAATGGAGATCTTCGATCGTCTTCTACTTGCAGAGGCTTAAGGAACAACAACTATCCTATCTTTGTGTTAGAGTTGTAAGTATGTAATCTTAGTTAGTCTATGTAGCTTTGTTGTTTTCTTACCTGTAACGTTCTAAAAGATGTGCCTGCTATTTTAGCATGTTTCTTATGTTATTTTAAAATAAACATTTTAAAGATGAAACTGTTTTAGTTGTGTGCCTTTTCAAAAGGGAATAGCTAAGTCCTAGCCTTACGCTTGGTTACGCTATACCGTAGAACTTCTGCCTGCAAGTCTGTGGATACAGCTTGTAGAGAAGGGGACAGCCAGGCTAACGGGTCACAGCCTTCTCCCTGGGTTGTGATTCTGGGTCCCCTGGACAAGAGGGAGTGGTGGCAGCCCTACCGGGTTTTGTTTGTTCTGTTTTGCAAAAACGTATGTTCGTCCGCCAACCCTGTCCTGGGCGTCCTGGTCTGGCCGGAGAGCAGAGACAGGAGAAGGGAGGGGCAAGAGGTTGGGGACGAGCATTACTACAACGACTTTGAGAATTGTTTTCTGCTATAAATCAGGGGGGCCCCTTGTCTAGGAGGAAAAACATTGTCAAGGTTCTTAGGCAGCTGGTCTTTTGCCTGGCATAAACATGTGAAAATCTTTAGGCTCATTTTAAAATACAAGCCCTGATCAAACATATAAGCTTTGATAAAAATGCAAGCTTATGATTAGATGCCTCATTCCCCCCTTTCAAGCTCAAGGACCTTCATCCCAAGTGTCCTTGATAGCTTGACCTTCATCATATTCCTGAGGTAAAGCTCTGTATAGGGCCATGATATGAGGTAAAGTTTCATTTGAAATCATCTTGCTAATTGTACTTCTAAAACACGAAATGATACATGGCATCATACATAAAACCATTACTACTACTGTCAAGAAAAACAAGCAAGACAATAGTATCCCTTTGAGTCCTGCGACATTAGGTAACCAATTGGTGAGCCATCCCATATCCCATCCTTCCCATGTTTGTACTGGGACATGTGCTATATTCTCCATCTTTGTGGCCAACACACGGATTGCCTCACCATTATCAGAAATGTTAAAGCAACAGGCATTCCCTGTCAAGTTGAAGACTCCACATAGGCCTCCCTGCCTGGCAAGTACATAATCCATTCCCATTTTCAGCTGCAAAATGGCGGCTCTACTTTCATCCAACTGTTGTGCAATAAGTCTCAAACTCTGGGCCGTTGCATTGGTTACAAGTTCCACTACTGCTTGCAATCGAATTATTCTGTTTAGATTATAAATAGGATCCCGTGCCCCTTGTATGAGCTCACCAGGATTCCAGGAGGCAGGATCATAATAGGCTATAATGCGCTCTGGTGGCCAATCATCAGTATCGCTCCAACTTTGGGTACTTCCTCCTGCTATATGAGAAATATCAGCATTTCTTCGTGTACGCTTGGCCGAACTAGTGGGCATAATCCACATTGGTGGTAATACCCATCCCAAGAAACAAGTCCCACTCCATTTGGAAGGGAGTTTCTTGTATGCCCATTCTCCACATATCCACCACAACCATCGGGTCTGAGGTTTTTGGTACGTGGAGTGCATAAGGCGAAATATCAAAAGGGGTAGAGAATTCACTGTGCAGTATGTTAGATTGCCTTTTTCTGTCACAGTTATGTTCCACACCATTTTCCATGCATGAATAAAAGGAGGTCACAGGGCAAGGTATTCCGAGTTCGATAGGTAGTACCGTTTGCCCAGGTTTGACTATTCTTAATATAATCCCAAGTATAGTGGCAGTGCCCCTTCCGATCGTCAGGAGGAGGGGGGGTTGCGGGATTACGTCCCCGCCCACGCCCGCTCTCGCGAGGCTGGTGCCAGCCTCGCGGGAGCCAAGGATTCCCCTTAATTTGCATCCCCTGGTGACACCAGCCAATCGGCTGGCAGCAGGGGCGTGGCCGTAAAGGCCACTTAAGGTCGGGGCAGCCCTCGGCTCGCCCCTTCTTCCCACGGAGACGACGCGGTTTCCCACCCACCCGCCCTCTAGGTTGCCACTGACCTTGCTATGGGCTTCGGCTGGTCGCCGCAAGGGGCCTGGTAGGAGTTTTTCCATTTGGCAAATTGGCTGGTTTTCTTTGTGAGCCACTTGGTTTTTTCGCCTACCTCGTAGCAATCGTCACAACTTCCAGGTTTTGGCGGTAGGCATTGGCCGGGGTATTGTCATGCAAATGAGGTTGGGGGGGAGGAACGCCATCACCTCCCCCAATGCTTGAAGGGTAGTTCGTTAAAGGACTCCGAGGGGCGACGCCTCGTCCGAAACCTACGGAGGCTAGGACCTAAAGCGCGCCCCCGAGCGGTAACCCCTCGGGGAGCGCCTAGGGATACGCATCTCGGGTGGCTCCCCCTGTTGGTGTTTAACCCTTCCCGGTTAGACCGGATAGTCGGATAGGGGCCAATGCCTAAAGCCAATACCCTTCTTTCCTGTAATCAATAAAGTTGTGGCCATTTTCGCCCATTAACCTAAATTCCGTGTCTGTTGTCTTCATTTACTCCACCTGTGGGGGGGAAGGAATAGCCACGCAATGAGAAGAGCCTATCATGGTAGAATCAGCTGCATCTGATGATTTATGCACACAGAATTCCCCTTGCACAGGTATAACTCGCATTGGTTTAGTTGAGTTCCATCCGGGGAAATTCTGTACTTCTGTTTGGTGTGGCATTTCGCTTACCATACCAATGGCACTTAATGGTATTGGTAATAAGGGCATACCTCCCTCTGAATCATCTGGCCCAAGAGAGCAAACAAGGCACTTAGTCCTATTTGCAACATTGGCTACCATCTCAGCTAAGCCTACCCACATATTGTGGTCATGGCGGAATCCATATTTAGCAAATTTGGTCAGATTCAAGGACCCTTCCCCTTCCCAAGGGATCAGGATTAATAATAAAATCATGTTGATGTCTAGCATATGCATTCCTTCCACAAAAGATTACCTTATTGTGATAGCAAATAAATATTAGCCCCAATATAATTCCCCCAGTGACAGAAATGGGGAACCACCAAGACCAAAACATATATCCTGAGGATCCCCAATGAGTAATATCCCTTATAATTGTTCCACAAGGGGGCAGTCAATCAATTGTATAAGAGAATCTTCCCGTTCACAGTCGCTGGTTCAGATGCTCCTCAAGCTTCAGGCGTGCGCAGGTCAGCCAGCTTCCAGGTTGTGGCTGCAGCAGGCCGGTCGTCTAATGTTGCCCGTGACCTAGCCCGTTCCCGGTAGGGCTAGATACAGGGGTTTTTGGAGAGAGTCAGTTTTAAAGGATTAGAGGGGTCACCTTTGCATGTCCAACTGCCTTCGGACTTCTTCAAACGGGAGTGATGAATCCAGGGGGTCACCTCAGCTACCTTCACCGCTGTTGGAGTAGAGAGCAAGACGGTGTAAGGTCCACGCCACTTAGGTGCAAGTGGATCGCGTTTCCACTCTTTCACCCATACGCTATCGCCAGCCTGGAACTGATGAATCGGCTCGGCAACGCTGCACGGCGTGCGCTCGAGGGCCCACCTGTTAAGAGAAACAAAAACACGGGAGAGAGATTGCACTTGTCCCTGTGTCACATGGTCTCCTATTTGTTTAAGGTCAGCTGGAATATCCTGAACAAAGGAGGGCGGCCTCCCATACAGGAGCTCAAAAGGTGACAACTTAAGTCTTTTTGTGGGTGCACACCGAACACGAAACAGTGTTATGGGTAACACATCTACCCATCCCAATCCCGTTTCCTGGGTTAATTTTGCCAATTGGGTTTTCAGAGTCCGATTCATTCTTTCAGTTTTCCCTGAACTCTGAGGCCTATATGCTGCATGCAGTCTCCATTTCACTTGTAGGACTCGACATACTTCTTGTACTACTTGATCAATGAACGCTGGCCCATTATCACTTCCAATGCATCTAGGTAATCCAAACCTCGGGATCAATTCAGTGAGGAGTCTCTTAGTTACCTCTCGTGCCTTTTCAGTTCGGGTGGGAAAAGCTTCAACCCATCCGGTAAGAGTATCTACAAACACAAGGAGATATTTGAATCCCTTAGAAGGGACCAGCTCTGTGAAGTCCACAATTAGGCTTTCCATGGGGACGTATCCCACATGCTGAATTCCAGGAGGTTGTACCGGTCCCTGCCTGGGATTGTTTTTAGCACAAAGAACACATTTCTGTGAAATGCAAGTTGCTAATTGTGATAGATTAATAATATACAACTTCTGACTGAGACTCTCTCTGGTTGCAGTACCGCCAAGGTGAGTAGATTCATGATAATTTCTTACAATTGTGCCTGCTAGATTATGAGGTACATAAATCCTATTGTCCGGCAGGATCATCCAACCGTCCTTCACAACCGCTCCTTCCTGTTCAGCCCACTTCCTCTCTTCTGGGGTATAGTGAGGTTTAGCTTCTTCTGGAACTACCTCTGGTATGAGGGCTGCTATAAATCCTCCCACAGGCTTTTGGGCTGCCTCTCGGGCTGCTTTGTCAGCAGCATGATTTCCTCTGGTTATTGGATCCCTTCCTCGTCCATGACCTTTGCAGTGCATTACAGCAATCTGTTCTGGAGCCCATACTGCTTCCAACAGGATTTCTACTTCAGCTCCATATTTCAAGGCCTTCCCGTGGGCTCCGATTAGACCTCTTTCTTTCCATAGAGCTCCATGTGCATGCAGGGTTAAGAAGGCATATTTAGAATCAGTATAGATGTTTGCCTTACATCCGGCTGCCAATTGCAGAGCTCTAGTTAAACCTATAAGTTCAGCTTTTTGTGCTGAGGTGCCAGCAGGCAAAGCTTCAGCTTCCACAACTTCCTCATTGGTGACTACAGCATATCCTGCTCGTCTGGCACCTTCATGCAGGTAACTGCTACCATCAGTATAATATACAACATCTGGATTTTTCAATGGCTCATCTTTCAGATCGGGTCTACTGGAATAAACTTCATCCATTATTTGGAGACAATCATGTGATTCTTCATCATCTACCTCTGGTAGGGGCATCAAAGTCGCTGGATTGAACATATTCACTACTTGTAGATGAATCCTGGGATTTTCACACAATAGGCCTTCGTATCTAGCCATCCTTGGGTTCGTTAGCCAATAACTACCCTTATATTCCATGAGTGTCAGAACAGCATGAGGTACATTCACATACATCGTCTGGCCGAAGGTAAATTTATCAGCTTCTTTGACAAGGCTTGCAGTGGCCGCTACTGCCCTTAGGCATGGAGGCCATCCTTTTGCTACTGAGTCCAATTGTTTAGACAAATAAGCTACTGGACGGTTCCAACTTCCTAATCTCTGGGTCAGGACTGCCGCTGCAATCCCATTCTGTTCATGTACATACAGCTGAAAGGGTTTTTCCGAATTAGGCAATCCAAGGGCTGGGGCCTCCATAAGTCGTTGTTTGATAACTAAAAAGGCTTGTTTCTGTTCAGGTCCCCATACAAATGGGTCCTTTTCTGCACCTCGAGTGCTTTCATGTAAGGGCTTGGCCAGACTGCTGAAATCAGGTATCCATACTCTACAGAACCCTGCTGTTCCCAGGAATCCTCTAAGTTGTTTTCTTGTGGTAGGTTCCTTGATAAGGCAAATAGCTTCTTTCCTCTCTGGTCTCAATGCTCGTTGTTGGTGTGAGATGTCAAAGCCCAAATATTTGACCTTTTCTAAACATAACTGTGCCTTTTTCTGGGAAACTCGGTAGCCAGCTTCCCAGAGCAAGTGGAGCAGTTCCTCTGTCCCTTCTTTACAGGTATCAAAATCCTTTGCCGCTAGTATAAGATCATCCACATATTGCAGAACCACCTTTTCTCCCGGTATTGAGGGGTAACTTGTTAGATCCCTCGCCAAGGCAGTGCCAAATAAAGTTGGGGAATTTTTGAATCCCTGGGGCAATCTTGTCCAGGTTAGCTGGCCTTTTGTTCCTGTCAAAGGGTCTTCCCACTGGAAGGCAAATATAGGTTGGCTCTGTGGTGCCAGCCGGCAACAGAAGAATGCATCTTTCAAGTCCAATACAGTAAAAAATGTTGCTTCTGGTGGGATCAAACTCAGCAAGGTATATGGGTTTGGTACATTTGGGTGCAAGGTCTCGATAGCCTGGTTTACGAGCCTCAAGTCCTGTACTGGCCTGTATTCATCTGTCCCAGGTTTTCGAACAGGCAAAAGGGGTGTGTTCCATTCTGATTGGCAGGGCTTAAGCAGACCATATTTTAATAGGCGGTCCAAATGTTTCTGGATGCCCTCTGCTGCTCGCCGGGGTAAGGGATATTGCTTTACAGATACAGGGGTAGCCATAGGTTTTAGGGTTACTACAATTGGAGCTATATTCTTAGCCATTCCTGGTGGGCTATTTTCGGCCCATACTCCTGGTGGCACCTGTAGAGTTCGGAGGAGCTTGTTTAATTCTGTATCCAATGTGGGTTGGACTTGCAAGGCTGACATTAGATGCCATGATTGTTCCTTAGGTACTGAGAGGGTAATTATTCCTGCTGCTTTTGATGGCAGTTTCATTTCTGGACCTCGAGGAGTGAAGGTGATTTGGGCCTGCAATTTGGACAGCATATCTCTGCCTAAGAGAGGTATTGGACACTCAGGTATATACAAAAACTGATGGGTTAAACGATGTCCCCCAATCTGGCATTCCAAAGGTTGGAGGAAAGACCTCTTAGCTGACTGTCCAGTGGCACTTTTAATGACTACACTTTTGGATGCCTTTTTCTGCAATAGTTCTGGGAGTACTGAGTATTCAGCCCCAGTATCAATCATAAAGTCTATTAAATGGCTCCCTAATTGAATCGTGACCGTGGGCTCCTGGAAGCCTAACTTTATGGAGTCCGGTCGTTCCTAGTCTTGGGTAAAATCCTCTTTTGCCAGTCCAATGAAATTGTCTCTACTCCGTCCTTGTCCAGGTCTCTGATATCTTCCATCTCGGATCATTCCCCGTCCCCGTCCCTGGTTTCTTGGGCCGGAGCCTGGGCCTGGGCCTGGGCCTGGGCGTACTTCTTCCAACCTCAAGGGTTCAGGACACTCCCGCTTCCAGTGACCCTCCTTCTTGCAATTCGCACATTGATTCCTTCCCAGTGGTGGATTCCTTCCTCGCCCTCTCCCTCCATTTAAGGGGCGGTAGTCTTGCTTCACTGCTGTGGCTAGCATTACCATCTTTTCCTTCTGCCACTTCTTCTTCTCTTGTTTCTCAGCCTCATCCCTATTCCGATAAACTCGGCGTGCAATGGCCATAATTTGGCTCATCAGCATCCCTTCCCATCCTTCTGATTTCTGAATTTTCTTACGAATGTCAGAAGCGCACTGGGCCACAAATGTAGCAGTAATCATTCTGCTGTTTTCAGGGGCTTCAGGGTCAAAAGGAGTCCATATACGATAGGCTTCCTGCAGCCTCTCTAAAAAGTCTCCCGGACTCTCATTTGGTTTTTGTTCTACTTCTGAGACTTTAGACATATTAGTGGGCTTCTGGCATGCCCTGCGGATACCTTGCACAAGTGTCTGGTGGTAGGTGGTAAGTCTGGCCAGGTGAATTGCATTGTTTGGATCCCAATTAGGATCTTCCAAGGGAAAGTTGTCCTGAAGATGACGATCAATATTAAAAATATTTCCCACTCTGGCCTGCTCACGCAAATATATCTGTGCCTTTTCAATTATGTCTCTCCTTTCCTCAGTGGTGAAAAGAGTATTTAGGAGCTGGCGACAATCTGTCCAAGTAGGACTATGAGTATTTACTATTGAAGTCACCAAGTCCATCATAGCCTGAGGTTTTTCTGCGAAAGATGGGGTGTGTGTTTTCCAATTCATCAGATCCGTAGTCGTGAATGGAATATATTGCAGGGTCGAAGTTCGAGGTGGCCGTGGTCCGAGTTGCCCGTTAACCAGCACAGGCTCCTCAAGTGCATCAAATACTCTTCTAAGAGGGGCTACTACGTGACCTTTCTCTTCACTTTGCTCTAGGGGCCTCAAATCATAGGGGATGGTATCTGTCCCAAGGCGTTCTTTTAGCAGCTTTATACGCCTGGCTGTATTGCTTGCTGACCGATCAAGGTCTCCCTGTAACTTCTGTAATATTTCTCTGGGACTTGGATGTAAAGGGGTTTGGGGTGGGCAATCAGTTGTTCCACTAAAGGAGACTGTAGATGCAGGTCTATTAGGAGTCACAGGTGGAATAACCACTTCTGCTTGGGCTTTATTATAGGACTCCAATGCCTCCTGAAGATATTTATCATAATCTATCAAGGAATCAAGCTCTGTGACTCCACCCCCATTATTCATTCCAGTTTCTTGCCTTGGGGTTACAACTGGTGGAGTGTTTGGATTAGGCTCCCCTTGGATTAGGCTCCCCTCTTCCTCTGGCCCCTCAAAAATGGGTTTGAGTTTATTTGGCAAGATTCCTTTCCTAGCTTCGGCTTTTACAGCCAATAATTTGCATCGTTTGACTTTGCATTTCCTTATCCATGGAGGATTATTATTTAATGTGCTCAGCCAAGAATCTATATATGAAAATTGTTCTGGGCACCCTCCAGTTTCTTTGGCGATATCAGTCCAAAGTTTGCTTACTAAATTTATATCAAAGGTTCCCTGAGATGGCCATCCAGTATTTTGTTTTGGCCACTCTAATTCACATAACGTTCTCAAGCGCTCTGGCGTCATTTTGACTCCATATGCCCCTGAGAAGGCTTTCTTAAAATTATTTAACATACATTCAAGAGGTGTATTTCCCCCCTTTGAACCCCCAACTCCCATTGTATGGCCCTATGAAGTATCCACTCAGTCACTCACACACTTGCTTCGTGAGGTTCCTTGCCCAGATGAAGTCACCTTACTGGGAACCGAAGTACTGCCCACTCCACACTCAGGTCAGCTACAGACTGTTCTGTACTTTCTCACACATACAATGTGCTGGATACTTCACCACACTCTACCTCCCAATTTTTCCCTTTTCCTCCACCAGACCAACCTCTGATGTACCCAACCACCTAGCGTACTCAGTTCCCCCTTACTGAGACGCAGAAGTTTGATCAAGACTTCTCTTCCTCCCAATTAATTGGAGGGCCTCAAATCCCTTTGTGCATTTACCCTTGGCTGGTTCCCTGTTTATTTCTCTGGTTCCCCCCGGTCCGTCGCCGCCAGTGAGCAGGGTATCAGACAGACGAGTCTTCTGCGTTCCCCTGGAAAAATTTTCCAGTGAGCGCTGGGTAAGCAGTTTAGAGGTCCTCTCTCTTGTACCCTGCCCAGTAGGGCGAAGGGGCTGTGTTCCAGCAGACCACTTATCCGATTCACAGGGGCACCATAAAATGTAGCACCCTGCTTGTGGTTAACGCTTAGCTGGAATGAAATATTCAACGCAGCAATAGAGAAATTAAAATAGTAATTTATTTGTCAGACAAATAAATGAGAGGCACAGTGGTATATGGTTACCAAGCTCTGGCCTGGCCTCCTGCCATTCTGGCCAGCACTTGTATTTCCTTAATCCAGCCCCCTTGCTCCTCCTGTGGCTGCCTCTGTCCAATCAGCCTGGTTGAAATTCCTATTGGCTGTTTGCTAGAACCAATCACAAAAGATACACCCATTTCCTTTCGCCCTTTTATGGGACACAAAAAGCTATATATTCTTATATCTATAAATGACAAATAAGTAGTAATATATCTTACATGTGTCTCAACAAGGAATCTTAATTACCAGCTCACCTCTTGCCCTCCTTGCCCTATTGCCTTCCAAAACAGATGGTTAATCTTAAATTTTTATCTTAAACTTTTATCTTAAACCCATGTCAAGGATCTTGAGTTCACATCAACATTGAAAGATCTCCTTCATTTGGAGGTCTCTAAACAAAAGGCCTGACAACCATATATCTAATGATGTTTCCTGCTTGGCAGGGGGGCTGGGCTGGTGACTGACTTAATTTCAGGATAGTTACAACTCTTACAACTATATGAAATAAGAATCTAGCATTTCTTAAATCCTTTGCCTAATTACATTTAAGCCAATTTATTTAATACATAAATAAACTTTTAAAAGGAAAAGAAATCTTAAAAGGATCTCAGTTTAAGAAAGAAACAACTTTAGAAAAGACTTCCAAAAATCCTTCCTTTCTGCCAGCCAGACCAGTTGCTTTTCAATTTGCTCTTGACCTTTCAACCTTAGGAAAATATGGCTCAAGTTTAATGGGAGGCACATGGTGTTATTTTACTATTTACCCACTCTTAATTTTGACCACTCTTACAGCTTAATTGTACTCTGTAACATGCAAGGTCAGTGTCCTGCTCTCAGCCTGTAATTCCCTTTTTACGACTTTGAGAATTGTTTTCTGCTATAAATCAGGGGGCCCCCTTGTCTAGGAGGAAAAACATTGTCAAGGTTCTTAGGCAGCTGGTCTTTTGCCTGGCATAAACATTTGAAAATCTTTAGGCTCATTTTAAAATACAAGCCCTGATCAAACATATAAGCTTTGATAAAAATGCAGGCTTATGATTAGATGCCTCAGCTTATGTGGATAGACAGTGACTAGCCAAAAGCATTCTAGTGAACTTCGTGGTTATGTGCTACACACACTTTGCTTCTACAATAATCAAACTTCAACACGATTTTGCAGGGAGATTAATCCATTCCCCATTTCTTTCCAGAACCCACCCGCCACCTCAATCAAGTGATCACATCATGAGATATCTGTGAGTTAGGCTACATAATTACATGGAAATTATTGAATCTGGGACGGGCTGGGGAGGGAAAACTGGGATAGGTTGAGAAAGGGGTGTGCATCACTTTTCACCCTGGGATTTCTCCTCAGGCCTCTGGGTGGGCTCCATGGTGCCTGCTGTGCGGGCCATATTGTTAGAAAAGCATTGTTTAATGTTTGGATAAGATATAAGGATTTGTTAGAAAATAAAACCCCAAGATGGTTGTCACCAATGGAAGCAAAGGCTCAGAAAAAACTCAATATGGAGGCTAAATGGCCGAAGTATTGGGAAATTTTGGAACAAGAGGGAGACAGACTAAAATTGCAGAGCTTTGAAAAATTAAAAAACAGAGTGCGAGACTGCCTCCATTATTATCAAATAATGGAGGCATATAATTTGGACAAAAAAAATAGGCTTCCAAGTGGAAAAATCAAAATTGGAAACAGAACTGCTAGACTCTAAAGTTAAGAATTTGTCAAGAATGTATAACCTGCTGTTGAAATGGAATACTCAAGATGAAACGGTGAAATCTGCTATGATTAAATGGGCACAAGATGTTGGACATAATATTATGATGGCTGACTGGGAACAGTTATGGACCACTGGTATGAAATTTACGGCATGCAATTCCTTAAAAGAGAATTTAATGATGACATTCTGATGAACACAGAAATTCTTGACAGGGTTATTCTGAAGGGTTTGCCTACTTTCTGTATTTTTCCTACATGCTTCACAGCAGCAGCACATTGTCTTTTTGCACTCCTTATAAATGATTTTAAAATCATTGAATGAAGAAATGCCTTGGATTAAAACCTCCCCTTTCCATCTCACTCCTTCACTTCTTGCTTTTGTCTGCCGTCCGTTCATCTCTACACCCCTGTGATTTTCCTTCTCTCTGACTCTCTTTCCCATGCATATCTTCTTTTCCTTGAATCGTGGAATTATTGAGTTGGAAGGGTCCCAAGGGTCATCTATTCCAACCCCCTGCAAAGCAGGAATCTCAGCTAGCTACGTGGCTCCTTAATGTGTGGACTGGACCACCAGGGCAAGGATATGAAAATCTGCCTCCGACAGAACTGCACCACCTGTTCATCTAGGTCAACTGATGCTGGGTAAACATGATCAACAGGCAGAAGACCCTGGTCAGCAAAAGGAATTGTTGTCACTCCACTCACCTTTTTTTTTTATAGGACATGCTCGGCTGGGGGGGGACACACAAAAATCTGTGCTCGGGGAGAGTCTAAACCCTGGTGAGGAAGGATAGGCTAAGAGACAGTGACTAGCCAAAAGCCCCCCTGTGAACTTCATGGTTATGTGCTAAACACATTTTAGTTCTACAATAATCAAACTTCAACACGATTTTGCAGGGAGATTAATTCATTCCCCACTTCATTCCAAAACCCACCCACCACCTCAATCAAGTGATCACATCATGAAATATCTGTGAATTTTCTCACTTTTATTCAGCCTTAGGCCAAACATGGATACGTGGAAATTATTTAATCTGGAATAGGCTGAAGAGGTTGAGATTCTGAGGATGGGGTTTGCATCACTTTTCACCCTGGGATTTCTCCTCAGGCCTCTGGGTGGGCTCCACGGTGCCTGCAGTGCGGGTAAATGTACAGGAGTATGAAGTGCCATTGTTCCAGTCAGAGTAGGGGACTACCACCTGGCTGAGGGCCAAGAGGGAATCCTTGATGCTGCCCTTCAAGACTCGGGGATTAACATGGTGACCTTCAAGGAGGGCATTCTTCACCCACTGGACAGAAACTTCACTTGCATTGAGCCCTATGACCATGTCAGTGAGGACTGTCTGTGCTCGCTGAAGGCTGCTTTCTTTATGGTTGGCAGGGGAAAATATGAGAGAAACAGGCAACAGCTATTAATTTTAGACATAACTGATGCACAACATTTATGACACCATTTAGTGCTGATTATTTTCTGCTGGATTCTCTAACAAACATTTTTAATCTGTAGATAGAGGGGTGTAAATCCTTAATGAAAGCTTTAAGGAGCAAAGGGGATTTAACTGAAGTTCTTGTGTGTGTGGACCTGAGTAGGAAGATCTATGGCACATACATGGGGCTTCCTTGAGCTGGTTGAGGACACGGTGGGATAGTGGAGATTCCAGGAATATTTACAGAGCTCCTTTCCCCAACATATATAAAGAAAGCGCCCAGCACAAAAAGCATCCCAGCCTTCCCAGAGAAGGTATTGGTGTATAGGCTACGTTTGAAAACCAAGTATAGCTAAAAACTTCCCATATCCAATGATACCATCTCTGCACAGTTGCTCCTGGAGCAGCTAACTAGGTACGGAGCTCCTTAAATGTGTGGACTTGGCCACCAGGGCAAGGATATAAAAATCTGCCTCCAATAGAAGGGCACCATCTGTTCATCTAGGTCACCCTATGCTGGGTAAACATGATCAACAGGCAGATGAAGGTTAGAAGGATCCTTGGCTGGAGGTGGGAATGGTTTTTAATGGGGGTGGAAATTATTGTGGGAGACACCTTGGCCCTTGCAGGGTACACATTCTTTCCTTTCCTTTTCCCATTGTTACCTTCTTATAAAAACATGCATTTAGTATTGTTCAAGAACGGTGAAAACCTTTCTGCAGAGATAAGAGGAGAATTACTGTTCAGACCTCCACCGGACTAATTGCAGTTTCAAGTTGTGTCTTTAGCCAATATTAGCACCGATATCAATGGCAACTGGTGGGGAAAGTCTTATCTCAACAGGCCATAATGGAAAGCAGAAATAAATTTCTAAATTAAGTAGGAAGCAGTCATGAAATGGTCAGTCCCTGAGAGAATCTTAAGCAATCTGGAAACAATCATCCCCCTCCCAAACCACGCTTTTCAAAGGAAAACTAAGTCCCAACTTTGTCAAGAGTTTTTACCTTCAGGTTCATTGACTTTTGTTTGGGACCCAGGGAGGGATACTCAACAGACGAAGTTGTTCCCGCACGAAAAGTCTGGAAATGCAATGCTGACGCTCCCAATGCGTGCACTTAGGATGCTGGAGGTGTTACCTGATTGGCCACCTGCCTGCCACGTAATCATCATGCCTTCAGGGACAGAGCCAGAGAGAGTGCACACCAATATTGCACCTAAGAGAACAAAATAGACAGACAGACAGACAAAATTCCTGGTTTTTTAATGACTTTATATTGCTGTTTTTATGGGGGGGTATATTGCTTTACAGTTTTTATGTTGCTTAGTGCACTGTTTAAGATTTAAGCAGTTTAGAAATGATTTAAAAATCAGCAAATGAATAAATGCCGTAGGTTAAAACCTCTGCTTTTCATCTCATTCCTTCCAGTCTTGCTTTTGTCTGCCATCTGTTCTTCTCTACACCCCTGTGATTTTCCTTCTCTCTGACCCTCTTTCCCATGCATACTCTCTTTCATGGAATCACAGAATTCTAGAATTGGAAGGGACCCCAATGCTTATCTAGTCCAACCCCCTGTAATGCTTACTTACTTACTTCATTAAAACATTTCTAGGCATTACAAATATAAGGCATCCTAAAACATTTAAAATATATACAATTAATAATAATAATAATTTATTAGTTGTACCCGCACATCTGGCTGGGTTTCCCCAGCCACCCTGGGCGGCTTCCACAGAGACCAGAAATACACCAAAATGTCACACATTAAAAACTTCCCTGAACAGCCTTCAGATGTCTTCTGAATGTCAGGTAGTTGTTTATCGCTTTGACATCTGATGGGAGGGCGTTCCACAGGGCGGGCGCCACTACCGAGAAGGCTCTCTGCCTGGTACCCTGTAGCTTTGCTTCTCGTAATGAGGGAACCGCCAGAAGGCCCTCGGCGCTGGACCTCAGTGTCCGGGCAAAACGATGGGGGTGGAGACGCTCCTTCAGGTATACTGGGCCAAGGCCGTTTAGGGCAGTGTTTCCCAACCTTTTTTGGGCAAAGGCACACTTGTTTCATGAAAAAAATCTCGAGGCACACCACCATTAGAAAATGTTTAAAAAATTAACTCTGTGCCTATATTGACTATATATAAAGTAACTCTCGTTAATAGGCATCAAATAAACACAAAGAAAGTATTTTATAATTACTTTATTATGAAATAGTAAGTACCGTATTTTTCCTTTATTTCCCCCCAAAAAAAAACCAGGTCGGGGAACAGTGGGATGGCGGTGCTGCGCCTCCCCGCTGTCCCCCGAGCTTGTGGGGCTGGCCCATGTCTGCCTGGCGCGAGGGGCGCTCTGCTTCAGGGCGCCCCGCGCGTCGGGCGGCAGGCTACAGTCCGCAGCATGGGGAACCCTCTGTTTCAGGGCGCCCCACGCGCCCCCCAGGTGCGCAAGGCTGGCCAACACCAGCGCGGAGCACGGGGCGTCCTCCGAAGGGCGCCCCGTGCTCCGTGCTGCCAGCTGCCGCCCGCAAGCCTTGCGCTCCTGGGGGGAGATCCCCCGGGTGTGCAAGGCTGGCCAACACCAGCGAGGAGCACGGGGCGGCCTCCGAAGGGCGCCCCGTGCTCCGTGCTGCCAGCTGCCACACGCAAGCCTTGCGCTCCTGGGGGGAGATCCCCCGGGTGTGCAAGGCTGGCCGACACAAGCGCGGAGCACGGGGCATCCTCCGAAGGGCGCCCCGTGCTCCGTGCTGCCAGCTGCCGCCCGCAAGCCTTGCGCTCCTGGGGGGAGATCCCCCGGGTGCGCAAGGCTGGCCGACACCAGCGCGGAACACGGGGCGTCCTCTGAAGGGCGCCCCGTGCTCCGCGCTGCCAGCTGCCGCCCGCAAGCCTTGCGCTCTCGGGGGGAGGTCCCCCGGTGCGCAAGGCTTGCCGACACAAGCGCGGAGCACGGGGCGTCCTCCGAAGGGCGCCCCGTGCTCCGTGCTGCCAGCTGCCGCCCGCAAGCCTTGCGCTCCTGGGGGGAGATCCCCCGGGTGCGCAAGGCTGGCCGACACCAGCGCGGAACACGTGGCGTCCTCCGAAGGGCGCCCCGTGCTCCACGCTGCCAGCTGCCGCCCGCAAGCCTTGCGCTCTCCGGGGGAGCACGGGGCAGCCGACACAAGCCGGCGATGGGATGTGGGGGGGAGGGAGCTCGCCGCCCCGCGTGTGCTCGCCGCCGCCCGGCCTCTCGCCGCCCGACTCGCCCGCCTCCCTCCCACGGCACACCAGGCAGCGTCTCGCGGCACACTAGTGTGCCGCGGAACACCGGTTGGGAAACACTGGTTTAGGGCTTTAAAGGTCAACACCAACAGTTTGAATTGCACTCGGAAACGTACTGGGAGCCAATGTAGGTCTTTCTTTCTTTTTTTTAAATAAATATTTATTAGCATTTTCAAAAAAACACACAAAAACAAATTCAAACAAAAAACAACAGAAATACAAAAATCCAAAACTTAAAAAACAATTAAAAAACATATAAAATTTCAATTACTTATTTTCATTTAACTTGATTCTCAGACCTCCTCTCACCTCCCCTTCTTATATTCCAATTTGAATCATTAATTCAGCAAATCCTTATTACCTTATTTTCATTTAATTTAAACCATTTTGAAAACCAATTTTAACTTATCCAAATCTAAACATCGGTACTTAAACATTGTTACTCGTTCTTAAACATTTTCCCTAAAGTCGACCGAAATTTCCCTTCCACAGCTTTCCCCAATTCCATACAGATAGCAAAACAAAGTGACAACAAAGCAAGTTATAGTTATATACCCTTTGGATTCCCAGACTCCGCCCACCCCTTTCCCGGTTTCAGTCCCCAACAAGTGTTCATCAGTTCAATATATTGTTTAGCCTGGAGATCTCACGTCCGAGGCCCTTAAATCTCAATGTAGGTCTTTCAAGACCGGTGTTATGTGGTCTTGGCAGCCGCCCCCAGTCACCAGTCTAGCTGCCACATTCTGGATTAGTTCTAGTTTCCGGGTCACCTTCAAAGGTAGCCCCATGTAGAGTGCGTTGCAGTAGTCCAAGCGGAAGATAACTAGAGCATGCACCACTCTGGTGAGACAGTCTGCGGGCAGGTAGGGTCTCAGCCTGCGTACCAGGTGGAGTTGGTAGACAGCTGCCCTGGATACACAATTGACCTGCACCTTCATGGACAGCTGTGAGTCCAAAATGACTCCCAGGCTGCACACCTGCTCCTTCAGGGGCACAGTTACCCCCTTTCAGGACCACGGAGTCCTGCACACCAGCCCGCCCCCTGTCCCCCAAAAACAGTACTTCTATCTTGTCAGGATTCAACCTCAATCCATTAGCCGCCATCCATCCTCCATCCGCCTCCAGGCACTCACAGAGGACCCTCACCGCCTTCACTGGTTCTGATTTGAAAGAGAAGTAGAGCTGGGTATCATCTGCATATTGATAGACACCCAGTCCAAACCCCCTGATGATCTCTCCCAGCGGCTCCATATTGATGTTAAAAAGCATGGGAGAGAGATCGGAACCCTGAGGCACCCCACAAGTGAGGGCCCAGGGGTCTGAACACTCATCCCCCACCACCACTTTCTGAACACGGCCCAGGAGGAAGGAGTGAAACCACTGTATAACAGTGCCCCCAGCTCCTAGCCCCTCTAGACGGTCCAGAAGGATATTATGGTTGATTGTATCAAAGGCCGCTGAGAGATCCAACAGAACCAGGAAACAGCTCTCACCTTTGTCCCTAGCTCGCCGGAGATCATCAACCAGTGCGACCAAGGCAGTTTCAGTCCCATGATGAGGCCTGAATCCCGATTGGAAGGGATCCAAATGGTCCGCATCCTCCAGGCATGCCTGGAGTTGTTCAACAACCACTCGCTCAATCACCTGGCCCAAGAATGGAAGATTTGAGACTGGGCGATGGTTGGCCATACTGGCCAGGTCTAAAGATGTTTTTTTAAGAAGCGGTTCAATGACCGCCTCTTTCAGCGGATCTGGGAATGTTCCCTCACAGAGGGAAGCATTCACCACCCCGCAGAGTCCAGCACCCAGCCCTTCCCGGCTTGCTTTTATTAGCCAGGATGGGCAAGGATCAAAGAGACAGGTGGTTGGTTTCACGCATCCAAGCAGCCTGTCCACATCCTCGGGGTAACGGATTGAAATTGATTGCATGTAACTTGACCAGACAGGGCTCTAGCACAGTGTTTCCCAACCGGTGTTCCGCGGCACACTAGTGTGCCGCGAGACGCTGCCTGGTGTGCCGTGGGAGGGAGGCGGGCGAGTCGGGCGGCGAGAGGCCGGGCGGCGGCGAGCACACGCGGGGCGGCGAGCTCCCTCCCCCCCACATCCCATCGCCGGCTTGTGTCGGCTGCCCCGTGCTCCCCCGGAGAGCGCAAGGCTTGCGGGCGGCAGCTGGCAGCGCGGAGCACGGGGCGCCCTTCGGAGGCTGCCCCGTGCTCCTCGCTGGTGTTGGCCAGCCTTGCGCACCCGGGGGATCTCCCCCCAGGAGCGCAAGGCTTGCGGGCGGCAGCTGGCAGCACGGAGCACGGGGCGCCCTTCGGAGGACGCCCCGTGCTCCGCGCTTGTGTCGGCAAGCCTTGCGCACCGGGGGACCTCCCCCCGAGAGCGCAAGGCTTGCGGGCAGCAGCTGGCAGCGCGGAGCACGGGGCGCCCTTCAGAGGACGCCCCGTGTTCCGCGCTGGTGTCGGCCAGCCTTGCGCACCCGGGGGATCTCCCCCCAGGAGCGCAAGGCTTGCGGGCGGCAGCTGGCAGCACGGAGCACGGGGCGCCCTTCGGAGGCCGCCCGTGCTCCTCGCTGGTGTTGGCCAGCCTTGCACACCCGGGGGATCTCCCCCCTGGAGCGCAAGGCTTGCGGGCGGCAGCTGGCAGCACGGAGCACGGGGCGCCCTTCGGAGGACGCCCCGTGCTCCGCGCTTGTGTCGGCAAGCCTTGCGCACCCGGGGGATCTCCCCCCGGGAGCGCAAAGCTTGCGGGCGGCAGCTGGCAGCGAGGAGCACGGGGCGCCCTTCGGAGGACACCCCGTGCTCCGCGCTGGTGTCGGCCAGCCTTGCGCACCCGGGGGATCTCCCCCCAGGAGCGCAAGGCTTGCGGGCGGCAGCTGGCAGCACGGAGCACGGGGCGCCCTTCGGAGGACGCCCCGTGCTCCGCGCTGGTGTTGGCCAGCCTTGCGCACCTGGGGGGCGCGTGGGGCGCCCTGAAACAGAGGGTTCCCCATGCTGCGGAGTCCTGCCGCCCGACGCGCGGGGCGCCCTGAAGCAGAGCGCCCCTCGCGCCAGGCAGACATGGGCCAGCCCCACAAGCTCGGGGGACAGCGGGGAGGCGCAGCACCGCCATCCCACTGTTCCCCGACCTGGTTTTTTTTTGGGGGGAAATAAAGGAAAAATACGGTACTTACTATTTCATAATAAAGTAATTATAAAATACTTTCTTTGTGTTTATTTGATGCCTATTAACGAGAGTTACTTTATATATAGTCAATATAGGCACAGAGTTAATTTTTTAAACATTTTCTAATGGTGGTGTGCCTCGAGATTTTTTTCATGAAACAAGTGTGCCTTTGCCCAAAAAAGGTTGGGAAACACTGCTCTAGCACTCTCCCGCCCCAACCCGCTCCCACGGTGGTGTCTAGCTCCTTCCGAAAATGAGTGATCTTGCAGGAGATCTTGGGGTCTTTACAAGGCCCTGGTGGTAAAGGTGGTTCCGTTAAATTGCGGACCACCTGAAAGAGTCTCCTGCTACTATTTTCTGCAGATGCAATAGAGGTGGTGAAGAAAGTCTTCTTCGCAGTCGCTATCGCCACTTGGTAGGCTCGACGTTGAGCTCTAACCTGTGTCCGGTCAGATTCGGAATGAGTTTTCTGCCACCGACACTCTAGCCATCTCAGCGATTGTTTCATCGCCCTCAGCTCCGAAGAAAACCACGCGGCTGTCCAGGCTCCATGCAATCGGAGAGGGCGCTTCGGAGCCAGACAGTCGATAGCCCTGGTTAACTCCGCATTCCAGCGGGCCACCAGGGAATCAGCTGAAAGGCCATCAACATGGGATAAAGCATCCACTACCACTCTCTGGAAGCCATTTGGATCCATTAAGTGGCGGGAGAGGACCATCCGAATTGGTCCCACCTCCCTACAGAGGGGAAGGGTCGCGGAGAAGTCCAGTTGCACCAGGAAATAAACAGCCATGTAAAATATATAATGATAAGGGATTTCATTGGGCTTTCTTCCTGCTAAATAGTGCCATTCAGCATTTCAACAGATACTATTAACAAAACCTCAAACCCCCTTGCAGTTAATTCCAGGTTAATGTCAGACAGATAGAATCGGATATTTTCATTGTGCCGTGATGTTACACTACCCAAAAAAGGGGGGGTAGCATGCGTTTGCGTTTGTGTAGCAGGTTGTAAAAAGGACAGTAGAAAAAGATATGTTCTACAGTGTCCGACACATTCAAAGAACATCCACAATGTCTATCATTTCAGGGGATGTTTAAAAATCTGACCTTGACAAAAGCTGAAGGAAAAACATTCAGACGGGCTAAGATAAAGGTCCTGCTTTGGACAGAAATTATTAATTTTGAGATATGTGACCCCGTTATTTCGGGGGAGCAAATTTTATTTACACCTGACTTGATGTTGTTTCCCCCCCCCCCCCATGTACCTTAATCTGTTTTGACTGTTGCATTAAATATATTGCTCACTCGAATTATACAAGGGTTTCAAGATCTGATTTGAATACCAATAGATCTGCTTTTCCTATGTAAGAGTTGGAACTTCTGGATTTATAAGAGTCTGTAAGTAGGTCAGAGAGTAGACACAAAGGCTGGCAACAACATGGAAATGCAACCAGTATTTTATAGTGCTATCCCACACTCAATATTCCATCGTGTGTATACCTAGTTCTGCACACATTGTCTCATACATGATTGAACTTGGGAGCCCCAGGAGAGGTCTCAAGACGGACGTGAGGGTGATCCGACTGAGACATCTGTCACCCCATTGATCGCCAGGGCTAATCTGACAGACCTGGCTGGCTAGGCAGGTGTCCCCTGTTTCATGTGCAGAGCTGCATGCTCGGTGGAAGAGGAAGACCATCCCAGATAGGAGTGTAACGTTCTTCAATCAAGGGTTGATGATACCTCCATGTGCGTCCCTCCCTAAGCTGCACGCTCAGTGGAAGAAGACGACCATCCCAGGTAGGAGGAGTGTCCCGTTCTTCGGTCAAGGCTTGATGATAGCTGCGTTTCTGTATAGATAGAACCTCCCTGATAGAACCTCCCTCTGTAATGCAGGAATCTCAGCTAAATAATTTCAGCTACATAGTTTGTGAGAGCCCTGCCTTCTTTGCCCCTATCAGAAGAATGTCTCTTCTGTCCCCTAAACCTACAAAGATCTCAGCACACAGAAATAGGCACTTACAAATGTTAATAAAAGGGTATTTGTTTTGGAACCATGGGATCTGTCCCTTTGGAATGACTATCCCGTTTAATGCTGGCAAATAAGCAGAAAAGTTGGCATAAGAGAGCCCAAGGGTTGTTATTGCTCTGTTTCTAAGGGTGCTTCCAGATGCCCAGACTTCAGGTACATGCATGAGAAGGCTGCAAAGAGGAAGGAAAGAGAAGCAAACACACCTGGAGCAGCCTGGGAAGAAGTCAGTGGCAGGCTGGCCCCACAAAGGAGTCCCACAAATGGTAAGAAGATCTTGGCCCACATTTTAGGATTCAGTGTGAATGGCATGTGGGCCACCAGTCCTGCTTATATAGTATCCTGGGAGACTTTGGTGAGATATGTTTCCCATCAGTAGCTCCACCCAGACAATCCAAGAAGAGGCTATTCTGTGAGGTTCCCAGAAAGTCCTTCCAGAAACGTGAGTGTAATTAGGATTTGTGGGAAATCCTAATAGCTATGGGGAAATTCACCTATTGTTATTATTTAATTTGTATACCACCCTTCATTAGCAGATCACAGGCAGTTCAGAACATAAATGTACAACATGAGAACAAAAAATATATAATCTTCTTCCCTTATCTTCTTTAGAGGACAAGATGCAGAATTTGCAAAAGATTGTGACCATAATTCTCTGCTGCCTTGTGATGAGGGAGCACTGATTGGCTAATGTTTGTCTGAGCCCCTTATTCATGTACAACATCCCTATACAGTATGTGGAACTGGCACTTTTACCACTGCTACATAAGGTACGTTCTGCACTTGCAAGGAATTGGTTCTCTCTGCAGCTGGCACCACCACATTCTTGTTTAACGTTCAAGGATTTTGAAAGGAGACTGGTTTCTTTGGGCCTGTCTTCTTACTTAGAACCAGTGCAGCAGAAGACTGAACAGGCTCTGTTCTGCCCTGGCAGGTGGGCAGCCAATGACCTTTCAGCAGCGAGGCATCCCCTCTCACCTGAGCAGGCCTCTCATTGGCTAATTCAAAGTGCAGAAGCGGGCAGGAACTCCACCTGGGCCATATCAGCACCATGCTTTAAGCAACTGATGTATTCAGCATGGCAGGGTTCTTCCGAGGGACGTGCCTCCTTTCTTTATTTTTCACACCAGCTTCACAGCAGCAAGATGTCCCCAAACTTTATCCCAATTCGTTGATCATATTATCTGAAACTACATGAGGCTTTCCCAGAATCTACCTGCATTCTGCTTTCTGGTCAGGAAATATTGCTCCTCTCAATGACACATGTTCCCCAAGGAGTAGAGGAGCCCCTGTCTTGTAACTTTCACATTCATCAGTAGTGGTAGAGAAACTGCTTTAAAAATGAATCTGTAAGCCTCCTCAATAACTCTAACTCCTCTCTCTTTTATATCCAGGTTACAATCCCCGCAAAGGTTTAAATGTCATGGTTTCCCCCCAGAGAATCATGGAGGCTTGCAGTTTGGTAGGAGTGCTGATTATTATCTGTTAGATTCTCTGACATTTCAAATCTCTACAGAAGACCGGGGGTGGGGTGGTAAATATTCAGTAACTTTAAGGAGTTAAAGTGCATTCAGCTGAAGTCATTGTGCGTGGGGCCCTGAGTAGGAGAATCTGTGGCCCGTTAGGCTTACTTGAGCTGGATGAGGACACAGTCAGATAGCGGAGGTTCTAGAAAAAATTTATTGAGGGCAGAAGGTGTTGCTGGCTTTTATGTTTCAGTGGCTGCCCTGGCAGGTGGGCTGCTAGTGCCCTTTCAGCAGAAAAGCATCCCCTCTCACCCAGGCAGGCCTCTTATCCTGTCAGCTCCCCAGGTGTCATGGGGAACTCTTGGGTGGCTACCTCACCATCTGCGTTCTGGCTGCTTGGGGACGGTGACCAAGCACGAGGATCTGCAACAGCCACCCACTCGGAGGAAGGGACAAGCGTCCATTTCCCAACATTATATGGAAGACACCCAGCATCCCAGCCTTTCCAGAGAAGGTATGGGCATGTTCAGGTTGCTGCACAGGCTGGGTTTGTAAACCAAGGATAGATAAAAACATCCCCCTTGTGGGGATGTTTAGGAGACAGTGGTACTTCGGGTTACATATGCTTCAGTTTACAGACTCCGCTAACCCTAACCCAGAAATATTACCTCAGGTTAAGAACTTTGCTTCAGGATGAGAACAGAAATTGTGCGGTGGTGGCGTGGCAGCAGCAGGAGGCCCCATTAGCTAAAGTGGTGCTTCAGGTTAAGAACAGTTTCAGGTTAAGTACGGTCCTCCGGAACGAATTAAGTACATAACCCGAGGTACCACTGTAATAGGCAAGGAAATATTTGTTAAGTAATATCCTTCCTTCGCTCACACTAGTGAGTGATGTAGCAGAGCAAATCCCCTCTATATTCCCAGAAGCTAATTGGTAGATGTTATGTACTGAGTTGAATAGGATCCAAAATGCAGCAGTTTACTCACAAGTTGTTCACAGTACAGATTCTAGAAGGCAGGCTTTAAGCTTCAGTCTGCAAACATAGAACGTGGCTTACATCCTTTGTGACGATGGGCCCAAGTGCTGCTGGCTGAGAGCCAGCAGACAACAAAATGGTTGCGAGAATGAACTGAGAGTTAACTGAGACAAGATGACTGCATGACTTGCCCTTTTATAGAACCATGCCCATCTGCTAAGTCACTTACAGGGGGAGCAGGAAGTTCAACACCCGCCTGACAGTGTCCACTCTAGGAAGCAAAGCATGTTGTAATTGACTGTACTGATGCGTTACATCCCACACCATATCCCATAACCTCTGCACAGTTACCTAGGTAGCTCTTTAATGTGTGGAATGGGCCACCAAGGCAAGGATATAAAAATCTGCCTCCAATAGAAGTGCACCACCTGTTCATCTAAGTCACCATAGGCTGGGTAAACATTGCGTGACAAGGTGGCGACCTTCACAGGGACAACCAGAAAGGAATAATGACTCATGACAACGTGTTATGGAATGGAAATTTGGCCACAACTTTATTAACCTTTCAAATATAGGAGGACCTTGGCTTAGGCATTGGGCGTGTATCCCTCCCAGCCCCGCTGCCGGGAGAACTAGGGCTACTCAGTGTAAATGGGATGTGGGGGTGCCCCGCAAGACACATGTGTACGCAGGCAGCCCACCCCATATCCCCTCATGCAGGGTAGTTCACTGACAATCTTTCAGTGTATGGCCAATGACACCCTCATGATGTCAAGCCCCCTTCCCAATCTCAATGTCAAGTTAGCGCCCAGGGAAGATGTGGGGCCAAGTGACTCTTCAAAGGGACGTGGGCTAAACTGCAGCTACGCTACTCTGAGTATATTTCAGCTACAAAGTGAAAGGCAGCTGCAAGCCCATTGCCTCTTTAAGACCAGCTTAAGGAAGAATCCATGATGGGTTTGCTTCCATAAAGCAAAAAACAAAAACAAAACATGTGGGAGTCATAAAGCCAGAGGCTGAGGTTTTGTAAATACTGCAGGGGCCCCCTGACATTCCTCTGGGCAATGATTACCTTATACAGAGAGGGGAGTGTCAAGCCTTGACCGGATGAGGTA
The DNA here is from genome assembly GCF_964106915.1 of Podarcis gaigeae. Classification (NCBI taxonomy): domain Eukaryota; kingdom Metazoa; phylum Chordata; class Lepidosauria; order Squamata; family Lacertidae; genus Podarcis; species Podarcis gaigeae. Next base: position 8,049,184 of record NC_139689.1, on the reverse strand, counting down.
ACAGGAGATTTTGGAAAAACGGCCATGCGGCGGACAGAACAAAGGAGAACAAATCGGAGAAGGGCAGACAGAGGGGCTGCTCTCATATCATGGAAATGTTGCTAGCTTTCTGCGTCTTTATTTTATACTAAACAAGCACCATGGGTTGGCTGGCTCCAACAAGTGGTGCCCTCTCTGAGGCTCAATTAAAAGAAGAGGAAAACTTAAAAGAAAAGAGGCTGACTAAAGAAAGCCGTTGAGACGGACTTCAAAGGCTAAAGGAAGGAAGCAGTGGGACACTGACTTCAAACTTCAAAGGAAACCGTAAGAGGCTTCTCGATCATCGACTCACCCCGCCCGGAAAGGGCTATTCAGCGCTGAATTCATCTACGGATCCCTGGTGAGTCGATCCCTATTATATTAATTTTAGAAATATGGGCAGCTCCCTGTCATCTCCGCAACAGAAATTTTTAAGAGACTTAAAATTTCTCCTCTCCTCCAACCAATTGGAAGTTCCTGATGGTGATTTGATACAGCTTATTCTGTGCATTCATGAAAATTGTCCCTGGTTCCCTTTGGATGGAAAATTGGAAATAAAACAATGGGATAAGATTGGGGCACATTTTCATGGGTACCCCAGTTTCAGTGTTCAAATTTTAAATGCTTGGTGCAAGGTTTGTTATGCTATGGGCTCCCTATCACCCAAAAATATCTCCTTGGCTAAATTGCCAAAACCACCTTCAGCTTCATTAATTCAGCATGCTGTTATGCCATGTGTTCCAGCACTTGCTTTGCCATCACCCCTAGACCCCAAGCCTCCAGACTACAGTTCCTCACCAGAGGACTCAATCCTGCAAAAATACAGTGGTCTGGCTGGAAATGACCCTGCTCTTTCAGCAGCAGAATCAGCTACACCTTTTCAACGTGCAGTACTTGCCTGTTCCTTAACTCAGAATACCATGGCATTCCCTGTTATTGTGCCCCCTACTGGTGCTCCAGCAGGAACTCAAGCCCAGCTGTTGGTTCCAGATGACATCAAGCTTTTGGCACGTACAGTTTTACCCCCATCAGCAGGTGTATTGTTTGCCCACGAATGGGAAATCGCCTGTCGTGCTTATGCTCCTGCTTTACTGCAACAAGCAAGAGGGAATAATCCTAATCTTACCCTTGCAGATGTAATGGATGCTATGATGGGGCGTGGGCCCTTTGCTCAGGCTTCAGTGCAAGCCACACCATTGCAGATCTTATTGAGGGATACTGCTCTTGCTGCTAAACAAGCAATGAGAAAAATCCCAGAACCCTCCAGTATTCAGTCTAGGTGGGGTTCAATCAGCCAAGAACCTAGAGAATTATATTCTTCCTTCATGGACAGGCTGATTACAGCAGTGAGTAGACAAATTGAAAATCCTGAAGCCAAACAAATAATTATCAAACAATTGGCCTTTGAAAATGCAAATGAGGATTGTAAGGTTGCGTTGCACCCGATAATACACAATCCTGCCACAGACACAGCAGCTATGCTTCGCATTTGTCAGTCTGTAGGTACAGCCACCCACAAGGCCCATCTGCTGGCGGCAGCGCAAAATAAAAACCAGCCTGTAGCCACCGATACAACGTTTCCAGCATGGCAAACAAAGATCATTGATACCTCAGTGTGGGTAGAGTGGCCTCCACCAAAGGAAAAATCCGCAGCAATGGCACCATCTCGTTTCTGAACAGCTTATTTCTGAACAATTGACTTTTGGCCACATTGAACCACTTTCATCCCACTGGCTCCAGCAGACAGGAACGGTTTGCTTTTACATTGCCAGTATATAACAATTTGCAGCCCACCCAGCGATATCAGTGGATTGCTCTGCCACAGGGCATGCGGAACTCCCCTACACTTTGTCAACATTTTGTGGATGAAGCATTGAAACCTTTCCGCATGCGCCACCTAGAGGACAAGCCTTTGTGGGTTCCAGCTTCATGCGTGCGGCCATGGCGAGCATCTTCAATTGCGGAAATGCCTTCCCCACCATCTCCCTTGCCATCCTTTGCTGCACCGTTATACAAGGAAGAGAAGCAGACGACCCAGTCCAGTTGAAACCACCATATTTCACCTTATCAGCTGGCAAGCCGCAGTCGTCAGAATCCTACTCTGGCTGGCAGCATCCATGGCTCAGCTACTCTCGAACTATAAGAACTGTGTTGTTGAATAAGACTTTTAGGGGAGAAAATTATCATAAGATATGGAGGCATAATATTTTTGTACAAGATATGATTATGTTTACTAGTTTATTGCATGCTTCTAAATGTTCTAAATGTTGGTTATGTATGCACATGCCCCCTTTTTCCAGCCATTCAGCCTTAATGTTTCATGGTATGCCTGTCAATGGATCTTTTTGATTTACTAATATTATATCCCCTAAGCAAACTTTTTGGCCTCCAGTACAATTGACCCCCCCATGAGCCTGCCTCCGTTTGTTTTCAAATTAGAGAGGGGAAAGAATCATGGGGCATATATCCAAACTGTCAATATACATTGAAATTCATGTTTAATAGCTCTTGTTCTCTTACAGGAACATACAGTGACCAATCTCAGTCTGTAGGAGAGACACGAGTGCATGGTTAAAAACTAGCAAAGGAAGCCTACCATGCAGCTTGGAATCAGAATTCTTATATTCTTATATTCTTGGCTTCCGGATGGAAGTTGGCTTCGACATTTATTGATTTTAGTGATTATTATAGTAGTTATTTGCATTATTTTGTGTTGCTATATACAATGTATTCCTTCTTTAAATTCTATGTGTACTGCATAGTTCTCCAGTCCGCGGCCCGCATCCGGTCTCACAAGAGTCGCTTATCGCACTCGATATAATCCTATTGGAACGGAAATATATGCCTCTGATTAAAAAATAAAGAAAGAGGGCATGTGGGAGTCATAAAGCCAGAGGCTGAGGTTTTGTAAATACTGCAGGGGCCCCCTGACATTCCTCTGGGCAATGATTACCTTATACAGAGAGGGGAGTGTCAAGCCTTGACCGGATGAGGTAACAGGAGATTTTGGAAAAACGGCCATGCGGCGGACAGAACAAAGGAGAATAAATCGGAGAAGGGCAGACAGAGGGGCTGCTCTCATATCATGGAAATGTTGCTAGCTTTCTGCGTCTTTATTTTATACTAAACAAGCACCACTGGGTTGGCTGGCTCCAACAAAAACAAAACATGCACAAAAAGTCTGACTTGGAAATTCATTTTATGTGAATGGTAGTGTGGTGGTGTTGTTGTTTAGTCGTTTAGTCATGTCCGACTCTTTGTGACCCCATGGACCAGAGCACGCCAGGCACCTCTGTCTTCCACTGCCTCCTGCAGTTTAGTCAAACAAATGCTAATGAACAAAAAACATGGAGTAGCTAGCATGAAACACCCATTTCCAAATACTTCCTTCATCAGTGTACTGCTGTAAAGCTGTCAGGGGTTCGCCAGCGTTGGATGCCAGAGACTGGTCTGACTCTGACCAGAAAGAAAGACAATCCCAGGCAGAGCAGCCTTTAACAGAGGAGGAAGAGAAGAACTGGGGGCCCCTTCCTTCAAGATTCCCAGTAACAGGGAGAAAAGCAGATTCAGAAGTATCACAGTTGGAGGTTGAGGGAAATAGACAGCCCTGATAACTTTGCTAGGTAACCAGGAGGGAGGGAGCGTCTGGAAGGCTCTGCCTCTGAGAGCAGCGGTGATGCTGCTCCTTCCCCTTGGATTAGGAGGCAGGAAAGGGTTAAGGAGCAAGGGAAGCACAGGGGCAGGATGATGGGGAACTGGCACTTCGTGCTGAGGAAGGGCAGGAGATTCAGACTGAGCAACTGATGTCTTCAGAGAAGTTGGATCGATTCCACTCTCTGTGTGTTATTGTAAATAAATGGACTATAAACCCGTCGGAGGCTCATTAGTTCTTATCAGAAACTTCCGTGCATGCCTGACAAAAGCCAAACACAAAAAAATTATTGCTGTCTGTTCAATATATGATCTATAAACATTTTTAAAACCATGAGACCCAGATCAAATAAATAATCAATTCCATCAATACAATAAAAGTTGTATTGTAAATATTGAACATAGATTACGGCCAAGGGAACCTTATATATAAAGGTACCATTCAAAGACAATGATTCCTTCAGGTCTAAATTCACATCTTGACCTGAGTTCTTATATTTAAAGGTTGTTTTATCAGCTTAACCCCTTTTATGGGCATTTGTATCATAACATTTAGCTAAGCAGTATTTGGCAACATTTCCAGTCTGAATGGTAACAGCACACCTTTAAGGTGCGTTTCAGGTATAACCAACAGACTGTTGCAATAGAATTTCATATTAAGATCAGGGCACCAGAAAATATTTTTTCAGTGAGGCTCGTTTGATAATAATATTGGTGAGCAACAATTATTCATCATTTCAAGTGATCTACCATATTTTTCGCTCCATTGGACGCAGTTTTTCCCCTCCAAAAAATGAGGGGAAATGTGTGTGCGTCCTACGGAGCGAATGCAGGCTTGTGCTATAGCCATGCGCAACCCCTCCGGCAGGGAGAGGCTGCACGGGGCTATGGCTTCTTTAGCTTCATGCAGAATCTCCCGGCAGGGAGGGATTGCACAGGGCTAAAGAGGAAGCCAAAGCAGCCAGGGGGATCCATCCCACTCGCTGTCTTGGCTTGTTCCATAGCCACGCGCAACCCCTCTGGCAGGGAGAGGCTGCACAGGGCTATGGCTTCTTTAGCTCCACGCAGGGAGAGGTTGTGCGCAACCTGTACGCTGCTCTTTAGGGCTGGGGGGCGGATTTTTTAAATTGATTTCCCTGTCTAAAAACGGTAATTATGGCAATAGTATTTTTTGGAGTATTTTTGATAAATCTTATGTTGGAAAGACGTGCTATAGGCTAGCTACTCCATCTATCTTTTACTCAATAACATTTGAGGCTGAATACACTGCCATAAATTAAATTTTCAAATCAGCCTTTCCATGTACATGTTGTTATTTTGCTTTAGCTTATGCATACACGCCATGTTTTTGTATTTAATTGCTTTCAAGGCAGCCTCAGAAAATTCAGGACAGTGGACGTGTATGTTATTCCTTTCTCACAAATGAGTCTAGTCACAAGGCAGCGGAGGTGAAGGGTCAGAGTGTTCCTTCTCTGTTTTGCTAATTCTGCATCTTGTCCTCTAAAGAAGATTGGGATAGTCATTCCCAAGGGAAAGATCCCTTGGTTCCAAAACAAATATTGCTTTATTAATATTTGCTATCAATCTAGCAGAGTTAGCATGCAGCAGAGCAAAAGGCAATGAACAGTCGAAGGATCATCCCATTCTTTGCCAGATGCCAAGTCACAAGGATCTTCAGACACTGGTCACAAGACTTGCATGTGCAAGAAAAGGGTACACGTCTCGCACGTACACCTGGTCTACCGGCAGTAAAAAACCTCAACCTGTTCTCCAAGCCCTTCACCAAAAGGAAAGCAATGAGAGGACTAATAAAAATCAAGGCACATTGTCTTCCTTTGCATTTTCTGGTATCTTAAATTTGCACTTAAGTCAGTAATAATGTACTATGCCGTTTATTTCCAGGGAAATTTTGGAGCAAGAAGGAGACAGATTGAAATTGCAAAGTTTTGAGAAGTTAAAAAAGAAAGTGAGAGACTGGCTGCACTACTATTAGATAATGGAAGTTTTTAAACTAGACAGGAAAGTTGGCTTCCAGGTGGAAAAATCAAAATTAGAAACTGAACTGTTAGAATCTAATACTAAGAATTTGTCAAAAATGTATAACTTGCTGTTGAAATGGAATACACAAGATGAAATGGTTAAATCTGCAATGATTAAATGGGCGCAGGATATTGGTCATGACATTATGTTTGCTGACTGGGAAAAGTTATGGACCACCGGGATGAAATTTACGGCATGTAGTGCCTTGAGAGAAAATATTAAGAAAATATTATGATATATAGGTGGTACATGACCCCAGCCAAGCTTGCGAAAATCTATCATTCGCCCGAGAATAAATGTTGGAAGTGTAAAGAAAGAGAAGGAACATTCTTTCACCTTTGGTGGACGTGCCCTAGGATTAAGGCTTTCTGGGAACTGATCTATAATGAACTGAAAAAGGTACTTAGGTACACCTTCCCCAAGAAACCAGAGGCCTTTCTCCCGGGCATAGTCGGCCAATCGGTTGTAAAGAAGGATAGAACCTTTTTTATGTATGCTACAACAGCAGCAAGAATTCTTATAGCAAAGTATAGCAAAGACACAAGACCTACCCACCGTGGAAGAGTGGCAGATGAAAGTGATGGACTACATGGGTCTGGCAGAGATGACGAGCAGAATCCGAGACCAGGGAAAAGCAACGGCGGAAGAAGATTGGAAAAAATTTAAAGACTATTTAAAGAAATATTCAAAAATCAGTGAATGTTAGATTGATGTTGAATGAGAAAAATAGGGGTTAATAGCGATAATGGTTATGTGGAAGAATTTGAATGTTTTTACAATCAATTTAAAAATAAGGGAGGGATTTGTTAATTAATTAATTCGACATGAGAACGCAGAAAGGGGAGGTATGAGGAAGTCGTGAGAGTAAGGAACATGAAATTAAGAGTTTGAAATTATACGTGTTGTACGTGTTATATTTTGTTTTGTTATATTATGTTTTGTTTTCTTTGTTATGGATGGAAAATTGAATAAAAATTATTTGGGGAAAAAAATATTTCCAGAGAAGCGGCACTGTTTGCAGCATCAACAAAGAGCCTCGGGATGCTTTAAAAACGCAACACATTCCTACGTTTAACCAGAACAAAATCCCATTACAGTGGTACCTTGGGTTAAGTACTTAATTGGTTCCGGATGTCCGTTCTTAACCCGAGGTACTTTTTCTGGGTTAGCAGATTCTGTAACCTGAAGCGTATGTAACCTGAAGCATATGTAACCCGAGGTGCCACTGTAATGCATTAATACATGAGCATTTGCTTACTTTTTACACACCATTGCTGGCTAAAGGAAGCAGAAGAGGAGAGAGAAAGAGAAAACGAACTGTTTGCTCCCCAATGATGAAGAGACACTGTGTCTCATGCCCTTTCCCTACACATCCACTCTCTCCTTCTTTGAGCCTTCTCTTTAAGCCAGATGTTTTCAACTTTTCTGAGTCCATGGCTCCCTTGACCAAATACATTCTTTCTGCCCTGCGGGACTCAGAATCCCATTTATGTCACCCTTGCCTGCAGAGCTGGCAGCTTCTCACCCTTTTCCACACACCCTCCCTGGTGGAGGGTTCCCTCAGCCTCCTCTCCTATCTCCTCTCCTTGGAGGTAGCCGCTGCTGCCGCACCTGGTCACAGAGCTGCCCCCTTCCTGCCCTAAAGAGAGGTGTCTCCTCACACAGCCCCACGGGGGCCTGGGAAGAAGATGTCCCCAGACTTGGTGGCCCAATGGAGACTGGCGAAGCATCTTACTCAGGGAGCAGCGATGGCAGCAGTGGGCCCTGCCGGGCCTGCATGGAAGAAAGGCTCCCCTTCAGCACTGGGCACTCAGCTTCCTGTTCACCTGGCGCCATCATAATACACCTTTAGGCCCCTGGCAAAAATGTCCTCTTTAACCAGACATTTGCTTGAAAAAGGATGGAGAGTTTCCTTGTTCTCTGTCTCTCGGCAAGCAACCTTGGGTGGGTCTCCCTAACCGGTGGCCTCTGCTTGTTCTACATGGGCGATTTGGTGGGCAGGGCAGGGCACACACACCTACATGGTCTAAGGAGGGTGAGAGGCACCCATTGCTTAAGGCATTGGTTCTCAACCAGTGTGTCGTGGCACCCTGAGGTGCCTTGAATTGTGGTCAGGGCTGCCGCGGGCAACACTGGCCTCTGTCCCCCTTTCCTTCCCTCCCCCCTATGATGTCCTCTCACATCTATGACTCTCAAAGGCTTGCACAGCTGTGGTAAGAAGATCTGGTCCCACATTATAGGATACAGTGTGAATGGCATGTAGGCTACCAGGCCTGCTTACTGTACATAGCACCCCAGAAGACTTTGGTGAGATACTTTCCCACTCAATCCCTGTAACTCCACCCAGACAATCCAAGAAGAGGCTATTCTGTGAGGTTCTCAGAAAGTCCTTCTAGAAACTTGAGTGTAATTGGGATTTGTGGGAAATCCCAATAGCTATGGGGAAGTTCTATTGTTATTATTTCAGTTTGTATACCTCCCTTCATCTGGAGATGATAGGCAGTTCCGAACATAAAGGTACAACATGAGAACACAAAATACATAATCCTCTTCCCTGACCTTCGTTAGAGGACAAGATGCAGAATTAGCAAAATGGAGAAGGAACACTCTGACCTAAAACCTCTGCTGCCTTGTGGCCAGTGCTCCCCCCCCCCCAAAAAAAAAGTTTAGGAGTTCTCTCATTAAATGGACAAAAGTACAAAGATTCACAAAATGCTTAGGGGTATGTGTACCCCTGTGTACCCCCAGAAAAGAGCACTGCTTGTGGCTAAACTCAATAGTGAAAGGTTTGGGCAGTAAACCCCAAGGAATAACATACACCCTATCTGCCCCAAATTTTCTGAGACTGCCATAGAAGCAATTAACCCACCATGGATTCTTCCTTTGCCCTGAAACGTCCCAATTTAAGCTGCTCTTAAAGGGGTAATGGGCTTGCAGCTACCTTGCACTTTTAGTGTAGCTGAAATTTTGCCCATGTCCCTTTTAAGAGTCACTTGGCTCCCCATCTTCCATAGGCGCCCACCAGTCATTGAGTTTGGGAGGGGGGTTGGTGTCACAACACACTGGTAGGAGCTAGGGGCTGTGAATGAACTGCTTCTATGAGAGCACCAGCCAGATGCAGGGCAAGGTCTACGACTCTCTGCTGGACCTTCCTGTGAACCTGCAGGTGGCCCACACCCTTGTGGTGGTTTCTGTGGTCATTCCACCCTGGACCTCCTTGTTGCCATCTCCAGAGCTGGGTGCACCAACTGCATGGAGGACCCAGAGGCCAAAGGGAAAGTCTCAGACCTTGGGAGTGGCTGCCTCTGCTTGTCTCCATCTCCTGGTCTGCCAGCACCATCATCAGTAAAAAATTTAATCGGGCAACGGCTTTTTTCTCCTGCCTTGCCCCACCCTCCAACCCTAGAAGCCTTTCCCAGACCCTGAATTTGAGAATAGCAGAAGCATCTGGGAAGAGAAAAGAGGAATTCAGAGATATTATTTTTAGAAAGGGTTTTGTAAGTTGCATGTCCTTTGAGGAACATTTTATCCTTTTGCGTGGTCTGTGGTTAGTTTTGTGATGGTTGTTGTTGTTGTTGTTAAGATTTTTATACTCCCCTATACTTGCAGGTCTTGGTGGTTCATAGGATAAAATCACAATAGAAAAAAACCAAATACATAAGCAAAATGAAAATGAAAATAACCTTATAATCCCGCCAGAACATGTTTTAAAAGGACATTGGATAGCAACCAACCCAAGATCTGGTTAAAGAGGAACATTTTTGCCTGGTGCCTCAATGTGTATAATGGAGGGCCATTAACAACACAAGAAAACTCCTTTCCCCCCTGCCCTGAGGTGTGAACAGAGGCAGGGATTTCAGGTGATGGGGTGGGGTGTTTGAGGGGACAGGAAAAGGCAGTTTTTGAGCAAGGTTTGCTGGGAAGAAGCGGCAAGACAGGAGCTGAGCTCCATCTTGGGCAGGCAGGCTGAAGGATTCCTGCGCTGCCGCCCCATGAAATGACCATGCTGTAAGATTTGGACTCCCACCATGCAGACAGGAGGTGTAAATAGGTGAATAAACCATATTTCTTAAACCTACAATAGTCTCTACTACGTTTTCTATTCCTCCAAAGGGACACAGACCCTGTGTCAGTGCCAGGGACCCCATGGGTTCTTGCCCCCACTCAGCAACAAGAAGGGCAGGCATTCAACTTTTGTAACAATATTTTAGGTCACACCATAGATTTGTATAACAGCATTACAATATTGGCAGTTTTATTTTCAGTTCTTTTCCTAATGTGGCTGCAGGGATCTGTTTTAAATGAAGGGGTTCCCAGCAACCAGTCTTCTTAACCCCAATCTGGTTCTTCAAGCTGCAATGCATGGAGTCAGGACACAGGATGTGGGCTTGTATACAGGGGTGCCATCTTGTCCTCAGGATTGTGGGTGCCCACAGCCGTAACATGGAGGTGCAACATCACACGCACACGCCTGCACATAGTGCTCATTGACTTTGTGGGTGCCCAGTCCCTGCAAATTACATTATTGTGGGGGCCCAAGCACCCACGGGCCCCTGGAGTTGACTCCTATCCTTGTATATTGTGATAGGAATTTTATGGTCCTAGATATATGGTAATGTTCATAACTGCACGTACATAGATCAGCACAGAGCGTGGGCTGCAGGGAGAAACTTATCCAAATTTCCTTATGTAAAACTTGGAACCATTGAGGGAAATCACCTTTAATGTGTCTTTTGCTCCAGGGGCTACTTAAGACAAAACGGTTAAGTACTGGACCATCAAAAGTCAAGAGGTTGCCAAGTTTCAAATCTAACATGCCAAATTCTTTTCACAGGTAAATATCAAAGCACTCCCACTGTGAGTTCCTCTCTTGAGTAGTTCGCCTCCCCAATGGGATTAAAATTTTACAACAGGTGTTTTTTTTTGTGTGTGTGTGTATTCCTATGCATTTTAGGAACAGCATTTCCTGACAGACTTCTCACATGAAATAATTTCCCCTTTTAACAGGATATGGGAACCTCTAACAAAGTGTCCTTTAAGGGGATGCAAACAGTGATCTAAATACTCTATAAAAAGTAATTGCATTTGTCTGAATCCCTGCTATATTACTTGGCTTCCCTCTATCTCTTTGTGGCTTTGACACCTTTTTAAGGTTACAAATAATCTGTTTTCATTTATTTAATCAGTTTTTCCATGAATTAATTGAAGCACAACCAAACATATTTCTTATTAATTCTCTCATTGTGGCTAGTTCAAGGTACTTGCACAACTTTAAATTGCCATTCATATTTTCTTGGTATTAACTCATTTCCCAGTATTTTGCTATTAACATTCTAGCGGATGTTGTCACATCAAGAAACACTCTTTTATTTACATTTGGGATGTTAGAATGCCAAAACAGATTACTTCGGGTTTCTTAAAAAATGTGTGTCTTAGCATTTATTTATATTCGGTTCCTCATAGGTTGTTGTGAGTGTGTGTGTGTTTTATTTTGGGGACATGTCCATCACATGCTGAAAGTCATTTTCATCAAGTTCTTTTAGCACATGCTGAATTTTAAGCCTTTTCCCATTGTTTTCCCATTTTTTTCAGTCCAGTAGTAATCTGTGCGGTTTTTGATAATATCTTTGTATTATTTAATAATAATTCTTTTCTAAATCTGATGTCTTTGTGTCAAGTCCGTTTTCATCTGACTGGTAATCTAATTTTTTGCTTTCTTTTTTATTTTTTAACCTTTGTTGTATTTTTACAGTTCTCTTTCTATACATGTGGAGTAATTTTTTATTTAATAATATGAAAAAAAAACTAAGTGAAGGAAAGCAAACAAACTTAGCAGTAATTATAAGAGTAATTATATGGAAATGTGATAAAATTATTGAAATGAATAAGATGCTTAACGTGCTGGGATTTTATTATTTGCAGCTAACCAAGATAACTCAAGGAGATTTTCTTTGGAGGGGGGCTTTTGCTCCTTCCTCTTTCTAAGTCTGTCTTTTAAGTCCCCAAAACCCTGCCCCCTTACAGGATATCACTTCTACAGATGGAAAAGCAGCAGCAACCCCTCAACTCAGTTATTCGCCATCACAAGATTATTACCTGCAACAACAGGCACCAGAGTTTTCAAAGTGCCCACAGCTATCTCTTTCAAAGGATATAGACTGACGGGGGAGTGGGGCTGACAAAGGGGGGTGGAGTTAAATTGCAAGGACATTTTTTCACTTTTGAACCTCAAGACTCTGTGCTCCAGGATTGAAAAGATATATACATAGAAGATCACAATTGTCTCAAGATATGCAACTGATATTTAATTAGTTTGTTGTGTATTATGTATTATTATGTAGGAATGTTGAAATGTGTTTGACATTGTGTTATTCCCACAAAGGGGGGACCCAATTATTGTGTGTTCTGTAATTGTTTTTATGTTTAATGTATACTGTCTTATCGCGTACACCCCAATGGAGGATTCTCATGCATTTTATGCTTTCTAATAGATCAGGCTATTGTGTAGTCCAATGTTTAGATTAGATCAATTTATAACCACATTTTGCTGTCCCACCGGGCACTCTGCCAACCTTCCCTATCCATTTTAAAATGTGCTAAACCTCGTTTTACCAAGGACAAGCTTCTGGATCCCTAAAACCACCAGATACATAAAGGTGTATATGCTTTGGTTTAGCAGGAATGATCCCTTATAGAGTTAAATTGACTTATTTGGACAAGTGCCCTTTTTAAGAATGGCTTTGTTTTAACAGATTGGTTTGAAAAGGTGAGAACCATGGGCATATATAAATTCAAATTGGACTCAGTTTGAATTGGCCAAGTGTATCCAGGCTGCAATTAACTTTTTGGTCCTTTAAGAGCAAGTGAGCAGCTTCCCATGAGTGCAAGACCAGATTTTATAATAATAAAATCCCATAGAATGGTCAAGGCAAAGACATCTCTCTCATGACATGCCCAAACCTGTGCCAGCTATGGTGAGTGCCAGGCAACATGGTCAATGAAAGCCCCGAGGGGATTCACCAGGATGTGTTGCTGTACCACTATGCCAGTGTGAGACTGCAGAAGAGCTAGCTTGACACCTGAGAACACACACAAAAAATGGTGGAGGACAAAGCAAACTGCATTTTTAGTGGGCCTTCCTGCTAAATGTAAAGCATAGACCACTATTGAAAAAATGTTTCTCCCAAAAGCTAGAATGCCGCAAGTAATTTAGTAACAAAACACAACATATGTTATTTTTATATGATATATTTACACAAAGGCATCCATTTACAACATACGATGTTATTATTTGTGGGGCAAAATTTTTTAAGAAAAATTCTAGCCTCAAAGGGGGGACATTGTGATAGGAATTTTATGGTCCTAGATATATGGTAATGTTCATAACTGCACGTACATAGATCAGCACAGGAAGACTGACCTGAAGCCATTTTTTATTCCTAAACTGAGCAAATGTTTCTCTGCATGGTCAAAGTGGAAAAACCTCCCTATTGTCTTTTCCTTCACAAATCCTCTCTTAAGGGTATGCCTGTGTTTGAATAGGGTGTGAGCCTGTGACATGGCCCAGGAACTAAATATTTATCACTATTTATCACTACGAAAGAATGGCCAGGCTCCTCAGGCAATCCAATCAAGTAACCTGCCAGACAGAAAATAAACAAGTGACAGGAGAAAAACAACATGCAAATGTTCTATTTTAGACCACCTTTTCTGTGATGTATCTGAGGGGTGGTCTTAGGTTACACCCCTTCTGTGATGTATATATAATGTTTCTGGGAGTGGTCTTGATCTACAGGATGGGAAATTCAAAAGTCTTTATAAGCTCTTGTACAGCATTTTTGTGGGTCCTCCTCCTTTCCTGCATGAGAGGGGAGCACCCTGTTGCAACAGATCAATAAAGATCAAGATTATTAGCTGCTTTGCTTCTCGATATTCTCTGGTTGGCCTCTGTTATTTTCTCCTAGGGAACTTATGTAAGGACTCTATATGGGCTCTTGGATACCCCATAAGGGGAAAGGGCATATTTTTATTTACAACAATATTTCCTTCTCATTCATGATCTTGTGTCTTGCTGGTGCTATTGTGATACACCACACAGGGCCATACCTATGTTTTTTTACAGGTTTCCAATTAGCGTCATTTTTTGGATTTGAGCCAGAACACAATTCTGCCATATTTGTTGGTTGAGAAGAAGGGAAGGAGGAGATTTGTGCAATTTTTTCAGCAGGAGGGAAATGCCAGTGAAATAGAGGATCTTGTTGGCTGTAGCGGAAGCAGACGGAGGGAGGGGTTACCAGCTGACTGCAGAATCTACACAGAAGTGGGCTTTTGTGCTACCCTGGTGGATGGCCGTGGCCTGGGAACATGGCTCTAGAGTAGAACTTGGTTCAAAGGACAGCAGCCACGTGAAGACAAACAGGATTGAAGTGACACTCTGGGGGTCATGGAAAGCAGGGCAGGGAACATTGCAATATCACATGCTGCTGATTGTAGCAGCTGCCAGAGGGCAGGCGAAGAGGAGGAGAGATTGCCACCAGCAAGGCCCAGCCCTGTGTGTGATGCGCTACCTCTGAGGGGCAGGCGGAGGGTAGGGCCGGCCTGGGTGGGATGAAAGGAGGACTGGAGCATGTTTAATGTTTAATACAGTATACTCTGCCTCCCCATTTTATCCTCAAAAACCCTGGTGAGGTGGGTTATGTGGATAGAAAGTGACTAGCCAAAAGCATTCTAGTGAACTTCATGGTTATGTGCTAAACACACTTTGCTTCTACAATAATCAAACTTCAACATGATTTTGCAGGCAGATTAATCCGTTCCCCACTTCTTTCCAGAACCCACCCACCACCTCAATCAAGTGATCACATCAAGAGATATCTGTGAGTTTGCTCTCTTTTATTTAGCCTTAGGCTACATAATTACATGGATATTATTGAATCTGAGATAGACTGAGGAGGGAAAACTGGGATAGGTTGAGAAAGGGGTGCATCACTGTTCACCCTGGGATTTCTCCCATGATCCTGGGAGGCCAGTGATTAACCCTTTACCATTTGAGTGCTATTCCTCAACCCCACCCCCAAAGCAAATCTGTTAATTCCTTTTTTGAGATCTGATAATGACTCTCCACTGTTCTTTGCAGCATTATAATAATAAGTAGCAGGTGGCTAAGATATCCCTATAGGAACTGCACTCTGGGAAGGAACAGTAATCAACATGTTCAAGGGCGGCATTTTGCAACTACCCTTTTAATATTATGTATGAATGGCCTAAGCTTTCTATCATACAATGGCAGAATAAGAATACAGGACATTCCATTTGCTAATCTAAAAAGTGACAGGTGTCCCATGCCCCATTCACCAGAAATTTGCCCCTACCCACCCCGACATACCGGGGGAGTTCACTCACCTGGGACTAGCATCTAACAGTGTTATCGATTACTTCTTGATCTCTGCAAATTTGGCCGTTAATGTACTTTCCTTCCAAGTTGAAAACCAACATTTCAGTGATCACCTTCCAATAGTGACCACTTTGTCATTGTTCCGGTGCCAGAAGGACTATAAACACTCAGTCCTTCTGGAAACCTCATCATCGACCAAAATAAGAGGGATCAAATGGTCGGAGGCTGTGGCCCAAAAATACCAGGAATTTTTTCATAGGGAAATCATTGCCTATCTACCTCAAATAACTACTGATTTACAAGACTTCAATTCGGTTTTGAAACTTTTCAACCTTCTTATAATAAACCTTACCACTTTTTTTACATCACCTCCTCAAAAGGCGAAAATGGCGCATTGCAGTACTGGGGCCCCTTGGTTTAACACCTCTTGCAAACAAGCAAGATCCCTTCTTCACTCTATCTATAATGAATCCAAAACTCTAATGCCCAGGCTCTACCACCCTCCTATTTACAAGCCAAAAGAGCATACAAACAGACTTAAAAGCTGGCCAAACGCGAGTGGTACCAAAAGCGTTGGCGAGCCTTGATTGCGGCCTCTAGATCCCGCAGACCACAGGAATTTTGGGCTCTGATAAACAAAAGAGGAAGGAAGTACCCACTGGCGATTATCCCTGCGCCCACATGGGAACAATTCTTGAGTAAATATTTCTCTTTGGCAGAGGAATCCAACTCACCCACGGAATTCCGAGCCGACCATCTACCTTTGTGGCCCTCTACCGACCCAGAACTGATAATGGACTTGATACTAGATCTGAAAACGGGCAAAGCCCCCGGGCCGGATCTAGTCCCTGCTGAGGCTATTGTTGCGCAACCGAGGTGGTGGGCTGAAATTCTGGCCAAAGTCTTTGATGCAATTAATTCTACGGGGCTTATCCCTAGGTCATGGAAGGAGGCCGTGATCGTACCAGTCCATAAAATGGGTCCCCCTGCTGACCCAGAGAACTACCGGAACATCAGCCTTTTGTCTATCATCGGGAAAATCTATGCAAAATTTTTGCTGTCTAAGCTGTCCCACTGGGCATACGACTCAAATTTGATTGGCCATGAGCAAGCGGGCTTTAGGAACAATTATTCGACCACTGACCATATGGTAATTATGTATCATCTTGCCAGAAAATATTCTGCCCCGAGTCGGGGGCGCCTATGTGTCGCTTTCATAGACTTAAAGGCTGCCTTTGACAGTATCCCAAGAAACTGTCTATGGAAGAAATTAGAGAGATGGGGCATAGATAGAAGGCTGTTATGGCTTATAATCCAATTACACCATGGGTCGTCGGCTAGAGTGAGACTCACACCGGCGGGAAACCTATCCAATGAGGTCCCAATAAATAGAGGAGTGCGCCAAGGCTGCATTTTGGCCCCACTCCTCTTCAACTTGTTTATTAGCGACATGAAGCTCTTTCTGAGTGAGTCTCAAGCCAACATTCATGCCCCCCGCCTAGCTGATTTTCGCTGCCCTCTGCTCCTATATGCTGATGATGCAGCGATCCTTTCCTACTCTAGAGTCGGTTTATGCAGAGCTCTAAAGATTTTTGCGGCTTATTGCAAACTCAACCATCTGACAATTAATTATGGAAAATCTAAAGTACTGGTCTTTACCAGGTCTCGGAAAACTTACAGCTGGAAGTTAGATGGAGTCCAATTAGAACAGGTTTTCAAATTTAAATACCTGGGAGTCTTTTTTCACTACAACCTAAGCTGGAAGCCACAGATACAGTATTTACTGAACAAAGGGAAAACAATACTTTACACTCTACTCCAATTTTTTGCGGTCGACGGAGCCTCCCACATCCCTTCTGCATTGAAGGTGTACCACGCAAAAGTGGTTTCCACCCTCTGTTATGCTGCCCCGCTATGGGCCCCAGGGTCCAATTTAACATCGCTGGGGACATTGCAGAATCAGTTTCTCCGTCGCCTCCTGAAACTCCCCATGTGTGTGAGCAATGCAGCCATACATCTGGAGCAAAGGATTGCATCATTGGAGACTGTCATCTGGAAGCGAGTCTTTGGCTATTGGCTGTCCAGCTGGCATAGGCTTCCCGACCATTACCTCTTTCAGTGCCTCTGGCGGGATGACTTTGTTAATCCGTGGGTAGGAAAAATCCATGCCAAACTTCTGAGCATCGGAATTTCCCCAGCGGACTCCTTAAAGATGAACCTACGCTCAGCCAAAAGCCTTATCGAGCAAAGATTAGCAGACATTGAAAATCAACACAACCTCTCCAGGGGTGGGGGTGTCTGCTCCCCCAGGTATCATGGAATAACCCCACCACTTGGCCTTCCATCATACATGTCATCTCTTTCATCTGTACCACACCGACTTGCATTTATTCGTGCAAGGTTCAATGTTTTTCCATCGAACCTGCTGAGCCACAGATTTTCCAAGGGTTTGGTGTCTCCGCTATGCGAGTGTGACAGGAAAACAGTTGAATCTCTTCAACATATAATGTTCAACTGTCCCTTACATAGCATAGCCAGGACTAAATTCCTGGGTCCTGCTTTACTGCACTTGGTTGGCAGGCCTGTTGAGTCACATGCCGCACTGCTTTTGCAGGATACAGATCCTTCTGTAACTCTGCAGGTGGCGAGATTCCTGAATGCGGTTATCTCACACACAAAAACCACCAAACAACAACATCAACAACAAAAACTAATCGGACAGTTATGATGAGAGTGCATGATGGATCTCGTCTCCAGTTCTCCTTTTTCTGTGAACCGTCCCTTGGATCTTTCCGGGCCCCAAGCTGATATTTGTCACTGCTCAATGACCCACCCTTACATCGTGGTGTTCCCCTTCTGTTGTTAGATGTATTGGTTTTTATGCTTCTGTGCTTTTATGTTTGTACATATTTTATGGGCTAATAGCCGTAAATAAATAAAATAAAAAATTGCCCCCAGATGGGATGGATACAGGAGGATATGCTTCACCTAGTGTTGATTTGTATCCCACCGTTTCTCCAAAGAGCTGAAGTTAGCATACACACTACTACGCCTCTCTATATTATCATTACAGAACCCCTGTGATGTACATTAAGCTGAGAGATATTGAGATTTTATTTATCTGTAGATGAAGCATGGAAATCATTGAATCTGGGATAGGCTGAAGAGAATGATGTAGTATAGGCTGGAGAGCTTGCGATGCTGAGGAAGGGGTGTGCATCATTTTTCACTCTGGGATTTCTCCTCAGGCCTCTGTGTGAGCTTCATGGTGTCATTGATTCAGTGAGAGTAGGAAACTATCACCTGGCTGAAGGCCAAGAGGGAAACCTTGCTGCTGTCCTTCAATACTCGGGTGTTCACATGCTGACCCACAATGAGGGAACTAGACAGAGGGCCTTCTCAGTAGTGGTGCCCGCCCTGTGGAATGCCCTCCCATCAGATGTCAAGGAAATAAACAACTATCTGACTTTTAGAAGACATTTGCAGGCATCCCTGTTTAGGGAGGTTTTTAATGTTTGATGTTTTATTGTACTTTTAATTCTGTTGGGAGCTGCCCAGAATTGCTGGGGAAGCCCAGCCTAATGGGTGGGGTATAAATTATTATTATTATTATTATTATTATTATTATTATTATTAATCCTCTGAACAGAAACTTCGCTTGTATCGAGCCCTGTGACCAAGCCAGTGAGCATTGTCTGTGTGAGGAGAAACTGAGATTACAGGCAAAACAAAAAATTCTTTCCAGTAGCACCTTAAAGACCAACTAAGTTAGTTCTAGGTATGAGCTTTCATTTGCATGCACAGTTCTTCAGATACACTCAGAGTGTGAGTCTTGCCTACTGTGGGGCGGGGAGAGACTCTGCGTCACTTCAGAGAGTCTTAGTCCTTTGTTCTATTCTGCTTTCATTTTCAGGTGAAGCAGACGTGTCTCACGATGCTTTGTGCTGTGATAGTGAATGGCTAGCTTCTGCTGTAAGCTGTAAAGAAAGCTGCTTTTAGTTATTAGTACCTCTGTGTGAGACTCTGTTTTTTGCACACTGAAGCACAGAAGACAGCAGCTGCTTTCTTTGGACGCTGCCGGACTGTGCTGTTTCCTCAGAGCATCTGAATGCAGGCTGTGATGCAGAGACCTGGCTCAGCTTTAGAAGCGGGCCGGACGCCAGGCTTATCTGGGCAATAAATCAATCTACAGTCTGTGCTTGCTGAAGGCTGGTTTCTTCGCAGTGCAATAGAAATTGGCATGGGGACTATTCACCTTGTCTTTTTAAGTTTCCGGTGGGGGTTAGTATGAGACAAAAGGAGAGGCAACAGTTATTAGATTTAGACATACCTGATGGACAGGCAGCATTTAGAAAATGGGGGTCTTGAAAGAAGGACAAGCAGGAGCATCTAGAAAGGGCTATGATGACATTCTGATGAACACAGGAATTCTTGACAGGGTTATTCTAAAGGGTTTGCCTACTTTCTGTATTTTTCACACAGGCTTCACAGCAGCAGCACATTGTCTTTTTGCACTCCTTAAGTGTGTTATTTTTAAATATAAAGCAGCTTAGACATGATTTTAAAATCATTGAATTAAAAAATGCCTTGGATTCAAACCTCTGCTTTCCACCTCGCTCCTTCACTTCTTGCTTTTGTCTGCCATCCGTTCATCTCTACACCCCTGTGATTCTCCTTCTCTCTGACCCTCTTTCCCAAGGGTCATCTAGTCCAACCCCCTGCAAAGCAGGAATCGCAGCTAGCTACGCAGCTCCTTAATGTGTGGACTGGACCACCAGGGCAAGGATATGAAATCTGCCTCCAACAGAACTGCACCACCTGCTCATCTAAGTCAACTGATGCTGGGTAAACATGATCAACAGGCAGAAGACCCTGGTCAGCAAAATGAATTGTTGTCACTCCACTCACCTTTCGTTTTATAAGAAATGCTCTGCTTGGAGGGGAGAGAGACACAAATATCTGTGCTCGGGAGAGTCTAAACCCTGGTGAGGAAGGATAGGCTAAGAGACAGTGACTAGCCAAAAGCCCCCTCAGTGAACTTCATGGTTATATGCTAAACACACTTTGCTTCTACAATAATCAAACTTCAACACGATTTTGCAGGGAAATTAATCCATTCCCCACTTCTTTCCAGAACCCACCCACCACCTCAATCAAGTGATTACATAAGGAGATATCTGTGAGTTTGCACACTTTTATTTAACCTTAGGCTACATAATTACATGGATGTTATTTAATCTGGGATAGGCTGAAGAGGTTGTGATGCTGAGAATCTGGCATAGGTTGAGAAAGGGGTGTGCATCACTTTTCACCCTGGGATTTCTCCTCAGGCCTCTGGGTGGGCTCCACGGTGCCTGCTGTGCGGGTAAACATACAGGAGTATGATGTCCCATTGTTCCAGTCAGAGTAGGGGACTACCACCTGGCTGATGGCCAAGAGGGAATCCTTGATGCTGCCCTTCAAGACTTGGGGATTCACATGGTGACCTTCAAGTAGGGCATTCTTCACCCACTGGACAGAAACTTCACTTGCCTTGGGCCCTATAACCATGCCGGTGAGGACTATCTGTGCTCGCTGAAGGCTGCTTTCTTTATAGTTGGCGGGATAGAGGTTCTCATGGAGACCGTTCCCTTTGTCTTTTAAGTTTTGGGTTGGAGAAAGTATGAGAGAAAGAGAGAGGCAACAGCTATTAAGTTTAGTCATAATTGATGGACAACATTTATTAGGCTATTTAGTGCTGATTATTTTCTGCTGGATTCTCTGACAACATTTTTAATCTGTAGATAGAGGGGGGTAAATCCTTAATGAAAGCTTCAAGGAGCAAAGGGGATTTAACTGAAGTTCTTGTGTGTGTGGACCTGAGTGGGAAGATCTGTGGCACATACATGGGGCTTCCTTGAGCTGGATGAGGACACGATGGGATAGTGGAGATTACAGGAATATTTACACAGCTCCTTCCCCCAACATGTATAAAGAAAGCGCCCAGCACAAAATGCATCCCAGCCTTCCCAGAGGAGGTATTGGTGTATAGGCTGGGTTTGAAAACCAAGGTTAACTAAAAACTTCCCATATCCAATGATACCATCTCTGCACAGTTGCTCCTGGAGCCGCTAACTAGGTACGGAGCTCCTTAAATGTGTGGACGTGGCCACCAGGGCAAGGATATAAAAATCTGCCTCCAATAGAAGGGCACCATCTGTTCATCTATGTCACCCTATGCTGGGTAAACATGATCGACAGGCAGATGAAGGTTATAAAGATCCTTGGCTGGGAGTGGGGATGATTTTTTAATGGGGGTGGAAATTATTGTGGGAGACACCTTGGGCCTTGCAGGGTACACATTCTTTCCTTTCCTTTTCCCATTGTTACCTTCTGATAAAAACATGCATTTAGTATTGTTCAAGAACGGTGAAAATCTTTCTGCAGAGATAAGAGGAGAATTACTGTTCAGACCTCCACCGGACTGATTGCAGTTTCAAGTTGTGTCTTTAGCCAATATTAGCACCGATATCATGGCAACTGGTGGGGAAAGTCTTATCTCAACAGGCCGTAATGGAAAGCAGAAATAAATTTCTGAATTAAGGAGGAAGCAGTCTTAAAATGGTCAGTCCCTGAGAGGATCTTAAGCAATCTGGAAACTATCATCCTGCTCCCAAACCATATTTTTCAAAGGAAAACTAAGTCCCAACGGTGTCAAGAGTTTTTACCTTCAGGTTCATTGACATTTGTTTGGAACTCTTCGAAGGTTACTTGACAGACTTCCTTTCCCATCGCGAAAGCGAGTAGTTCTGCAGCGCTGAGGTATCCTATGCTACGACGGTGTGCACTTATAATGCGGGAGGTTTTACCTGATTGGCCACCTACCTGCCACGTAATCATCATGCCTTCGGGGACAGAGCCAGAGGCAGTGCACACGAATGTTTCACCTAAGGGAACAAAATAGACAGACAGACAGACAGACAGACAGATGAAATTCCTGGTTTTTTAATGACTTTATATTACTGTTTTTATGGGGGCGGTTTATATTGCTTTACAGTTTTTATGTTTCCTAGTGCACTGTTTAAGATTTAAGCAGCTTAGAAATGATTTGAAAATCAGCAAATGTATAAATGCCATAGGTTAAAACCTCTGCTTTTCATCTCAGTCCTTCCAGTCTTGCTTATGTCTGCCATCTGTTCTTCTCTACACCCCAATGCTCATCTAGTTGAACCCCCTGTAATGCTTACTTACCTCCTTCATCAAAACTTATTATACACAAATAAGCAGCCATGTAAAATATATAATGATGAGGAATTCACTTTTCTTCCCGCTAAATAGTGCCATTTAGCACTGCAAGAGATACTATTTACAAAACCTCACACACACACCCCCGTGCAGTTAATTCTGGTTTAATCAGATATTTTCATTGTGCCCAAAAAGGAGGGGTAGCATGCGTTTGCGTAGCAGGTTGTAAAATGGACAGTAGAAAAGGATATGTTCTACAGTGTCTGGCACATTCAAAGAACATCCACAATGTCTATCATTTCTGGGGATGTTTAAAAATCTGCCCTTGACAAAAGCTGAAGGAAAAACATTCAGTCGGGCTAAGATAAAGGTCCTGCTTTGGACAGAAATTATTAATTTTGAGATATGTGACCCTGTTATCTCGGGGGAGCAAATTTTATTTACACCTGACTTGATGTTGTTTCTCCCCATTGTACCTTAATCTGTTTTGACTATTGCAATAAATATATTGCTCACTCGAATTATACAAGGGTTTCAAGATCTGATTTGAATACCAATAGATCTCATTTTCCTATGTAAGAGTTAGAACTTCTGGATTTATCAGAGTCCGTAAGTAGGTCAGAGAGTAGACTGAAATGTTGGCAACAAAATGGAAATGCAACCAGTATTTTATAGTGCTAGCCCACACTCAATATTCCATCATGTGTATACCTAGTTCTGCACACATTGTCTCATACATAATTGAACTTGGGAGCCCCAGGAGACGTCTCAAGACGGATGTGAGGGTGACCTGACTGAGACATCTGTCACCCCATTGAACGCCAGGGCTGATCTGGCTGACCTGGCTGGCTAGGCAGGCGTCCCCCTGTCTCATGTGTGTCCCTCCTTAAGCTGCACGCTCGGTGGAAGAGGAAGACTATCCCAGGTAGACGGAGTGTACTGTTCCTCGGTCAAGGCCTGATGATAGCTGCGCTCCCTGTATAGATAGAACCTCCCTGATAGAACCTCCCTCTGTAATGCAGGAATCTCAGCTAAATGATTTCAGCTACATAGTTTGTGAGAGCCCTGCCTTCTTTGCCCCTATCAGAAGAATGCCTCTGCTGTTCCCTAAACCTGAAAAGATCTCAGCACACAGAAATAGGCACTTACAAATCTTAATAAAAGGGTATTTGTTTTGGAACCATGGGATCCATCCCTTTGGAATGACTATCCCGTTTACTGCTGGCAAATAAGCAGAAAAGTTGGAGGAAGAGAATCCAAGGGTTGTTATTGCTCTGTTTCTAAGGGTGGTTCCAGATGCCCAGATTTCAGGTACATGCATGAGAAGGCTGCAAAGAGGAAGGAAAGAGAAGCAAACTCACGTGGAGCAAACTGGGAAGAAGTCAGTGGCAGGCTGGCCCCGCAAAGGAGTCCCACAAATGGTAAGAAGATCTTGGCCCACATTTTAGGATTCAGTGTGAATGGCATGTGGGCCACCAGGCCTGCTTATATAGCATCCTGGGAGACTTTGGTGAGATATGTTTCCCATCAGTAGCTCCACCCAGACAATCCAAGAAGAGGCTATTCTGTGAGGTTCTCAGAAAGTCCTTCCAGAAACGTGAGTGTAATTAGGATTTGTGGGAAATCCCAATAGCTATTGGGAAGTTCTATTGTTATTATTTCAGTTTGTATACCTCTTTCATTTGGAAATCATAGGCCGTTCAGAACATAAAGGTACAACATGAGAACACAAAATACATAATCCTCTTCCCTGACCTTCGTTAGAGGACAAGATGCAGAATTTGCAAAATGGAGAAGGAAGATTGGGACCTTAATTCTCTGCTGCCTTGTGATGAGGGAGCACTGATTGGCTAATGTTTGTCTGAGCCCCTTATTCATGTACAACACCCCTATATGTGGAACTGGCACTTTTACCAGGGCTACGTAAGGTACGTTCTGCACTTGCAAGGAATTGGTTCTCTCTGCAGCTGGCACCACCACTTTCTTATTTAACATTCAAGGGGATTTTGAAAGGAGACTGGTTTCTTTGGGCCTGTCTTCTTACTTAAAACCAGTGCAGCAGAAGACTGAACAGGCTCTTTTCTGCCCTGGCAGGTGGGCAGCCAATGGCCTTTCAGCAGCGAGGCATCCCCTCTCACCTGAGCAGGCCTCTCATTGGCCAATTCAAAGTGCAGGAGCTGGCAGGAACTCCACCTGGGCCACATCAGCACCATGCTTTAAGCAACTGATGTATTCAGCATGGCAGGGTTATTCCGAAGGACGTGCCTCCTTTCTTTATTTTTCACACCAGCTTCAGAGCAGCTAGATGTCCCCAAACTTTATCCCAACTCGTTGATCATATTATCTGAAACTACATGAGGCTTTCCCCGAATTCTGCTTTCTAGTCAGGAAATATTGCTCCTCTCAATGACACATGTTCCCCAAGGAGTAGAGGAGCCCCTGTCTTGTAACTTTCACATTCATCAGTAGTGGTAGAAAAACTGCTTTAAAAATGAATCTGTAAGCCTCCTCAATAACTCTAACTCCTCTCTCTTTCATATCCAGGTTACAATCCCTGCAAAGGTTTAAATGTCATGGTTTCTCCCCAGAGAATCATGTAGGCTTGCAGTTTGGTAGGAGTGCTGATTATTATCTGTTAGATTCTCTGACATTTCAAATCTCTACAGAAGACCGGGGGTGGGGTGGTAAATATTCAGTAACTTCAAGGAGTTAAAGTGCATTCAGCTGAAATCATTGTACGTGTGGCCCTGAGTAGGAGAATCTGTGGCCCGTTAGGCTTACTTGAGCTGGATGAGGACACAGTCAGATAGCGGAGGTTCTAGAAAAAAATTATTGAGGGCAAAAGGTGTTGCTGGCTTTTATGTTTCAGTGGCTGCCCTGGCAGGTGGGCTGCTAGTGCCCTTTCAGCAGCAAAGCATCCCCTCTCACCCAAGCAGGCCTCTTATCCTGCCAGCTCCTCAGGTGTCATGAGGAACTCTTGGATGGCTACCTCACCATCTGCGATCTGGCTGCTTGGGGACGGCGACCAAGCACGAGGATCTGCAACAGCCACCCATTCGGAGGAAGGGGCAAGCGTCCATTTCCCAATATTATATGGGAGACACCCAGCATCCCAGCCTTTCCAGAGAAGGTATTGGCATGTTCAGGTTGCTGCACAGGCTGGGTTTGTAAACCAAGGATAGCTAAAAACATCCCCCTTGTGGGGATGTTTAGGAGACAGTGGTACTTCGGGTTACATACGCTTCAGTTTACAGACTCCGCTAACCCTAACCCAGAAATATTACCTCAGGTTAAGAACTTTGCTTCAGGATGAGATCAGAAATTGTGCGTGGCAGCAGCAGGAGGCCCCATTAGCTAAAGTGGTGGACATAGAGGGAGCTTATTGTGTATAGTTTACTTAATTGAATTAAAATTGGTTTTATAGGGGTGTTTTAACTTGGAACTGTTTAAATTGTATTGTTTATGGATAAATTTTGATGTATTGTTTTTAGATATGGGCCAATGGCCGTAATAAACCAATCAATCAATAGTTAAAGTTGTGCTTCAGGTTAAGAACAGTTTCAGGTTAAGTACAGTCCTCCGGAACGAATTAAGTACATAACCCGAGGTACCACTGTAATAGGCAAGGAAATATTTGTTAAGTAATATCCTTCCTTCGCTCACACTAGTGAGTGATGTAGCAGAGCAAATCCCCTCTATATTCCCAGAAGCTAATTGGTAGATGTTATGTACTGAGTTGAATAGGATCCAAAATGCAGCAGTTTGATTGGTCCTAGAACAATAGGATCCATTATGCAGCCGTCTGATTGGTCCTAGAACAATAGGATCCAGAATGCAGTAGTCTGATTGGTCCGCAGGAACCACCCAATCCAGCTCCAGGTGGAAGTGAATCCGCAATCTGATTGGCCTACTGGAGAATACCAGAATTAGCCAATCACGTGGGGCCCATGGTGTAAATAATATATATAAAGCAGACGTTTGGGGGGAACTTCCATTCCTTGCTACTATGAGCTGAATAAACGACTCCACAATCGACTCCGAGTATATTTCAGTAGATACCTTTGAATCTCTACAAGATGACTAATCCAATCTGGTTTGCCTAGATGGTTTATTCCTGGTGTCCCCTTTTCTCCCTCTTAAAATACAATAAAGACTCACAAGTCTGTCTTTAAAAGTATAACAATAAGTTTACTCACAAGTTGTTCATAGTACACATCCTAGAAGGCAGGCTTTAAGCTTCAGTCTGCACACATAGAACGTGGCTTACATCCTTTGTGAGGATGGGCCCAAGTGCTGCTGGCTGAGAGCCAGCAGACAACAAAATGGTTGCGAGAATGAACTGAGAGTTAACTGAGACAAGATGACTGCGTGACTTGCCCTTTTATTGAATCATGCCCATCAGCTGAGTCACCTACAGGGGAGCAGGAAGTTCAACACCCGCCTGACAGTGTCCACTCTAGGAAGCAAAGCATGTTGTAATTGACTGTACTAATGCGTTACATCCCTCACCATATACCATAACCTCTGCACAGTTACCTAGGTAGCTCTTTAATGTGTGGAATGGGCCACCAAGGCAAGGATATAAAAATCTGCCTCCAATAGAAGTGCACCACCTGTTCATCTAAGTCACCATAGGCTGGGTAAACATTTCGTGACCAGGTGGCGACCTTCCCAGGGACAACCAGAAAGGAATAATGACTCATGACAACGTGTTACGGAATGGAAATGTGGCCACAACTTTATTAACCTTTCAAATATAGGAGGACCTTGGCTTAGGCATTGGGCATGTATCCCTCCCAGCTCCCCAGCCGGGAGAACTAGGGCTCCTCAGTGTAAATGGGATAAGGGGGTGCCCCGCAAGACACATGTGTACGCAGGCAGCCCACCCCATATCCCCTCATGCAGGGTAGTTCACTGACAATCTTTCAGTGTATGACCAGTGACACCCTCATGATGTCAAGCCCCCTTCCCAATCTCAATGTCAAGTTAGCGCCCAGGGAAGATGGGGAGCCAAGTGACTCTTCTTTTTTTTTTTATAAAGATATTTATTAGGGTTTTTTATAAAAAATACAAAAATAATAAACAACATTCCTTTTGTCTTAACAAATTTTCAAACCTTTTTGGACTTCCTCACGTTTCCCGTTCACACTTACATTGTCAATACATTTTTCCAAGCAAATTATCATGTAATTTATAGTCGCTCTTTTAAATGATAAATAACAATTCTTCAGCAATTTTTGTTTTCTAAAATCTCACTTATCTTCCAATTCAAGTCCAAATTAGTGATGGCCAATTTTTTGTAATCAAGCACCCTTCTTAACATTCCACCAAATTACAATATTTTTGTAAATAAATCTTAAATTTCCTCCAGTCTTCTTCAATCTTTTCTTCTCCCAAGTCTCGGATTCTGCCGGTCATTTCCGCCAATTGCATATAGTCCATCAGCTGCATCTGCCATTCTTCCAGTGTGGGTAAATCTTGAGTTTTCCAGTTCTTAGCGATAAGTATCCTTGCTGCCGTTGTAGCATACATAAAGAATGTTCGGTCCTTCTTTAACACCTTCTGGCCGACTATACCCAGGAGGAAGGCCTCTGGTTTCTTAGTGAAAGTATACTTAAATGCTTTTTTCAGCTCGTTATATATCATTTCCCAGAAGGCCTTCACTTTCGGGCAAGTCCACCAGAGGTGAAAGAATGTTCCTTCATTTTCCTTACATTTCCAACATTTATTTTCGGACAAGTGGTATATTTTAGCAAGTTTAACAGGGGTCATGTACCATCTATATATCATTTTCATTACATTTTCCTTTAGAGCATTACATGCAGTGAAGTTCAGCCCAGTGGTCCACAACCTTTCCCAATCTTCAAACATAATATTATACCCAATGTCCTGTGCCCATCTTATCATAGCAGATTTAACCATTTCATCTTGTGTGTTCCATTTCAACAGCAAGTTATACATTCTTGATAATATCTTACTCTTTGGTTCTAACAGTTCTGTCTCTAACTTCGATTTTTCCACCTGGAATCCTAACTTTTTGTCATTTTTAAAAACTTCTTTAATCTGAGCATAATGTAACCAGTCTAGCACTTTACCCTTCATTTTCTCCAAACTCTGCAATTTCCAATTGTCACCATCTTTTTCTAATATTTCCCAATACTTTGGCCAATTGGCCTCCATATTGAGTCTCTTCCGGGCCTTAGCCTCCAGAGGTGAAAGCCACCTTGGGGTTTTGTTTTCCAACAAGTCTTTGTATTTTGTCCAGACATTAAATACAGCTTTCCTGACAATATGGTTCTTAAAGGCCTTATTGGTCTTGACTTTATCATACCATAGATATGCATGCCAACCAAATGCATTGTTAAAACCTTCCAGATCCAACACATCCGTGTCTTCAAGAAGTAGCCAGTCCTTGAGCCAGCAGAAAGCTGCTGCTTCATAGTACAGCTTTAAGTCCGGCAGGGCAAAGCCACCTCTTTCTTTCGCATCAGTTAGTATCTTAAACTTAATTCTAGGCTTTTTGCCCTGCCAGACAAATTTAGAAATATCTCTCTGCCACTTCCTGAAGCACTCCGTCTTATCCACAATTTGTAATGTTTGAAACAAAAACAACATCTTTGGCAATACATTCATCTTAATAGCGGCAATTCGGCCTAGCAAAGAAAGTTTCAATTTTGTCCAACAGTCCAAGTCTCTCTTAATTTCAGACCAGCATTTTTCATAATTATCCTTAAATAGACTCAGATTTTTTGCTGTTATATTTACCCCTAGGTACTTAACTTTTTTCACCAATGTTAGTTCTGTTTCTTTCTGAAACCGTTCTGACTCTATGTCTGTCAAGTTTTTCCCTAATACATTAGTTTTCTGTTTATTTAATTTAAATCCCGCCACCCGACCAAAGTCTTGAATCAATTCCAAAACTCTTTTTGTGCTAGATTCTGGCTCCTGCAGGGTCAAAACTAGGTCATCTGCAAAAGCTTTAAGTTTATATTGTTTCGCTCCGACCTGAATCCCTTGCACCAACCGGTCCCCTCTGATAAGATTCAGGAGCACCTCCAGGACTGTAATAAACAACAGCGGGGAAATTGGGCAGCCTTGTCGTGTTCCTTTTTCAATTTTAAACCCTTCCGTAACCACATTGTTGACTATCAGTTTTGCCTTTTGTTCTGAATATATCGCATCAATCCCGTTTTCAAAACCCCTCCCCACTCCCATTTCTTTTAAATTTCCCTTCATAAACTTCCAAGAGATATTGTCGAAGGCCTTCTCCGCATCTATAAAAACTAACACTGCTTTGGTATTAATTTCTGTTTGCAACAGCTCCAAAATGTCAATAATATTCCTTGTATTGGCAAACATGTGTCTGCCTGGGAGAAAGCCTGCTTGGTCCTTGTGTATTACTTCACTTAAAACTCTTTTAAGTCTGTTTGCCAAAACTTCAGCAAATATTTTGTAATCCACATTTAGAAGGGAGATGGGACGGTAGTTCTTAAGCTGTGTCTTTTCAGTTTCTGATTTTGGTATCAATGTGATAAAGGCTTCTTTCCACGATTCCGGCGCCTTCTTCCCCTCCATAATCTCATTGCTGACCTCCATCAGTGGTTGTATCAGATAGTCATTTAATGTCTTATAATACTTGGAGGTCAAACCATCTGGCCCTGGAGATTTGCCCAGTTTCATGTTCTGAATGGCAAGTTCGATCTCTTGTCGAGTTATTTTGCTATTCAAGAGTGTTCTATTTTCCTGTGACAGTCTTTTGAGCCCATTTTTTTCCAAGAATTGTTTAATTTCCATCTCATTTTGCGGCCCTTGAGTGTATAGTTTTTTGAAATATTTCTGGAAACACTTTCTAATTTCCACGGGGTTCTGGATATTTCTTCCTTCAATTTCCAAATTTGTTACTGTATTCAACTTTTGCCTCTTTTTCAACTGCCAAGCCAGCAGTTTCCCACATTTGTTTGCCGATTCAAACGTTTTTTGTCTCATCAACTTAATCTTCCATTCAATTTCCTGATTTGTCAATTTAGAATATTGTGCCTGGTGGAGTTTAATTTCTCTCAAGATCGGCTGCGATTTTGGATTTGCTCTTAACTTCTTCTCTAGTTCTTTAATTTTCTCCAAAATCCTGTCTTTCTTTTCATTCTGTGTCCTTTTCTTTATAGAATTCTGTTGTATCAAGAACCCTCTCATGACCGCTTTACTTGCATCCCAGATTGTTCTTTTTTCCACCGTCGTATTCAAATTTATTTCAAAGTAGTCCTTTATAACTTTTTGGGCCTTCTTAATGATCTCTTGATCTCTGAACAAATTGTCATTCATCTTCCATCTAAAGGAACCGGTTGGTACTAGTATCATGTCCATTTTCAAAGCATTATGGTCGGAGCAGGTCTTTGGGCAGATTTCCACTTTTCTCACCTTAGGTGCCAGACCTCTAGAAATCCATATTTGGTCGATTCTTGTCCATGTCAGCTGGGCTTCAGAAAAGAATGTTCCTTCTTTTCCCAAGGGGTTCTTTGTTCTCCATATATCAATCCAGTCCATATTATCTGTCATTTCAAAAAAGGTCTTTGGTAGTCTGCCATCTTTGGTAACATTTTGTCTTTGTGACTTATCCATATTGGTCGATACGATCCCATTCATATCTCCCATCATAATGATGTTATCAAAGTCCAGATATTCCAACATAATCCCTTGCAACTTCTTGTAAAATTCTGATTTCCCTTCATTTGGAGCATAGATTCCTAATATCAAAATTTTCTCTCCTTGATGCTGTATTTCAATTGCCAAAATTCTTCCATGGTCGTCTTTAAATAAAAATTTAGGTGATAGGCTCTCTTTTGCATATATCACCACTCCTCTCTTCTTAACTTTGTCCGAAGATATAAATTCCTGGCCAAGCCTTTTATTTATTAATACTTTTCTGTGGAGCCTAGGCCAAGTGACTCTTCAAAGGGACGTGGGCTAAACTGCAGCTACGCTACTCTGAGTATATTTCAGCTACAAAGTGAAAGGTAGCTGCAAGCCCATTGCCTCTTTAAGACCAGCTTAAGGAAGAGACTGGTCTGATTCTGACCAGAAAGAAAGACAGTCCCAGGCAGAGCAGCCTTTAACAGAGGAGGAAGAGAAGAACTGGGGGCCCCGTCCTTCAAGATTCCCAGGAACAGGGAGAATAGCAGATTCAGAAGTATCACAGTTGGAGGTTGAGGGAAATAGACAGCCCTGATAACTTTGCTAGATAACCAGGAGGGAGGGAGCGTCTGGAAGGCTCTGCCTTTGAGAGCAGCGGTGATGCTGCTCCTTCCCCTTGGATTAGGAGGCAGGAAAGGGTTAAGGAGCAAGGGAAGCACAGGGGCAGGATGATGGGGAACTGGCGCTTCGTGCTGCGGAAGGGCAGGAGACTCAGACTGAGCAACTGATGTCTTGAGAGAAGTTGGCACGATTCCACTCTCTCTGTGTTATTGTAAATAAATGGACTATAAACCTGTGGGAGGCTCATTAATTCACATCAGAAACTTCTGTGCATGCCTGCAGACCTGACAAAAGCCAAACACAAAAAAATTATTGCTGTCTGTTCAATATATGATCTATAAACATTTTTAAAACCACGAGACTCTGCTCAAATAAATAATCAATTCCATCAATACAAAAAAAGTTGTATTGTAAATATTGAACATAGATTCCGGCCAAGGGAACCTTATATATAAAGGGACGCGGGTGGCGCTTTGGGTAAAAGCCTCAGTGCCTAGGACTTGCCGATCGAAAGGTCGGTGGTTCAAATCCCCGCGGCGGGGTGCGCTCCCGTTGCTCGGTCCCAGCGCCTGCCAACCTAGCAGTTTGAAAGCACCCTCGGGTGCAAGTAGATAAATAGGGACCGCTTACTGGCGGGAAGGTAAACGGCGTTTCCGTGTGCTGCGCTGGTTCACGAGATGCAGCTTTGTCACACTGGCCACGTGACTTGGAAGTGTCTCCAGACAGCGCTTGCCCCCGGCCTCTTAAGTGAGATGGGCGCACAACCCTAGAGTCGGACACGACTGGCACGTACGGGCAGGGGTACCTTTACCTTTACCGTTCAAAAACAATGATTCCTTCAGGTCTAAATTCACATCTTGACCTGAGTTCTTATATTTAAAGGTTGTTTAATCAGCTTAACCCCTTTTATGGGCATTTGTATGGTAATATTTAGCTAAGCAGTATTTGGCAACATTTCCAGTATGAATGGTAACAGTATACCTTTAAGGTGTGTTTTCAGGTGTAACCAACAGACTTTGTGTTCTGGTATAACTATGATAGAATAGAATTTCATATTGAGATCAGGGCACCAGAAAATATTTTTTCAGTGAAGCTTGTTTGATAATAAGATTGGTGAGCAACAATAATTTATCATTTCAAGTGACCTAATTGTGGCAATAGTATTTTTTGGAGTATTTTTGATACAACTTATGTTGGAAAGACGTGCTATAGGCTAGCTACTCCATCTATCTTTTACTCAATAACATTTGATGCTGAATACACTGCCATTCCCATAAATTACATTTTCAAATCAGCCTTTCCGTGTACATTTTGTTATTTTGCTTTAGCTTATGCATACACGCCATGTTTTTGTATTTAATTGCTTTCAAGGCAGCCTCAGAAAATTCAGGACAGTGGACGTGTATGTTAT
Source organism: Podarcis gaigeae (assembly GCF_964106915.1). Classification (NCBI taxonomy): domain Eukaryota; kingdom Metazoa; phylum Chordata; class Lepidosauria; order Squamata; family Lacertidae; genus Podarcis; species Podarcis gaigeae. The sequence goes on along the minus strand of NC_139689.1, from coordinate 8,016,197 downwards.
TCCTTTCTCACAAATGAGTCTAGTCACAAGGCAGCAGAGGTGTAAGGTCAGAGTCTTCCTTCTCTGTTTTGCTAATTCTGCATCTTGTCCTCTAAAGAAGATTGGGATAGTCATTCCCAAGGGAAAGATCCCTTGGTTCCAAAACAAATATTGCTTTATTAATATTTGATACCAATCTAGCAGAGTTTGCATGCAGCAGAGCAAAAGGCAATGAACAGTCCAAGGATTAATCCATTCTTTGCCAGATGCCAAGTCACAAGGATCTTCAGACACTGGTCACAAGACTTGCATGTGCAAGAAAAGGGTACACGTCTCGCACGTACACCAGGTTCACCAGCAATTAAAAACCTCAACCTGTTCTACAAGCCCTTCACAAAAAGGAAAGCAATGAGGGGACTAATAAAAATCAAGGCACATTGCCTTCCTTTGCATTTTCTGGTATCTTAAATTTGCGCTTAAGTCAGTAATAATGTACTACGCCATTTATTTCCAGAGAAGTCGCCCTGTTTGCAGCATCAACAAACAGCCTTGGGACGCTTTAAAAACGCAACACATTCCTACGTTTAACCAGAAAAAAATCCTATTAAAGTGGTACCTCGGGTTAAGTACTTAATTCGTTCCGGATGTTCATTCTTAACCTGAAGCTATTCTTCACCTGAAGCACCACTTTAGCTAATGGGACCGCCCACTGCTGCTGCGCCGCCGGAGCGCGATTTCTGTTCTCATCCTGAAGCAAAGTTCTTAAGCCGAGGTACTATTTCTGGGTTAGCAGAGTCTGTAACCTGAAGCGTATGTATCCCGAGGTACCACTGTAATGCATTAATACATGAGCATTTGCTTACTTTTTACACACCATGGCTGGCTAAAGGAAGCAGAAGAGGAGAGAGAAAGAGAAAATGAACTGTTTGCTCCCCAATGATGAAGAGACACTGTGTCTCATGCCCTTTCCCTACACATCCACTCTCTCCTTTAAGCCTTCTCTTTAAGCCAGAGGTTTTCAACTTTCCTGAGTCCATGGCTCCCTTGACCAACTGCATTCTTTCTGCGGCACCCCTGTGGGGCTCAGAAGCCCATTTATGTCACCCTTGCCTGCAGAGCTGGCAGATTCTCACCCTTTTCCACACACCCTCCCTGGTGGAGGGTTCCCTCAGCCTCCTCTCCTATCTCCTCTCCTTGGGAGAACTCTGGGTAGCCGCTGCTTCCGCTCCTGGTCTCAGAGCTGCCCCCTTCCTGCCCTAAAGAGAGGTGTCTCCTCACAACAGCCCCACGGGGGCCTGGGAAGAAGATGTCCCCAGACTTGGTGGCCCAAGGGAGACTGGCGAAGCATCTTACCCAGGGAGCAGCAATGGCAGCAGTGGGCCCTGCCGGGCCTGCATGGAAGAAGGGCTCCCCTTCAGCACTGGGCACTCAGCTTCCTGTTCACCTGGCGCCATCATAATACACCTTTAGGCACCTGGCAAAAATGTCCCTCTTTAACCAGACATTTGGTTGAAAAAGGATGGAGAGTTTCCTTGTTCTCTATCTCTCGGCAAGCAACCTTGGGTGGGTCTCCCTAACCGGTGGCCTCCGCTTGCTCTACATGGGCGATTTGGTGGGTGGGGGAGGACACACACGCCTGCATGGTCTAAGGAGGGTGAGAGGCACCCATTGCTTAAGGCATTGGTTCTCAACCAGTGTGTCGTGGCACCCTGAGGTGCCTTGAATTGTGGTCAGGGCTGCCGCGGGCAACCCTGGCCTCTGTCCCTCTTTCCTTCCCTCCCCCCTATGATGTCCTCTCACATCTATGACTCTCAAAGGCTTGCACAGCTGTGGTAAGAAGATCTGGTCCCACATTATAGGATACAGTGTGAATGGCATGTAGGCTACCAGGCCTGCTTACTGTACATAGCACCCCGGAAGACTTTGGTGAGATACTTTCCCACTCAATCCCTGTAACTCCACACAGACAATCCAAGAAGAGGCTATTCTGTGAGGTTCCCAGAAAGTCCTTCTAGAAACTTGAGTGTAATTGGGATTTGTGGGAAATCCCAATAGCTATGGGGAAGTTCTATTATTATTTCAGTTTGTATACCTCCCTTCATCTGGAGATGATAGGCAGTTCCGAACATAAAGGTACAACATGAGAACACAAAATACATAATCCTCTTCCCTGACCTTCGTTAGAGGACAAGATGCAGAATTAGCAAAATGGAGAAGGAACACTCTGACCTAAAACCTCTGCTGCCTTGTGGCCAGTGCTCCCCCCCCCCAAAAAAAAAAGTTTAGGAGTTCTCTCATTTTGACTCAAGAAAATCATGATTTTATAGTTCAAATCAGGAAAAATAAATATAGTAAATGGACAAAAGTACAAAGATTCACAAAATGCTTAGGGGTATGTGTACCCCTGTGTACCCCAGAAAAGAGCACTGCTTGTGGCTATACTCAATAGTGAAAGGTTTGGGCAGTAAACCCCAAGGAATAACATACACCCTATCTGCCCCAAATTTTCTGAGACTGCCATAGAAGCAATTAACCCACCATGGATTCTTCCTTTGCCCTGAAACGTCCCAATTTAAGCTGCTCTTAAAGGGGTAATGGGCTTGCAGCTACCTTGCACTTTTAGTGTAGCTGAAATTTTGCCCATGTCCCTTTTAAGAGTCACTTGGCTCCCCATCTTCCATAGGCGCCCACCAGTCATTGAGTTTGGGAGGGGGGTTGGTGTCACAACACACTGGTAGGAGCTAGGGGCTGTGAATGAACTGCTTCTATGAGAGCACCAGCCAGATGCAGGGCAAGGTCTACGACTCTCTGCTGGACCTTCCTGTGAACCTGCAGGTGGCCCACACCCTTGTGGTGGTTTCTGTGGTCATTCCAGCCTGGACCTCCTTGTTGCCATCTCCAGAGCTGGGTGCACCAACTGCATGGAGGACCCAGAGGCCAAAGGGAAAGTCTCAGACCTTGGGAGCGGCTGGCTCTGCTTCTCTCCATCTCTTGGTCTGCCAGCACCATCATCAGTAAAAAATTTAATCGGGCAACGGCTTTTTTCTCCTGCCTTGCCCCACCCTCCAACCCTAAAAGCCTTTCCCAGACCCTGAATTTGAGAATAGCAGAAGCATCTGGGAAGAGAAAAGAGGAATTCAGAGATATTATTTTTAGAAAGGGTTTTGTAAGTTGCATGTGCTTTGAGGAACATTTTATCCTTTTGCGTGGTCTGTGGTTAGTTTTGTGATGGTTGTTGTTGTTGTTGTTAAGATTTCTATACTCCCCTATACTCGCAGGGCTTGGTGGTTCAAAGGATAAAATCACAATAGAAAAACACCAAATACATAAGCAAAATGAAAATGAAAATAACCTTATAATCCCACCAGAACATGTTTTAAAAGGGCATTGGATAGCAACCAACCAAAGATCAGGTTAAAGAGGAACATTTTTGCCTGGTGCCTCAATGTGTATAATGTAGGGCCATTAACAACACAAGAAAACTCCTTTTCCCCCCTGCCCTGAGGTGTGAACAGAGGCAGGGATTTCAGGTGAGGGAGTGGGGTGTTAGAGGGGACAGGAAAAGGCAGTTTTGAGCAAGGTTTGCTGGGAAGAAGCGGCAGGACAGGAGCTGAGCTCCATCTTGAGCAGGGAGGCTGAAGGATGCCTGCGCTGCCGCCCCATGAAATGACCACGCTGTACGATTTGTACTCCCACCATGTAGACAGGAGGTGTAAATAGGTGAATAAACCATATTTCTTAAACCTACAATAGTCTCTACTGTGTTTTCTATTCCTCCAAAGGGACACAGACCCTGTGTCAGTGCCAGGGACCCCATGGGTTCTTGCCCCCACTCGGCAAAGAGAAGGGCAGGCATTCAACTTTTGGAACAATATTTTAGGTCACACCATAGATTTGTATAACAGCATTACAATATTGGCTGTTTTATTTTCAGTTCTTTTCCTAATGTGGCTGCAGGGATCTGTTTTAAATGAAGGGGTTCCCAGCAACCAGTCTTCTTAACCCCAATCCGGTTCTTCAAGCTGCAATGCATGGAGTCAGGACACAGGATGTGGGCTTGTATACAGGGGTGTCATCTTGTCCTCAGGATTGTGGGTGCCCACAGCCGTAACATGGAGGTGCAACATCACATGCACATGCCTGCACATAGTGCTCATTGACTTTGTGGGTGCCCAGTCCCTGCAAATTACATTATTGTGGCTGCCCAAGCACCCACGGCCCCCTGGAGTTGGATCCTATCCTTGTATATTTCCTTCTCATTCTTGCTGGTGCTATTGTGATACACCACACAGGGCCATTCCCATGTATTTTTACAGGTTTCCAATTAGTGTCATTTTTTGGATTTGAGCCAGAACACAATTCTGCCATATTTGTCGGTGAGAAGATGGGAAGAAGGAGATTTCTGCCATTTTTTCAGCAGGAGGGAAATGCCAGTGAAATGGAGGATCTTGTAGCGGAAGCAGATGGAGGGAGGAGTTACCAGCTGGCTGCAGAATCTACACAGAAGTGGGCTTTTGTGCTACCCTGGTGGATGGCCGTGGCCTGGGAACAAGGCTCTAGAGTAGAACTTGGTTCAAAGGACAGCAGCCACGTGAAGAGAAATAGGATTGAAGTGACACTCTGGGGGTCATGGAAAGCAGGGCAGGGAACATTGCAATATCACATGCTGCTGATTGTAGCAGCTGCCAGAGGGCAGGCAAGAGGAGAGGAGACTGCCACCAGCAAGGCCCAGCCCTGTGTGGGATGCACCAGCTCTGAGGGGCAGGCGGAGGGTAGGGCCGGCCTGGGTGGGACGAAAGGAGGACTGGAGCTTGTTTAATCTTGCCCCTTTCTTAAAAAAATATTTATTGGTTTGTTTGTGTTTGTCTGTGTAAATTTACCAAAGAATAAAATAGAACAAAATGGGGACTAAGGTTTTTGGTCAGGGCGGTGGAGGGACTGTGTGTGCGATGTCCAGGGACTGCTTAAAATCACATGATCCAACTTTGAATGTATTGTTATAGATTTAGTGGTGGCATCAGTGGCGTAGCGTGGGTTGTCAGCACCCGGGGCAAGGCATGTAATTTGCACCCCCTAACCCGTGGATTAACGCCCCCTAACCCTAACCCCCAGATGTTGCGCCCGGTGCGGCCGGGGCCCCCCTGCCCCCATGCTACGCCACTGGGTGGCATAGCTGTCAACATTTCCCTTTTCTTGTGAGGAATCCTATTCGAAATAAGGAAATTTCCCTTAAAAAAAGGGAAACGTTGACAGCTATGAGTGGTGGGGATCCCCCTAAACTCAAGAAATGAAGAAATGCTAGGATCCTGGGACCATTTCCCTTCTCTCTTTACATTTTGGGGTGGGGGGAGTATGAGAGAAAAGGAGAGGCAACAGTGATTAAGTTTAGACATAACTGATGGACAACAATTGGTATTGGTGATTTTAAGTTGCTGCATAGGTTGGGTTTGAAAAACAATATTGGCTTAAAACCTCCCGTATCTTATAGTGTAACCTCTGCACAGTTGCCCCTGAATTAGCTATTTGTTGTTGTTGTTTAGTCATGTCCAACTTTTGTGACCCCGTGGACCAGAGCATTCCAGGCACTCCTGTCTTCCACTGCCTCCCGCAGTTTGGTCAAACTCATGTTGGTAGCTGTGAGAACACCCTAAATTAGCTATTTAAGGAGGTCTTGAAATGTGTGGACTGGGCCACCAGGGCAAGCGTCTGAACCTTCATCTGATAGGAAATGTTTTGCAGGAGTGGGCAACAGATAAAAAATGTGCCATTGAGGAGGGTCATATGGCGGAGTGAGTGAGAGTGAGAAATGTCCTTATTTTCAAATGAGGAATGTGGGAGAGTATACATACAGTGTACTCTGCCTCCCCATTTTATCCTCAAAAAACCCTGGTGAGGTGGGTTATGTGGATAGACAGTGACTAGCCAAAAGCATCTCAGCTAGCTATGTAGCTCCTTAATGTGTGGACTGGACCACCACAGCAAGGAAATGAAAATCTGTCTCCAACAGAACTGCACCACCTGTTCATCTAGGTCAGGGGTCTGCAACCCGCGGCTCCGGAGCCGCATGTGGCTCTTTTACACCTTTGCCGCGGCTCCGGGGCGGATACTAGCGAGGGGAGGAGGCGCATTGTGCGCCCTGACACTCCCCACTGTGACGGGCGCTGTACTGGCTGTGATGTCGCATGGGGGCGGTGCGTGCGTTAGTCACGCACTGTCCCGACGTCACCTTCCCACCCGCTGTCAGATCGCGGCTCTGGAGATATATTTGTTTTAAATGTCGCAATGGTTTTGCGGCTCCCAGTTTTTTTTCTTCTTCGGAAATGGGTCCAAGTGGCTCTTTTTGTCTTAAAGGTTGCAGACCCCTGATCTAGGTCAACTGATGCTGGGTAAACATGATCAACAGGCAGAAGACCTTGGTCAGCAAAAGGAATTGTTGTCACTCCACTCACCTTTTTTTTTTATAGGACATGCTCGGCTGGGGGGGGGACACAGAAAAATCTGTGCTCGGGGAGAGTCTAAACCCTGGTGTGGAAGGATAGGCTAAGAGACAGTGACTAGCCAAAAGCCCCCCTGTGAACTTCATGGTTATGTGCTAAACACACTTTAGTTCTACAATAATCAAACTTCAACACGATTTTGCAGGGAGATTAATTCATTCCCCACTTCTTTCCAAAACCCACCCACCACCTCAATCAAGTGATCACATCATGAAATATCTGTGAATTTTCTCACTTTTATTCAGCCTTAGGCCAAACATGGATACATGGAAATTATTTAATCTGGGATAGGCTGAAGAGGTTGTGATGCTGAGGGTGGGGTTTGCATCATTTTTCACCCTGGGATTTGCCCTCAGGCCTCTGGGTGGGCTCCACAGTGCCTGCTGTGCGGGTAAACGTACAGGAGTATGAAGTCCCCTTGTTCCAGTCAGAGTAGGGGATTACCACCTGGCTGAGGGCCAAGAGGGAATCCTTGATGCTGCCCTTCAAGACTCGGGGATTCACATGGTGACCTTCAAGGAGGGCATTCTTCACCCACTGGACAGAAACTTCACTTGCATTGAGCCCTATGACCATGCCGGTGAGGATTGTCTGTGCTCGCTGAAGGCTGCGTTCTTTATGGTTGGCAGGGGAAAGTATGAGAGAAACAGGCAACAGCTATTAATTTTAGACATAACTGATGCACAACATTTATGACACCATTTAGTGCTGATTATTTTCTGCTGGATTCTCTGACAAACATTTTTAATCTGTAGATAGAGAGTGTAAATCCTTAATGAAAGCTTTAAGGAGCAAAGGGGATTTAACTGAAGTTCTTGTGTGTGTGGACCTGAGTAGGAAGATCTGTGGCACATACATGGGGCTTCCTTGAGCTGGATGAGGACACAGTGGGATAGTGGAGATTCCAAGAATATTTACACAGCTCCTTTCCCCAACATATATAACGAAAGCGCCCAGCACAAAAAGCATCCCAGTCTTCCCAGAGAAGGTATTGGTGTATAGGCTGGGTTTGAAAACCAAGGATAGTTAAAAGCTTCCCATATCCAATGATACCATCTCTGCACAGTTGCTCCTGGAGCAGCTAACTAGGTACGGAGCTCCTTAAATGTGTGGACTTGGCCACCAGGGCAAGGATATAAAAATCTGCCTCCAATAGAAGGTAAACATTATCAACAGGCAGATGAAGGTCAGAAGGATCCTTGGCGGGAGGTGGGAATGTTTTTTAATGGGGCTGGAAATTATTGTGGGAGACACCTTGGGCCTTGCAGGGTACACATTCTTTCCTTTCCTTCTCCCATTGTTACCTTCTGATAAAAACATGCATTTAGTATTGTTCAAGAACGGTGAAAACCTTTCTGCAGAGATAAGAGGAGAATTGCTGTTCAGACCTCCACCGGACTGATTGAATTTTCAAGTTGTGTCTTTAGCCAATACCAGCACCGATATCATGGCAACTGGTGGGGAAAGTCTTATCTCAACAGGCCATAATGGAAAGCAGAAATAAATTTCTGAATTAAGGAGGAAGCAGTTTTGAAATGGTCAGTCCCTGAGAGGATCTTAAGCAATCAGGAAACAATCATCCCGCTCCCAAACCATGTTTTTCAAAGGAAAACTAAGTCCCAACTGTGTCAAGAGTTTTTACCTTCAGGTTCCTTGACTTTTGTTTGGGACCCAGGAAGGGATACTTGACAGACGTACCTGTTTCTCCGCACAAAGTCTGCAAATGCAAGGCTGAGGTATCCTGTGCTACCAAAGCTTGCACTTATGATGCCGGAGGTGTTACCTGATTGGCCACCTGCCTCCCACATAATCACCATGCCTTCGGGGACAGAGTCAGAGGTAGTACACACCAATATTGCACCTAAGGGAACAAAATATATAGACAGACAGACAGACAGATGAAATTCCTGGTTTTTTGAGATTTAAACAGCTTAGAAATGATTTAAAAATCAGCAAATGAATAAATGCCGCAGGTTAAAACCTCTGCTTTTCATCTCAGTCCTTCCAGTCTTGCTTTTGTCTGCCATCTGTTCTTCTCTACACTCCTGTGATTTTCCTTCTCTCCGACCCTCTTTCCCATGCATATTCTCTTTTTGTGGAATCATAGTATTACCGGAGAATCCGAGGGCTCCCTTGGGCAGAAATCAAGACACCAACCAGAGCAATTTGGAGCAAATCAGCAGCCTGTAGGTTCAGTCTTTATTGAAGAAAAACTGTCACGACAGGTCTCCCACCGCCCACAAGATAAAGCAAGATGGAAGCCCAGAACAAAAGAAGACCCCAAATTTTATTAGCTCCTAATCTCCTAAGTTACACCCCTAGAAATACATCATATTTACATCATGACTACATTAAAAACAGGAGGAGTCAGGGGAGGGGTTGCACAGGTAATCTGAGTATCCTGACACCTGGCCGGAGCCCCTTCTCTCCCTCCCCATGAGTCATTTTCAGAAAACAAACGGAAAGGCGCAGTTTCCTGCCCCCTGAGGGGAATCTGGTCACGGTCCCTTTGTCATAGTCCATGTTGAATGCACTAGTGTATGCAGTTTGTTGTGTCCTTGATAGTCTTCTGTCTGAGCCCATCAAGATGACTATCAAGGTTGCCATGTCAACTGGGAAGGGCTGTAGAGTACGTGCCTGCTCGGTCAAGGGATTATGGCCAACTGGTATCAGGCCACCCCCCTTTGATAGTCCTTGTAATACGAAGCAGAATAAAAGTGGTCCGGTGAAAATCCGATATACGGCTGATTTATAGTGAATTTATGAAGAATACTGTCCTTGAAATTCAAAGCACTTTCGCCTTTCCGGAAGCGGTTTGCAACATTTTGATTAAATCAGTCACGGTCAATTGGACTCAGAAACTTTGTATTTGAGAGCTGTCAAAGACAAAGAAGCGGGCGCCTGCTGCCTGCAGTACCTGTGTGGCCGCCACAAGAGGTGCTGTTCGGTAACGCTGATTGGCTAAAACGGCAGCCGATTGACCCTGAGTTCAGACAGTTGGTCTACCCATAATAAGGATAGGGCGAGGTAGAGTGTTACGGTCTACTAAGGAAAAATATACGAAAATAAAGGGGTTCCATGGGGAGCTGTCAAGCTAGCGCTTCCTTATTTACGGAAGGCTTTTAGGGGATGCCCCTCTAGAAGGGACATCTCTGGGCTCAGGGAGGTGGGAGGTGTGTGTGTGTGTGTGTGTGTGTGTGTGTGTGTGTGTGGTGCTTGTGCATTACGTTGTAATGAAGCAGGGTCTCCTGCTACAATAGAATTCTAGAATTGGAAGGGACCCCAATGCTCATCTAGTCCCACCCCTGTAATGCTTACTTACTTACTTCAGCAAAACTTTTCTAGGCATTGCAAATATAGGACATCCTAAAACATTTAAAATATATACAAATAAGCAGCCATGTAGAATATATAATGATGAGGAACTTCACTGGGATTTCTTCCCGCTAAATATTGCCATTTGGCACTCCAAGAGATACTATTAACAAAACCTCACCCCCCCCATGCAGTTAATTCCAGGTTAATCAGATATTTTCATTGTGCCCAAAAAGGGGGGGTAGCATGCGTTTGCGTAGCAGGTTGTAAAATGGACATTAGAAAAGGATATGTTCTACAGTGTCTGGCACATTCAAAGAACATCCACAATGTCTATCATTTCTGGGGGTGTTTAAAAATCTGCCCTTGACAAAAGCTGAAGGGAAAACATTCATTTGGGCTAAGATAAAGGTCCTGCTTTGGACAGAAATTATTATTTTTGAGATATGTGATACAGTTATCTTGGGGAAGCAAATTTATTCACACCTGACTTGTTGCTTATTCCCCCAATGTACCTTAATCTGGTTTGACTATTGCAATACATATATTGCTCACTCAAATTATACAAGGGTTCCAAGTCAATACCAATAGATCTGATTTTCCTATGTAAGAGTTGGAACTTCTGGATTTATCAGAGTCCGTAAGTAGGTCAGAGAGTAGACCTTGTTATTGCTCTGTTTCTAAGGGTGCTTCCAGATGCCCAGACTTCAGGTACATGCCTGAGAAGGCTGCAAAGAGGAAGGAAAGAGAAGCAAACTCACCTGTATCAGCCTGGGAAGAAGTCAGTGGCAGGCTGGCCCCACAAAGGAGTCCCACAAATGGTAAGAAGATCTTGACCCACATTTTAGGATTCAGTGTGAATGGCATGTGGGCCACCAGGCCTGCTTATATAGCATCCTGGGAGACTTTGGTGAGATATGTTTCCCCTCAGTAGCTCCACCCAGACAATCCAAGAAGAGGCTATTCTGTGAAGTTCTCAGAAAGTCCTTCCAGAAACGTGAGTGTAATTAGGATTTGTGGGAAATCCTAATAGCTATGGGGAAATTTACCTATTGTTATTATTTAATTTGTATACCACCCTTCATTAGCAAATCACAGGCAGTTCAGAACATAAATGTACAACATGAGAACACAAAATATATAATCTTCTTCCCTTCTTTAGAGGACAAGATGCAGAGTTTGCAAAATGGAGAAGGAAGATTGGGACCTTAATTCTCTGCTGCCTTGTGATGAGGGAGCACTGATTGGCTAATGTTTGTCTGAGCCCCTTATTCATGTCCAACATCCCTATACAGTATGTGGAACTGGCACTTTTACCAGTGCTATGTAAGGTACGTTCTGCACTTGCAAGGAATTGGTTCTCTCTTCAGCCGGCACCACCACTTTCTTGTTTAACGTTCAAGGATTTTGAAAGGAGACTGGTTTCTTTGGGCCTGTCTTCTTACTTAACACCAGTGCAGCAGAAGACTGAACAGGCTCTGTTCTGCCCTGGCAGGTGGGCAGCCAATGGCTTTTCAGCAGTGAGGCATCCCCTCTCACCCAAGCAGGCCTCTTATCCTGCCAGCTCCCCAGGTGTCATGGGGAACTCTTGGATGGCTACCTGACCATCTGCGTTCTGGCTGCTTGGGGACAGTGACCAAGCACGAGGATCTGCAACAGCCACCCATTCGGAGGAAGGGGCAAGCGTCCATTTCCCAACATTATATGGAAGACACCCAGCATCCCAGCCTTTCCTGAGAAGGTATTGGCATGTTCAGGTTGCTGTACAGGCTGGGTTTGAAAACCAAAGATAGCTAAAAACAACCCCCTTGTGGGGATGTTTAGGAGACAGTGGTACTTCGGGTTACATACGCTTCAGTTTACAGACTCCGCTAACCCTAACCCAGAAATATTACCTCAGGTTAAGAACTTTGCTTCAGAATGAGAACAGAAATTGTGTGGTGGTGGCGTGGCAGCAGCAGGAGGCCCCATTAGCTAAAGTGGTGCTTCAGGTTAAGAACAGTTTCAGGTTAAGTATGGTCCTCCGGAACGAATTAAGTACATAACCCGAGGTACCACTGTAATAGGCAAGGAAATATTTGTTAAGTAATATCCTTCCTTCGCTCACACTAGTGAGTGATGTAGCAGAGCAAATCCCCTCTATATTCCCAGAAGCTAATTGGTAGATGTTATGTACTGAGTTGAATAGGATACAAAATGCAGCAGTTTGATTGGTCCTAGAAAAATAGGATCAATTATGCAGCTGTCTGATTGGTCTTAGAACAATAGGATCCAGAATGCAGTAGTCTGATTGGTCCACAGGAACCACCCAATCCAGCTCCAGGTGGAAGTGAATCCGCAATCTGATTGGCCTACTGGAGAATACCAGAATTAGCCAATCACGTGGGGCCCATGGTGTAAATAATATATATAAAGCAGACGTTTGGGGGGAACTTCCATTCCTCGCTACTATGAGCTGAATAAACGACTCCACAATCGACTCCAAGTATATTTCAGTAGATATCTTTGAATCTCTACAAGATGACTAATCCAATCTGGTTTGCCTAGATGGTTTATTCCTGGTGTCCCCTTTTCTCCCTCTTAAAATACAATAAAGACTCACATGTCTGTCTTTAAAAGTATAACAATAAGTTTACTCACAAGTTGTTCACAGTACACATCCTAGAAGGCAGGCTTTAAGCTTCAGGTTGCAAACATAGAACGTGGCTTACATCCTTTGTGAGGATGGGCCCAAGTGCTGCTGGCTGAGAGCCAGCAGACAACAAAATGGTTGCGAGAATGAACTGAGAGTTAACTGAGACAAGATGACTGTGTGACTTGCCCTTTCATAGAACCATGCTTACAGGGGGAAAGGAAGTTAAACACCCACCTGACAGTGTCCACTCTAGGAAGGAAAGCATGTTGTAATTGACTGTACTGATGCGTTACATCCCACACCATATCCCATAACCTCTGCACAGTTACCCAGGTAGCTCCTTAAATGTGTGGAATGGGCCACCAAGGCAAGGATATAAAAATCTGCCTCCAATAGAAGTGCACCACCTGTTCATCTAAGTCACCCTAGGCTGGGTAAACATTGCGTGACTAGGTGGCGACCTTCCCAGGGACAACCAGAAAGGAATAATGACTCACGACAACGTGTTATGGAATGGAAATTTAGCCACAGTTTTATTAACCTTTCAAATATAGGAAGAACTTGGCTTAGGCATTGGGCGTGTATCCCTCCCAGCCCCCCACCCGGGCGTACTAGGGCTCCTCAGTGTAAATGGGATAAGGGGGTGCCCCGCAAGACACATGTGTACGCAGGCAGCCCACCCCATATCCCCTCATGCAGGGTAGTTCACTGACAATCTTTCAGTGTGTGACCAGTGACACCCTCATGATGTCAAGCCCCCTTCCCAATCTCAATGTCAAGTTAACGCCCAGGGAAGATGGAGAGCCAAGTGACTCTTCAAAGGGACGTGGGCTAAATTGCAGCTACGCTACTCTGAGTATATTTCAGCTACAAAGTGAAAGGTAGCTGCAAGCCCATTGCCTCTTTAAGATCAGCTTAAAGAAGAATCCATGATGGGTTAATTGCTTCCATAAAGCAAAAAACTAAAACAAAACAAAACATGCACAAAAAGTCTGACTTGAAAATTCATCTTATATGAATGGTAGTGTGGTGGTGGTGTTGTTGTTTAGTCGTTTAGTCGTGTCCAACTCTTCGTGACCCCATGGACCAGAGCACGCCAGGCACTCCTGTCTTCCGCTGCCTCCCGCAGTTTAGTCAAACAAATGCTAATGAGCAAAAAACATGGAGTAGCTAGCATGAAACACCTGTTTCCAAATACTTCCTTCATCAGTGTACTGCTGTAAAGCTGTCAGGGGCTGGCCAGCGTTGGATGCCAGAGACTGGTCTGACTCTGACCAGGAAGAAAGACAGTCTCAGACAGAGCAGCCTTTAACAGAGGAGGAAGAGAAGAACTGGGGGCCCCTTCCTTCAAGATTCTCAGTAACAGGGAGAATAGCAGATTCAGAAGTATCACAATTGGAGGTTGAGGGAAATAACTTTGCTAGGTAACCAGGAGGGAGGGAGCGTCTGGAAGGCTCTGCCTCTGAGAGCAGCGGTGATGCTGCTCCTTCCCCTTGGATTAGGAGGCAGGAAAGGGTTAAGGAGCAAGGGAAGCACAGGGGCAGGATGATGGGGAACTGGGGCTTCGTGCTGCGGAAGGGCAGGAGACTCAGACTGAGCAACTGATGTCTTGAGAGAAGTTGGCTCGATGCCACTCTCTCTGTGTTATTGTAAATAAATGGACTATAAACCTGTCGGAGGCTCATTAGTTCTTATCAGAAACTTCCGTGCATGCCTGCAGACCTGACAAAAGCCAAACACAGAAAAAAAATTGCTGTCTGTTCAATATATGATCTATAAACATTTTTAAACCATGAGACCCAGATACAATAAATAATCAATTCCATCAATACAATAAAAGTTGTATTGTAAATATTGAACATAGATTACGGCCAAGGGAACCTTATATATAAAGGTACCGTTCAAAGACAATGATTCCTTCAGGTCTAAATTCACATCTTGACCTGAGTTCGTATATTTAAAGGTTGTTTAATCAGCCTAAGCCCTTTTATGGGCATTTGTATCGTAACATTTAGCTAAGCAGAATTTGGCAACATTTCCAGTATGAATGGTAACAGCATATCTTTAAGGTGTTTTTCAGGAGTAACCAACAGACTTTGTGTTCTGGTATAACTCTGATACAAGAGAATTTCATATTAATATCAGGGAACCAGAAAATATTTTTTCAGTGAGGCTCCTTTGATAATAAGATTGGTGAGCAACAATTATGTATCATTTCAAGTGATCTAATTATGGCAATAGTAGTTTTTGGAGAATTTTTTATACAAGTTATGTTGGAAAGACGTGCTATAGGCTAGCTACTCCATCTATCTTTTGATCAATAACATTTGATGCTGAATACACTGCCATTCCCATAAATTAAATTTTAAAATCAGCCTTTCCGTGTACGTTTCGTTATTTTGCTTTTGCTTATACATACACGCCATGTTTTTTGTATTTAATTGCTTTCAAGGCAGCCTCAGAAAATTCAGGACAGCGGACGTGTATGTTATTCCTTTCTCACTAATGAGTCTTGTCACAAGGCAACGGAGGTGTAAGGTCAGAGTGTTCCTTCTCTGTTTTGCTAATTCTGCATCTTGTCCTCTAAAGAAGATTGGGATAGTCATTCCCAAGGGAAAGATCCCTTGGTTCCAAAACAAATATTTCTTTATTAATATTGGATACCAATCTAGCAGAGTTAGCATGCAGCAGGGCAAAAGGCAATGAACAGTCCAAGGATCATCCCATTCTTTGCCAGATGCCAAGTCACAATGATCGTCAGACACTGGTCACAAGACTTGCACGTGCAAGAAAAGGGTACACGTCTCGCACGTACACCAGGTTCACCGGCAATTAAAAACCTCAACCTGTTCTCCAAGCCCTTCACAAAAAGGAAAGCAATGAGGGGACTAATAAAAATCAAGGCACATTGTATTCCTTTGCATTTTCTGGTATCTTAAATTTGCGGTTAAGTCAGTAATAATGTACTACGCCGTTTATTGTGGGACGCAGGTGGCGCTGTGGGTTAAAGCCTCAGTGACTAGGACTTGCCGATCGAAAGGTCGGCGGTTCGAATCCCTGCGGCGGGGTGCGCTCCCGCTGCTCGGTCCCAGCGCCTGCCAACCTAGCAGTTCGAAAGCACCTCCGGGTGCAAGTAGATAAATAGGGACCGCTTACCAGCGGGAAGGTAAACGGCGTTTCCGTGTGCGGCTCTGGCTCGCCAGAGCAGCGATGTCACGCTGGCCACGTGACCCGGAAGTGTCTCCGGACAGCGCTGGCCCCTGGCCTCTTAAGTGAGATGGGCGCACAACCCCAGAGTCTGTCAAGACTGGCCCGTACGGGCAGGGGTACCTTTACCTTTACCTTTTACGCCGTTTATTTCCAGAGAAGTCGCCCTGTTTGCAGCATCAACAAAGAGCCTCGGGACGCTTTAAAAACGCAACACATTCCTATATTTAACCAAAAAAAAATCCCATTAAAGTGGTACCTCGGGTTAAGTACTTAATTCGTTCTGGATGTTCGTTCTTAACCTGAAGCTGTTCTTCACCTGAAGCACCACTTTAGCTAATGGGACCGCCCACTGCTGCCGCGCCGCCGGAGTACGATTTCTGTTCTCATCCTGAAGCAAAGTTCTTAAGCCGAGGTACTATTTCTGAATTAGCAGAGTCTGTAACCTGAAGCGTACATAACCTGAAGTGTATGTAACCCGAGGTACCACTGTAATGCATTAATACATGAGCATTTGCTTTCTTTTTACACACCATTGCTGGCTAAAGGAAGCAGAAGAGGAGAGAGAAAGAGAAAACAAACTGTTTGATCCCCACTGATGAAGAGACACTGTGTCTCACGCCCTTTTCCTACACATCCACCCTCTTCTTCTGTTTAAGCCAGAGGTTTTCAACTTTTCTGAGTCCATGGCTCCCTTGACCAACTACATTCTTTCTGCGGCACCCCTGTGAGGCTCAGAAGCCCATTTATGTCACGCTTGCCTGCAGAGATGGCAGCTTCTCACCCTTTTCCACACACCCTCCCTGGTGGAGGGTTCCCTCAGCCTCCTCTCCTATCTCCTCTCCTTGGGAGAACTCTGGGTAGCCGCTGCTTCCGCTCCTGGTCTCAGAGCTGCCCCCTTCCTGCCCTAAAGAGAGGTGTCTCCTCACAACAGCCCCACGGGGGCCTGGGAAGAAGATGTCCCCAGACTTGGTGGCCCAAGGGAGACTGGCGAAGCATCTTACCCAGGGAGCAGCAATTGCAGCAGTGGGCCCTGCCGGGCCTGCATGGAAGAAAGGCTCCCCTTCAGCACTGGGCACTCAGCTTCCTGTTCACCTGGCGCCATCATAATACACCTTTAGGCCCCTGGCAAAAATGTCCCTCTTTAACCAGACATTTGGTTGAAAAAGGATGGAGAGTTTCCTTGTTCTCTATCTCTCGGCAAGCAACCTTGGGTGGGTCTCCCTAACCGGTGGCCTCCGCTTGCTCTACATGGGCAATTTGGTGGGCGGGGGAGGACACACACGCCTCTATGGTCTAAGGAGGGTGAGAGGCACCCATTGCTTAAGGCAGTGGTTCTCAACCAGTGTGTCGTGGCACCCTGAGGTGCCTTGAATTGTGGTCAGGGCTGTCGCGGGCAACCCTGGCCTCTGTCCCTTTTTCCTTCCCTCCCCCCTATGATGTCCTCTCACATCTCTGACTCCCAAAGGCTTGCACAGCTGTGGTAAGAAAATCTGGTTCCACATTATAGGATACATTGTGAATGGCATGTAGGCAACAGGCCTGCTTACTGTATATAGCACCCCGGAAGACTTTGGTGAGATACTTTCCCACTCAATCCCTGTAACTCCACCCAGACAATCCAAGAAGAGGCTATTCTGTGAGGTTCCCAGAAAGTCCTTCTAGAAACTTGAGTGTAATTGGGATTTGTGGGAAATCCCAATAGCTATTGGGAAGTTCTATTGTTCTTATTTCAATTTGTACACCTCCCTTCATCTGGAGATGATAGGCAGTTCCGAACATAAAGGTACAACATGAGAACACAAAATACATAATCCTCTTCGCTGACCTTCGTTAGAGGACAAGATGCAGAATTAGCAAAATGGAGAAGGAACACTCTGACCTAAAACCTCTGCTGCCTTGTGGCCAGTGCTTTCCCTCCCTTAAAATATGTTTAGGGGTTCTCTCAGTTTGACTCAAGAAAATCACGATTTTATAGTTCAAATCGGGGAAAATAAATATAGTAAATGGACAAAAGTACAAAGATTCACAAAATGTTTAGGGGTATGTGTACCCCTGTGTACCCCCAGAAAAGAGCACTGCTTGTGGCTATACTCAATAGTGAAAGGTTTGGGCAGTAAACCCCAAGGAATAACATACAGCTCATCTGCCCCAAATTTTCTGAAACTGCCATAGAAGCAATTAACCCACCATGGATTCTTCCTTTGCCCTGAAACGTCCCGATTTAAGCTGCTCTTAAAGGGGTAATGGGCTTGAAGCTACCTTGCACTTTTAGTGTAGCTGAAATTTTGCCCATTTCCCTTTTAAGAGTCACTTGGCTCCCCATCTTCCATAGGTGCCCACCAGTCATTGAGTTTGGGAGGGGGGTCGATGTCACAACACACTGGTAGGAGCTAGAGGCTGTGAATGAACTGCTTCTATGAGAGCACCAGCCAGATGCAGGGCAAGGTCTACGACTCCCTGCTGGACCTTCCTGTGAACCTGCAGGTGGCCCACACCCTTGGGGTGGTTTCTGTGGTCATTCCAGCCTGGACCTCCTTGTTGCCATCTCCAGAGCTGGGTGCACCAACTGCATGGAGGACCCAGAGGCCAAGGGAAAGTCTCAGACTTGGGAGCGGCTGGCTCTGCTTCTCTCCATCTCTTGGTCTGCCAGCACCATCATCAGTAAAAAATTTAATTGGGCAACGGCTTTTTTCTCCTGCCTTGCCCCACCCTCCAACCCTAGAAGCCTTTCCCAGACCCTGAATTTGAGAATAGCAGAAGCATCTGGGAAGAGAAAAGAGGAATTCAGAGATATTATTTTTAGAAAGGGTTTTGTAAGTTGCATGTCCTTTGAGGAACATTTTATCCTTTTGCGTGGTCTGTGGTTAGTTTTGTGATGGTTGTTGTTGTTGTTGTTGTTAAGATTTCTATACTCCCCTATACTCGCAGGTCTTGGTGGTTCAAAGGATAAAATCACAATAGAAAAAAACCAAATACATAAGCAAAATGAAAATGAAAATAACCTTATAATCCCACCAGAACACATTTTAAAAGGGCATTGGATAGCAACCAACCAAAGATCTGGTTAAAGAGGAACATTTTTGCCTGGTGCCTCAATGTGTATAATGGAGGGCCATTAACAACACAAGAAAACTCCTTTCCCCCCTGCCCTGAGGTGTGAACAGAGGCAGGGATTTCAGGTGATGGGGTGGGGTGTTTGAGGGGACAGGAAAAGGCAGTTTTTGAGCAAGGTTTGCTGGGAAGAAGCGGCAAGACAGGAGCTGAGCTCCATCTTGGGCAGGCAGGCTGAAGGATTCCTGCGCTGCCGCCCCATGAAATGACCATGCTGTAAGATTTGGACTCCCACCATGCAGACAGGAGGTGTAAATAGGTGAATAAACCATATTTATTAAACCTACAATAGTCTCTACTACGTTTTCTATTCCTCCAAAGGGACACAGACCCTGTGTCAGTGCCAGGGACCCCATGGGTTCTTGCCCCCACTCAGCAACAAGAAGGGCAGGCATTCAACTTTTGTAACAATATTTTAGGTCACACCATAGATTTGTATAACAGCATTACAATATTGGCTGTTTTATTTTCAGTTCTTTTCCTAATGTGGCTGCAGGGATCTGTTTTAAATGAAGGGGTTCCCAGCAACCAGTCTTCTTAACCCCAATCTGGTTCTTCAAGCTGCAATGCATGGAGTCAGGACACAGGATGTGGGCTTGTATACAGGGGTGCCATCTTGTCCTCAGGATTGTGGGTGCCCACAGCCATAACATGGAGGTGCAACATCACACGCGCACGGCTGCACATAGTGCTCATTGACTTTGTGGGTGCCCAGTCCCTGCAAAGTACATTATTGTGGCTGCCCAAGCACCCACGGCCCCCTGGAGTTGGATCCTATCCTTGTATATTTCCTTCTCATTCTTGCTGGTGTTATTGTGATACACCACACAGGGCCATACCCATGTATTTTACAGGTTTCCAATTAGCGTCATTTTTTGGATTTGAGCCAGAACACAATTCTTCCGTGTTTGTAGGTGAGAAGAAGGAGATTTCTGCAACTTTTTCAGCAGGAGGGAAATGCCAGTGAAATGGAGGATCTTGCTGGCTGTAGCGGAAGCAGACAGAGGGAGGGGTTACCAGCTGGCTGCAGAATCTACACAGAAGTGGGCTTTTGTGCTACCCTGGTGGATGGCTGTGGCCTGTGAACATGGCTCTAGAGTAGAACTTGGTTCAAAGGACAGCAGCCACGTGAAGACAAACAGGATTGAAGTGACGCTCTGGGGGTCATGGAAAGCAGGGCAGGGAACATTGCAAATATCACATGCTGCTGATTGTAGCCGCTGCCAGAGGGCAGGCGAAGAGGAGGGGAGATTGCCACCAGCAAGGTCCAGCCCTGTGTGTGATGCGCTAGCTCTGAGGGGCAGGCGGAGGGTAGGGCCGGCCTGGGTGGGACGAAAGGGGGACTGGAGCTTGTTTAATCTTACCCCTTTCATACAAAAATATTTATTGCTTTGTTTGTGTTTGTCTGTGTAAATTTACCAAAGAATAAAATGGAACAAAATGGGGACTAAGGTTTTTTGTCAGGGCGGTGGAGGGACTGTGTGTGCGATGTCCAGTGACTGCATAAAATCACATGATCCAACTTTGAATGTATTGTTATAGATTTAGTGGTGGCATCAGTGGCGTAGCGTGGGTTGTCAGCACCCGGGGCAAGGCATGTAATTTGCACCCCCTAACCCGTGGATTAACGCCCCCTGACCCTAACCCCCAGATGTTGCGCCCAGTGCAGCCGGGCCCCCCTGCCCCCCCACGCTACATTTCCCTTTTCTTGCGAGGAATCCTATTCGGAATAAGGAAATTTCCCTTAAAAAAAGGGAAACGTTGATAGCTATGAGTGGTGGGGATCCCCCTAAACCCAAGAAATGAAGAAATGTTAGGATCCTGGGACCATTTCCCTTCTCTCTTTACATTTTGGGGTGGGGGGAGTATGAGAGAAAAGGAGAGGCAACAGCGATTAAGTTTAGACATAACTGATGGACAACAATTGGTATTGGTGATTTCAAGTTGCTGCATAGGTTGGGTTGGGAAAAAACAAATTGTCTTAAAACCTCTCGTATCTTATAGGGTAACCTCTGCACAGTTGCCCCTGAATTAGCTATTTGTTGTTGTTATTTAGTCATGTCCAACTTTTGTGACCCCCCGGAACCAGAGCATTCCAGGCACTCCTGTCTTCCACTGCCTCCCGCAGTTTGGTCAAACTCATGTTGGTAGCTGTGAGAACACCCTAAATTATCTATTTAGGGAGGTCTTTAAATGTGTGGACTGGGCCACCAGGGCAAGCGTCTGAACCTTCATCTGATAGGAAATGTTTTGCAGGAGTGGGCAACAGATAAAAAACGTGCCATTGAGGACTTCTGGGTTGACGCGATCGGTTTAATGGCGGATTCCCTCCGAGCTCCGGAGGGAATCGGCTCCGCTGAAGACGGGTCTTGCCGCGCCGGCGACGCGGGGACCCTCAGAAACCACAGGTGCTGATACGTGTGGACTTGGTGACCCAGTGGGCACCTTAAGCGCCCTCCTCGACAATCGAAGAGCCTTTTTAAAGGCTGCGGAGAGGGTACGAGGAGCGGCGTGGTGCTGGGAGTAGACCGCTACTTCAGTGGAGTGAAGCCGCAAGCCATTGCCGGAGAGCGTCAACTTTCTTCCCGAAATTTGGACTGGAAACAAATACCCCGTGAGTAGAAGGAAATTTGGACTCTAAAAGAGATTTATACCTTTAATTTGGAACGAACGGGGGGATGTGCTAAAGGGAAGTCCGCACCCCCCCTACATACAGATAATTTGAAGCAAGGAGCGAAAAACTAAGATCGGGGGGAAAAAATCTCGTGTCTTTTGAGACTGACAAGAGATTCCATTAATTTGTGAGAATAAGCTTTTATTTTCTTTTTAAGTTGTGCTGGAGGGAAGAGGATTTTGAAAACTTTTGTGTACCCCCCCCCCCCGGATCCGGGAGCGTCCCGCATGAACCTAGCGTGAAAGAACAGGAGTTTGACAGCTGTGAATTGAGCTGTCAAATGGTTGGATAAAGATAAGAACTGTATTACTTTATATGTCTCTGGTTTAAAGGTGCTACATTTAACTAGAAGTGGTTGGAAACAAAGTAAACAACAGGGTAAAAGACTGTTGGTAAAGAACTCTGAATAATGGCAATCCCCCTAGGGGGAACCAGTGACATTACAATGGCTGCAGAAGGAAAATTACTAGCAGAAATAGAAAGAGCCTTTTTTCTCGTGGGAACCTTGCAAGAGCAGGCTATGGTTATGGACAAACAACTTACGACCTTGATCTCTAAAACAAGCAACCCTGCTGATGGAACTAAAGACTTGATTGCGAAAGATTCTGCAGCTGAACCAGAAAAGACATCTTTGGAGCTGGAGGAAAAGGAGGATGGAGGGGGAAAAGTACAGATAAAAAAATATTGAACAGAAATTTACGTGGTCAGGAAACAAAGAAGAAGTTTTTTTTAGATTATAAACTATGAAAAGACGAGACAGAGGAGAAAAGTAAAGGAGGAAGTCGTCGGATATTATGGAACATTGGAAGTTAAAAGAGTAAAGAAACATAACTGGGACCTCCTCCTCTTTTCTGGCCTTTATGATTTTGAATTTGGGGGATCTTTGGCAGAACCTTGGCAGCAAGTTTCTTCAACCAGGTTTGGACTGAGAGACGATGAAGTGACTGTGACAGACATCCCTCGAGATCTGAAGACCAACAAAAAGGACTACCAACAAAATAGACAGAGAGAGACTGAAAGAGACTTAAAGGCCTCTGATGTGAGGAATCCGGGCTAGGAGTTCTATGGGAGGATAGTTATTTGGGAAGGGACAGATACCTGGGCAGGGAGGGAGGGGGAAAACAGAATTTGAAAAATTTTACGATTTTTGTGTTTTGTAATTTTGATTTATATTTTAATATAAAAAAGGGAAAATTTATGGTATAAGAACCTCGATCGATCTTAGAAAAAGGATCTAATGTATATAAGAGAATGGGACAACAAAATTGGGCCTAACAAAAAGAATTAAGTTTAAACATAACAGAATAGGTTAAGGAGAGGAATAAGAACTTGCTGAATTAAACATGGAAATTGGGATGTATGGGGGGGTGGGGGAAGTCAGGGAAAGAGGGTTATGAAAGCAAGGACATGAAAGCATTTATGTGTGTTTTTTGTTTGTGTTGTTATAAAATGTGAAAATGCAATTAAAAAAAATTTTTTTAAAAAAAAACGTGCCATTGAGGAGGGTCATATGGCGGAGGGAGTGAGAGTGAGAAATGTCCTTATTTTCAAATGAGGAATGTTGGAGAGTATACATACAGTGTACTCTGCCTCCCCATTTTATCCTCAAAAAACCCTGGTGAGGTGGGTTATGTGGATAGACAGTGACTAGCCAAAAGCATTCTAGTGAACTTCATGGTTATGTGCTACACACACTTTGCTTCTACAATAATCAAACTTCAACACGATTTTGCAGGCAGATTAATCCATTCCCCATTTCTTTCCAGAACCCACCCACCACCTCAATCAAGTGATCACATCAAGAGATATCTGTGAGTTTGCTCACTTTTATTTAGCCTTAGGCTACATAATTACATGGAAATTATTGAATCTGGGACGGGCTGAGGAGGGAAAACTGGGATAGGTTGAGAAAGGGGTGTGCATCACTTTTCACCCTGGGATTTCTCCTCAGGCCTCTGGGTGGGCTCCATGGTGCCTGCTGTGCGGGCCATATTGTTAGAAAAGCATTGTTTAATGTTTGGATAAGATATAAGGGTTTGTTAGAAAATAAAACCCCAAGATGGTTGTCACCAATGGAAGCAAAGGCTCAGAAAAAAACTCAATACGGAGGCTAAATGGCCGAAGTATTGGGAAATTTTGGAACAAGAGGGAGACAGACTAAAATTGCAGAGCTTTGAAAAATTAAAAAACAGAGTGCGAGACTGCCTCCATTATTATCATCAAATAATGGAGGCATATAATTTGGACAAAAAAAATAGGCTTCCAAGTGGAAAAATCAAAATTGGAAACAGAACTGTTAGATCCCAAAATTAAGAATTTGTCAAGAATGTATAACCTGCTGTTGAAATGGAATACTCAAGATGAAACGGTGAAATCTGCTATGATTAAATGGGCACAAGATGTTGGACATAATATTATGATGGCTGACTGGGAACAGTTATGGACCACTGGTATGAAATTTACGGCATGTAATGCCTTAAAAGAGAATTTAATGATGACATTCTGATGAACACAGGAATTCTTGACAGGGTTATTCTGAAGGGTTTGCCTACTTTCTGTATTTTTCCTACATGCTTCACAGCAGCAGCACATTGTCTTTTTGCACTCCTTATAAATGATTTTAAAATCATTGAATGAAGAAATGCCTTGGATTAAAACCTCCCCTTTCCATCTCACTCCTTCACTTCTTGCTTTTGTCTGCCGTCCGTTCATCTCTACACCCCTGTGATTTTCCTTCTCTCTGACCCTCTTTCCCATGCATATCTTCTTTTCCTTGAATCGTGGAATTATTGAGTTGGAAGGGTCCCAAGGGTCATCTATTCCAACCCCCTGCAAAGCAGGAATCTCAGCTAGCTATGTAGCTCCTTAATGTGTGGACTGGACCACCACAGCAAGGAAATGAAAATCTGCCTCCAACAGAACTGCACCACCTGTTCATCTAGGTCAACTGATGCTGGGTAAACATGATCAACAGGCAGAAGACACTGGTCAGCAAAAGGAATTGTTGTCACTCCACTCACCTTTTTTTTTATAGGACATGCTCTGCTGGGGGGGGGGAGACACAAAAATCTGTGCTCGGGGAGAGTCTAAACCCTGGTGAGGAAGGATAGGCTAAGAGACAGTGACTAGCCAAAAGCCCCCCTGTGAACTTCATGGTTATGTGCTAAACACATTTTAGTTCTACAATAATCAAACTTCAACACGATTTTGCAGGGAGATTAATTCATTCCCCACTTCTTTCCAAAACCCACCCACCACCTCAATCAAGTGATCACATCATGAAATATCTGTGAATTTTCTCACTTTTATTCAGCCTTAGGCCAAACATGGATACATGGAAATTATTTAATCTAGGATAGGCTGAAGAGGTTGTGATGCTGAGGATGGGGTTTGCATCACTTTTCACCCTGGGATTTCTCCTCAAGCCTCTGGGTGGGCTCCACGGTGCCTGCAGTGCGGGTAAACGTACAGGAGTATGAAGTGCCGTTGTTCCAGTCAGAGTAGGGGATTACCACCTGGCTGATGGCCAAGAGGGAATCCTTGATGCTGCCCTTCAAGACTCGGGGATTCACATGGTGACCTTCAAGGAGGGCATTCTTCACCCACTGGACAGAAACTTCACTTGCATTGAGCCCTATGACCATGTCAGTGAGGACTGTCTGTGCTCGCTGAAGGCTGCTTTCTTTATGGTTGGCAGGGGAAAATATGAGAGAAACAGGCAACAGCTATTAATTTTAGACATAACTGATGCACAACATTTATCACACCATTTAGTGCTGATTATTTTCTGCTGGATTCTCTGACAAACATTTTTAATCTGTAGATAGAGGGGTGTAAATCCTTAATGAAAGCTTTAAGGAGCAAAGGGGATTTAACTGAAGTTCTTGTGTGTGTGGACCTGAGTAGAAAGATTTGTGGAACATACATGGCGCTTCCTTGAGCTGGATGAGGACACGGTGGGATAGTGGAGATTCCAGGAATATTTACACAGCTCCTTTCCCCAACATATATAAAGAAAGTGCCCAGCACAAAAAGCATCTCAGGCTTCCCAGAGAAGGTATTGGTGTATAGGCTGGGTTTGAAAACCAAGGATAGTTAAAAACTTCCAATATCCAATGATACCATCTCTGCACAGTTGCTCTTGGAGCAGCTAACTAGGTACGGAGCTCCTTAAATGTGTGGACCTGGCCATCACGGCAAGGATATATAAATCTCCCTCCAATAGAAGGGCACCATCTGTTCATCTACGTCACCCCATTCTAGGTAAACATTATCAACAGGCAGATGAAGGTCAGAAGGATCCTTGGCGGGAGGTGGGAATGTTTTTTAATGGGGCTGGAAATTATTGTGGGAGACACCTTGGGCCTTGCAGGGTACACATTCTTTCCTTTCCTTCTCCCATTGTTACCTTCTGATAAAAACATGCATTTAGTATTGTTCAAGAACGGTGAAAACCTTTCTGCAGAGATAAGAGGAAAATTGCTGTTCAGACCTCCACCGGACTGATTGCATTTTCAAGTTGTGTCTTTAGCCAATACCAGCACCGATATCATGGCAACTGGTGGGGAAAGTCTTATCTCAACAGGCCATTATGGAAAGCAGAAATAAATTTCTGAATTAAGGAGGAAGCAGTCTTGAAATGGTCAGTCCCTGAAATGATCTTAAGCAATCAGGAAACAATCATCCCGCTCCCAAACCATGTTTTTCAAAGGAAAACTAAGTCCCAACTGTGTCAAGAGTTTTTACCTTCAGGTTCCTTGACTTTTGTTTGGGACCCAGGAAGGGATACTTGACAGACGTAGCTGTTAATCCGTGCAAAGTCTGCAAATGCAAGGCTGAGGTATCCTGTGCTACCAAAGCTTGCACTTATGATGCCGGAGGTGTTACCTGATTGGCCACCTGCCTCCCACATAATCATCATGCCTTCGGGGACAGAGTCAGAGGTAGTACACACCAATATTGCACCTAAGGGAACAAAATATATAGACAGACAGACAGACAGACAGATGAAATTCCTGGTTTTTTAAGATTTAAACAGCTTAGAAATGATTTAAAAATCAGCAAATGAATAAATGCCGCACGTTAAAACCTCTGCTTTTCATCTCAGTCCTTCCAGTCTTGCTTTTGTCTGCCATCTGTTCTTCTCTACACTCCTGTGATTTTCCTTCTCTCCGACCCTCTTTCCCATGCATATTCTCTTTTCGTGGAATCATAGTATTACCGGAGAATCCGAGGGCTCCCTTGGGCAGAAATCAAGACACCAGCCAGAGCAATTTGGAGCAAATCAGCAGCCTGTAGGCTCAGTCTTTATTGAAGAAAAACTGTCACGACAGGTCTCCCACCACCCACAAGATAAAGCAAGATGGAAGCCCAGAACAAAAGAAGACACCAAATTTTATTAGCTCCTAATCTCCTAAGTTACACCCCTAGAAATACATCATATTTACATCATGACTACATTAAAAACAGGAGGAGTCAGGGGAGGGGTTGCACAGGTAATCTGAGTATCCTGACACCTGGCCGGAGCCCCTTCTCTCCCTCCCCATGAGTCATTTTCAGAAAACAAACGGAAAGGCGCAGTTTCCTGCCCCCTGAGGGGAATCTGGTCACGGTCCCTTTGTCATAGTCCGTGTTGAATACACTAGTGTATGCAGTTTGTTGTGTCCTTGATAGTCTTCTGTCTGAGCCCATCAAGATGACTATCAAGGTTGCCATGTCAACTGGGAAGGGCTGTAGAGTACGTGCCTGCTCGGTCAAGGGATTATGGCCGACTGGTATCAGGCCACCCCCCTTTGATAGTCCTTGTAATACGAAGCAGAATAAAAGTGGTCTGGTGAAAATCCGATATACGGCTGATTTATAGTGAATTTATGAAGAATACTGTCCTTGACGTTCAAAGCACTTTCGCCTTTCCGGAAGCGGTTTGCAACATTTTGATTAAATCAGTCACGGTCAATTGGACTCAGAAACTTTGTATTTGAGAGCTGTCAAAGATAGAGAAGCGGGCGCCTGCTGCCTGCAGTACCTGCGTGGCCGCCAAAAGAGGTGCTGTTCGGTAACGCTGATTGGCTAAAACGGCGGCCGATTGACCCTGAGTTCAGACAGTTGGTCTACCCATAATAAGGATAGGGCGAGGTAGAGTGTTACGGTCTACTAAGGGAAAATATACGAAAATAAAGGGGTTACATGCGGAGCTGTCAAGCTAGCGCTTCCTTATTTACGGAAGGCTTTTAGGGGATGCCCCTCTAGAAGGGACATCTCTGGGCTCAGGGAGGTGGGAGGTGTGTGTGTGTGTGTGTGTGTGTGTGGTGCTTGTGCATTACGTTGTAATGAAGGGGGGGTCTCCTGCTACAATAGAATTCTAGAATTGGAAGGGACCCCAATGCTCATCTAGTCCCACCCCCTGTAATGCTTACTTACTTACTTCAGCAAAACTTTTCTAGGCATTGCAAATATAGGACATCCTAAAACATTTAAAATATATACAAATAAGCAGCCATGTAGAATATATAATGATGAGGAACTTCACTGGGATTTCTTCCCGCTAAATATTGCCATTTGGCACTCCAAGAGATACTATTAACAAAACCTCACCCCCCCCCATGCAGTTAATTCCAGGTTAATCAGATATTTTCATTGTGCCCAAAAAGGGGGGGGGGGGTAGCATGCGTTTGCGTAGCAGGTTGTAAAATGGACAGTAGAAAAGGATATGTTCTACAGTGTCTGGCACATTCAAAGAACATCCACAATGTCTATCATTTCTGGGGGTGTTTAAAAATCTGCCCTTGACAAAAGCTGAAGGGAAAACATTCATTTGGGCTAAGATAAAGGTCCTGCTTTGGACAGAAATTATTATTTTTGAGATATGTGATACAGTTATCTTGGGGAAGCAAATTTATTTGCACCTGACTTGTTGTTTATTCCCCCAATGTACCTTCATCTGGTTTGACTATTGCAATGAATATTGCTCACTTGAATTATACAAGGGTTCCAAGTCAATACCAATAGATCTGATTTTCCTATGTAAGAGTTGGAACTTCTGGATTTATCAGAGTCCGTAATTCCGTCAGAGAGTAGACTCAAATGCTGGCAACAAAATGGAAATGCAACCCGTATTTTATATTGCTAGCCCACACCCAATATTCCATTGTGTGTATACCTAGTTCTGCACACATTGTCTCATTCATGATTGAACTTGGGAGCCCCAGGAGACATCTCAAGATGGATGTGAGGGTGATCCGACTGAGATATCTGTCACCTCATTGATCGCCAGGGCTGATCTGGCTGACCTGGCTGGCTAGGCAGGTGTCCCCATGTTTCATACGCGTCCCTCCCTAAGCTGCACGCTCGGGGGAAGAGGAAGACCATCCCAGATAGGAGTGTAACGTTCTTCAATCAAGGCTTGATGATAGCTGTTTTCTGCATAGATAGAACCTCCCTGATAGAACCTCCCCCTGTAATGCAGAAATCTCAGCTAAATAATTTCAGCTACATAGTTTGTGAGAGCCTTCCTTCTTTGCCCCTATCAGAAGAAAGTCTCTTCTGTCCCCTAAACCTACAAAGATCTCAGCACACAGAAATAGGCACTTACAAATGTTAATAAAAGGGTATTTGTTTTGGAACCATGGGATCTGTCCCTTTGGAATGACTGTCCCGTTTAATGCTGGCAAATAAGCAGAAAAGTTGGCATAAGAGAGTCCAAGGGTTGTTACTGCTCTGTTTCTAAGGGTGGTTCCAGATGCCCAGACTTCAGGTACATGCATGAGAAGGCTGCAAAGAGGAAGGAAAGAGAAGCAAACTCACCTGGAGCAGCCTGGGAAGAAGTCAGTGGCAGGCTAGCCCCGCAAAAGAATCCCACAAATGGTAAGAAGATCTTGGCCCACATTTTAGGATTCAGTGTGAATGGCATGTGGGCCACCAGGCCTACTTATATAGCATCCTGGGAGACTTTGGCGAGATATGTTTCCCATCAGTAGCTCCACCCAGACAATCCAAGAAGAGGCTATTCTGTGAGGTTCTCAGAAAGTCCTTCCAGAAACTTGAGTGTAATTAGGGTTTGTGGGAAATCCTAATAGCCACGGGGAAGTTCGCCTATTGTTATTATTTAATTTGTATACCACCCTTCATTAGCAGATCACAGGCAGTTTAGAACATAAATGTACAACATGAGAACACAAAATATATAATCTTCTTCCCTGATCTTCTTTAGAGGACAAGATGCAGAATTTGCAAAATGGAGAAGAAAGATTGTGACCTTAATTCTCTGCTGCCTTGTGATGAGGGAACACTGATGGGCTAATGTTTGTCTGAGCCCCTTATTCATGTACAACATCCCTATATGTGGAACTGACACTTTTACCAGTGCTACATAAGGTACGTTCCGTACTTGCAAGGAATTGGTTCTCTCTGCAGCCGGCACCACCACTTTCTTGTTTAATGTTCAAGGATTTTGAAAGGATCGGGTGGGATCTGGACTCGGAACCTATTCAAATGTTGTTTGAGGAGGGCCTGTCCCCAGCGGTGAAGAACGAGTTGTCCTGCGCGCCCCGCCCACAGTCGATGGATCAGCTCACCAAGGCTGTGCTCGTGATTGGAGTACGGCAGGAAGCGCGGGCTCAGGAGAAACACGAAGTGAGAGGGGAACTTTGCCATGACTACCGCATTCCTGAAATACCAAGACAGCCTTCCCAGGCGGCGGAGCCAATGGAAATTGATGGCGCGCACGCAAGGTTTCAAACTTCAGTGAAGGTCGCAAAAGGGAGGGGAAGGATTGGAAAACTACCAAGAAGTGTTTCCTCTGCCAGCGACCAGGACATTTTGCTAAGGTCTGCCCTCAAAGAAAGGCCTGGCAAGGGATGGTGGGGGCTGCCGGCTGTGAGGAGAAGGGGGAGGAAGGGCAGGCGCAGGGAAACGACAATGCCTGGCTGCCAACCAGAGGGGGCAGCAGCCAGGCCAGCAACAAATAGAAGTGCCCCAACCTGACCACCCCCCAAAGCAGCTATAGCCATAGAAGTAGTGCTAGAACTCCCAAATGGGCACCCTGTCAAGGTTAAGGGGCTGCTGGATTCGGGCAGCTCGTGTAATTTCTTCAGTAGAGACTTCGCTCTAGAGCACCAGCTCCACCTACTACCCCTTGATTTTCCCTTGCAAGTCACAACCATAGATGGCTGGGAACTTCTGGGGGGGGAGTGACCCACCAGACCCCACCAATGCGCATGAGGGTTTCCAGGCACACAGAGACCATCACCTTTCACGTGGCCACACTGGCAGGACCCCCAATTATATTGGGAATGAGCTGGTTGGCACTGCATGATCCAGTAGTGTCATGGCATCAGCGGTCAGTCACCTTTGGGTCAGCGTACTGCTTGGAACACTGTCTAGGAGAGGAAATCCCAAGGATGACAGTGGCCAGGGTGGCTGGGCTAGCGGTGGAACGAAAAGCGGAGGTGCCACCACAATATGCTGACCTGAAGGAAGTCTTCAGCGAGAAGGAGGCAGATAGACTACCCCCCCATAGGCCCTTTGACTGCCAAATCAACCTACTCCCAGGGGCTCAGCTGCCGGTGGGTAAGCTGTATGCTATGTCTAACCGGGAGATGCAGGAGTTGTGGCAATTTATTGACAAGAATCTGCAGAGGGGGTTCATAAGTGAATCAAAGGCGGTGGGGGTAGTCCGGTGTTCTTTATGGACAAAAAGGAGGCTAAGCAGCCCAGACTAGTCGTAGATTATAGGGCCCTCAACCTGGTCTCAGAGCCCGTGACCTTCCCAATGCCCAGGATTGACGACATTTTAACATGGGTGAGGAAGGGGAAAATTTTTACCAAACTGGACCTCAGGGGAGCATACAATTTGATTAGGATAAGGGAGGGGGATGAATGGAAAACTACCATGTTCACCCCCCTAGGGGCCTTTGAGTACTTAGTTATGCCATTTGGATTACAATCGGGCTCCGCCTGTTTTCAAGCATTCATGCACCACGTGTTGGGGTCCCTGCTGTACAAGAATTACGTAGCCTTTTTGGATGACGTCTTAATCTATTCGGACAATGAGGAGCAACACGTCAGAGACGTCAGAGAAGTACTACAGATACTGCAGAAGCGCCAGTTGTGGGTCAAGCTGGAAAAATGGCAATTTCACGCCAGAGAGGTCGAGTTTCTGGGGTACAAGTTGTCAGACAAGGGCCTAGCTATGGACCCAAGCAAGGTGAAGGCAGTGCAGGAATGGAAGGCCCCTAAAACCCGGAAGGATGTGCAGAGGTTCTTCGGGTTCAGCAACTTCTACAGGAAGTTCATAAAGAACTTCGCTCACTTGACCGCGCCCATCACAGATTGTGTGAGTAGCAAAAAGAAGTTCGCGTGGACCGAAAGTGCCCAGCAATCCTTTGAAAGACTGAAGAAGACGTTTGCTTTGGAGGAGCAGCTCCTGCACGTGGATCTGGAGAAGCCCATCAGACTGGAGACGGACGCGTCCGACCGAGCCGTTGGGGCGGTCCTTTTGTAGCCGGGGGCCAAGCAGGGCTGGAGACTGTGTGCCTTTTTCTCAAGGAAGCTGAGCAAGCCGGAGCAAAACTACCGTGTATGACCGCGAACTGCTGGCAATCTATGCGGCTTTTCGGCAATGGAGACATCTGTTGATAGGGCGTGGCACAAGATCCAGGTCTGTACTGACCACAAGAACTTGGAATACTGGCGGACTGTGCGAGTACTCAACCAGAGGCAGATTCGATGGGCTCAGGAGTTCTCCAAGTTTTCCTTCAAGATACGATACGTGCCGGGAGAGGAAAACGTAAGAGCGGATGCTCTCTCCAGGAAGCCAGAGTACATGGAAGGAGAGGGACCGTCGGAGATCCGACACGTGTCTCCCGAGGACAGATGGGTGTGGGGGGGAGCGTTGGTTGGGAAACGAGAACTGGTAGGGCTTACCAGAGACAACGCGTTCGCTCAAGCGAAAATGAGAGAACTCCGGGATGGAAGGGAAGACAATGGAGGGTTTGAGGAAAAATAAGGGCTACTGTACTATAAGGGGGCACTGTATGTACCGGGGGAGACCTTGAGGGGGAAGGTACTCAAACAGCTCCACGACAATCCAACCGCTGGACACTTTGGACAGCACAAGACCATACTGCTCGTCACCAGGCAGTTCTGGTGGCCAAAGGTGAGGGAGGATGTGCGGGAATATGTACGGGGGTGTGACAGATGCCAGAGGGCAAAAGTGGAGAGGGCTGCCCCCGCAGGGTTTCTGGAACCTTTACCCACACCGGGAAGACCCTGGGAGGTGGTGTCCATTGATTTCATGACCGATTTGCCCAAGTCGAGGGGGAAGACAGCAGTCATGGTAGTAGTCGATCTACTGACCAAGATGTGCTTGCTCACATGTGGTGACGGCAGAGGAGACGGCCAGGTTGTTTGTAGATCACATCTTCAGGCTGCATGGGGCTCCCTCGAGGGTCATCTCGGATCGCGGGAAACAATTTACTTCCCGGTTCTGGAGGAAGCTCATGAGCTTGCTACAGGTTGAGGTGGGCTTCTCGACGGCGAGGCACCCAGAAACCAACAGACAAGCAGAAAGAGCGAACAGTATACTCCAGCAATACCTACGCTGCTACGTCAGCGAGAGACAGAATGATTGGGTAGAGAAACTAGAGTTGGCTGAATTTTACATTCTCTTCTTTCACTAATTAACAATCCATTTTTACTTAGTCCTTTATAACATTTCTGCTAAAACCACATAACTTCATTCCAACATCCTTCTAACATTCCTTAATTTTACAATGTTTCTGTAGATAAACTTTAAATTTCTTCCAATCTTCTTCCACCGACTCTTCTCCCTGGTCTCGGATTCTGCCAGTCATTTCCGCCAGTTCCATGTAGTCCATCACCTTCATCTTCCATTCTTCCCAGGTGGGTAGATCTTGTGTCTTCCAGTACTTTGCAATAAGTATTCTTGCTGCTGTTGTGGCATACATAAAGAAAGTTCTATCCTTCTGTGACACCAATTGGCCGACCATGCCCAGGAGAAAGGCCTCTGGTTTCTTCAGAAAGGTATATTTAAATACCTTTTTCATTTCATTATAGATCATCTCCCAGAAAATCTTAATCCTTGGGCATGTCCACCAAAGGTGAAAGAATGTACCTTCAGTCTCTTTGCATTTCCAACATTTATTTTCGGGCAAGCTTGACTGGTGTCATGTACCACATGTAGATCATTTTCATTATATTCTCTCTTAAGGCATTACATGCCGTGAACTTCATACCTGTGGTCCATAACTGTTCCCAGTCAGCCATCATAATATTATGTCCAACATCTTGTGCCCATTTAATCATAGCTGATTTCACCATTTCATCCTGAGTGTTCCATTTCAACAGCAAGTTATACATTCTTGACAAATTCTTAATTTTGGGATCTAACAGTTCTGTTTCCAATTTTGATTTCTTCACCTGGAAGCCAATTTTTTTGTCCAAATTATATGCCTCCATTATTTGATAATAATGGAGCCAGTCTCGCACTCTATTTTTTAGTTTTTCAAAGCTCTGCAGTTTTAATCTGTCTCCCTCTTGTTCCAAAATTTCCCAATATTTCAGCCATTTGGCCTCCATATTGAGATTTTTCTGAGCCTTCGCTTCCATTGGTGACAACCACCTTGGGGTTTTATTTTCAAGCAAGTCCTTATATCTTACCCAGACGTTAAACAGTGCTTTTCTGACAATATGGTTTTTAAACGCTTTATGTGCTTTGACCTTGTCATACCACAAGTTTGCATACCACCCCTTAAAACCTTCTAAGTCCAGAATGTCAGTGTTTTCAAGAAGCAGCCATTCTCTCAGCCAACAAAATGCGGCTGATTCATAGTAAAGCTTAAGGTCTGGCAGGGCAATTCCACCTCTTTCTTTAGCATCAGTTAATATCTTAAATTTTATTCGGGCCCCGCCAAACAAATCTAGAAATGTCTCTCTGCCACTTCTTGAAACAATCCATTTTGTCCAAAATTTGCAATGTTTGGAACAAGAACAGCATCCTTGGCAATACATTCATTTTTATGGCAGCAATTCGGCCTAGCAATGATAACTTCAGATTTGACCATATTTCTAAATCTTTTTTGACTTCCGTCCAGCATTTTTCATAATTGTCTTTAAATAATTTCACATTCTTGGAAGTCATATTAACCCCTAGGTATTTCACTTTCTTAACCAGTGTTAAACCTGTCTCCTTCTGAAACCTCTCTCTCTCAATCACTGTTAGATTTTTCTCTAAAACCTTAGTTTTCATCTTATTCAACTTAAATCCCGCTACCTGACCAAATTCTTGAATCAATTCCAGTACTCTTTTGGTAATAGATTCTGGCTCCTGTAATGTCAATACCAGATCATCGGCAAATGCTTCCAATTTGTACTGTTTAGCTCCGACTTGTATACCTTTAACTAATGGGTCCCTTCTAATCATATTTAAAAGGACCTCCAGGACCGATATAAAAAGCAAAGGAGAGATTGGGCAACCTTGTCGTGTTCCTTTCTCTATCTTAAATTCTCCCGTCACCACATTATTAACAATTAATTTAGCCTTTTGTTCTGAGTAAATTGCACCTATACCATTTCCAAAACCTTGGCCAACCCCCATCCCCTGTAAATTCTTCTTCATAAAACTCCAAGAAATATTGTCAAGGGCTTTCTCCACGTCCACAAATATCAAAACTGCTTTGGTGTAAATATTCACTTGTAATTTTTCTGAAATGTTGATTATATTCCTCGTATTGTCAGACAAGTGCCTACCCGGGAGAAAGCCCGCTTGATCTTTATGTATTTCTTCTACTAAAACCTTTTTTAGTCTTTTAGTCATGATATCTGCAAAAATTTTATAATCCACATTAAGCAGGGATATGGAGCGGTAGTTCTTAAGCTGTGTCTTCTCAGACTCTGTTTTCGATATAAGTGTAATATAAGCTTCCTTCCATGACACTGGTGCCTTTTTCCCTTCCAATATTTCATTACAAACTTCCTTTAGAGGTTGTACTAACCATTCTTTCAAGGATCTATAATATCTTGAAGTCAGACCATCCGGCCCTGGAGATTTACCTAATTGCATGTTTTGAATGGCCCCTTCTACCTCCTGGTCTGTTATTTTGTAATTCAGCATTAGCTTATTTTCTTGAGAGATTTTTTGTAGTCCATTTATTTTCAAAAATCGATCAATGTCCAATTCTTTCTGCGTCTCCTGTGTGTATAGTTGTTTAAAATAGCTCTGAAAGCACTACCTAATCTCCACTGGATTCTGTATATTCTTTCCCTCCACTTCCAAGTTCGTAATAGTATTAAGGTTTTGTCTTTTTTTCATTTGCCAAGCCAATAATTTCCCGCATTTATTTGCTGATTCAAATGTATTTTGGGTGCACTGTTTAAGATTTAAGCAGCTTAAATCTAAAGGTAAAGGGACCCCTGACCATTAGGTCCAGTCGTGACCGACTCTGGGGTTGTGGCGCTCATCTCGCTTTATTGGCCGAGGGAGCCGGCATACACCTTCCAGGTCATGTGGCCAGCATGACTAAGCTGCTTCTGGTGAACCAGAGCAGCACACGGAAACACCGTTTACCTTCCCGCCAGAGCGGTACCTATTTATCTGCTTGCACTTTGACATGCTTTCGAATTGCTAGGTTGGTAGGAGCAGGGACCGAGCAACGGGACCTCACCCCGTCGCGGGGATTCGAACTGCCGACCTTCTCATCAGCAAGTGCTAGGCTCTGCAGTTTAACCCACAGTGCCACCTGCATCCCTTAATGTAATGGCCTGGGATTCCGATTCAGAGGCTGAACCAGAGGAATCCCAGCCTGCACAGGAGTCCCCGCCTCCAGGGCCGGCTGAACTGGGGCAAGGCCTAGATTCTGAGGAGCCTGCACCTGTGTCAGACCCTCAGGAGCAGGCACCAGGTGAAACCATTCTGGCCCCAGAGGTGCTTGAGGACTCAGTGTCTACAGGTGAGCCTCCTCCGAGGCCCAGTAACCCTTCGGCCTCTCCTGAACTGCAGAGGCTTAGGGCAGAGAGGCGAAGGGAACTAGTTGCTCCCAGGAGGAGTGCTCGCCTTAAGGCCAGAGGAGGCGTGGCTCCTGGGGGCCGGGACCGCTCCTGGCCTTAGAAGAAGATAAAGGTCAGTCAGCCCGGTCCCAGGTTGCGGGAGCAACGTCGTTGCTGGCTTCAGACCTTCCAGTGTTCCTGTTCTCTGCCCGGCCTCCTGCTCCTGATCTTCCAGCGTTCCTGTTCCCTGCCCGGCCTCCTGCTTCTGACCTTCCAGCGTTCCTGTTCCCGCCCGGCTCCCAGCTTCTGACCTCCCAGCGTTCCTGTTCCCCGCCCGGCTCCCTGTTTCGGACCTCGCCTCTCATCTTGTGAACTCTGACTACGATCACGGTACCTTCCCCCCGGGACCAGCACACTTAAGCAGCTTAGAAATGATTTTAAAATAAGCAAATGAATAAATGCCGTAGGTTAAAACCTCTGCTTTTCGTCTAACTCCTTCCAGTCTTGCTTTGGTCATGTAAAATATATAATGAAATACTCAGGGCGTGTGGCCCTGTGTAGGAAAATCTGATTTGAGGTATCAGAGACAAGTCCACCAATGATAGCCATGAGCTTTTTGTGTCTGTCACACTGGTAGTTGGGAACAAATTTATCTGTTTTGAAGAGCACATCCAAAGTGGTATGATAAGTCATCCTTGCATCATAGTAGCTATCATAGATATGGAATCCAAGTCTAACATTGGGTAGGAACTTCGGATTCTCATTGATTTCATTCACAGCAAATGCCAAACCAAGGATGTGCTGGTAGAATTTTGTCACCATTCTGCATATAGAGGTAGAATTTGTTCATCCCTTTGTATAATGAGTATGTTTCCTGCTATCATATCACAATATTGGTAATTTCTAATAGATTCTATTGGGGGAGGGATTGGCTTTTACATGCTTTTAAACGCTTTTAAACGCTTTTACAATAACCTGTCCTGACAAACAGAGGAATCATTCATTCTGGCAAAGTGAAGGGGGTGGGGGGGGTGGAAATTAAGTCATTTGCACTGGTTGTCACCAACGATTTCAATCATTTTGTTACACGAAAGAATGGCAGCGCCTCTTGAAAAACTGACTCCTGCAAATCAATGCATGCAAATGACAAGAGCTCAGGAACAGGAAACAGGACTTGAGGTGCTCCTGAAGCATAATGCTTTGTAGCAAATCAAGGCCCATTGTGAAAGTCCACGGACCACTTCCTGATTGAACAGAATGTCAGGGAAGACTTTTGTTATGGTTTAATCGCAGTGGGAAGAAAACACTACACACAGAGAGAGATGGACACACACACACACACACACACACGCAATTTCATACTCTGGAACATCAAACTGGTTCTGAGAAGGATGTTCACTGAATGAAACTTCATGAGAATGGTAAACTCACTGAGAAGCAATTCCACCAATGAAGAGAGCTCCTGGCTGGAACCCCTCATGTGGAACAGGGTGGGGATCATTTCTGGGACACTCTACAGTATCTACGTTGTACCCCATAGGAAGCAACCAAGGTAGAGCTATCAGAAGCCACAACATCCAATCAGCAAAGCATCCCTCTAGATTGAGAATCTCCTCTGTACAGAAACTACCAGATTTAACAGTCTACATAAGTTGGTGGCTAATTCTGCTAACACACCTCTTAAGAGAAATACATCAGCTATGTCTTTGACTGAGACACCAATGCATGCCTTAAAGTGCTAGCAAGGTTAGCTGATGTAAGGTGGAATAAAAGGGGAAACGTATTAAAGGAAAGTGACGGAGCCCTGCTCGCCTTTTCACCTACTCTCGGGTGTACATTGCTTGGGGGGTATTTATATCAATTTTCAGATTTACTGGTTGATCATTTTCTAGTATCCTCTGGCAGGTATTTGGAGCTTTGGCCAGTTGGAACAAATTATAGGGGCTTCCATGATCCTAGGAGGCCAGTGATTAGCCCTTTACCATTTGAGTGCTGTTCCTCAACCCCACCCCCAAAGCAAATCTGTTAATTCCTTTTTCGAGATCTGATAATAACTCTCCACTGTTCCTTGCAGCACTATAATAACAAGTGGCAGGTAGCTAAGAGATCCCCATGGGCACTCCAGGAAGGAACAGAAATCAACATGTTCAATGTTGGCATTTTGCAACTACCCTTTTAATATTATATATGAATGGCCTAAGCTTTCTATCATACTATGGCAGAATAAGAAGAATACAAGACATTCCATTTGCTAATCTAAAAAGTGACAGGGGGCCCATTCCCCTTTCACCAGAAATTTGCCCCCATATCCAAGAATCTCCTGACAAGTCTGCTGATTCTCCAGAGAGGAGGAGCAGTGTTCTGCTTTCTACTTATTCAGCTCCAGCACCAAGTCAGTCAGTCAGTCAGTGTGTCGGAGAGAGAGAGAGACTGAGTGTTAGAGATCGTGTGTAGAGATAAGGTTGCTGCTAAGAGCAGCTGCAGACACTCAGTGCAGCATTCATTTATGCTTAGACCTATTTAGCTCTGTATATAGTTTTGTATCATAGTTGTAGTTATAGAATAAAAGAAGATATTCTACAGAGCTGCTCTCCGAGTGGTTTATACACTGCAAGACTCTGCTATACTCTGCTGTGCAACGACTGTATTATGGAAGTGAATCGGGTGCTCACAACTCTAAGCTGTGAGTCCACAGCACTTTGACCTGTTCCTGTGAGAAAGGTGGTCTCTGGAAGTGCTACCCAGCTCGCCTAGCCCAGTCAGGGCTGAAGTGCATGAGTCCAGTTGGTGCACTGGCTCAAGGGCGATGCTGACACCCAGATCGGATGGATACAGTAGGATATGCTTCATCTAGTGTTGATTTGTATCCCACCGTTTCTCTAAAGAGCTGAAGTTAGCATACACACTACTACGCCTCTCTATATTATCATTACAGAACCCCTGTGATGTACATTAAGCTGAGAGATATTGAGATTTTATTTATCTATAGATGAAGCATGGAAATCTTTGAATCTGGTATAGGCTGAAGAGAATGATGTAGTATAGGCTGGAGAGCTTGTGATGCTGAGGAAGGGGTGTGCATCATTTTTCACTCTGGGATTTTTCCTCAGGCCTCTGGGTGGGCTCCACGGTGCCTGCTGTTCGGGTAAACGTACAGGAGTATGAAGTGCCGTTGTTCCAGTCAGAGTAGGGGATTACCACCTGGCTGAGGGCCAAGAGGGAATCCTTGATGCTGCCCTTCAAGTCTTGGGGATTCACATGGTGACCTTCAAGGAGGGCATTCTTCACCCACTGGACAGAAACTTCACTTGCATTGAGCCCTATGACCATGCCGGTGAGGATTGTCTGTGCTCGCTGAAGGCTGCTTTCTTTATGGGTGGCGCGAAAAAGGTTGTCATGCAGACCGTTCCCTTTGTCTTTTTAAGTTTTGGGGTGGGGAAAGTATGAGAGAAAGGGAGAGGCAAGAGCTATTAAGTTTAGACATAATTGATGGACAACATTTATGACACTATTTAGTGCTGATTATTTTCTGCTGGATTCTCTGACAAACATTTTTAATCTGTAGATAGAGGGTGTAAATCCTTAATGAAAGCTTTAAGGAGCAAAGGGGATTTAACTGAAGTTCTTGTGTGTGTGTACCTGAGTTGGAATATTTGTGGCACATACATGGGGCTTCCTTGAGCTGGATGAGGACACGGTGGGATAGTGGAGATTCCAGGAATCTTTACACAGCTCCTTTCCTCCAACATATATAAAAAAGCGCCCAGCACAAAAAGCATGCCAGCCTTCCCAGAGAAGGTTTTGGTGTATAGGCTGGGTTTGAAAACCAAGGTTAGCTAAAAACTTCCCATATTGAATGATACCATCTCTGCACAGTTGCTCCTGGAGCAGCTAACTAGGTACAGAGTTCCTTAAATGTGTGGGCTTGGCTACCAGGGCAAGGATATAGAAATCTGCCTCCAATAGAAGGGCACCATCTGTTCATCTAGGTCACCCTATGCTGGGTAAACATTATCAACAGGCAGATGAAGGTTAGAAGGATCCTTGGCTGGAGGTGGGAATGGTTTTTAATGGGGGTGGAAATTATTGTGGCAGACACTTTGGCCCCTGCAGGGTACACATTCTTTCCTTTCCTTCTCCCATTGTTACCTTCTGATAAAAACATGCATTTAGTATTCTTCAAGAACGGTGAAAACCTTTCTGCAGAGATAAGAGGAGAATTACTGTTCAGACCTCCACCGGACTGATTGCAGTTTCAAGTTGTGTCTTTAGCCAATACTAGCACCGATATCATGGCAACTGGTGGGGAAAGTCTTATCTCAACAGGCCATAATGGAAAGCAGAAATAAATTTCTGAATTAAGGAGGAAGCAGTCTTGAAATGGTCAGTCCCTGAGAGGATCTTAAGCAATCTGGAAACTATCATCCCTCTCCCAAACCATGCTTTTCAAAGGAATACTAAGTCCCAACTGTGTCAAGAGTTTTTACCTTCAGGTTCATTGACTTCAGTTTGGTAGTCAAGGTTGGAAATATAACGGGTTATTTCACAGACGTTGTTGTTCACCGCCGTAATGAATTGTTCTAAAAAGCTGAGGTATACTCTGCTACCAATGCCTGCACTTATGATGCCGGAGGTGTTACCTGATTGGCCACCTGCCTGCCACGTAATCTTCATGCCTTCGGGGACAGAGCCAGTGACAGTGCACATCAATATTACACCTAAGGTAACAAAACAAATAGATAGACAGACAGAAAGAAAGATGAAATTCCTGGTTTTTAAATGACTTTATATTGCTGTTTTTATGGGGGTGGTTATATTGCTTTACAGTTTTTATGTTGCTTAGTGCACTTTTTAAGATTTAAACAGCTTAGAAATGATTTAAAAATCAGCAAATGAATAAATGCCGCACGTTAAAACCTCTGCTTTTCATCTCAGTCCTTCCAGTCTTGCTTTTGTCTGCCATCTGTTCTTCTCTACACTCCTGTGATTTTCCTTCTCTCCGACCCTCTTTCCCATGCATATTCTCTTTTCGTGGAATCATAGTATTACCGGAGAATCCGAGGGCTCCCTTGGGCAGAAATCAAGACACCAACCAGAGCAATTTGGAGCAAATCAGCAGCCTGTAGGCTCAGTCTTTATTGAAGAAAAACTGTCACGACAGGTCTCCCACCACCCACAAGATAAAGCAAGATGGAAGCCCAGAACAAAAGAAGACACCAAATTTTATTAGCTCCTAATCTCCTAAGTTACACCCCTAGAAATACATCATATTTACATCATGACTACATTAAAAACAGGAGGAGTCAGGGGAGGGGTTGCACAGGTAATCTGAGTATCCTGACACCTGGCCGGAGCCCCTTCTCTCCCTCCCCATGAGTCATTTTCAGAAAACAAACGGAAAGGTGCAGTTTCCTGCCCCCTGAGGGGAATCCGGTCACGGTCCCTTTGTCATAGTCCGTGTTGAATACACTAGTGTATGCAGTTTGTTGTGTCCTTGATAGTCTTCTGTCTGAGCCCATCAAGATGACTATCAAGGTTGCCATGTCAACTGGGAAGGGCTGTAGAGTACGTGCCTGCTCGGTCAAGGGATTATGGCCGACTGGTATCAGGCCACCCCCCTTTGATAGTCCTTGTAATACGAAGCAGAATAAAAGTGGTCCGTGAAAATCCGATATACGGCTGATTTATAGTGAATTTATGAAGAATACTGTCCTTGAAATTCAAAGCACTTTCGCCTTTCCGGAAGCGGTTTGCAACATTTTGATTAAATCAGTCACGGTCAATTGGACTCAGAAACTTTGTATTTGAGAGCTGTCAAAGATAGAGAAGCGGGCTCCTGCTGCCTGCAGTACCTGCGTGGCCGCCAAAAGAGGTGCTGTTCGGTAACGCTGATTGGCTAAAACGGCGGCCGATTGACCCTGAGTTCAGACAGTTGGTCTACCCATAATAAGGATAGGGCGAGGTAGAGTGTTACGGTCTACTAAGGGAAAATATACGAAAATAAAGGGGTTACATGCGGAGCTGTCAAGCTAGCGCTTCCTTATTTACGGAAGGCTTTTAGGGGATGCCCCTCTAGAAGGGACATCTCTGGGCTCAGGGAGGTGGGAGGTGTGTGTGTGTGTGTGTGTGTGTGTGTGTGTGTGTGTGTGTGGTGCTTGTGCATTACGTTGTAATGAAGGGGGGGTCTCCTGCTACAATAGAATTCTAGAATTGGAAGGGACCCCAATGCTCATCTAGTCCCACCCCTGTAATGCTTACTTACTTACTTCAGCAAAACTTTTCTAGGCATTACAAATATAGGACATCCTAAAACATTTAAAATATATACAAATAAGCAGCCATGTAGAATATATAATGATGAGGAATTTCACTGGGATTTCTTCCCGCTAAATATTGCCATTTGGCACTCCAAGAGATACTATTAACAAAACCTCAGCCCCCCCCATGCAGTTAATTCCAGGTTAATCAGATATTTTCATTGTGCCCAAAAGGGGGGGTAGCATGCATTTGCGTAGCAGGTTGTAAAATAGACATTAGAAAAGGATATGTTCTACAGTGTCCGGCACATTCAAAGAACATCCACAATGTCTATCATTTCTGGGGGTGTTTAAAAATCTGCGCTTGACAAAAGCTGAAGGGAAAACATTCATTTGGGCTAAGATAAAGGTCCTGCTTTGGACAGAAATTATTATTTTTGAGATATGTGATACAATTATTTTGGGGAAGCAAATTTATTTACACCTGACTTGTTGTTTATTCCCCCAATGTACCTTAATCTGGTTTGACTATTGCAATAAATATTGCTCACTCGAATTATACAAGGGTTCCAAGTCAATACCAATAGATCTGATTTTCCTATGTAAGAGTTGGAACTTCTGGATTTATCAGAGTCCGTAATTCCGTCAGAGAGTAGACTCAAATGCTGGCAACAAAATGGAAATGCAACCCGTATTTTATATTGCTAGCCCACACCCAATATTCCATTGTGTGTATATCTAGTTCTGCACACATTGTCTCATTCATGATTGAACTTGGGAGCCCCAGAGGACGTCTCAAGATGGATGTGAGGGTGATCCGACTGAGATATCTGTCACCTCATTGATTGCCAGGGCTGATCTGGCTGACCTGGCTGGCTAGGCAGGTGTCCCCCTGTTTCATACGCGTCCCTCCCTAAGCTGCACGCTCGGTGGAAGAGGAAGACCATCCCAGATAGGACTCTACTGGTTCTTCAGTCAAGGCTTGATGATAGCTGCGCTCCCTGTAGAGATAGAACCTCCCTGATAGAACCTCCCCCTGTAATGCAGGAATCTCAGCTAAATAATTTCAGCTACATAGTTTGTGAGAGCCTTCCTTATTTGCCCCTATCAGAAGAATGTCTCTTCTGTTCCCTAAACCTACAAAGATCGCAGCAATCACAAACAGGCACTTACAAATGTTAATAAAAGGGTATTTGTTTTGGAACCATGAGATCTGTCCCTTTGGAATGACTATCCCGTTTACTGCTGGCAAATAAGCAGAAAAGTTGGAGGAAGAGAATCCAAGGGTTGTTATTGCTCTGTTTCTAAGGGTGGTTTCAGATGCCCAGATTTCAGGTACATGCATGAGAAGGCTGCAAAGAGGAAGGAAAGAGAAGCAAACTCACCTGTAGCAGCCTGGGAAGAAGTAAGTGGCAGACTGGCCCCGCAAAGGAGTCCCAGAAATGGTAAGAAGATCTTGGCCCACATTTTAGGATTCAGTGTGAATGGCATGTGGGCCACCAGGCCTGCTTATATAGCATCCTGGGAGACTTTGGTGAGATATGTTTTCCATCAGTAGCTCCACCCAGACAATCCAAGAAGAGACTATTCTGTGAGGTTCTCAGAAAGTCCTTCCAGAAATTTGAGTGTAATTGGGATTATTTAATTGTTATTATTTAATTTGTATACCACCCTTCATTAGCAGATCACAGGCAGTTCAGAACATAAAAGTACAACATGAAAACACAAAATATATAACCTTCTTCCCTTATTTCTTTAGAGGACCAGATGCAGAAATAGCAAAATGGAGAAGGAAGATTGCGACCTTAATTCTTTCCTGCCTTGTGATGAGGGAGCACTGATTGGCTAATGTTTGTCTGAGCCCCTTATTCATGTACAACATCCCTATATGTGGAACTGGCACTATTACCAGGGCTACGTCAGGTACGTTCTGGGCCATATCAGCACCATGCTTTAAGCAACTGATGCATTCAGCATGGCAGGGTTATTCCAAAGGACGTCCCTCCTTTCTTTATTTTTCACACCAGCTTCACAGCAGCAAGACGTCCCCAAACTTTATCCCAACTCGTTGATCATATTATCTGAAACTACATGAGTCTTTCCCAGAATCTTTCCCAGAATTCTGCTTTCTGGTCAGGAAATATTGCTCCTCTCAATGACACATGTT
This sequence comes from Podarcis gaigeae, assembly GCF_964106915.1. NCBI lineage: Eukaryota > Metazoa > Chordata > Lepidosauria > Squamata > Lacertidae > Podarcis > Podarcis gaigeae. Next base: position 7,971,349 of record NC_139689.1, on the reverse strand, counting down.
CCCCAAGGAGTAGAGGAGCCCCTGTCTTGTAACATTCACATTCATCAGTAGTGGTAGAAAAACTGCTTTAAAAATGAATCTGTAAGCCTCCTCAGTAAGTCTAACTTCTCTCTCTTTTATATCCAGGTTACAATCCCTGCAAAGGATTGTAAATGTCATGGTTTCTCCCCAGAGAATCATGGGGGCTTGCAGTTTGGTAGGAGTGCTGATTATTATCTGTTAGATTCTCTGGCATTTCAAATCTCTACAGAAGACCGGGGGTCATTGTGCGTGTGGCCCCAAGAAGGAAAATCTGTGGCCCGTTAGGCTTACTTGAGCTGGATGAGGACACAGTCAGATAGCGGAGGTTCTAGAAAAAAATTATTGATGGCAGAAGGTGTTGCTGGCTTTTATGTCTCAGTGGCTGCCCTGGCAGGTGGGCTACTAGTGCCCTTTCAGCAGCAAAGCATCCCCTCTCACCCAAGCAGCCCTCTTATCCTGCCAGCTCCTCAGGTGTCATGGGGAACTCTTGGATGGCTACCTCACCATCTGCGATCTGGCTGCTTGGGGACGGTGACCAAGCAGGGGGATCTGCAACAGCCACCCACTCGGAGGAAGGGACAAGCGTCCATTTCCCTACATTATATGGAAGACACCCAGCATCCCAGCCTTTCCAGAGAAGGTATTGGCATGTTCAGGTTGCTGCATAGGCTGGGTTTGTAAACCAAGGATAGCTAAAACATCCCCCTTGTGGGGATGTTTAGGAGACAGTGGTACCTCAGGTTACATACGCTTCAGGTTACATATGCTAACCCATACAGACTCCGCTAATCCAGAAATATTACCCCAGGTTAAGAACTTTGCTTCAGTTTGAGAACAGAAATCGTGCGGTTGTTGCCGCAGCGCAGCAGCAGCAGGAGGCCCCATTAGCTAAAGTGGTGCTAATAGTTTCAGGTTAAGTACGGACCTCCAGAACAAATTAAGCACTTAACCCGAGGTACCACTGTAATAGGCAAGGAAATATTTATTAAGTAGTATCCTCCCTTCACTTATGCTAGTGAGTGATGTAGCAGAGTATATCCCCTCTATATTCATGGAAGCTAGTTGGTAGATGTTATGTACTTAGTTGAATAGGCTCCAAAATGCGGCAGTCTGATTGGTCCTAGAATAGGATTCAGAATGTAGCAGTCTGATTGGTCCTAGAACAATAGGATCCAGAATGCAGGAGTCTGATTGGTCCGCAGGAGCCACCCAACCCAACTCCAGATAGAAGTGAATACGCAACCTGATTGGCCTACAGGAGAATCCTAGAATTAGCCAATAACATGGGGCCCATTGTGTAAATAATAGCTATAAAGCAGACGTTTGGGGGGAACTTCCTTTCCTCACTAGATGGTTTATTCCTGGTGTCCCCTTTTCTCCCTCTTAAAATACAATAAAGACTCACAAGTCTGTCTTTAAAAGTATAGCAATAAGTTTACTCACAAGTTGTTCACAGTACACATCCTAGAAGGCAGGCTTTAAGCTTAAGGGTGCAAACATAGAACGTGGCTTACATCCTTTGTGAGGATGGGCCCAAGTACTGCTGGCTGAGAGCCAGCAGACAACAAAATGGTTGTGAGAATGAACTGAGAGTTAACTGAGACAAGATGACTGCATGACTTGCCCTTTTATAGAACCATGCCCATCTGCTGAGTCACTTACAGGGGGAACAGGAAGTTAAACACCCGCCTGACAGTGTCCACTCTAGGAAGCAAAGCATGTTGTAAATGACTGTACTGATGTATTACATCCCACACCATATCCCATAACCTCTGCACAGGCAAGGATATAAAAATCTGCCTTCAATAGGAGTGCACCACCTGTTCATCTAAGTCACCCTAGGCTGGGTAAACATTGCGTGACCAGGTGGCGACCTTCCCAGGGACAACCAGAAAGGAATAATGACTCATGACAACGTGTTATGGAATGGAAATTTGGCCACAACTTTATTAACCTTTCAAATATAGGAAGAACTTGGCTTAGGCACTGGGCGTGTATCCCTCCCAGCCCCCCAGCCGGGGGAACTAGCGCTCCTCAGTGTAAATGGGACATGGGGGGTGCCCCGAAAGACACATGTGTACACAGGCATCCCACCCCATATCCCCTCATGCAGGGTAGTTCACTGACAATCTTTCCGTGTATGCCCAGTGACACCCTCATGATGTCAAGCCCCCTTCCCAATCTCAATGTCAAGGTAGCGCCCAGGGAAGATGGGGAGCCAAGGGACTCTTCAAAGGGACGTGGGCGAAATTGCAGCTACGCTACAAAGTGAAAGGTAGCTGCAAGCCCATTGCCTCTTTAAGCCCATCTTAAGGAACAATCCGTGATGGGTTAATTGCTTCCATAAAGAAACCGGGGGGGGGGGGGGAGTGCATAAAAAACCTGACTTGAAAATTCATTCTATGTGAACAGTAGTGTATTCAGCAACAAATGCTAATGAGCAAAAAACATGGAGTAGCTAGCATGAAACGCCTGTTTCCAAATACTTCCTTAATCAGTGTATTGCTGTAAAGCTGTCAGGGGCTGGCCAGCGTTGGATGCCAGAGACTGGTCTGACTCTGACCAGGAAGAAAGACAGTCCCAGACAGAGCAGCCTTTAACAGAGGAGGAAGAGAAGAACTGGGGGGGGGCTTCCTTCAAGATTCCCAGGAACAGGGAGAATAGCAGATTCAGAAGTCTCACAGTTGGAGGTTGAGGGAAATAGACAGCCCTGAGAACTTTGCTAGGTAACCAGGAGGGAGGGAGCGTCTGGAAGGCTCTGCCTCTGAGAGCAGCAGGTGATGCTGCTCCTTCCCCTTGGATTAGGAGGCAGGAAAGGGTTAAAGAGCAAGGGAAGCACAGGGGCAGGATGATGGGGAACTGGCGCTTAGTGCTGCGGAAGGGCAGGAAACTCAGACTGAGCAACTGATGTCTTGAGAGAAGTTGGCTCGATGCCACTCTCTGTGTTATTGTAAATAAATGGACTATAAACCTGTTGGAGGCTCATTAATTCTTATCGGAAACTTCCGTGCATGCCTGCAGACCTGACAAAGCCAAACACAAAAAAAATATTGCTGTCTGTTCAATATACGATCTATAAACATTTTTAAAACCATGAGACCCTGCTCAAATAAATAATCAATTCCATCAATACAATAAAAGTTGTATTGTAAATATTGAACATAGATTACGACCAAGGGAACCTTATATATAAAGGTACCGTTCGAAGACAATGATTCCTTCAGGTCTAAATTCACATCTTGACCTGAGTTCTTATATTTAAAGGTTGTTTAATCAGCTTAACCCATTTTATGGGCATTTGTATCGTAACATTTAGCTAAGCAGTATTTGGCAACATTTCCAGTCTGAATGGTAACAGCATACTTTTAAGGTGTGTTTCAGGTGTAACCAACAGACTTTGTGTTGTGGTATAACTAGGAGACAATAGAATTTCATATTAAGATCAGGGCACCAGAAAATATTTTTTCAGTGAAGCTTGTCTGATAATAAGATTGGTGAACAACAATTATTTATCATTTCAAGTGACCTAATTGTGGCAATAGTATTTTTGGAGTATTTTTGATACAACTTATGTTGGAAGGACATGCTATAGGCTAGCTACTCCATTTATCTTTTACTCAGTAACATTTGAGGCTGAATACACTGCCATTCCCACAAATTTTCAAATCAGCCTTTCCATGTACATTTTGTTATTTTGCTTTTGCTTATGCATACACACCATGTTTTTTTATTTAATTGCTTTCAAGGCAGCCTCAGAAAATTCAGGACAGTGGACGTGTATGTTATTCCTTTCTCACTAATGAGTCTAGTCACAAGGCAGCGGAGGTGTAAGGTCAGAGTGTTCCTTCTCTGTTTTGCTAATTCTGCATCTTGTCCTCTAAAGAAGATTGGGATAGTCATTCCCAAGGGAAAGATCTCTTGGTTCCAAAACAAATATTGCTTTATTAATATTTGATACCAATCTAGCAGAGTTTGCACGCAGCAGAGCAAAAGGCAATGAACAGTCCAAGGATCATCCCATTCTTTGCCAGATGCCAAGTCACAAGGATCATCAGACACTGGTCACAAGACTTGCATGTGCAAGAAAAGGGTACACGTCTCGCACGTACACCAGGTTCACCAGCAATTAAAAACCTCAACCTGTTCTACAAGCCCTTCACAAAAAGGAAAGCAATGAGGGGACTAATAAAAATCAAGGCACATTTCCTAACTTTGCATTTTCTGGTATCTTAAATTTGCAGTTAAGTCAGTAATAATGTATTACGCCATTTATTTCTAGAGAAGTCGCCCTGTTTGCAGCATCAACAAAGAGCCAAAGATGCTTTAAAAAGGCAACACATTCCTACGTTTACCCAGAAAAACCTCCCATTAATGCATTAATACATGAGCATTTGCTTACTTTTTACACACCGTTGCTGGCTAAAGGAAGCAGAAGAGGAGAGAGAAAGAAAACGAATTGTTTGCTCCCCACTGATGAAGAGACACTGTGTCTCACGCCTTTTCCCTACACATCCACCCTCTCCTTCTTTAAGCTTTCTCTTTAAGCCAGAGGTTTTCAACTTTCCTGAGTCCATGGCTCCCTTGATCAACTGCATGCTTTCTGCAGCACCCCTGTGGGGCTCAGAAGCCCATTTATGTCACCCTTGCCTGCAGAGCTGGCAGATTCTCACCCTTTTCCACACACCCTCCATGGTGAAAGGTTCTCTCAGCCTCCTCTCCTAGGGAGAACTCCGGGTAGCCATTGCCGCCCCTCCTGGTCTCAGAGCTGCCCCCTTCCTGCCCTAAAGAGAGGTTCCTCCTCACACAGCCCCACAGGGGCCTGGGAAGAAGATGTCCCCAGACTTGGTGGCCCAACAGAGACTGGCCAAGGGTGATAGTGAGGCCAGCGTCTTACCCAGGGAGCAGCTATGGCAGCAGTGGGCCCTGCCGGGCCTGCATGGAAGAAAGGCTCTCCTTCAGGATTGGGCACTCAGCTTCCAGGCAGGCATTGCATACAGAAAGCACAATAAAAGCCAGCATGGTGCCTGCTTGCCCAGCTTCCCACTTGCCTGTCCATTCCCAACAGCAATGGCTGGCAGACTGGCCAGCTTGGCTCCTCGCCCGCTTGCTTGCTTACTTCAAGGCCACCTCACCTCCTGGCAACCAGCACCCAATGGCCAGCCCCAGAGGCAGCGTTCCCCTGTGGAGCTTGTATTAGGGTTGCAACAAACAGCTGTGCAAGCCTTTGAGAGCCATCATAGGGGGAGGGAAGGAAAGAGGGACAGAGGCCAGTGTTGCCCACAATTCCAGGCACCTCAGGGTGCCAAGGCACACTGGTTGAGAACCACTGCCTTAGGCAATGGGTGCCTCTCACCCTCCTTAGACCATGCAGGCGTGTGTGTCCTCCCCCACCCACCAAATCGCCCATGTAGAGCAAGCGGAGGCCACCGGTTAGGGAGACCCAGCCAAGGTTGCTTGTCGTGAGCCAGAGAACAAGGAAGCTCTCCACCCTTTTTCTTTTTAACCCAACTTCAAGATTTGCCTGCGTGGCTTAACTTTGTCCTCTCTCTCTTTGCCCCCTCCCACCTGCGAAACGACGAGTTGTGCAACGGTGAGGTATGCTGTGCTACCAGTGTGTGCACTTATGATGCCGGAGGTGTTACCTGATTGGCCATCTGCCAGTCACATAATAATCATGCCTTCGGGGACAGAACCAGAGACAGTGCACACCAATGTTGCACCTAAGGGAACAAAATAGATAGACAGACAGACAGACAGACAGACAGACAGACAGACAGACAGATGAAATTCCTGGTTTTTAAATGACTTTATATTACTGCTTTTATGGGGGGGGTTATACTGCTTTACAGTTTTTACGATGCTTAGTGCACTGTTTAAGATTTAAACAGCTTAGAAATGATTTAAAAATCAACAAATGAATAAATGCCGTAGGTTAAAACCTCTGCTTTTCGTCTAACTCCTTCCAGTCTTGCTTTTGTCATGTAAAATATATAATGAAATACTTAGGGCGTGTGGCCCTGTGTAGGAAAATCTGATTTGAGGTATTAGAGCCAAGTCCGCCAATGATAGCCATGAGCTTTTTGTGTCTGTCACACTGGTAGTTAGGGGAAAAAATTACCTGTTTTGAAGAGCACACCCAAAGTGGTACGATAAGTCATCCTTGCATTGTAGTAGCTATCATAGATATGGAATCCCAGTGTGACATTGGGTAGGAACTTCGGTTTCTCATTGATTTCGTTCACAGCAAATGCCAAAGCAAGGATGTGCTGGTAGAATTTTGTCACCGTTCTGCATATAGAGGTAGAAATTGTTCATCCCTTTGTATAATGAGTATGTTTCTTGCTATCATATCACAATGTTGGTAATTTCTAATAGATTCTATGGGGGGGATTGGAATAACCTACACACACACACACACACACACACACACACTTAACATTCTGCCATTTACAGAAAAAATATATTTGTCATTTGGGCAGCTACAAAAGATGCAGAGCAAACAAAGCAATTTCTTAATCTGGAACATCAAGCTGGTTCTGAGAAGGATGTTCACTGAATGAAACTTCATGAATATGGTAAACTCACTGAGAAGCAATTCCACCAATGAAGAGAGCTCCTGGCTGGAACCACTCATGTGGAACAGGGTGGGGATCATTTCTGGGACACTCCAGAGTATCTACTTTGTACCCCATAGGAAGCAACAAAGGTAGAGCTATCAGAAGCCACAACATCCAATCAGCAAAGCATCCCTCTAGATTGAGAATCTCCTCTGTACAGAAACAGAAACTACCAGACTTAACAGTCTACATAGGTTGGTGGCTAATTCTGCTAACACATCTCTTAAGAGAAATACATCAGCTATGTCTTTGACTGAGACACCAATGCATGCCTTAAGTGCTAGCAAGGTTAGTTGATGTAAGGTGGAATAAAAGGGGAAGAGTATGAAAGGCAAGTGACAGAGCCCTGCCCGTCTTTTCACCTACTCTCAGGTGTACATTGCTTGGGGGCGTATTTATATTAATCTTCAGGTTTACTGGTTGATCATTTTCTAGTAACTTCTGGCAAGTCTTTGGAGCTTTGGGCAGTTGGAACAAATTATAGGGGCTTCCATGATCCTAGGAGGCCAGTGATTAGCCCTTTACCATTTTTGGGCTGTACCTCAACCGCATCACCAAAGCAAATCTGTTAATTCCTTTTTTGAGATCTGATAATGACTCTCCACTGTTCTTTGCAGCATTATAATACTAAGTAGCAGGTAGCTAAGAGATCCCCATAGGAACTGCACTCCGGGAAGGAACAGAAATCAACATGTTCAAGGGCAGCATTTTGCAACTACCCTTTTAGCATTATATATGAATGGCCTAAGCTTTCTATCATACTATGACATAATAAGAAGAATTCAGGACATTCCATTTGCTAATCTAAAAAGTGACAGGTGGCCCATGCCCCATTCATCAGAAATTTGCCCCCAGATGGGATGGATACAGTAGGATATGCTTCATCTAGTGTTGATTTGTATCCCACCGTTTCTCCAAAGAGCTGAAGTTAGCATACACACTACTATGCCTCTCTATATTATCATTAGATAACTCCTGTGATGTACATTAAGCTGAGAGATATTGAGATTTTATTTATCTATAGATGAAGCATGGAAATCATTGAATCCGGGATAGGCTGAAGAGAAAAATGTAGTATAGGCTGAAGAGCTTGCAATGCTGAGGAAGGGGTGTGCATCATTTTCCTCCTCAAGCCTCTGGGTGGGATTTCTCCTCAGGCCTCTGGGTGGGCTCCACGGTGCCTGCTGTGCGGGTAAACGTACAGGAGTATGAAGTGCCGTTGTTCCAGTCAGAGTAGGGGACAACCACCTGGCTGAGGGCCAAGAGGGAATCCTTGATGCTGCCCTTCAAGACTTGGGGATTCACATGGTGACCTTCAGGGAGGGCATTCTTCACCCACTGGACAGAAACTTCATTTGCATTGATCCATATGAGCATGCCGGTGAGGATTAACAGTGCTCGAGGAAGGCTGCTTTTGTTATGGTTGGCGCGATAGAGGTTCTCATGGAGACGATTCCCTTGGTCTTTTTAAGTTTTGGGGTGGGGGAAGTATCAGAGAAAGGGAGAGGCAACAGCTATTAAGTTTAGACATAATTGATGGACAACATTTATGACACTATTTAGTGCTGATTATTTTCTGCTGGATTCTCTGACAAACATTTTTAATCTGTAGATAGAGGGTGTAGATCCTTAATGAAAGCTTTAAGGAGCAAAGGGGATTTAACTGAAGTTCTTATGTGTGTGGACCTGAGTAGGAATATTTGTGGCACATACATGGGGCTTCCTTGAGCTGGATGAGGACACGGTGGGATAGTGGAGATTCCAGGAATATTTACACAGCTCCTTTCCCCAACATGTATAAAGAAAGTGCCCAGCACAAAAAGCATCCCAGTCTTCCCAGAGAAGGTACTGGTGTATAGGCTGGGTTTGAAAACCAAGGATAGCTAAAAACTTCCCCTACCCAATGATACCATCTCTGCACAGTTGCTCCTAGAGCAGCTAACTAGGTACGGAGCTCCTTAAATGTGTGGACTTGGCCACCAGGGTAAGGATATATAAATCTTCCTCCAATAGAAAGGCACCATCTGTTCATCTAGGTCACCCTATTCTGCGTAAACATCAACAGGCAAATGAAGGTTAGAAGGATCCTTGGCTGCAGGTGGGAATGGTTTTTAATGGGGGTGGAAATTATTGTGGGAGACACCTTGGCCCTTGCAGGATACACGTTCTTTCCTTTCCTTCTCCCATTGTTACCTTCTGATAAAAACATGCATTTAGTATTGTTCAAGAACGGTGAAAACCTTTCTGCAGAGATAAGAGGAGAATTACTGTTCAGACCTCCACCGGACTGATTGCAGTTTCAAGTTGTGTCTTTAGCCAATACTAGCACCGAAATCATGGCAACTGGTGGGGAAATTCTTATCTCAACAGGCCATAATGGAAAGCAGAAATAAATTTCTGAATTAAGGAGGAAGCAGTCTTAAAATGGTCAGTCCCTGAGAGGATCTTAAGCAATCTGGAAACTATCATCCCTCTCCCAAACCATGCTTTTCAAAGGAAAACTAAGTCCCAACTTTGTCAACAGTTTTTACCTTCAGGTTCATTGACTTTTGTTTAGGACCCAGGAAGGGATAATCGACAGACGTAGTTGTTCCCCCACGAAAAGTCTGGAAATGCAATGCTGACGCTCCCAATGCGTGCACTTAGGATGCTGGAGGCGTTACCTGATTACCCACCTACCTGCCACGTAATCATCATGCCTTCGGAGACAGAGCCAGAGAGAGTGCACACCAATATTTCACCTAAGGGAACAAAATAGACAGAGACAAACAAAATTCCTGGTTTTTTAATGACTTTATATTGCTGTTTTTATGGGGGGGTATATTGCAAGAAGATCAAACCTCTCCATACTGAAGGAAATCAACCCTGAGTGCTCACTGGAAGGACAGATTGTGAAGCTGAGGCTCCAGTACTTTGGCCACCTCATGAGAAGAGAAGACTCCCTGGAGAAGACCCTGATGTTGGGAAAGATGGAGGGCACAAGGAGAAGGGGACGGCAGAGGACGAGATGGTTGGATAGTGTTTTCGAGGTTACCAGCATGAGTTTGACCAAACTGCGGGAGGCAGTGGAAGACAGAGGTGCCTGGCGTTCTCTGGTCCATGGGGTCACGAAGAGTCGGACACGACTAAATGACTAAACAACAACAACAACATATTGCTTTACAGTTTTTATGTTGCTTAGTGCACTGTTTAAGATTTAAGCAGCTTAGAAATGATTTAAAAATCAGCAAATGAATAAATGCCGTAGGTTAAAACCTCTGCTTTTCATCTCCGTCCTTCCAGTCTTGCTTTTGTCTGCCATCTGTTCTTCTCTACACCCCTGTGATTTTCCTTCTCTCTGACCCTCTTTCCCATGCATATTCTCTTTTTGTGGAATCATAGAATTCTTGAATTGGAAGGGACCCCAATGCTCATCTAGTCCAAGCCCCTGTAATGCTTACTTACTTACTTCAGTAAAACTTTTCTAGGCATTACAACTATAGGGCATCCTAAAACATTTAAAATATATAATAATAATAATAATAATAATAATAATAATAATAATAATAATAATAATTTATTAGTTGTACCCGCACATCTGGCTGGGTTTCCACAGGGACCAGAAATACACTAAAATGTCAGACATAAAAAACTTCTCTGAACAGGGCTGCCTTCAGATGTCTTCTGAATGTCACGTAGCATTTCAAGAGATACTATTAACAAAACCTCAAACCCCCTTGCAGTTAATTCCAGATTAATGTCAGACAAATAGAATCGGATATTTTCATTGTGCCGTGATGTTAGACTACCAAAAAATGGGGAGGTAGCATGAGTTTGCATAGCAGGTTGTAAAATGGACAGTAGAAAAGGTTATGTTCTACAGTGTCTGGCACATTCAAAGAACATCCACAATGTCTATCATTTCAGGGGATGTTTAAAAATCTGCCCTTGACAAAAGCTGAAGGAAAAACATTCAGCTGGGCTAAGATAAAGGTCCTGCTTTGGACAGAAATTATTAATTTTGAGATATGTGACCCCGTTATTTCGGGGGAGCAAATTATATTTACAACTGACTTGATGTTGTTTCCCCCTCCCCCCCAATGTACCTTAATCTGTTTTGACAATTGCAATGAATATATTGTTGACTCGAATTATACAAGGGTTTCAAGATCTGATTTGAATACCAATAGATCTGATTTTCCTATGTAAGAGTTGGAACTTCTGGATTTGTAAGAGTCTGTAAGGAGGTCAGAGAGTAGACTCAAAGGTTGGCAACAAAATGGAAATGCAACCAGTATTTTATAGTGCTATCCCACACTCAATATTCCATTGTGTGTATACCTAGTTCTGCACACATTATCTCATACATGATTGAACTTGGGAGCCCCAGGAGATGTCTCAAGACGGATGTGAGGGTGATCCCACTGAGACATCTGTCACCCCATTGATCGCCAGGGCTGATCTGACTGACCTGGCTGGCTAGGCAGGTGTCCCCGTTTCATGTGTGTCCCTCCCTAAGCTGCACGCTCGGTGGAAGAGGAAGACCATCCCAGATAGGAGTGTAACGTTCTTCAATCAAGGGTTGATGATAGCTCCATGTGCGTCCCTCCCTAAGCTGCACGCTCACTGGAAGAAGACGACCATCCCAGGTAGAAGGAGTGTCCCGTTCTTCGGTCAAGGCTTGATGATAGCTGCGTTTCTGTATAGATAGAACCTCCCTGATAGAACCTCCCCTTGTAATGCAGAAATCTCAGCTAAATAATTTCAGCTACATAGTTTGTGAGAGCCTTCCTTCTTTTCCCCTATCAGAAGAATGTCTCTTCTGTCCCCTAAACCTACAAAGATCTCAGCACACAGAAATAGGCACTTACAAATGTTAATAAAAGGGTATTTGTTTTGGAACCATGGGATCTGTCCCTTTGGAATGACTATCCCGTTTACTGCTGGCAAATAAGCAGAAAAGTTGGGGTAAGAGAATCCAAAGGTTGTTATTGCTCTGTTTCTAAGGGTGGTTCCAGATGCCCAGATTTCAGGTACATGCATGAGAAGGCTGCAAAGAGGAAGGAAAGAGAAGCAAACTCACCTGTATCAGCCTGGGAAGAAGTCAGTGCAGGCTGGCCCCGCAAAGGAGTCCCACAAATGGTAAGAAGATCTTGGCCCACATTTTAGGATTCAGTGTGAATGGCATGTGGGCCACCAGGCCTACTTATATAGCATCCTGAGAGACTTTGGTGAGATATGTTTCCCATCAGTAGCTCCACCCAGACAATCCAAGAAGAGGCTATTCTGTGAGGTTCTCAGAAAGTCCTTCCAGAAACTTGAGTGTAATTAGGGTTTGTGGGAAATCCTAATAGCTATGGGGAATTTTGCCTATGGTTATTATTTAATTTGTATACCACCCTTCATTAGCAAATCACAGGCAGTTCAGAACATAAAAGTACAACATGAGAACACAAAATATATAATCTTCTTCCCTTATCTTCTTGAGGGCAAGATGCAGAGTTTGCAAAATGGAGAAGGAAGATTGTGACCTTAATTCTCTGCTGCCTTGTGATGAGGGAGCACTGATTGGCTAATGTTTGTCTGAGCCCCTTATTCGTGTACAACATCCCTATATGTGGAACTGACACTTTTACCAGTGCTACGTAAGGTACGTTCCGTACTTGCAAGGAATTGGTTCTCTCTGCAGCCGGCACCACCACTTTCTTGTTTAACGTTCAAAGATTTTGAAAGGAGACTGGTTTCTTTGGGCCTGTCTTCTTACTTAACACCAGTGCAGCAGAAGACTGAACAGGCTCTGTTCTGCCCTGGCAGGTGGGCAGCCAATGGCCTTTCAGCAGCGAGGCATCCCCTCTCACCTGTGCAGGCCTCTCATTGACCAATTCAAAGTGCAGGAGCTGGCTGAACTCCACCTGGGCCATATCAGCACCATGCTTTAAGCAACTGATGATTCAGCATGGCAGGGTTATTCCGAAGGACGTGCCTCCTTTCTTTATTTTTCACACCAGCTTCACAGCAGCAAGACGTCCCCAAACTTTATCCCAACTCGTTGATCATATTATCTGAAACTACATGAGGCTTTCCCAGAATCTATCTGCATTCTGCTTTCTGGTCAGGAAATATTGCTCCTCTCAATGACACATGTTCCCCAAGGAGTAGAGGAGCCCCTGTCTTGTAACATTCACATTCATCACTAGTGGTAGAAAAACTGCTTTAAAATGAATCTGTAAGCCTCCTCAATAACTCTAACTCCTCTCTCTTTTATGTCCAGGTTACAATCCCTGCAAAGGTTTAAATGTCATGGTTTCTTCCCAGAGAATCATGGAGCCTTGCAGTTTAGTATGAGTGCTGATTATTATCTCTAAGATTCTCTGACATTTCAAATCTCTACAGAAGACCGGGGGTGGGGTGGTAAATATTCAGTAACTTTAAGGAGTTAAAGTGCATTCAGCTGAAGTCTTTGTACGTGGGGCCCTGAGTAGGAGAATCTGTGGCCCGTTAGGCTTACTTGAGCTGGATGAGTACACAGTCAGATAGCAGAGGTTCTAGAAATAAATTTATTGAGGGCAGAAGGTGTTGCTGGCTGTTATGTCTCAGTGGCTGCCCTGGCAGGTGGGCTGCTAGTGCCCTTTCAGCAGCACCCAAGCAGGCCTCTTATCCTGCCAGCTCCCCAGGTGTCATGGAGAACTCTTGGATGGCTACCTGACCATCTGCGTTCTGGCTGCTTAGGGACAGTGACCAAGCACGAGGATCTGCAACAGCCACCCACTCGGAGGAAGGGGCAAGCGTCCATTTCCCAACATTATATGGAAGACACCCAGCATCCCAGCCTTTCCAGAGAAGGTATTGGCATGTTCAGGTTGGTGCACAGGCTGGGTTTTAAAACCAAGGAGAGCTAGAAACATCTCCCTTGTGGGGATGTTTAGGAGACAGTGGTACTTCGGGTTACATACGCTTCAGGTTACAGACTCCGCTAACCCTAACCCAGAAATATTACCTCAGGTTAAGAACTTTGCTTCAGGATGAGAACAGAAATTGTGCGGTGGTGGCGTGGCAGCAGCAGGAGGCCCCATTAGCTAAAGTGGTGCTTCAGGTTAAGAACAGTTTCAGGTTAAGTATGGTCCTCCGGAACGAATTAAGTACATAACCCGAGGTACCACTGCAATAGGCAAGGAAATATTTGCTAAGTAGTATCCTTCCTTCACTCACGCTGGTGAGTGATGTAGCAGAGCAAATCCCCTCTATATTCCCGGAAGCTAATTGGTAGATGTTATGTACTGAGTTGAATAGGATCCAAAATGCAGCAGTTTGATTGGTCCTAGAACAATAGGATTCAGAATGCAGCAGTTTGATTGGTGTTGTTTTTTTAAAATAAATAATATTTATTAGAATTTCCAAGAAAAAACAGAGGTTACATACCCAGAAAAAAGAAAAAGAAAAAGGGAAAAAAAGAAAAATACAAAACACAGAAAAAAGTGAAAACAGTTAAAAGTAAATCCCTCTTTCTCTATCTTACAATTCATTTATTTGTTTCCCTGACTTCCTCACACCTCCCTTTTTTTGTATTCCAGTTTGAATGTTTAGTTCAGCAAATCCTTTCTCCCTTTGTTTTATCTTAGTTCTTTATCTTAACATATTATATCATTATATTTTCATCTATTTATCAATCCATTTTTTCATATTCCTTTTTAATCTTATTACTAAAAACTGCTTCATTTCATTCTGACATCATTTTAACATTCATTAATTTTACAGTATTTCTGCAAATAGTCCTTAAATTTCTTCCAATCTTCTTCCACCAACTCTTCTCCCTGGTCTCGGATTCTGCCAGTCATTTCCGCCAATTCCATGTAGTCTGTTACTTTCATCTGCCATTCTTCCAGGGTGGGTAGATCTTGTGTCTTCCAGTATTTTGCAATGAGTATTCTTGCTGCTGTTGTAGCATACATAAAGAAAGTCCTATCCTTTTTTGGCACCAAATGGCCGGCCATGCCCAGGAGAAAGGCCTCTGATTTCTTCAGGAAGGTATACTTAAATACCTTTTTCATTTCATTATATATCATTTCCCAGAAAGCGTTAATCCTTGGGCATATCCACCAAAGGTGAAAGAATGTACCTTCATTTTCCTTACATTTCCAACATTTATTTTCGGGCAAATGATATATTTTTGCAAGCTTGACTGGTGTCATGTACCACCTGTATATCATTTTCATAATATTCTCTCTTAAGGCATTACATGCCGTGAATTTCATACCTGTTGTCCACAACTGTTCCCAGTCAGCTAACATTATGTAATGTCCCACATCTTGTGCCCATTTAATCATAGCAGATTTCACCGTTTCATCCTGAGTATTCCATTTCAACAGCAAGTTATACATTCTTGATAATATCTTAGTTTTGGGTTCTAACAGTTCTATTTCCAATTTTGATTTCTCCACCTGGAAGCCGATTTTCTTGTCCAAGTTATAAGCCTCCCTTATTTGAAAATAATGAAGCCAATCTCGCACTTTGTCTTTTAATCTCTCAAAACTCTGCAATTTCAATTTGTCCCCCTCCTGTTCCAATATCTCCCAATATTTCGGCCAATTGGCCTCCATATTGAGCTTTTTCTGAGCCTTCGCTTCCATCGGTGATAACCACCTTGGGGTCTTATTCTCGAGTAAAATATCTTATCCAGACATTAAACAATGCTCTTCTGACAATATGATTTTTAAATGCTTTATGTGCTTTAACCTTGTCATATCACAGATATGCATGCCACCCAAAGACATTGTTAAAACCTTCTAGATCCAAAATGTCCGTGTTCTCAAGAAGCAGCCATTCTTTCAGCCAGCAAAATGCTGCTGATTCATAATAAAGTTTAAGGTCTGGCAGGGCAAATCCACCTCTTTCCTTTGCATCAGTTAATATTTTAAATTTTATTCTGGGCTTCTTGCCCTGCCAGACAAATCTGGAAATATCTCTCTGCCACTTCTTGAAACAGTCCACTTTGTCCAAAATTTGCAATGATTGAAACAGAAATAACATTCTTGGCAATACATTCATCTTTATAACAGCAATTCGACCTAACAAGGAAAGCTTCAAATTTGACCATATTTCAAGATCCTTTTTCACTTCTTGCCAACATTTCTCATAATTATCTTTAAATAAGTTTAAGTTCTTAGCAGTCATGTTAACTCCCAGGTACTTTACTTTTTTAACCAATGTTAAACCTGTCTCCTTCTGAAACTTCTCCTTCTCTATCGGTGTTAAATTTTTCTCAAGAACCTTAGTTTTTGACTTATTCAATTTAAATCCTGCCACTTGACCAAAGTCCTGAATCAATTCTAATACTCTTTTAGTACTAGATTTTGGCTCCTGTAATGTCAATACTAGATCATCTGCAAAAGCTTTCAATTTGTACTGTTTAGCTCCGACCTGTATACCTTTAATCAGATGGTCCCTTCTAATCATATTTAGCAAAACCTCCAGAACCGAAATAAAAAGCAATGGGGAAATTGGGCAGCCTTGTCGTGTCCCTTTTTCTATCTTAAATTCTTCTGTCACCACATTGTTAACAATCAATTTGGCCTTTTGTTCTGAGTAAATCGCACCTATACCATTTTCAAAACCTTGACCTACCCCCATCCCTTGAAGATTTTTCTTCATAAAGAAATATTATCAAATGCAGAAATATTATCAAATGCAGAATGCAGCAGTTTGATTGGTCCTAGAATAATAGGAACCAGAATGCAGCAGTCTGATTGGTCCGCAGGAGCCACCCAATCCAGCTCCAGGTGGAAGTGAATCCGCAACCTAATTGGCCTACAGGAGAATCCCGGAATTAGCCAATCACGTGGGGCCCATTGTGTAAATAACATATATAAAGCAGACTTTGGGGGGAACTTCCATTCCTCGCTATTATGAGCTGAATAAACGACTCCGAGTATATTTCAGTAGATTTCTTTGAATCTCTACAAGATTGAATCTCTACAAGATGACTAATCCAATCTGCTTTGCCTAGATGGATTATTCCTGGTGTCCCCTTTTCTCCCTCTTAAAATGCAATAAAGACTCACAAGACTGTCTTTAAAAGTATAACAATAAGTTTATTCACAAGTTGTTCACAGTACACATCCTAGAAGGCAGGCTTTAAGCTTCAGGTTGCAAACATAGAATGTGGCTTACATCCTTTGTGAGGATGGGCCCAAGTGATGCTGGCTGAGAGCCAGCATACAACAAAATGGTTGCGAGAATGAACTGAGAGTTAACTGAGACAAGATGACTGCGTGACTTGCCCTTTTATAGAATCATGCCCATCTGCTGAGTCACTTTCAGGGGGAACAGGAAGTTAAACACCCGCCTGACAGTGTCCACTCTAGGAAGCAAAGCATGTTGTAATTGACTGTACTGATGTATTACATCCCACACCATATCCCATAACCTCAGGCCCCCTTCCCAATTTCAATGTCAAGTTAGCGCCCAGGGAAGATGGGGAGCCAAGTGACTCTTCAAAGGGAGGTGGGCTAAATTGCAGCTACGCTACAAAGTGAAAGCCCATTGCCTCTTTAAGCCCAGCTTAAGGAAGAATCTGTGATGGGTTAATTGCTTCCATAAAGAAAAGGGGGGGTGCATAAAAAGTCTGACTTGAAAATTCATTTTATGTGAATAGTAGTGTATTCAGCAACAAATGCTAATGAGCAAAAAACATGGAGTAGCTAGCATGAAACGTCTGTTTCCAAATACTTCCTTCCTCAGTATATCGCTGTAAAGCTGTCAGGGGCTGGCCAGCATTGGATGCCAGAGACGGGTCTGACTCTGACCAGGAAGAAAGACAGTCCCAGACAGAGCAGCCTTTAACAGAGGAGGAAGAGAAGAACTGGGGGCCCCTTCCTTCAAGATTCCCAGGAACAGGGAGAATAGCGGATTCAGAAGTATCACAGTTGGAGGTTGAGGGAAATAGACAGCCCTGATAACTTTGCTAGGTAACCAGGAGGGAGGAAGCGTCTGGAAGGCTCTGCCTTTGAGAGCAGCGGTGATGCTGCTCCTTCCCCTTGGATTAGGAGGCAGGAAAGGGTTAAGGAGCAAGGGAAGCACAGGGGCAGGATGATGGGGAACTGGCGCTTAGTGCTGCGGAAGGGCAGGAGATTCAGACTGAGCAACTGATGTCTTGAGAGAAGTTGGCTTGATGCCACTCTCTCTGTGTTATTGTAAATAAATGGACTATAAACCTGTCAGAGGCTCATTAATTCTTATCAGAAGCTTCCATACATGCCTGCAGACCTGACAAAAGCCAAACACACAATAAATATTGCTGTCTGTTCAAGATACGATCTGTAAACATTTTTAAAACCATGAGACCCTGCTTAAATAAATAATCAATTCCATCAATACAAAAAAAGTTGTATTGTAAATATTGAACATAGATTATGGCCAAGGGAAGCTTACATATAAAGGTACCGTTCGAAGACAATGATTCCTTCAGGTCTAAATTCACATCTTGACCTGAGTTCTTATATTTAAAGGTTGTTTAATCAGCTTAAACCCTTTTATGGGCATTTGTATGGTAATATTTAGCTAAGCAGTATTTGGCAACATTTCCAGTCTGAATGGTAACAGCACACCTTTAAGGTGTGTTTCAGGTGTAACCAACAGACTTTGTGTTCTGGTATAACTATGATAGAATAGAATTTCATATTAAGATCAGGGCACCAGAAAATATTTTTTCAGTGAAGCTTGTTTGATAATAAGATTGGTGAGCAACAATTATTTATCATTTCAAGTGACCTAATTGTGGCAGTAGTAGTTTTTGGAGTATTTTTGATACAACTTATGTTGGAAAGACGTGCTATAGGCTAGCTACTCCATCTATCTTTTACTCAATAACATTTGATGCTGAATACACTGCCATTCCCATAAATTAAAATTTCAAATCAGCCTTTCCGTGTACATGTTGTTATTTTGCTTTAGCTTATGCATACACGCCATGTTTTTTGTATTTAATTGCTTTCAAGGCAGCCTCAGAAAATTCAGGACAGTTGACGTGTATGTTATTCCTTTCTCACAAATGAGTCTAGTCACAAGGCAGCGGAGGTGTAAGGTCAGAGTGTTCCTTCTCTGTTTTGCTAATTCTGCAAGGACCATCTCATTCTTTGCCAGATGCCAAGTCACAATGATCTTCAGACACTGGTCACAAGACTTGCATGTGCAAGAAAAGGGTACACGTCTCGCATGTACACCAGGTCTACCGGCAATTAAAAACCTCAACCTGTTCTCCAAGCCCTTCACAAAAAGGAAAGCAATGAGGGGACTAATAAAAATCAAGGCACATTGTCTTCCTTTGCATTTTCTGGTATCTTAAATTTGCGGTTAAGTCAGTAATAATGTACTATGCCGTTTATTTCCAGAGAAGTAGCCCTGTTTGCAGCGTCAACAAAGAGCCTATATTTACCCAGAAAAAAATCCCATTAATGCATTGATACATGAGCATTTGCTTACTTTTTACACACCGTTGCTGGCTAAAGGAAGCAGAAGACGAGAGAGAAAGAGAAAAAGAACTGTCTGATGAAGAAACCATTTCTTACCCTGGAAAGACTAATTGGGGGAGCGATTTTTGCCCTTTTGGCTCCTTTCTGATCTTGCCCGCCCCCTTCTGCTATGCAAATTTATATTACACAACCATATATATATATATATATATATATATATATATATATATATATGGTTGTCTCCGATGCTAGTCCTACTCAGAGTAGACTCACTGAAATGAATTTAAAATCCAACCATTAATTTCAGCCATCTGTCAGCCACTCAAACGTTGTACCTTCAGGGTAAAAGCCAGCGACAGTGCACACCACTATTGCATCTAAGGGAACATAAATATTCAAATAGACAGACAGACAAATAATTAGATAGATAGATGTAATTCTTAGTTTTTGAATGACCATGTTACTCTTTTTATGGTTTTTCTGATACTGCTTTACAGTACACTGTTTAAGATTTTTTAAAATATAAAGCAGCTTAGAAATGATTTAAAAATCAACAAATGAATAAATGCCACAGGTTATTTGCTTTTGTCTGCCATCCTCTCAACACCTCTGTGATTTTCCTTCTGTCTGACCCTCTTTCCCATGCATACCGTATTTTGCGCCCCATAGGACGCACCGGCCCATAGGACGCACCTAGTTTTTGGGGGGGGGGGAAATAAAGAAAAAAAATTATTTCCCTCCCAGGTGCGGGGCTGGAAGAACCAGGTCGGGGAACAGCGGGAAGGCGCGCTCCGCCTCCCCGCTGTCCCCCGAGCTTGTGGGAGTGGCGATGGGGAGAAGTGTGCTGAGCCCGGGACTGCAGGCAGCTCTGCGCAGCCATCGGGAGCCAGGCGCCCCGCTCCCGATGGCCGTGCAGAGCTGCGCTGAGCCCGGGACTGCAGGCAACTCTGCGCAGCCATCGGGAGCCAGGCGGGACTTCGCGCCCCGCTCCCGATGGCCGCGCAGAGCTGCGCTGAGCCCGGGACTGCAGGCAGCTCTGCGCAGCCACCGGGAGCCAGGCGGGACTTTGCGCCCCACTCCCGATGGCCGTGCAGAGCTGCGCTGAGCCCGGGACTGCAGGCAACCCTGCACAGCCACCGGGAGCCGGGCGGGACTTCGTTCCCCGCTCCCGATGGCCGTGCAGAGCTGCGCTGAGCCCAGGACTGCAGGCAGCTCTGCGCAACCCTCGGAGCCGGTCTCCTGAGGGTTGCGCAGAGCTTCCTGAAGCCTGGAGAGCGAGAGGGGTCGGTCCAGGCTTCCTGCTCTCCAGGCTTCAGCGAAAGCCTGCATTCGCCCCATAGGACGCACACACATTTCCCCTTCATTTTTGGAGGGGAAAATGTGCGTCCTATAGGGCGAAAAATACGGTATTTTATTTTCATAGAATCATAGACTTTTAGAGTTGGGAGGAACCCTACTGCTCAGGAAACGTGGTTAGCTGCAAGAATGATGTAACGGAGAGTGACGGATGACAACTTGACACCTAAAAAGAACGCCAAGGTTTACTGCCAATATACATATACCTCAGTTGCCTCAAATTTTCTGGGACTGCCATGGAAGCAATCAGATTTTTCCTTTGCCCTGAGATGTCCCAATTTAAGCTGCTCTTAAAGGGGCAATGGGCGTGCAGCTACCTTTCACTTTGTAGCGTAGCTGCAATTTGGCCCATGTCCGCTTTAAGAGTCACTTGGCTCCTCATCTCCATGGGCGCCGACCTGTCATTGAGATGGGGGGGGTTGATGTCACAACACACACACACACACACACATTGGTATGAGCGAGGGGTTGTGAATAAACTGCGTCTACAAGAGCACCAGCCAGATGCAGTGCAAGGTCTACGACTCCCTGCTGGACCTTCCTGTGGACCTCCAGGTGGCCCACACCCTGGCGGTGGTCTCTATCACTGTTCTGTTCTGGGCCTCCTTGCTGCCATCTCCGGAGCTGGGTGTTCCAACTGCATGGAGGACCCAGAGACCAAAGGGAAAGTCTCGGGACTTGGCAGTGGCTTGTTCGGCCTGTCCCCATCTCCTGGTCTGCCAGTGCCATCGTCTGCAAAAATGTTAATCAAGCAATGGCTTTTTCCACCCGCTTTGCTCCACAAGCAACAGTTCCCAGAATTCCTACAAGGGAGGGGGCATTAAATAAATGACATGGCTGGTTAAAACTAGTCCAGCAGAAGATGGAAGAGGAGGAAGCAGACCAGCAGGGCCACACTCTGCACTTGTAAGGAAGACGTCAAGGAAGTGGTAGCTGGTTGGGTTTGGATTTGGTTTAACTTTACACCAGCTTAATTTACTGGGCTTTAGTTATGCCAGCTTTTTGTGCCTAGGGTTGTCCTTGACACCGGAGGATGCTGCAAAGCAGTGATCCATCATCAGTGGTAAATTACATTGACAGCTATATTTTTATAGTGTTTTAAATAGTGTTTTTCATATCAGTGTAGATCCAGCTTGGATCTACAGGCTGCTGGGAGGGCAGTTCAGTCGACATATGTCACTCAGGCCAGTGAAGGAGGAGGGAGGCAGAATCTTAGCACTGACATTTTTAAAAAGTATGGCTATCAGATATCTATGAAAGAAGTTTGAAAGCAAAATGTGGAAGCTACTTGCTAGGGCTTTAAAGGCAGCATAACAGGACTTGAAAATTGAAACACTGTTGCCAAGCAATGAAATGAAGGAATACTGAGCACATTCCCTTGAGAAAGGGGGAACTCCGAATACAACAGGAAATGAAAGAGAAGCTGGTTGTTGTTGCTGCTATCCTGACTCTGGACAAGGGAATGTCATGTCTATGTCCTGGGCTTCTTTCCTTACGGATTTTCCTGCATGTCCATGGCGTGGTTTCGGTAGGCATTATCCAGAAGTACCTGTCTTGTAATAAAGGGGGCTTCATTCACATGAAGAAAAAATTGTGAGATTGCAATGTTCCCTGCCCTGCTTTCCATGTCCCCAACATGTCTCCACTGAGCCAGAACGGAAGACCACTTCTGTGTAGATTCTGCAGCCAGCTGGTAACCCCTCCGTCCGCCTGCTTCCGCTACAGCCAGCAAGATCCTCCATTTCACTGGCATTTCTCTCCTGCTGAAAAAATTGCAGAAATCTCCTCCTTCCCATCTTCTCACCTACAAATATGGCAGAATTGTGTTCTGGCTGAAATCAAAAAAATGACATTAATTGGAAACCTGTAAAATACATGGGTATGGCCCTGTGTGGGGTATCATAATAGCACCTGCAAGGCACAAGATCATGAATGAGAAGGAGATATACAACGATAGGAGCCAACTGCAGGGGGCCATGGGTGCTTGGGCAAACTCAGCCCTCCAGCTGTTTTAGGACTACAGTTTCCATCATTCCTGACCACTGGTCCTCTTAGCTAGGGATGATGGGAGTTGTAATCCCAAAACATCTGGAGGGCCGAGTATATAAAGTAATGTGAAAACTGGGAATTACAGAGATATATAGACGGATTATATATAGATATATAAAGATATATAGAGGTGTATTTTTATGTTCCCTTAGATGCAATATTGTTGTGCACTGCCTCTGACTCTTACCCTGAAAATATGACAGTTGAATAGCTGGCAGATGGCCAACCAGGTGTTGAATCAGCCAATTCAATGAGCTGGAAAAACCGGATTGGGGTTACGAAGAGTGATTTATGGGAACCCCTTCATTTAAAACAGATCCCTGCAGCCACATGTGTTGCTTCCCAGAGTCCCTGCAGGGCATGGTGCTCTAATGAGAATGTGAAAAGGAAGGAAATGTTCCAATCAGAAATTCAATCAAAGTAAAGAACAAAGTGAATGAAATGGCAATGACAAATAACATATTGTTTTGTAAGCAGGTTTGAGACTGTGAAATGGCCATGTCTCCCAAGCCATGGAAACTTGGAAATGGAGGCAGAACCATCAAAAGTCAGACTCCTAAATGCCCGGCTTCAGCTTGTGAGGCCTGCAGTTGGGGGTCTCCTGCGAGCTGACCAAGTCTGCAGATGACACTAAATTGTTCAAGGTCAGTTAAACTAAAAGTGATCACAAAAGGACCTTTGCAAAGTGAGTGAACGAGCAGTATTACAGGCAAAAATGCAGCAGGAGAGCGGCCCATCTAGTGCATTCCAAAATCCCTGTTGTATAGTCTTCAATGACAACAGAAGAAAAGGATCCTCTGCATAATATTACATGCACACACATACCACTGACTTCTAAATTCACCTCTCCAAAGTGAGCGAATGAGCAGTAAAATGGCAAATGCAATTCTATGTAAACAAGAGTAACAAGAGGCATGACTGAGCAAGAAAGCTTAATTTCACATACAGTGGTACCCCGCAAGACGAACGCCGAGGAAGACGAAAAACTCGTTAAACGAAGGAGTTTTTCGTTTTCTTAGCCGCTTCGCATGACACATTTCCCTATGGGCTTGCTTCGCAAAACGAAACTTGCCCCGCAAGCTCCGGGGATAGCAGGGAAGCGCAGCACGCCTTCCCCTCTGTCCCCGGACCCCTTTTGAACCAAGGGGCGGCAACGGGGAGAAGCGATCTTCTCCCCTCCGCCCCTTGCTTCAAAAGAGGGGACAGAGGGGAAGGCGCGCACCTTCTTCTCTGTCCCCGGAGATTGCGGGGCAGGCAACGGGGAGAAGCAATCTTCTCCCCGCTGCCCCTTGCTTTAAAACAGGTCCGGGGACAGAGGGGAAGGCGCGCGGCGCTTCCCCTCTGTCCCCGGACGGTCTCCATAGGAACGCATTGATTGATTTTCAATGCATTCCTATCGGAAACCGTGCTTCGCAAGACGAAAAACTCGCAAGAAGAAAAAACTTGCGGAACGAATTAATTTCGTCTTGCGAGGCACCACTGTAGATACTTGTAAGATATGAACTGGTGGTGACTGATGTAGAATGAGACCCTGAGGTTGTGGTAGATATCTCAGTTAAGATGTCAGCCTAGTCTGTGGCAGCTGTAAAAAAGGGTCTGTGTCCCTTTGGAGAATAAAAAACACAGTGGAGACTGTTGTAGCTTTAAGAAATATGCTTTATTCACCTATTTACACCTTCAGTCTGCATAGTGGGAGTCCAGATCTTACGGCACGGTCATTTCACAAGGCAGCAGCACAGGCATCCTTTAGCCTGCCTGCCCAAGATGGAGCTCAGCTCCTCTCCTGCTGCTTCTTCCCAGCAAACCTTGCTCAAAAACCTCCTTTTCCTGTCCCCTCAAACACCCCACCCCATCACCTGAAATCCCTGCCTCTGTTCACAGCTCAGGGCAGGGGGGAAAGGAGTTTTCTTGTGTTGTTAATGGCCCTCCATTGTTCTTTTGATAGCCATAGCTCAGACAAGTTGGTTTGCATAAGCAAGCCCAGCAATTCGCTGTCTGGCACAGCTCTGCATCTCGTACTTTATTTACCGTATTTTTTGCACCATAACACTCACTTTTTTCCTCCTAAAAAGTAAGGGGAAGGAGTCTTCCTGCATTGTTAATGGCCCTCAATTGTTCTTTTGATAGCCATAGCGCAGACAGGTTGGTTCACATAAGCCAGCCCAGGAATTCGCTGTCTGGCACAGCTCTGCATCTTGTACTTTATTTATTTATTTTTCAAAAAAAAATATTAATTTTCCAGAAAATTTGTTAAGCAAACAAACAAACTTAAATCTCAACCGTATTAAAACCAAACTTAGTAACATTGTTAAGTGACTTCCTCATATTCCCCTGGTTGAATTTCAGTGTATATCATTTTAACTGTTTTCCAAAACCTAAACTCTTAGAAAATTAACTTAATCACTTAACGTCTTTCTTTCTTTCCAATTCAGCATTAAACATATTAATTCATCACATTACATATTTAAATCCTAAGCCTATCTGGTATTTGCAAGCTATTTCAGTTAAATTAACTTAACTAAAAAGTCTTTAAATTTCATCCACTCTTCCTGGTAATCCTCCTCCTTCTGGTCACGGACTCTTCCAGTCAGGTCGGCTAGCTCCGAAAAGTCCATCATCTTCATCTGCCAATCTTCCGCTGTTGGAACTTCTTGTGTTTTCCAATTCTTAGCTAGTAGCATTCGAGCAGCGGTTGTGGCATACAAAAATAATTTAACATCTTTCTTGGGCAATTCCAAACCTATTATTCCAAGAAGAAAGGCCTCTGGTTTCTTAATAAATGTATATTTCAACATTTTTTTCAATTCATTATAAATCTTCTCCCAGAAGTCTTTCACCTTGGGGCAGGTCCACCACATATGATAGAAAGTACCCTCCTTCACTTTACATTTCCAGCGTAGATTATCACTGTTATGGTAAATCTTTGCTAATTTTACAGGCGTCAAATACCATCTATACATCATTTCCATTATATTTTCCTTTAACCCCTTACATGCAGTGAACTTGACCCCTTTCTTCCACATTCTTTCCCAGTCTTCAAATATTATGTTATGTCCCACATCTCTTGCCCAGTCTATCATCACTGATTTAACTTGTTCATCTTTTGTATGCCACTCCAACAATAAGTTATACATTTTAGACAAATTTTTAATTTTAGAATCCAACAACTCCGTTTCCAACTTGGATTTTTCTGAAGCAAAACCATTTTTCTTATCTAATTTGAACAATTCATTAATCTTTAACTTGATCAAACAATAAATCCAACAATAAATCTGAGTACTTCTTTATCCTCCAACAATAAATCTGAGTACTTCTTTATCCTCCAACAATAAATCTGTATTTTATCCATACATTGTACAGAGATTTCCTAATTACGTGATTTTTAAAAGCATTATGGGCATTTGCTTTGTTGTACCATAAATATGCATGTCATCTGCATCTTGTACTTTAATTCATATCCCAATTAATCAAAACCCTAGCATTTATTCATTCTTTGGATTTAGTGGGTTCCATTATTGTTCAGTTAAGAGTGTCAATTAAGAGGGACCAACTGCCTTTTCTTGTTTTCTTGCCTCAGACATGCCTCATGTTGTTGTATCTAGTTTCTCTCAGATATGGGCCAATGGCCGTAATAAACCAATCAATCAATCAATCAATCAATATGTGGTGATATTTACTAGTTACTTTACTAGTTTCTCTCATTATGACAGTTTTCTTTATCATTAAAGCTTAGTTTATATTCATGTGAGCCACTTATTTTTTTTTAATAGCAAAGGAAACTCTGCTGAGGAAAAGTGTTGAATGTCCTAAACTGCGTGAGTGAGGGGATATTCCCAGTTTGCCAGGAGGATTCATTTTGTAAAACATCCCCCACCTCCAAAACAATTGGGTTATGAGCCCAGTCTGACATAGAGAGAGAAAAAATTATGGCCATGTATATAAAAGCTGTGAAAGCCCTTGAGCCTGCTGTCCCTGTTCTCACTGTTGCGCAACAGTAAATTAATCAAGCAGAGTGTTATGTAGTGAAGTTCCCCCTGGGCCAGCAGGGGGATACTGTAGATAGTTTTCACTCAGGTCCACGTCAGTTATTTTAGGTGGGAAACTCTGGGTTGTTGTTGCTACAATGTTGACAGCCGGCTGCCTATAAAAGCAGGCCGGCTGAGCTGTTTGCTGTTCAGTTTTCTGTTCCAGCTTACAAAATAAAGAGCTGCTTTGGAGACATCGCTGTGTCGTCTGCCATGTCTACCCACTATTCTACACTGGCGACGAGGATGGGATCGGTGGACATCAGAGCACAGCCAGATGCGGCCATCCTCTGAACTGAGCTGAATCACAGAGCGAAATCACTGAGCGAAATCAGTGGACAGAACCAATTCAGAGCTGACCGTTCTGGCGAGAGTGCTGTGTTCCATCCATCGCCCTTCTCTCCAGCATCGGAATCATGGCTTCACTTGTGCCTTTACCGCCGTTTGCGCCAGCCTCGCTCGGTTTGACTGCTACCTCCAAGCCAACGAGCTGACAGCAGTATCAAAGGATCGGAACCGGGGCCTATTCCTCAGCCTCTGTGGGCCTGAGGTGTTTGAGATGGCCCGAGCATTGGTTGCGCCTGAAGCAGTCCAGGCAACACCATGGGACACGATCCAAGAGAAGCTCCGCAACCACTACGCACCAAAGCCGTCTAAGATTGCTGCCCACAATGTGTTTTACCACCGGAACCAGGCAGAGGGGGAGTCAATCAGCAACTACACCACTGCCCTCAGACAGGCTGCCATGCACTGTGAGTTCCGAGACTTAGACGATGCCCTGATGGATCGAATCGTCTGCGGGGTCCGGGACATCCATCTGCAACGGCGTCTCCTCGCCAAGCCAGACCTCACACTACAGAAATCCATTGAGGAGGCTGTGGCCTCAGAAGCTGCTTAATGCTCCGCCCAGGAGATCCGCAAGTCCAGCAGCCTGTGTTTTGCTAGGAAGCCAGTTCCAGTGCATCATGAAGAGGCCAGCAGTGGTGAGGCATCCTCCAGTGAAGACGATGACATGCACCAGGCAAAGCGAGAGCGCAGGAAGTTCCAACAGAAGTCCAAGGGCCAACCGGAATGTGCCGGCTGCGGAGGCAACCATTCCCGTGCCAAGTGTCGATTCAGAGACGCCATCTGTAGGAAGTGTTCCAGAAGGGGCCACATTGCTAAGGTCTGCCAATCGGCTCCTTCTGACACCCCCCTTCACCGACTCGCAAGTCCAAGTCTTCACTCCAGTCTGCCAAGGAAAGCTCTCACCAACTGCCGCTGCCCGTCTGGAACCACGATTGGCCAAACAGACTCGCCTATGCGACGCAAGCTGAACGTCACGGTGCTCATTGAAGGAGCTCCATGTGACATGGAGATTGACACCGGGTCTGCCCTGTCCATCGTGTCTTGGAGCACCATCAAAAGACTGGTACCCAGAGTGTCCAAAAGGCAACTCGACTCTCACCGCCTACACCTGAGAGACTACCAGGGAAACGACATTCCCGTGGTAAGCGTTGGCCAGTTCCGGATTGCCTTCAAGGATTTTTCGGGCCTGCTCCGACTGGTGGTGGTCGAAGGTCAGCGGCCAAGCCTCCTAGGGCTAGACTGGTTTGATGCCCACGGCCTGGAAGTCACCGGCATCAACTGCATCTCTAACGCAGAGACTGAGGGTCTGGTCAAAGACTTTGCCGAGGTTTTGATGGCACTTTGGGGCAATATACAGGTACGCCCATCTCCTTTAGCCTTGATCCACAAGTCGCCCCCATCAAGCTAAAGCCACGCCGGGTTCCCTTTGCTCTCAAGGCTAAGGTGGATGAACAACTGGACAAGCTGATTGCCCAAGGAGTTTTGGAGCCAGTTGACCACACCAAGTGGGAAACCCCCATCGTCACGGCTGTCAAGCCAGCCGGGTCAGTGAGAATCTGCGCCGACTACAAGTGCACGATCAACAAGGCACTTCAGCAGCACGCTTACCCGGTTCCTGTTGTTCAACACCTGCTGCATTCCCTGGGTGAGGGGAAGGTCTTCGCTAAGCTGGACCTTGCCCAACCCTATCAACAACTGCCCGTCGATGATGCCACTGCTGAAGGCCAGACGATTGTCACCCACCGAGGGGCATTCCGTTGCCGCCGGTTGCAGTTCGGGGTGAGTGTGGCTCCTGGCATCTTCCAAAGCCTTATGGAGCGTCTCCTGCAAGGGCTTCCGGGCGTGGTACCATATTTTGATGACGTCTTGGTGTCCGCAGACTCACACCAGCAGCTGTTCGAGCGCCTCCATGCCGTGCTGACCAGGTTCCAAGAGGCCGGGCTCAAGGTAAAGAGGGAGAAGTGCCAGATCGCCATTCCACAGGTAGAGTTCCTGGGCTATCTTATCGACGCCTCTGGCCTTCACCCGACCACATCCAAGATCCGCGCTATCCAGCAGGCCCCCATCCCAAAGAACAAGATGGAGTTGCAGGCGTTCCTGGGGCTGCTGAACTTTTATAACATGTTCCTGCCACACAAAGCCACAGTGGCTGAGCCTCTTCACCGACTCCTTAGCACAAAGACGCCTTGGGCCTGGGGTCATCGGGAGACGGCGGCCTTCAACGCGGTCAAGGCTCTCCTTTCATCGGACCGTGTGCTGGTACAGTACAGTGAATCCAGGCCGCTGGTCCTTGCCTGCGACGCCTCACCTTTTGGCATCGGCGCTGTCCTTAGTCACCGTTTTCCAGACGGAAGAGAAGCACCGCTCGCCTACTTTTCCAGGACACTATCTCCAACGGAACGGAATTACAGCCAGTTTGACAAGGAGGCACTGGCACTTGCGGCTGGAGTGAAGAGATTCCATGAATACCTCTATGGCAAGACTTTTGACCTCATCACTGACCACAAGCCGCTCCTGGGCCTCCTCGCCGGTGATCGTCGAACTCCACCGGTCCTCTCACCGCGCATGCTGTGATGGACTGTTTTCCTGGCTGCCTACCACTACCGGCTCGTCCATCACCCAGGGAAATCAATGGGCCATGCCGACGCCCTCAGCCGTTGCCCTCTTCCAGCGTTTGTGGAAGACCCGGCTCCAGCTTCATCGCTCCTCCTGATTGACGATCTTCCGGCAGTGCCTGTATCGGCTGCCACTGTGGCCTCCACATCTGCCCAGGATCGCACCATCAGCCGTGTGCTCAACTGGGTGTGGAGGGGGTGGCCACAAGGGCCTTTTGCATCGGAGTTCCAGCCCTTTGCAACCAAACAACATGAACTCTCGGCTCATCGCGGCTGTCTGCTGCGGGGAGACCGCGTCGTGATTCCCCAAAGACTCCATCAACGCATCCTGGAGGCTCTGCACGTTGGCCACCCGGGAATTGTCAAAATGAAGGCGTTGGCTCGGTGTTACGTCTCGTGGCCTAACATGGACGATGCCATCACTGCCTGGGTGTCCGCCTGTCAAGCGTGCCAAGAATCGAGGCCTGCACCACCGGCAGCTAAGGGACACACCTGGGAGACGCCAAAGACACCCTGGTCGAGGGTGCACATCGATCTGGCTGGCCCCTTTCACGGACGGACCTTTATGGTAGTGGTGGACGCCTATTCCAAATGGCTGGAGGTGGCCCTGATGCCCTCCACCACTACCGAGGCCGTCATCCGGGTGCTGCGAGGCCTCTTTGCGACGCATGGGTGTCCTGACGTCCTTGTCTCCGACAACGGACCGCAGTTCACGTCAGGCACTTTTGAGCGGCACCCTTTCATCCATCCAGCAATGGGCAAGCGGAGATAATGGTGCGCTCGGCAAAAGAGGCACTGGCGCGCCTGGACCGGGGAGACTGGCACGAGCGGGTCGCCGAATACTTGTTCGTACAACACATGCAGCCACAGGGCGGAGTCCTGCTGAACTGATTATGGGCCACCGCCTCAAGTCACCGCTCGACCGGCTGCATCCGGACTTTGCTGTGGCCGAACCCCCAGGCTGTGACAACGCACCACGGTCATTTGTTCCAGGAAACCAGGTCTTTGCCTGGAACTATGTGGGGGACATTCCTTGGGTGCCAGCCACAGTAGTGGGAGTCACTGGACCTCGCTCGTACCAGGTGGCACTCGAAGACGGACGCTTGTGGCGCCGGCACATAGACCAGCTTAGGTGCAGGGTTGGGGACTTGGACACTACCATGGTGCCCCCAACTGCGCTTGTGGCTCCAGAAGAGACACTTACAGATGGCGAGGGTCCACCTACACCTCCCTCGCAAACTGCCGGCGTGGAGGTGAACCAAGCCACTTCAGAGGGTCTGCCAGACTTACCACAGACTCAGACCACTCCACTTGCGGAGGCTCCACCCACAGCAGCAGATCCAGGGAATTTGGTTTCAATGCCACCTAGGGTCGCAACACAGCCTCAGCAAGAACTGTATGGCCCTCCGGACTTGGCTACCAGTCCCCGGCAGTCTGGCAGAGTTTCCAAGCGCCCAACTTATTTAAAGGACTATGTTGTTGGACAGGTATCACTGTTGGTCTAAGTATGGGAAATGTAACCGATATGCTTTTGTGCCTAATTGAACCATTACGTGTAGTGCTGTATATAAGGAAACCATTACGATTGTAACTAACGCCTTATCTCAGTGGGGAGGGGTGTTATGTAGTGAAGTTCCCCCTGGGCCAGCAGGGGGATACTGTAGATAGTTTTCACTCAGGTCTGTAGATAGTTTTCACTCAGGTCCACGTCAGTTATTTTAGGCGGGAAACTCTGGGTTGTTGTTGCTACAATGTTGACAGCCGGCTGCCTATAAAAGCAGGCCGGCTGAGCTGTTTGCTGTTCAGTTTTCTGTTCCAGCTTACAAACTAAAGAGCTGTTTTGGAGACATCGCTGTGTCATCTGCCATGTCTACCCACTATTCTACACAGAGTCTTCTTCATAAGCAGAATAAAACTTTACTGAAGAAAATAAACTTGTTCATAAACAGCATAGTCAAAAAGCATACACAGAGTGCTCATAATAGCTAGCTTAGTCTTCACAGAGGCACAGATCTTGATTACTGATTAACTGTAGTCCTGGAGCCGCACTGTCTGCAACAACACAACATACGGCCAGACACACACACACACTACCCTGCGGCCCACAGAGATGGCTGGTTACATTTACAGGGGAAATGAGTCATGAGTCACAGCGACACAGCATTTTACTGCTAACAGTTAGGCTTGTGTAGGCCTTGTAGGCCGCACTGCCTAGGCCTTGCCTGCTTCTGCTCTCAGGAAACACACTCATGACACTCACTTCAAGCAACTATCCTTTATGGAGATTTCGATGAAGAATGAGCTGGTGAAAAAGGATTTGTGAGCAACAATTGAAAAATCTGCACCAGCAGAAGAGGCAGAAAAAGTAAAGTGGGAAAAGCAGGGCAGAAAGGCGAGGGCAGAAATTTCAACTTATATGAGTGACAGTGACTTGCACCACATAAGAGATTTTAAGATTGCCAAAGAGTTGTGGCAAGGTCCTAAAGAGTTGTATGAGAGAATCTATCTGAATAAGAGGCTGTATCTATCAAGAAAGCTTTTAAATATAAAATTTAAAGAAAATGGAGATTTAGAAAAGCATCCAAGTCAAGTGACAGAGTTGAGGGATCATTTAAATACTATAGGCAAGAAATTTGAAGAAGAGGACAAAGTGGTTCTAATTCTGTCAAGTCTGCCTGAAAGTTACAGTTCTTTGATACATGCACTAGAGACTAAATATAAACTTGATTTGAAAAATGTTGTATCAAGACTTAAGGAGGAGGCTGCTAGGAGAGCTGAAAAGACAAAAGAACGTGAAGAGCAAGTATTTGCTGTCCAAAAGACTGATAAGTATAATTTTAAAAATAAAACTGCTTTACAAAGTGTAGATAAAAGTGACAAAACTAGATGCTTCTCCAGTCGGAAAATAAGACATTCTTCAAAGAATTGTACAAAACAGAGTGGCACGATTAAAGAAATGTTCCAGGGTGGCAACAGAAAACAAACTGAAAATACTTTTGCATTTCATCAGAACTATCTAGCAGGAAAACTGGCACTATTTACAGCAATTCTACTAGTTGGTTAATTGATTCAGCAGCTTTAATGCACATGTCGTGTGATGCTGTTTCTTTTCTTCCAGAAAGTTAAATGAAAATTCATCAGAGACAGCTACAGCTGTAAATGGCCACAAAGTTTCTGTGTAAAGGAAAAGGAGCAGGTTTGCTCAAGTGTGTTGCAGGCAGAAAAATGGTTTGTAATGAAGTGAGAAATGTAGTTTACTTAACAGAATTAACAGACGGTTTTCTGAGTGTGTCAACTCTGACCAAGCGTGGTTTAAATGTAAATTTTAATAGCAAAAGATGTGTGATTACCAAAGATGGAGTTTTGTGTGCATAAGGTTTTGGAAATAATGGAGTCTTTGTGCTAGATACAGGTCAAGAAATACAGTTAAGAAGAATTCAAGTGCAGCCTGGGTTCAACTGTGGCACAAAAGGCTTGGGCATAGAGATTCCAGGATAATAGCAGACCTGCCAAAGAAAGGCTTGGTGAGAGGAATGGAAATTAAACCTTGTAAAGTTGACCTGAAAAGTGAAATATGTGAATATTGTTTGTTGGGGAAGGGAGGAAGACCTTCTGTCCCCAAGCAAAGCCATAGAAGTTTAGCAGAGCCTTTGCAACTTATTCATACTGATATATGTGGTCCAATTCAAACAATGTCTCATGGGAAATGTAAGTATGTATTGTTTATTGACAATTATTCCAGATACTGCACAACTTATATTTAAAACAAAAAAAAACAGAAACTGCTGAGAAATTGGAGATGCAAGTGTTGAAAATCAATTTGG
This sequence comes from Podarcis gaigeae, assembly GCF_964106915.1. Taxonomy (NCBI): domain Eukaryota; kingdom Metazoa; phylum Chordata; class Lepidosauria; order Squamata; family Lacertidae; genus Podarcis; species Podarcis gaigeae. Next base: position 7,938,048 of record NC_139689.1, on the reverse strand, counting down.
GAGATAGCCACAAGCAATACTTTCAGAGAATGGTGGTGAGTACATTTCATATCACATCAAATCTTATCTAGATGAAAATGGTATTAAACATTTGCACACTACCCCATTTACTCCAGACCAAAATGCAATAGCGAAGAGAAAAAATCGCTCTCTGATAGAGATGGCCGGGTATGTTGACGGAGTCTAATTTATCATTTGAATATTGGGGTGAGGGACTGATGACAGCAACATATTGGCAGAGCAGACTGCCAACGAAAGCTACAAATAAAACAGCATTTGAACTTCGGTTTAGAAGAGTACTGAACATCTGTGACATTAGAGTCTTTGGTTCAAAGGTCTTTGCATATGTGCCAGCACAAAGACATACCAAACCTAGCACCAGGACTGTGTTAGGAATATTTGTCAGCTTTGAGAAGGGTTGCAAAGGTTACAGAATTCTTAATCCATAGACAAGAGAAGTAAAAGTTGGAAGCCTAGTATATTTTAGAGAAGGAAAGAAATCCTTTGCATGTGTTCCTAATAAGAACAAAGAGGAACAGACTGATGCTGATTCAATAACTGAAGAGGTTCCAGTAAAACTGATCTCAGAAGTTGAAAGAACAGAGAAAACTAGTCCAAGTACAGAGAATTTACCAGCAGAAGGGGGAACAGAGTTAGGACAAGGAACTGTGTGTGATGAAATGGAAGAACAATTAGAACCTTTAATTAGATGCTCATCACGAATTAACAAAGGCGTGTCAGCAGAGCGACTATCATACACCTCAAGAGCAGTAGCTAATTGTGAACCTGACACATGGAAAGACATCAAGAAACTTCCTGCAGAAGAAGCTGCCAAGTGGATAGAAGCAGCCAAGAAAGAAATTGAAGCATTGAATGAAAACAACACTTGGACACTTACTTAATTGCCAAAGGGCTATAGGGTGCAAATGGGTGTTTGAGAAAAAGTTAGATGAGGATGGAAACGTACAAAGGTGTAATGGTTCTAAGGGGGTTGCTCGTGCGTAAGTTGCCACCACTCCTGGCTAGGTTGCCTGGTTGAACCCTTTCCCTCTGGGCAGCCTTGCACTCGTGGCTGTCTCAGTCGCTGGCAGAATCCGTCAGTGGGCGTTTCTTGAACTTCTTCCAGCAAAGAAGTTCTTTGACGCCCAGTCGCCTCCTACTCTCCCTGCTCAGAAGTCTTCTGCGCAGGGAGGGTGTGGGCAGCGGAGGACCCGTGCTCTCCCCGCTGGTCTCTGGTGAGGAGTCCAGGAGCCTTTTCTCCGATTCCCCCATCTGCCCCCCTTCTCCACTGGTGCTACGCTGATTTCCTTCCCCAGCGGATGGGCTGCCTCTCTCCCTACTGGGACCCTCTCCAGCATCCCTCTGGAGCCCTCTCTCCTCCTTTGGCTCCGATGGCAGTTCCCTGACAAAAGGTTTAAAGCAAGGTTGTTGTTGTTGTTTAGTCGTTTAGTCGTTTAGTCGTGTCCAACTCTTCATGACCCCCTGGACCAGAGAACGCCAGACACTCCTGTCTTCCACTGCCTCACGCAGTTTGGTCAGACTCATGTTTGTAGCTTCAAGAACAGTGTCCAACCATCTCGACCTCTGTCGTCCCCTTCTCCTTGTGTCCTCAATCTTTCCCAACATCAGGGTCTTTTCCAGGGAGTCTTCTCTTCTCATGAAGTAGCCAAAGTATTGGAGCCTCAGCTTCACGATCTGTCCTTCCAGTAAGCACTCAGGGCTAATTTCCTTAAGAATGGATGCGTTTGATCTTCTTGCAGTCCATGGGACTCTCAAGAGTCTCCTCCAGCACCATAATTCAAAAGCATCAATTCTTCAGCGATCAGCCTTCTTTATGGTCCAGCTCTCACTTCCATACATCACTACTGTGAAAACCATGGCTTTTACTATACGGACCTTTGTTGGCAAGGTGATGTCTCTGCTTTTTAAGACGCTGTCCAGGTTTGCCATCGCCTTTCTCCCAAAGAGCAGGCGTCTTTTAATTTTGTGACAGCTGTCACCATCTGCAGTGATCATGGAGCCCAAGAAAGTAAAATTTCTCACTGCCTCCATTTCTTCCCCTTCTATTTGCCAGGAGGTGATGGGCCCCGTGGCCATGATCTTCGTTTTTTTGATGTTGAGTTTCAGACCATATTTTGCGCTCTCCTCTTTCACCCTCATTAAAAAGTTCTTTAATTCCTCCTCACTTTCTGCCATCAAGGTTGTGTCATCTGCATATCTGAGGTTGTTGATATTTCTTCCGGGGATCTTAATTCCGGCTTGGGATTCATCCAGCCCAGCTTTTCGCATGATGAATTCTGCATATAAGTTAAATAAGCAGGGAGACAATATACAGCCTTGCCGTACTCCTTTCCCAATTTTGAACCAATCAGTTGTTCCATATCCAGTTCTAACTGTAGCTTCTTGTCCCACATAGAGATTTCTCAGGAGACAGATGAGGTGATCAGGCACTCCCATTTCTTTAAGAACTTGCCATAGTTTGCTGTGGTCGACACAGTCAAAGGCTTTTGCATAGTCAATGAAGCAGAAGTAGATGTCTTTCTGGAGCTCTCTAGCTTTCTCCATAATCCAGCGCATGTTTGCAATTTGGTCTCTGGTTCCTCTGCCCCTTCGAAATCCAGCTTGCACTTCTGAGAGTTCTCGGTCCACATACTGCTTAAGCCTGCCTTGTAGAATTTTAAGCATAACCTTGCTAGCGTGTGAAATGAGTGCAATTGTGTGGTAGTTGGAGCATTCTTTGGCACTGCCCTTCTTTGGGATTGGGATGTAGACTGATCTTCTCCAATCCTCTGGCCACTGCTGAGTTTTCCAAATTTGCTGGCATATTGAGTGTAGCACCTTAACAGCACCATCTTTTAAAATTTTAAATAGTTCAGCTGGAATATCATCACTTCCACTGGCCTTGTTATTAGCAGTGCTTTCTAAGGCCCATTTGACTTCACTCTCCAGGATGTCTGGCTGAAGGTCAGCAACCACACTACCTGGGGTATACAAGACATCCATTTCTTTCTGGTATAGTTCCTCTGTGTATTTTTGCCACCTCTTCTTGATGTCTTCTGCTTCTGTTAGGTCCTTTCCACTTTTGTCTTTTATTATGGCAATCTTTGTACGAAAAGTTCCTTTCTTATCTCCAATTTTCTTGAACAGATCTCTGGTTTTTCCCATTCTATTGTTTTCCTCTACTTTCTTTGCATTGCTCGTTTAAGAAGGCCTTCTTGTCTCTCCTTGCTATGTTTTGGAAATCTGCATTCAATTTCCTGTATCTTTCACTATCTCCCTCACATTTTGCTTGCCTTCTCTCCCCCGCTATTTGTAAGGCCTCGTTGGACAGCCACTTTGCTTTCTTGCATTTCCTTTTAATGGAGATGGTTTTAGTTGCTGCCTCCTGTATAATGTTACGAGCCTCCATCCATAGTTCTTCAGGCACTCTGTCCACCAAATCTAAATCCTTAAACCTGTTCCTCACTTCCACTGCGTATTCATAAGGGATTTGTCTTAGATTGTATCTTACCGGCCCTTGAATTTTGCTATAAGAAGCTGATGATCTGAGCCACAGTCAGCTCCAGGTCTTGTTTTTGCTGACTGTATAGAGCTTCTCCAACTTTGGCTGCAGAGAATATAATCAATCTGATTTCGATGCTGCCCATCTGGTGATGTCCATGTGTAGAGTTGTCTCTTGTGTTGTTGGAAAAGAGTGTTTGTGATCACCAGCTTGTTCTCTTGGCAGAACTCTATTAGCCTTTGCCCTGCTTTGTTCTGAACTCCAAGGCCAAACTTGCCAGTTTTTCCTTTTATCTCTTGACTCCCTACTTTAGCACTCCAATCCCCTATAATGAGAAGAACATCCTTCTTTGGTGTCATTTCTATAAGGTGTTGTAAGTCTTCATAGAATTGGTCAATTTCAGTTTCTTCAGCACCAGTGGTTGGTGCATAAACTTGGATTAGTGTGATGTTAAAAGGTCTGCCTTGGATTCATATCGAGATCATATAATAATAATAATAATAAATTTTATATATATCCCGCCCGCGGGCTTTCGCCCTGGAAGATCTACCACAGACCAAATATTAACCTTGAATCACCTGGCGGAAAAGTATGCCGGCAAAGCCCCAAAGGTCCTTTATGTGGCTTTTATTGACCTTAAGCAGGCATTTGATCGAATTTCTAGAAAGCAGCTATGGACAAAATTGGCTGCTACAAAGATCGATCGTCGTCTCCTTCATCTGATTATCAGCCTCCATACAAACACCTCTTTGAGAATCAGGCTAGACAATAAAGGCCTAGTCTCCAACCCTGTTACCACCACTAGAGGGGTAAGACAGGGTTGTCTACTGGCCCCAACATTGTTTAGTTTTTACATTAACTCACTGGTGACTCACATGGCCAATGATGCATTCCACACACCCCAAATTAGCAGGCCGATCTCTGAATGTTCTTCTGTACGCGGATGACGCCGCACTTCTTGCCAGATCCCCTATTGGACTGAGGAGAATGTTGCAAGCTCTACATGAATACTGTGTTCAGCATGAGCTCCAACCCAACTACGCTAAGACCAAGATCATGGTCTTCTCTGCCCGACCAAGACTCCATCGATGGTCGATGAATGGGATTCTCCTAGAGCAGGTTAACTGCTTTAAATATCTGGGACAAGAGCCATCCTTAGGATTCCCCCCTCGGTAGCGGGTGCGGTCATGAGATTAGAGGTCGGCTGGCAAGCTCTATGGTACGTGGCCTTGAAGACGAAGCTCTGGCTATGGCTCAAGCTTTGTTTTAAACCAGTGGGTATTGCCCCCTTGATATTGAGGGATGATTTTCAATCATCGTGGGAAAGGGAGGTCATTAACGAGGTTCAATCCTGTGCATTGTCTCACCTTTACTTTGAGTCTATGATGTACAATCAAGCTAGAGATGTGATCTCCCGGAGACTGAGTGATATTGCCAGACCTGGGTAAAACCTGGGATGTTCCTAGGGGACCAGATTTATCGGACCATACCAGCCCCCTACCTTGCAGAAATCCACTATGTGGAATACCGCAGACTTCTTACAGCGGCTAGATTAAATGTCCTTGACTCTGCGATATTGTGGGGAAGGTACAGGGGAGTACCATACGCCCAGAGAACCTGTCATTGTGCTATCGGTGTGGTTGAGTCCACCGAACACATTCTCTTGACCTGCCCTTCTTATGCAGAGCTTAGACAAAACTTTATAGACCCACTCCTATGTCAACTTAGCTTCCTACCCAGAGAAAACCAGGTTTTACACTTGCTGAATAATGTCACTAGAGCTATACCTTTCTTGGTGGCCAAACTAGTTTTTTTAGCCTTTAAGCGTCGCAAGACCATAATTGACTGTATTGACATGGGGCTATCTGTTTAGCCCTTTTAGTGTTGGCTAAGCTCTAAAATCTTCCTGGATGTTTTAACTGTGTATTGACAAATGTATTTGTTTTTTTGTTTTGTTTTTCTGACTGACAGTCGAATAAAAAAGCTCAGGGCGGCTAACAACAATCAAATAATCCAATTCTAAAAACATTTCATTATAAAAATTAATTAAAATCAAATTGATGGCAACCATTAAGCAAAATTCTGTGCAGATTGCCAGAGGAGGGAGTCAGGCTGCGCCCTGACCAAAGGCCTGGTGGAACAGCTCTGTCTTGCAGGCCCTGTGGAAAGATGTCAGGTCCCGCAGGGCCCTAGTCTCTTGTGACAGAGCATTCCACCATATTGGAGCCGCATCCGAGAAAGCTCTGGCTCTAGTTGAGGCTTGCCTAACCTCTCTGTGGCCTGGGACCTTCAGGATGTTTTTATTTGCAGACCGTAGGTTCCTCTGTGGGACATACCAGGAGAGGCGGTCACGTAGATACGAGGGTCCTAGGCTGTATAGGGCTTTAAAGGTTAAAACCAGCACCTTAAACCTGATCCTGTACTCCACTGGGAGCCTGTGCAGCTGGTATAGTACCAGATGAATGTGATCTCGCAGCGAAGACCCCATAAGGAGTCTCGCCGTGGCATTCTGCACCTAGTCTTCGGCAACTAGTCTTCAGCAAGCAAACATATGTCAATCATTTCCTCCCATATGTGCATCATTTTTTTTTAGTGTCCAGTTGTCATCTGTCACTCTCCGTTACATCATTCTTGCAGCTGACCACATTTCCTCCTTACAAACAGCGCCTCTGTTGCATTTCACGTGTGTAACCCTTAAAGTACCTTGTTGTTTCAAACCTGGTGTGCTAGGAGAGTTAATAACTATCTTTCATTGTTCAGTTCTTTGCAGTTTTTATCTGCATGGTACAAGGTCACATTCCATTCCTTCCACTATTTACCAACTACCATACGAATTGCGACCATAAGTACTTGTCCAGCTCTGAAGTTCTTCCTCGACAAACAAAATCTTTTCTCAAATTCAGCATCTTGCCAGATCTATTCGGCAGCCATTCATTCTTCTTGCTCTGTATTGCTCCATCACACTCCTCGTCTGATCCAAAAATAATTTGAAATAAAGTCCATTCAACCTTGGCTGTCTCCTATCAGAGGAGGGAGGGTCAGAATTCATGGAAACCTGACACAGATTAAGGAACCCAGCACAAATCATGCTAGAGAGACACGCCCATGCCAGGGACACACTCCCAGGATGCACCCGTTCTGCCCTTCAAGATAGCAGACATAGACTTGAGTGGCGCAGTGGGATGCAGTGAACTCCACAGACCCTAATGGGGAACATTGCCAGAATCTTTGCCTCATAAATCCTGGTTTTCCCTGCCCAAACCTCCTCGCTCCCCATTGAGGGTAGCAAGGGGTGACCACAATTGACTCGTGATGCAAGCCGGACCCCTTCCCCCCATCTCAATGACTGGTTGGTGCATATGGAAGATGGGGAGCCAAGTGACTTTTAGAAGGGACATGGGCAAAATTGCTGCTATGCTAAAAGTGAAAGGTAGCTGCAAGCCAATTGACCCTTTAACAGCAGCTTAAATCTGGAAATTTCCAGACAAATGAAGAATCTAGGGTGGGTTAATTGCTTCCCTGGCAGTCCCAGAATATTAAAGGCAGTTGAGGTGTATGTTACTCCATGAAGTTTACCGTGAAAACCCCTCTCACTAATAAGAATAGCCACAAGGCAGCAGAGAATTAAGGTCACAGTGTTCCTTCACCATTTTGCTAATTCTGCATCTTGTCCTCTAAAGAAGATAAAGGAAGATGATTATATATTTTGTGTTCTCATGTTGTACTTTTATGTTCTGAACTGCCTGTGATCTGCTGATGAAGGGTGGTATACAAATAATAATAACAATAACAATTAACAAATAATAACAAAAGGAGAACTTCCCCATAGCTATTAGGATTTCCCACAAATACCAATTGCACTCAAGTTCCTGGAAGGACTTTCTGGGAACCTCACAGAATAGCCTCTTCTTGCATTGTCTGGGTGGAGCTACTGATGGGAAACAAAGTCTCCCAGGATGCTATATAAGCAGGCCTGGTGGCCCACAGGCCATTCACAATGAATCCTAAAATGTGGGCCAAGATCTTCTTACCATTTGTGGGACTCCTTTGCGGGGCCAGCCTGCCACTGACTTCTTCCCAGGCTGCTCCAGGTGAGTTTGCTTCTCTTTCCTTCCTCTTTGCAGCCTTCTCATGCATCTACCTGAAATCTGAGCATCTGGAACCACCCTTAGAAAAAGAGCAATAACAACCCTTGGATTCTCTTCCTCCAACTTTTCTGCTTATTTGCCAGCAGTAAATGGAATAGTCATTCCAAAGGGACAGATCCCATGGTTCCAAAACAAATACCCTTTTATTAAGATTTGTAAGTGCCTGTTAGAGGAGACTCTTGAGAGTCCCATGGACTGCAAGCAGATCAAACCTATCCATTCTTAAGGAAATCAGCCCTGAGTGCTCAGTGGAAGGACAGATCATCAAGCTGAGGCTCCAATACTTTGGCCACCTCATGAGAAGAGAAAACTCCCTGGAAAAGACACTGATGTTGGGAAAGATGGAGGGCACAAGGAAAAGGGGACGACAGAAGACAAGATGGTTGGACAGTGTTCTCAAAGCTACCAGCATGAATTTGACCAAACTGCGGGAGGCAGTGGAAGATAGGAGTGCCTGGCGTGCTCTGGTTCATGGGGTCACGAAGAGTCGGACACGACCAAACGACTAAACAACAAACGTGCCTGTTTCTGAGGTCTTTGTAGGTTTAGGGGACAGAAGAGACAATCTTCTGATGGGGCAAAGAAGGCAGGACTCTCACTAACTATGTAGCTGAAATTATTTAGCTGAGATTCCTGCATTACAGGGGGAGGTGCTATCAGGGAGGTTCTGTCTATACAGGGAGGTTCTATCTATACAGGGAGCGCAGCTTTCATCAAGCCTTGACCGAACACTCCTTCTAACTGGGATGGTTGTATTCTTCCACCGAGCGTGGAGCTTAGACAGGGACGCACATGAAGCTATCATAAACCATTGTTTGAAGAACGGTAGACTCCTATCTGGGATGGTCTTCCTCTTCCACTGAACATGCAGCTTAGGGAGGGACACACATGAAACAGTGGGACACCTGCCTAGCCAGCCAGGTCAGTCAGATCACCCCTGGCGATCAATGGGATGACAGATGTCTCAGACGGATCACCCTCACATCCGTCTTGAGACTTCTCCTGGGGCTCCCAAGTTCAATCATGTATGAGACAATGTGTGCAGAACTAGGTATACACACGATGGAATATTGGTTGTGGGCTAGCACTATAAAATACTGGTTGGATTTCCATTTTGTTGGCAACCTTACATAGGAACTCTTACATAGGAAAATCAGATCTATTGGTATTCAAATCAGATCTTCAAACCCTTGTATAATTTGAGTTAGCACCATGTTTATTGCAATAATGAAAACAGATTAAGGTACATTGGGGGGGAAACAACATCAAGTCAGGTGTAAATAAAATTTGCTCCCCCGAGATAACAGGGTCACATATCTCAAAATTAATAATTTCTGTCCAAAGCAGGACCTTTATCTTAGCCCGGCTGAATATTTTTCCTTCAGCTTTTGTCAAGGGCAGATTTTTAAACATCCCCAGAAATGATAGACATTGTGGATGTTCTTTGAATGTGCCGGACACTGTAGAACATATCCTTTTCTACTGTCCATTTTACAACCTGCTACGCAAACGCATGCTGCCCCCCCCCCCCTGTTTTCAGTAGTCTAACATAACGGCACAATGAACATATCCGATTCTATCTGTCTGACATTAACCCGGAATTAACAGCAAGGGGGGCTGAGGTTTTGTTAATAGTATCTATTGGAGTGCTAAATGGCACTATTTAGCGGGAATAAATCCCAATGAAGTTCCTCATCATTATATATTTTACATGGCTGTTTATTTCTATATATTTTAAATGTTTTAGGATGCCCTAGATTTGTAATGCCTAGAAAAGCTCTGATGAAGTAAGTAAGCATTACAGGGGCTTGGACTAGATGAGCATTGGGGTCCCTTCCAATTCTGGAATTCTATGATTCCACAAAAGAGAATATGCATGGGAAAGAGGGTGAGAGAGAAGGAAAATCACAGGGGTGTAGAGAAGAACAGATGGCAGACAAAAGCAAGACTGGAAGGAGTGAGATGAAAAGCAGAGGTTTTAACCTATGGCATTTATTCATTAGCTGATTTTTAAATCATTTCTAAGCTGCTTAAATCTTAAACAGTGCACTAAGCAACATAAAAACTGTAAAGCAGTATCAGAAAAACCATAAAAACAGTAATATAAAGTCATTTAAAAAACAGGAATTTCATCTGTCTGTCTGTTTGTCTATCTATTTTGTTCCCTTAGGTGCAATATTGGTGTGCACTCTCTCTGGCTCTGTCCCCGAAGGCATGATGATTACGTGGCAGGCAGGTGGCCAATCAGGTAACACCTCCAGCATCATAAGTGCAAGCATTGGTAGCACAGCATACCTCAGCGCTGAAGTACTACCCGTTTCGCAGGTGAACACAAGAACTTTCGCAGATGAATTTCAGCTGAAGTTCGTCTGTCGAGCATCCCTGCCTGGGTCCCAAACAAATGTCAATGAACCTGAAGGTAAAAACTCTCAGCACAGTTGGGATGTAGTTTTCTTTTGAAAAGCACGGTTTGGGAGCGGGATAATTGTTTCCTGATTGCTTAAGATCCTCTCAGTGCTAGTATTGACTAAAGACACAACTTGAAATTGCAATCAGTCCGGTGGAGGTCTGAACATAATTCTCCTCTTATCTCTGCAGAAAGGTTTTCACAGTTCTTGAACAATACTAAATGCATGTTTTTATCAGAAGGTAACAATGGGAGAAGGAAAGGAAAGAATGTGCACCCTGCAGGGGCCAAGGTGTCTCCCACAATAATTCTAACCTTCATCTGCCTGTTGATAATGTTTACCCAGTTTAGGGTGACCTAGATGAACAGATGGTGCCCTTCTATTGGAGGGAGATTTATAAATCCTTGCCCTGGGGGCCAGGTCCACACATTTAAGGAGCTCCGTACCTAGTTAGCTGCTCCAAGAGCAACTGTGCAGAGATGGTATCATTGGATATGGGAAGTTTTTAACTATCCTTGGTTTTCAAACCCAGCCTATACACCAATACATTCTCTGGGAAGCCTGAGATGCTTTTTGTGCTGGGCGCTTTCTTTATATATGTTGGGGAAATGAACTGTGTAAATATTCCTGGAATCTCCACTATCCCACCGTGTCCTCATCCAGCTCAAGGAAGCCCCATGTATGTGCCATAGATCTTCCTACTCAGGTCCACACACACAAGAACTTCAGTTAAATCCCCTTTGCTCCTTAAAGCTTTCATTAAGGATTTACACCCCTCTATCTACAGATTAAAAATGTTTGTCAGAGAATCCAGCAGAAAATAATCATCACTAAATGGTGTCATAAATGTTATCCATCAATTATGTCTAAACTTAATAGCTCTCCCTTTCTCTCATACTTTCTCTCCCTTTCTCTCATACTTTCTCTCATACTTTCCCCACCCCAAAACTTAAAAAGACAAAGGGAACGGTCTCCATGAGAACCTCTATCGCGCCAACCATAAAGAAAGCAGCCTTCAGCGAGCACAGACAGTCCTCACTGGCATGGTCATAGGGCTCTATGCAAGTGAAGTTTCTGTCCAGTGGGTGAAGAATGCCCTCCTTGAAGGTCGCCATGTGAATCCCCGAGTCTTGAAGGGCAGCATCAAGGATTCCCTCTTGGCCTTCAGCCAGGTGGTTGTCCCCTACTCTGACTGGAACAACGGCACTTCATACTCCTGTACGTTTACCCGCACAGCAGGCACCGTGGAGCCCACCCAGAGGCCTGAGGAGAAATCCCAGGGTGAAAAGTGATGCAAACCCCATCCTCAGCATCACAACCTCTTCAGCCTATCCCAGATTAAATAATTTCCATGTATCCATGTTTGGCCTAAGGCTGAATAAAAGTGAGCAAACTCACAGATATTTCATGATGTGATCACTTGATTGAGGTGGTGGGTGGGTTCTGGAAAGAAGTGGGGAATGGATTAATCTCCCTGCAAAATCGTGTTGAAGTTTGATTATTGTAGAAGCAAAGTGTGTTTAGCACATAACCATGAAGTTCACTGGGGGGGCTTTTGGCTAGTCACTGTCTCTTAGCCTATCCTTCCTCACCAGGGTTTAGACTCTCCCCGAGCACAGATTTTTGTGTCCCTCCCCCCCCCCCTCCAAGTAGAGCATTTCTTATAAAACGAAAGGTGAGTGGAGTGACAACAATTCATTTTGCTGACCAGTGTCTTCTGCCTGTTGATCATGTTTACCCAGCATCAGTTGACCTAGATGAACAGGTGGTGCAGTTCTGTTGGAGGCAGATTTTCATATCCTTGCCCTGGTGGTCCAGTCCACACATTAAGGAGCCACATAGCTAGCTGAGATTCCTGCTTTGCAGGGGGTTGGACTAGATGACCCTTGGGCCCTTTTCCACAATTCAAGAAAAAGAAAATATGCATGGGAAAGAGGGTCAGAGAGAAGGGGAATCACAGGGGTGTAGAGACGGACGGATGGCAGACAAAAGCAAGAAGGACTGAGATGGAAAGCAGAGGTTTGAATCCAAGGCATTTTTTCATTCAATGATGTTAAAATCATTTTTAAGCTGATTTATATTTAAAAATAACACACTTAAGGAGTGCAAAAGGACAATGTGCTGCTGCTGTGAAGCATGTATGAAAAATACAGAAAGTAGGCAAATCCTTCAGAATAACCCTGTCAAGAATTCCTGTTACAGATAGGTAGCCGTGTTGGTCTGCCATAGTCAAAACAAAAAAAATTCCTTCCAGTAGCACCTTAAAGACCAACTAAGTCAGTTCTTGGTATGAGCTTTCGTGTGCATGCACACGATTGTATCTGAAGAAGTGTGCATGCACACGAAAGCTCATACCAAGAACTGACTTAGTTGGTCTTTAAGGTGCTACTGGAAGGAAGAATTCCTGTGTTCATCAGAATGTCATCATAGCCCTTTCTAGATGCTCCTGCATGTCCTTCCTTCAAGACCACCATTTCCTAAATGCTGCCTGTCCATCAGGTATGCCTAAATCTAATAACTGTTGCCTCTCCTTTTGTCTCATACTAACTCCCACCGGAAACTTAAAAAGACAAGGTGAATGGTCCCCATGCCAATTTCTATTGCACTGCGAAGAAACTAGTCTTCAGCAAGCACAGCTAATGCTCACCGGCTTGGTCACAGGGCTCAATACAAGTGAAGTTTCTGTCCAGTGGATTAATAATAATAATAATAGTAATAGTAATAATAATTTATACCCCACCCATCAGGCTGGGCTTCCCCAGCCATTCTGGGCAGCTCCCAACAGAATTAAAAGTACAATAAAACATCAAACATTAAAAAACCTCCTTAAACAGGGATGCCTGCAAATGTCTTCAAAAAGTCAGATAGTTGTTTATTTCCTTGACATCTGAATGGAGGGCGTTCCACAGGGTGGGCACCACTACTGAGAAGGCCCTCTGTCTATTTCCCTCACTGTGGGTCAGCATCTGAACACCCAAGTATTGAAGGACAGCAGCAAGGTTTCCCTCTTGGCCTTCAGCCAGGTGATAGTTTCCTACTCTGACTGAATCAATGACACCATGAAGCTCACACAGAGGCCTGAGGAGAAATCCCAGAGTTAAACAAGAAAGTGGTGGTGCCGACTGCACAGAGAACCAATTCCTTGCAAGTGCAGAACGTACCTGTCAGGGAACTGCCATTGGAGCCAGAGGGGGAGAGAGGACTCCAGAGGGATTCCGGAGAGCATCCCAGGGTGGGGAGAAGCAGCCCATCTTCTGGGGAAGGAAATCAGCGTAGCACCAGTGGAGAAGGGGGGCAGATGGGGGAATCGGCGAGGCGGTCCCATGACTCCTCGCTGGGGACCAGCGGGGAGAGCACGGGTCCTCCGCTGCCCACACCCTCCTTGCGCAGAAGGCTTCCGTGCAGGGAGAGTAGGCGGAGACTAGGCGTCAAAGAGCTTCTTTGCTGGAAGAAGTTCAAGAAACGCCCACTGACGGATTCTGCCAGCGATTGAGATAGCCACGGGCGAGTGGCCGTCCAGACAGAAAAGGTTCGCTCAGGCAACCCAGCCAAGTGTGGCGCCGGTTTATGCACGAGCAACCCCTAGAACCATCACAGCAATCCGTCAGTCACTGATGTTGCTTGTGCGCAGCCCCGGAGAGGCAGCACGATGAGCCAAACGGGGACAGCCAGAGAGACGGAGCAACAAGCTGCGGTGCGGAGTCTGGTCGAGAGGAACTGAGACTTGGAGGCGCATGTAGCTACCCTGACGGTGCAGCTGGAAGAGAGACGGGCTGAGGATGCACAGGTCAGAACCACCCCCATCGCAAGGAAGGTACCGGGGCTGGTACACAAGTTTGGTGGAAAGCCCCAAGACTACAATGCTTTCCGAACGGAAGTGCAGTACGCCTTGGAACTGCAGAAAGATGACTTTGCTGATGACGGGGGGAGGGTGGCTTACATTGTGGGGCATCTGCAGGATGGGGCACGCGAATGGATCAGGCCCCTAATGGCGACGCAAAATGATGCCTTGAAGGACCTTAAGAAATTCTTCCAGGCAATGGACGCGATGTTCTCCAGCGAGGTGGAGCAAAGTGTGACACGGCGGGAACTGATGGGCTGCAAGCAGGGGGGGCAGTCCGTCAGAAACTACTGGTCGCGTTTTGCGATGTTAGTCCACCGACTCGGGTGGGATCTGGACTCTGAACCGATACAAATGTTGTTTGAGGTGGGTCTATCCCCCAAAGTGAAAGATGAGTGGTCCCAAGCGCCCTGGCCACGGTCGATGGATGAGCTCACAAGGGCTGTGCTGGCAATCGGCGTACGCCAGGAAGCGCGGGCTCAGGAGAAGTGGGAGATAAGAGGGGAACGTTTCCATGACAACCGCATTCCTGAGATACCGAGGGAGCCTTCCCAGGCGGCGGAGCCGATGGAAATTGATGGCGCGCACGCGCGCAAAGTTTCAAACTCTGGTGAAGGTCGTAAAAGGGAGGGAAAGGACTGGAAAACTACCAAGTGTTTCCTCTGTCAATGACCAGGACATTTTGCTAAGGTCTGCCCTCAACAAAAAGCCTGGCAAGGGATGGTGGGGGCTGCAGGCCACGACGAGAAGGGGGAGGAAGAGCAGGTGCAGGGAAACGACAATGCCTGGCTGCCAACCAGCAGGGGCAGCAGCCAGGCCAGCGACCAATAGAAGTGCCCCAGCCTGACCCGCCCCCCAAGGCAGCTATAGCCATAGAAGTGGTGCTAGAACTCCCAAATGGGCACCCCGTCAAAGTTAAGGGATTGCTGCATTCGGGCAGCTCGTGTAATTTCTTCAGCAGAGACTTCGCTCTGGAGCACCAACTCCACCTGTTACCTCTAGATTTTCCCTTGCAGGTGACCACCATTGATGGCAGGGAACTTCTGGGAGGGGAGGTGACACACCAGACACCGCCAATGCAAATGAGGGTCTCCAGGCACACGGAGACCATTGCCTTTCACGTGGCCATGCTGGCAGGACCCCCAATAATACTGGGAATGAGCTGGCTGGCACTACATTATCCAGTAGTGTCATGGTATCAGCGGTCAGTCACCTTTGGGTCAGCTTACTGCTTAGAACACTGTCTGGGAGGGAAGGACCCAAGAATGACGGTGGCCAGGGTGGCTGGGCTGGCCTTGGAACAAAAAGGGGAGGTGCCACCACAATATGCTGACTTGAAGGAGTTCTTCAGCGAGAGGGAGGCAGATAGACAACCCCCCCACAGGCCCTTTGACTGTCAAATCAACCTACTCCCAGGGGCTCAGTTGCCGGTGGGTAAGCTGTATGCCATGTCCGACCGGGAGATGCAGGAGTTGCGGCAGTTTATTGACAAGAACCTGAAGAGAGGGTTCATAAGGGAATCAAAGGCAGTGGGGGGCAGTCCGGTGTTCTTTGTGGACAAAAAAGAGACTACTCAGCCCAGGTTAGTCGTGGATTACAGGGCCTTGAACCTGGTGTCAGAACCCGTGACCTTCCCAATGCCCAGGATTGACGACATTTTAACACGGGTGAGGCAGGGGAAGATTTTTACCAAGCTGGACCTCAGGGGAGCATACAATTTGATTAGGATAAGGGAGGGGGTGAATGGAAAACAACCCTGTTCACCCCCCTGGGGGCTTTTGAGTACTTAGTCATGCCATTTGGATTACAATCAGGGTCCGCCTGCTTTCAAGCATTCATGCACCACATGTTGGGGCCCCTGCTGTACAAGAATTGCATAGCCTTTTTGGATGACGTCTTAATCTATTCGGACAATGAGAAGCAACATGTCAGAGACGTCAGGGAAGTGCTACAGAGATTGCAGAAGCATCAGTTGTGGGTAAAGCTGGAAAAATGCGAATTCCACGCTTCGGAAGAGCAGCTCCTGCACGTGGAGCCATGGTCCTTTTGCAGCCTGGGGCCAAGCAGAGCTGGATGCCGTGTGTGTGCCTTTTTCTCAAGGAAGCTGAGCAAGTTAGAGCAAAACTACACAGTGTATGACCGAGAACTGCTTGCGATCTATGCGGTGTTTTGGCAATGGAGACATCTATTGATAGGGGCGCGGCACAAGATCCAGGTTTGTACTGACCACAGGAACTTGGAATACTGGCGGACTGCGCGAGTGCTCAACCAGAGACAGATTTGATGGGCCCAAGAGTTCGCCAAGTTTTCCTTCGAGATCAGATACGTGCCGGGAGAGGAAAACGTAAGAGCAGATGCTCTCTCCCGGAAACCGGAGTACATGGAAGGAGAGGGACCACCAGAAGGCTTCCGCGCAGGGAGAGTAGGCGGAGACTAGGCGTCAAAGAGCTTCTTTGCTGGAAGAAGTTCAAGAAACGCCCACTGACGGATTCTGCCAGCGATTGAGACAGCCACGGGCGAGTGGCTGTCCAAACAGAAAAGGTTCACTCAGGCAACCCAGCCAGGTGTGGTGCCAGTTTACGCATGAGCAACCCCTAGAACCATCACAGTACCTTACATAGCCCTGGTAAAAGTGCCAGTTCCACATACTGTGTAGGGATGTTGTACATGAATAAGGGGCTCAGACAAACATTAGCCAATCACTGCTCCCTCAACAGAAGGCAGCAGAGAATTAAGGTCACAATGTTCCTTCTCCATTTTGCAAACTCTGCATCTTATCCTCTAAAGAAGATAAGGGGGAAAGACATATATATTTTGTTTTCTCATGTTGTACATTTAAGTTCTGAACTGCCTGTGATCTGCTAATGATGGGTGATATACAAATTAAATAATAACAATAGGCGAACTTCCCCGTAGCTATTAGGAATTCCCACAAACCCTAATTACACTCAAGTTTCTGGAAGGACTTTCTGAGAACCTCACAGAATAGCCTCTTCTTGGATTGTCTGGGTGGAGCTACTGATGGGAAACATATCTCACCAAAGTCTCCCAGGATGCAATATAAGCAGGCCTGGTGGCCCACATGCCATTCACACTGAATCCTAAAATGTGGGCCAAGATCTTCTTACCATTTGTGGGACTCCTTTGCGGGGCCAGCCTGCCACTGACTTCTTCCCAGGCTGATACAGGTGAGTTTGCTTCTCTTTCCTTCCTCTTTGCAGCCTTCTCAGGCATATACCTGAAATCTGGGCATCTGGAACCACCCTTAGAAACAGAGCAATAACAACCCTTGGATTCTCTTACCCCAGCTTTTCTCCTTATTTGCCAGCAGTAAACGGGATAGTCATTCCAAAGGGACAAATCCCATTGTTACAAAACAAATACCCTTTTATTAACATTTGTAAGTGCCTGTTTCTTTAGGCTGCGATCTTTGTAGGTTTAGGGGACAGAAGAGACATTCTTCTGATAGGGACAAAGAAGACAGGGCTCTCACAAACTATGTAGCTGAAATTATTTAGCTGAGATTCCTGCATTACAGGGGGAGGTTCTATAAGAGAGGTTTTATCTATACAGGGAGCACAGCTATCGTCAAGCCTTGACCGGAGAACAGTGCACTCCATCTACCTGGGATGGTCTTCCTCTTCCACCGAGCGTGCAGCTTAGGGAGGGACGCACATGAAACAGGGGCACACGTGCCTAGCCAGCCAGGTCAGCCAGATCAGCCCTGGCGATCAATGGGGTGACAGATATCTCAGTTGGATCACCCTCACATCCGTCTTGAGACGTCTCCTGGGGCTCCCAAGTTCAATCATTTATGAGACAATGTATGCAGAACTATGTATACACACGATGGAATATTGGGTGTAGGCTAGCACTATAAAATACTGGTTGGATTTCCATTTTGTTGCCAACCTTTGAGTCTACTCTCTGACCTACTTATGAACTCTGATAAATGCAGAAGTTCCAACTCTTACATAGCAAAATCAGATCTATTGGTATTGACTTGGAACCCTTGTATAATTCGAATGAGCGATATATTTATTGCAATAGTCAAAACAGATTAAGGTACATTGGGGTGGAAACAACATCAATTCAGATGTAGATAAAATTTTCTCCCCCGAGATAACAGGGTCACATATCTCAAAATAAATAATTTCTTTCCAACTCAGGACCTTTATCTTAGCCCGACTGAATGTTTTTCCTTCAGCTTTTGTCAAGGGCAGAAATGATAGACATTGTGGATGTTCTTTGAATGTGCCAGACACTGTAGAACATAAACTTTTATACTGTCCATTTTACAACCTGCTACGCACACGCATGCTGCCCCCTTTTTTGGGTAGTCTAACATCACGGCACAATGAAAATATCCAATTCTAGCTGCCTGACATTAACCTGGAATTAACTGCAAGGGGGGCTGAGGTTTTGTTAATAGTATCTCTTGCACTGCTAAATGGCACTATTTAGCAGGAAGAAATCCCAATGAAATTCCTCATCATTATATATTTTACATGGCTGTTTATTTGTATATATTTTAAATGTTTTAGGATGCCCTATATTTGTAATGCCTAGAAAGGTTTGGATGAAGTAAGTAAGTAAGCATTACAGGGGGCTGGACTAGATGAGCATTGGGGTCCCTTCCAATTCAATAATTCTACGATTTCACGAAAAGAGAATATGCGTGGGAAAGAGGGTCGGAGAGAAGGAAAATCACAGGGATGTAGAGAAGAACAGATGGCAGACAAAAGCACGACTGGAAGGACTGAGATGAAAAGCAGAGGTTTCTAAGCTGCTGAAA
Source organism: Podarcis gaigeae (assembly GCF_964106915.1). Lineage (NCBI taxonomy): Eukaryota > Metazoa > Chordata > Lepidosauria > Squamata > Lacertidae > Podarcis > Podarcis gaigeae. The sequence goes on along the minus strand of NC_139689.1, from coordinate 7,919,354 downwards.
TCTTAAATAGTGCACTACGCAACATAAAAACTGTAAAGCAATATCAGAAAAACCATAAAAACAGTAATATAAAGTCATTAAAAAACCAGGAATTTCATCTGTCTGTCTGTCTATCTATTTTGTTCCCTTAGGTGAAATATTGGTGTGCACTTTCTCTGGCTATGACCCCAAAGGCATGATGATTATGTGGCAGGCAGGTGGCCATACAGGTAACACTTCCGGCATCATAAGTGCAAGCATTGGGAGCGTCAGCATTGCATTTCCAGACTTTTCGCGGGTGAACCACTTCATCTGTCGAGCATCCCTCCCTGCGTCCCAAACAAAAGTCAATGAACCTGAAGGTAAAAACGCTCAACACAGTCGAGACTTAGTTTTCCTTTGAAAAGCATGGTTTGGGAGAGGGATGATTGTTTCCAGAATGCTTAAGAACGTCTCAGGGACTGATCATTTCAAGACAGTTTCCTTCCTAATTCAGAAATTTATTTCTGCTTTCCATTATGGCCTGTTGAGATAAGACTTTCTCCACCAGTTGCCATGATATTGGTGCTAGTATTGGCTAAAGACACAACTTGAAACAGCAATCAGTCTGGTAGAGGTCTGAACAGTAATTCTCTTCTTATCTCTGCAGAAAATTTTCACCGTTCTTGAACAATACTAAATGCATGTTTTTATCAGAAGGTAACAATGGGAGAAGGAAAGGAAAGAATGTGTACCCTGCAAGGGCCAAGGTGTCTCCCACAATAATTTCCACCCCCACCTCCAGCCAAGGATCCTTCTAACTTTCATCTGCCTGTTGATAATGTTTACCCAGCATAGGATGACCTAGATGAACAGATGGTGCCCTTCTATTGGAGGCAGATTTTTATATCCTTGCCCTGGTGGCCAAGTCCACACATTTAAGGAGCTCCGTACCTAGTTAGTTGCTGCAGAGATGGTATCATTGGATATGGGAAGTTTTTAGCTATCCTTGGTTTTCAAACCCAGCCTATACACCAATACCTTCTCTGGGAAGGCTGGGATGCTCTTTTTTTTTTAAAAAAAAAAAGATTTTTATTAAAAATTTCCCATAAAAACTCCAATCATACCAATTTCCACATCACATATTTTGACTTATTGGAGCTCCCTCAACTTCTCTGACAATCATTCGTAATTGAAATCCTATCTTCACATTCCTTAATTTTAGTATTGCCTTTAAATACTATATTTCTATCCTTATTTACTTTCTTACAATATTCCTTATATTTTCACAAAGCTTCTTTAAAACACACTAGCTTTGTATTTTCCTCACATACAGTTTTCAAATACTCTGTAAATTTTCCCCAGTCCTCAAAAAACTTGTGAACCTTTTGGAATCTGATTTTTCCAGTTAGTTTGTCCAGTTCTGCATAATCTGTTAATTTTGTTCTCCATTCTTCCAAGGTCGGTACTTCTTCTGGGATGCTTTTTGTGCTGGGCGCTTTCTTTATACATGTTGGGGAAAGGAGCTGTGTAAATATTCCTGGAATCTCCACTATCCCACCGTGTCCTCATCCAGCTCAAGGAAGCCCCATGTATGTGCCATAGATCTTCCTACTCAGGTCCACACACACAAGAACTTCAGTTAAATCCCCGTTGCTCCTTAAAGCTTTCATTAAGGATTTACACCCCTCTATCTACAGATTAAAAATGTTTGTCAGAGAATCCAGCAGAAAATAATCAGCACTAAATGGTGTCATAAATGTTGTCCATCAATTATGTCTAAACTTAATAGCTGTTGCCTCTCCTTTTCTCTCATACTTTCCCCTGCCAACAATAAAGAAAGCAGCCTTCAGCGAGCACAGACAATCCTCACCGGCATGGTCATAGGGCCCAAGGCAAGTGAAGTTTCTGTCCAGTGGGTGAAGAATGCCCTCCTTGAAGGTCGCCATGTGAATCCCCGAGTCTTGAAGGGCAGCATCAAGGATTCCCTCTTGGCCCTCAGCCAGGTGGTTGTCCCCTACTCTGACTGGAACAACGGCACTTCATACTCCTGTACATTTACCCGCACAGCAGGCACCGTGGAGCCCACCCAGAGGCTTGAGGAGAAATCCCAGGGTGAAAAGTGATGCACACCCCTTTCTCAACCTATCCCAGTTTTCCCTCCTCAGCATATCCCAGATTCAATAATATCCATGTAATTAGGTAGCCTAAGGCTGAATAAAAGTGAGCAAACTCACAGATATCTCTTGATGTGATCACTTGATTGAGGTGGTGGGTGGCGTCTGGAAATAAGTGGGGAATGGATTACTCTCCCTGCAAAATCGTGTTGAAGTTTGATTATTGTAGAAGCAAAGCATGTTTAGCACATAACCATGAAGTTCGCTGGGGGGATTTTGGCTGGTCACTGTCTCTTAGCCTATCCTTCCTCACCAGGGTTTAGACTCTCCCGAGCACAGATTTTTGTGTCTCCCCCCCCCCCAGCAGAGCATTTCCGATAAAAGGAAAGGTGAGTGGAGTGACAACAATTCATTTTGCTGACCAGTGTCTTCTGCCTGTTCATCATGTTTACCCAGCATCAGTTGACCTAGATGAACAGGTGGTGCAGTTCTGTTGGAGGCAGATTTTCATATCCTACATAGCTACATAGCTAGCTGAGATTCCTACTTTGCAAGGGGGTTGGACTAGATGACCCTTGGGACCCTTCCATCTCAATAATTCCACGATTCAAGGAAAAGAAAATATGCATGGGAAAGAGGGTCAGAGAGAAGGAGAATCACAGAGGTGTAGAGACGAACGGATGGCAGACAAAATCAAGAAGTGAAGGACTGAGGTGGAAAGGAGAGGTTTTAATCCAAGGCTTTTATTCATTCAATGATTTTAAAATCATGTCTAAGCTGCTTTATATTTAAAAATAACACACTTAAGGAGTGCAAAAAGACAATGTGCTGCTGCTGTGAAGCATGTTTGAAAAATACAGAAAGTAGGCAAACCCTTCAGAATAACCCTGTCAAGAATTCCTGTGTTCATCAGAATGTCATCATAGCCCTTTCTAGATACTCCTGCTTATCCTTCCTTCCAAAACTACCATTTCCTAAATGCTGCCTGTCCATCAGGTATGTCTAAATCTAATAACTGTTGCCTCTCCATTTGTCTCATACTAACCCCCCCCCCCGAAAACTTAAAAAAACAAGGTGAATGGTCCCCATGCCAATTTCTATTGCACTGCAAAGAAACCAGCCTTCAGCAAGCATAGCCAATGCTCACCGGCCTGGTCACAGGGCTCAGTACAAGTGAAGTTTCTGTTCAGTGGATTAATAATAATAATAATAATAATAATAATAATAATAATAATATATACCCCACCCATCAGGCTGGGCTTCCTCAGCCATTCTGGGCAGCTCCCAACACAATTAAAAGTACAACAAAACATCAAACATTAAAAACGTCCCTAAACAGAGATGCCTTCAAATGTCTTCGAAAAGTCAGATAGTTGTTTATTTCCTTGACATCTGATGGGAGGGCGTTCCACAGGGCGGGTGCCACTACTGAGAAGGTCCTCTGTCTAGTTCCCTCATTGTGGGTCAGCATGTGAACACCCGAGTATTGAAGGACAGCAGCAAGGTTTCTCTCTTGGCCTTCAGCCAGGTGATAGTTTCCTACTCTGACTGAATCAATGACACCATGAAGCTCACCCAGAGGCCTGAGGAGAAATCCCAGAGTGAAAAATGATGCACACCCCTTCCTCAGCATCGCAAGCTCTCCAGCCTAAACTACATCTTTCTCTTCAGCCTATCCCAGATTCAATGATTTCCATGCTTCATCTATAGATAAATAAAATCTCAATATCTCTCAGCTTAATGTACATCATAGGGGTTCTGTAATGATAATATAGAGAGGCGTAGTAGTGTGTATGCTAACTTCAGCTCTTTGGAGAAACGGTGGGATACACATCAACACTAGATGAAGCATATCCATCCTAGGTTGGTTTAGGGGACAGAAGAGACATTCTTCTGATGGGGTAAAGAAGGCAGGGCTCTCACAAACTATGTAGCTGAAATTACTTAGCTTAGATTCCTGCATTACAGGGGGAGGATCTATCAGGGAGGTTCTATCTATACAGGGAGTGCAGCTATCATCAAGCCTTGACCAAAGAACAGTACACTCCGTCTACCTGGGATGGTCTTCCTCTTCCACCGAGCGTGCAGCTTAGGGAGGGACGCACATGAAACAGGGGCACACGTGCCTAGCCAGCCAGGTCAGCCAGATCAGCCCTGGCGATCAATGGGGTGAGAGATGTCTCAGTCGGATCACCCTCACATCCATCTTGAGACGTCTCCTGGGGCTCCCAAGTTCAATCATGTATGAGACAATGTGTGCAGAACTAGGTATACACACGATGGAATATTGGGTGTGGGCTAGCACCATAAAATACTGGTTGCATTTCCATTTTGTTGCCAACCTTTAAGTCTACTATCTGACCTACTTACGGACTCTGATAAATCCAGAAGTTCCAACTCTTACATAGGAAAATCAGATCTATTGGTATTCAAATCAGATCTTGAAACCCTTGTATAATTTGAGTGAGCAATATATTTATTGCAATATTCAAACCAGATTAAGGTACACTGGGGAGGGGGGGACAACATCAAGTCAGGTGTAAATAAAATTTGCTCCCCCGAGATAACAGGGTCACATATCTCAAAATTAATAATTTCCTTTTTTTTTCAGAAGCTACTATTTTAATAGGTTTACTTCCTTTTGGAGAAGAAAATATACATTCTATTAAAAATTCATTTTGACTCAACTTTTGGAGGCATGTGATTGCACATAAATTATAAAATGAATAGATAAGGCTATAATCCCAATACCTGTCAAAATTATTTTCCACTGAGCTCATTTCTTTTTTTATATAATAAATTTTTATTAGTTTTTGATACAATCATACAATTTTATCCAAATTTTACCTGATTTTAACAAAATACAAATTTTTGACTTCCTTCAACTTCTCTGGTAATCATCCATTTTTACCCTTCAGTACGCATTCCTTTAATTGCATTGCCATTTGTCTTCCCTCCCTTTTCTATTTTCTTTCAGCAATACCTCTTAAAATTTTACAATGCTTCTTGAAACCCCACTAGCATTGTTTGCACCTCACATATCTTTTTCAGATAATCTACAAATTTCCCCCAGTCCTCGATGAACTTTTGGTTTCGGGCATATCTTATTTTCCCAGTCAGTTTGTCCAGTTCCGCATATTCAGTCAATTTCATTCTCCATTCTTGAATCGTCGGTATTTCCTCTTGTTTCCACTTCTGAGCCAATAGAATTCTTGCTGCCGTAACTGCATACTGGAAAAGTTTACAGTCTTTTCTTCTTATGTCTTTTCCTGTAATCCCTAAAAGAAAGGCTTCTGGTTTCTTAACAAAAGTGTATTTTAGCATCTTTTTCAATTCATTATATATTGCTTCCCAGAAACTCTTTACTTTCTCACATTCCCACCACGTATGGTAGAATGTTCCCTCTTTTTCTTTACATTTCCAACACTTGTTACATGTTTTATACATTTTTGCCAATTTTACTGGAGTAATATACCATCTGTAAAACATTTTCATTACATTTTCCTTCAACCCCATGCATGCAGTAAATTTTAAACTTTCCTTCCATAATTTTTCCCAATCTTCAAATTGAATGTTATATCCAAAATCTTTGGCCCACTGTATCATTACCAATTTAACCTCTTCATCTTTCGTAAACCATTCTAACAATATCTTATACATTTTTGACAGAGTTTTATATTCATTGTTTATTATCTCTGTTTGGAACTTTGAGTCTTTTTCTGCATATCCACTTTCCTTTATATCTTTTTTAAACATTTCATTTACCTGAAAGTAATGCAACCAATCATACACATAATCTTTAACATATTCGTATGGTTTTAGTTTCCATTTTCCTCCTTCTTTAGTTATTAATTCTCTGTATGTGGCCCATTTCCCTCTCATATTAATTTTCTTTACACTCATAACCTCTAACGGAGATAGCCAATGTGGAACTCTTGGCTCCAGAAGGTTTTTGTACCTGTCCCATACTTCTATTAATGAACTCCTGAAAATGTGATTCCCAAATCCTTTATGAACTTTCTTCTTATCACACCATAAGTAAGCGTGCCACCCAAATCTGTTATCAAAACCTTCTAGGTCCAATAATTCCGTATTTTCTAATTTAATCCATTGCTTTAACCAGCAAAGACAAGCTGCTTCGTAATATAATTTCATGTCTGGCAGGGCGAAGCCTCCCCTTTCCTTCACATCTGTTAGTAATTTATATTTTATTCTTGGCTTCTTGCCCTGCCAGATATACCTTGAAATCGTTCTTTGCCAATCTTTAAAAATCCCTACCCCTTTAATAACAGGGATAGTCTGAAATAAAAATAACATCTTTGGGAGCACATTCATCTTTATCGTAGATATTCTGCCCCAAAAGGACAGTTTCATTCTACCCCACATCTCCAAGTCATTCTTAATTCCATTCCACATCTGAACATAATTATTCTGCAACAGGTCAATATTTTTAGGAGTCAACCAAATTCCTAAGTATTTTACTTTCTTTACCACCTCTATCTCTGTCTGTTGTTGCATTGTTTCTATCTTACTATACTCCATATTTTTCACCAATTATTTTAGTTTTTTTCTTATTCAATCTGAAACCAGCCACTTTTCCAAATTGTTCAATCTCCTTCAATACTTTTTTGACACTATCCCCTGGTTCCTCCATCGTTATAACCAGATCATGGCAAAGGCTTTTACTTTATATTCATTCTGACCTACTGACACCCCTTTAATTAATTTATTTTGTCTGATCGTGTTTAACAAAACCTCCAGGACCATTATAAATAAATGCCTTGTTCCTTTAGATATTTTTATATCTTCTGTAACCACATTGTTAACTATCAGTTTAGCTTTCTGTTCTGTATATATTGCCTTAATTCCATTAAAGAAGTCTTTTCCCACTTCCATATACTCTACATTTTTCAGCATAAAATCCCATACAATATTGTCGAAAGCTTTTTCAGCGTCCACAAACATCAGTATCGCTTGTTTCTCATTTCTGGCAGTCAAATATTCCAATATATTAATTATATTCCTTACATTATCTTTCATTTGTCTGCCTGGCAAAAAAACTGCTTGATCTTTGTGGATAATATTTGTTAAAATCTTTTTCAGTCTCTTCGCCAAAATTCCTGCAAATATTTTATAGTCCGTATTCAACAAAGAAATAGGCCTGTAATTTTTAACTTGAGTCAAATCAGAGTCTTGTTTCGGGATCAAAGTGATGAATGCTTCCTTCCACGTTTCTGGGATTTCTCTTACTTTTAAGATATTGTTCATAACTTCTTTCAATGGAAATAGCAAGACATTTCTCATTTCTTTATAATATCCTGAAGTAAATCCGTCTGGTCCCGGGGCTTTACCTCTCTTCAATTCTTTTATCACCTCTTTAATCTCTTCCACTTCTATTGGGGTATTCAGCTGGTCTTTTTGTTCTGTCAGGATCTTCTGCACCTTTTTATCTTTCAAAATTTTTTCTATTTTCTTTAAGTTATTTCTCTCTTTAGTTTTGTATAGTTGCCTGTAAAAGTTCAAGAATCCTTTTCTGATTTCTTTCGGGTTAACAATCTCTTCACCGTTTACAATAATTTTGTTAATGGTTTCAGAACTCACAGGGTTAAAGAGTTCTGTGTGACGCCCCTCAATTCCTGTCACGTGACTCAGAAGGAGGGAGGAGTTGTTCCTCACTGTTCCGTCTCTGCTTCCGAGGGAGACGGTAGCAGCCATGAGCGCTAGAAGTCCAGGAGAAATCTGAGAAGTGCTGTTTTGTATTTTACTGCTGTAATAAAGACTGTTATGTAAACACACAGACGCCTATGTGTGTTTGGATCTTATACACCGAGAAGCAACAGCTTTCCGCTGTGTTTACTCTGCACGTGTGGCTGCCAGAGGAGGACCAGCAGAGGAGTCGCGACGGAAGAGTGCCGGGCTGCCATTCAAGGAGCTGCGCCTAAATGGGGTCGTAAACCAATTAGCCACGCCTTTTTTCACAGGTTATGGGACTAATTACTGCTATAAAGCTGTTGCGAAGTGTGCCGGTGTGTTTTGAAGTCAGCTGAGAAGATGTTGAAGCCAGGAGGCCAAGACGCTACCGAAAGCGGAGGTCTGCGTTCTGAGGCAGAGCAGCTGGCTGGGAACAGGAGCTGAGAGCAGCTGAAAACCGGGTGCTGGAAGAGCTGACTGGTTACGTGAGTACAGCTGGGGCCCCGGAGAGAAAAATGACGCAGTCCCAGAAGCATGGCTTTGAGCTTAAGCTGCCATGTGAGAAGTTGACGTGTGAAGGCTGGTTAGAGTGGAGCTTTCACGTAGAACTTTTCCTGGTCGGAGAAAACCTTTGGGAGGCAGTCCAGCCGCCACAGACAGCGGCTGGGGCAGCTATAAAGGCTGCAGAGCTGAGTGAAGCTGAAAAGCGTGTGCTTGCTTTTCTGGCAGAGAATGTGAGTGCTGCTCTGATGCATATTGTCCTGGATGCTGAAAGGCCTGAGGCTGCTTGGCTGGCACTCCGTGAGGCTTGTGAAGCAGGAGTGGAAAGCAAGAGCCAAGACGTGGCCGCATCCGAAGGGGAGAGGCAAGATGGCGCTGGGCACATTCTTGAGAGCCAACACACAGCTGAGGGAAGCTGTGAGCCCCCAGAGGGGGACGAAGGGACTATTGCTGGCAGCTGTATGAATGCTGCACCGTACCTGTGTGAGGAGCCAGGACAGAGGCCAAGCGTTGGGAGCCCTTTACCCACCAGAGGGGGTGCAGGAAAACGTCCTGGGAGCCCTGAGAGCAGTGGGGGGGCAGTGAGCGGTGGAAGCTCAGAAACGGCTTATTTTCCAAAGGCAGCCAAGAGTTGTTTTCGTCGTCAGCCGAGGTCTGTGAAGCTGCGGGGAGTTAGACGCTTCAAGGCCAGCCACCTGCACAATGTGCAGATAAGCCCTACAGAATTGTGTGGGAACGCAGAGGCCAGTCCAGTCTCCAAGGCAACAGGGGAAGTTGCTTCTACGGAAGCTGCCAAGGTCCTGAGCAAGTCTTCCTGCAAGGGGGAGTTGGTTGCCGTGACAACCAGAGAGAACAGCTGCCGAAGCCCAAAGGGAGGGGGCAGCGAGACGTTTGTTGCTATGGCGATGTTGAAGGACAGCTCTGAGAGAGACAATGACCTATGCTTTGTCATCGACTCAGGAGCGAACCGCAACCTGATTCCTGAGACCCCTACTGTCGAGATGTGGAATTGCAAGGCATTTCCGGCTGGAAAAACTGTTCAGTTTGCAAATGGAGAAAAGAAAAATGTGACTAACGTTGCAAATGTCTATTTTTCTGTTTTGCAGGAGCAGATGGAAGTTTGCGTTGTACCTGGGATGCATCACTGTCTTTTATCTGTGCCTTATTTGTTGAAAAAGGGGTTTAAGGTTTACTTTGAAAATGATGCTTGTACAATCTCCAAGGGAGGGGAGCAGCTGGTCAGAGTTGAAAAGGGGCAGAATGATCTCTTTGTTCTTAAAACGCCTCTGGAGGCTGAGAGGGCACAAGCTATGCGTGCTACAGTTCCCACTCATGTTTCATGTGCATGGCACAAGAAGACAGCCCATAGTTCTCTTGAAGAACTCCAGGTGCTACCTGAGTGCACTAAAGGCTGTAAAATTCAGAAATGTGGAAGAGCCATAAATTGTAAGGCTTGCAGAAAGGCAAAGGTAAAAGGGTGCAGTTACCCCAGGGTGGACAGGGTAACCACAAAACCTTTTGAGCTTGTTCACATAGATCTGTTGGGTCCCATGGAAGAGCCAAGTCTGGGAGGAGCCAGGTTTCTGCTAACAATGCAGGATGATTTTAGCCAGAATTCCTGGACACATGCTCTGAAATCCAAGCAAGATGCACCACAACTGATTAAAAGTTGGGTTGAGGAGGTGGAACTAAGGTTCTCCACCAAGGTACAGGGAGTTCGAAGTGACCGTTGTGCAGAGTTTACTGGGTCTGCTCTGCAGAAGTTCTTTCACCAGAAAGGGATACGTCACAAGGTGACTTCTCCTCAAGAGAGGGGGGTGGCAGAGCTCAGAAGTGAAGCTCTGGTTAAGGCTACACAGGTGTTGCTGTCAGACTCTGGGTTACCTCCAAGCTTTTGGATGGAGGCAATTAAGACTGTGAATTTCACCTGGAATCGGTCCTACAATTCAGTGGTAGGTGACACCCTGTTCTTCATGCTTCACGGAAGGAAACCTCAGATTCATTTCCTTCCTTCGTTTGGGTCGCCGGCCTCGGTGCCAGTGCCAAAGGCTTTGCAAAAGCCAGGTGGACCCAAGTTCCAGAAAATGATCTTCTGTGGGTATGAACCAGCTTCTAAAGCATGGCGGTTTGCATATCCAGAAGGTGATCAGAGTAAGCTTCTGATCAGTAAACACGCTGAGTTCTATGAGCAGGATAGTTGGTCAAAGACTCCTGCAAGGCGTGATGTTCTCTCAGAATGCCTGTCTGATTCTGATGAGGATGAGGGAGAGCCAGGGGCTGAACCTGTTGATGAAGACCAGGTCACTGACCAGGGTCAAGAACAGGGTGGGGCGTCTCCACAAGTTGTCAAAAGAGAGCCCAAGAGTGAGCCTGCGTCTCCTGTTAGCGTAATGCAGAGAATTCGAAGACGCTTTAAGTCAGAGGGGGAATCCCGTGATGCAGAGGACACACCTGCTGACAACAGTGAGTCAGAGGAAATACCTGAGTTTGTGCCCAGGAGGTCCAGTCGCACAACGAAGGGCATTCCACCTGAGAGGTATCAGGCCACAGGGGTGTGGGTTGGTTTCGCACAGTGCGAACCTGAGAGTTGTGAGGATGTTCCACAGGTGCCTGACGAGAATGCCAAGAGAAGGCGCAAGGCATTGGGGAAGGGATTGATCTCACAGAGGTCTGCATAGGTAAATACCCAAGTCACCTCAGGAATGGTTTCAGAACTCACAGGGTTAAAGAGTTCTGTGTGACGTCCCTCAATTCCTGTCGCGTGACTCAGAAGGAGGGAGGAGTTGTTCCGTCTCTGCTTCCGAGGGAGACGGTAGCAGCCATGAGCGCTAGAAGTCCAGGAGAAATCTGAGAAGTGCTGTTTTGTATTTTACTGCTGTAATAAAGACTGTTATGTAAACACACAGACGCCTATGTGTGTTTGGATCTTATACACCGAGAAGCAACAGCTTTCCGTTGTGTTTACTCTGCACGTGTGGCTGCCGGAGGAGGACCAGCAGAGGGGTCGCGACGGAAGAGTGTCGGGCTGCCATTCAAGGAGCTGCGCCTAATTGGGGTCGTAAACCAATTAGCCACGCCTTTTTTCACAGTATTCTGTTCTTTTCTCTTTTTAATTTGCCAAGCAAGTAGTTTTCCTGATTTGTTAGGGAACTCAAAGTTTTTCTGTCGTAGTCTCTTTATATTCCATTCTACTTCTTGATTTATCATCATTGCAAATTGGGTTTGTAGAGTCTTAATTTCTTGTTTAATTTTTACATTATTTGGTTTTTTAATTAATTTCTGCCATTGTCCATAATCTGCTTTAAGATTTACTTTTTCCCTTTTTCTCTATGTTTATTCTTCAATGAGTTCTGTTGTATAAAAAATCCTCTCATAACTGCTCAAAATTAATATTTTCTATCCAACTCAGGACCTTTATCTTAGCCCGACTGAATGTTTTTCCTTCAGCTTTTCTCAAGGGCAGATTTTTAAACATCCCCAGAAATGATAAACATTGTGGATGTTCTTTGAATGTACCAGACACTGTAGAACGTATCCTTTTCTCCTGTCCATTTTACAACCTGCTATGCAAACGCATGCTGCCCCCCTTTTTTGAGTAGTCTAACATCACGCCACAATGAAAATATCTGATTCTATCTGTCTGACATTACCCGGAATTAACTGCAAGGAGGGCTAAGGTTTTGTTAATAGTATCTCTTGGAGTGCATGGAAATTATTGAATCTGGGATAGACTGAGGAGGGAAAACTGGGATAGGTTGAGAAAGGGGTGTGCATCACTTTTCACCCTGGGATTTCTCCTCAGGCCTCTGGGTGGGCTCCACAGTGCCTGCTGTGCGGGTAAATGTACAGGAGTATGAAGTGCCGTTGTTCCAGTCAGAGTAGGGGACAACCACCTGGCTGAAGGCCAAGAGGGAATCCTTGATGCTGCCCTTCAAGACTCGGGGATTCACCTGGTGACCTTCAAGGAGGGTATTCTTCACCCACTGGACAGAAACTTCACTTGCATTGAGCCCTATGACCATGCCGGTGAGGATTGTCTGTGCTCGCTGAAGGCTGCTTTCTTTATGGTTGGCGCGATAGAGGTTCTCATGGAGACCGTTCCCTTTGTCTTTTTAATTTTTGGGTTGGAGAAAGTATGAGAGAAAGAGAGAGGCAACAGCTATTAAGTTTAGACATACTTGATGGACAACATTTATGACACAATTTAGTGCTGATTATTTTCTGCTGAATTCTCTGACAAACATTTTTAATCTGTAGATAGAGGGTGTAGATCCTTAATGAAAGCTTTAAGGAGCAAAGGGGATTTAACTGAAGTTCTTGTGTGTGTGGACCTGAGTAGTAAGATCTGTGGCACATACATGGGGCTTCCTTGAGCTGGATGAGGACACGGTGGGATAGTGGAGATTCCAAGAATATTTACACAGCTCCTTCCCCCAACATGTTTAAAGAAAGCGCCCAGCACAAAAAGCATCCCAGCATTCCCAGAGAAGGTATTGGTGTATAGGCTGGGTTTGAAAACCAAGGATAGATAAAAACTTCCCATATTCAATGATACCATCTCTGCACAGTTGCTCCTGGAGCAGCTAACTAGGTACGGAGCTCCTTAAATGTGTGGACTTGGCCACCAGGGCAAGGATACAAAAATCTGCCTCCAATAGAAGGGCACCATCTGTTCATCTAGGTCACCCTATGCTGGGTAAACATGATCAACAGGCAGATGAAGGTTAGAAGGATCCTTGGCTGAAGCTGGGAATGGTTTTTAATGGGGGTGGAAATTATTGTGGGAGACACCTTGGCCCCTGCAGGGTACACATTCTTTCCTTTCCTTCTCCCATTGTTACCTTCTAATAAAAACATGCATTTAGTATTGTTCAAGAACGGTGAAAACCTTTCTGCAGAAATAAGAGGAAAATTACTGATATCATGGCAACTGGTGGGGAAAGACTTATCTCAACAGGCCATAATGGAAAGCAGAAATAAATTTCTGAATTAAGGAGGAAGCAGTCTTGTAATGGTCAGTCCCTGAGAGGATCTTAAGCAATCTGGAAACAATCATCCCACTCCCAAACCATGCTTTCAATGGAAAACAAAGTCCCAACTGTGTCAAGAGTTTCTACCTTCAGGTTCATTGACTTTTGTTTCGGACTCAGGGAGAGATACTTGACAGACGAACTTCACCAAAACGACTTGTAGTGAAACTCTGATTAATGATATGCTACCAATGATTGCACTTATGATGCTGGAGGTGTTATATGATTGGCCACCTGCCTCCCACGTAATCATCATGCCTTTGGGGACAAAGCCAGAGAGAGTGCACACCAATATTATACCTAAGGGAACAAAATAGATAGACAGACAGACAGTCAGATGAAATTCCTGGTTTTTTAATGACTTTATATTACTGTTTTTATGGTTTTTCCGATTTTGCTTTACAGTTTTTATGTTGCTTAGTGCACTGTTTAAGATTTAAGCAGCTTAGAAATGATTTCCCCTTCATGGATCACTGCCTTGCCGTGGCGAAGGGGCTTGAATAACTCAGAGAAGCTATGAGCTATGCCGTGCAGGGCCACCCAAGATGGACAAGTCATAGTGGAGAGTTTTGACCAAACGTGATCCACCTGGAGCAGGAACCGGCAAGCCACTCCAGTATCCCTGCCAAGAAAACTCCATCGACAAAGACAACAGGCATATAAAAGTTATCACGCTGGAAGATGAGCCCCTCCGGTCGGAAGGCGTCCAACATGCTACTGAGGAAGAGCGGAGGATAAGTACAAGTAGATTCACAGCTGATGAAGCGGCTGGGCCAAAGCCGAAAGGATGCTCAGTTGCGGATATGCCTAGAAGCGAAAGGAAAGTCCAATGCTGTAAAGAAAAATATTGCATAGGAACCTGGAATGTAAGAACCATGAACCTTGGTAAGTTGGATGTGGTCAAAAATGAGATGGCAAGAATAAATATTGACATCCTGAAACAAAAAAAATTCCTTCCAGTAGCACCTTAAAGACCAACTAAGTTAGTTCTTGGTATGAGCTTTCGTGTGCATGCACACTTCTTCAGATACACTGAAACAGAAGTTTCCAGACCCTTCTATATAGTGAGAAGGTGGGGAGGGGTATTACTCAGAAGGGTGGTGGGAATGGGTGATTGGCAGATAGCTGTGATGAGCCTGTTGACGACTCTTAACGACTGCAATAGGTCTTACAGGAAAAAGCAAGGGGTGAGAAGATGAAAAATGGCTTTGTCATGTATAATGAGATAAGAATCCAAGGTCTTTGTTCAGACCAGGTGTCTCCATGGTTTTAAGTTTGGTGATAAGTTGCAATTCAGCAGCTTCTCTTTCCAGTCTATTTCTGAAATTCCTTTGTAGTAAAACAGCTACTTTGAGATCTTGTATAGAATGTCCTGGGAGATTGAAGTGTTCTCCTACTGGTTTCTCTGTCTTGTGATTCCTGATGTCCGATTTATGTCCGTTTATTCTTTGGCGTAAGGTCTGGCCTGTTTGTCCAATATAGAGAGCTGAAGGACACTGTTGGCATTTGATGGCATACACAATGTTAGACGATGAGCAATTAAATAGTCCCGAGATGGTATGTGTGATGTTGTTGGGGCCAGTAATGGTGTTGTCCGGGTGTATGTGGCAGCAAAGTTGGCATCTGGGTTTATTGCAGGCTTTGGTGCCAGTGTCCGTGTTAGGTCTGGTTGTAGTATTATTGTGGGTTAGGAGTTGTTTAAGATTGGGTGGCTGTCTGTAGGCAATGAAAGGTCTTCCTCCCAGAGCTTGAGAAAGAGAACTGTCATTGTCCAGGAGAGGTTGTAGATCTCTGATGATGCGTTGTACTGTTTTAACTTGGGAGCTGTATGTGATGACTAGAGGTGTTCTGTTATTTTCTTTTTTTGGGTCTGTCTTGCAGCAAGTTCTCTCTGGGTATCAGTCTGGCTCTGTTGATCTGTTGTCTAACTTCATCTGTTGGGTATTTTAGTTCTAAAAAGGTTTGCTGTAGATCTCTTAGGTGAGAGTCTCTGTCTGTAGAATTGGAACAGATGCGGCTGTAACGTAGTGCCTGGCTATATACAATGGACTGTTTGGTATGTTTGGGATGGTAGCTAGAGGCATGTAGATATGTTTGTCGGTCAGTTGGTTTACGGTATAAGGTGGTGTCTATGCGCCCATCCTGTATTTTTATAGTAGTGTCCAAAAAATGTATTTCTTGCATAGATTGATTCATTGTTAGGTTGATTGTGGGGTGAAAATCATTGAATTTCTGGTGGAAGGTGTCCAGGGTCTGTTGACCATGTGTCCTGATGATAAAAATATCGTCAATGTATCGCAGGTACAAGAGAGGTTTGAGTGGGTAGGAGTTTAGGAAACGTTCTAAATCTGCCATGAAGATGTTGGCATACTGTGGGGCCATGCGGGTGCCCATTGCTGTGCCGCTGATCTGAAGGAACAGGTCATCACCGAATTTGAAGTTGTTGTGGGTAAGGACAAATTGGCAGAGTTTGGTGGCAAAGTCCGCTGTGGTTTTATCTGAAATGGTGTTCCTTATAGCTTGTAAACCATCGTTGTGTGGGATGTTGGTATACAGAGATTCCACATCCATAGTAGCTAGTATAGTATTGTTGGGAAGATTATTTAAAGATTGTATTTTCCTCAGAAAATCTGTGGTGTCACGTACATAGCTGGGAGCACTGATGGCATATGGTTTCAGAACAGAGTCCATATAAGCGGAGACACCCACTGTAATAGTGCCAATACCTGAAATGATGGGGCGTCCTGGATTTCCTGGTTTGTGTATTTTAGGTAGAAGATAGAAAGTTCCTGGTCGAGGTTCTGTTGGTGTGTTAGTGAGGATCTGTTCTTGGATGTGTGGGGGTAGCTCCTTAACAATCTTGTTCAGTTCTTTTTTGTATTCTTGTGTGGGGTCTGAGTCCAATTTTATGTAAAAGGCGGTATTGGAAAGTTGTCTGTGAGCCTCCTGAATGTAGTCAGTTTTGTTCATGATGACGACAGCTCCACCTTTGTCCGCTTCTTTAATTATAATGTCTGGGTTGTTTCTGAGATTATCTATGGCTCTCCTCTCAGCATGGTTTAGATTTTGTTTTTGTTTTTATTTTGTGTTTTTTGTGTGTGTGTGTTTTTTGTTTGTTTTTTTTGTTTTGACTATGGCAGACCAACACGGCTACCTATCTGTAACTGGACATCCTGGGCATCAGTGAACTAAAATGGACAGGAATGGAGAAATTCAGTTTGGATGACCATCATATCTACTACTGTGGGCAAGAATCCCGTAAAAGAAATGGAGTGGCCCTCATAGTCAACAAAAGAGTGGCAAAAGCTGTACTGGGATGCAATCTCAAAAATGATAGAATGATCTCGATACGAATCCAAGGCAGACCTTTTAACATCACAGTAATCCAAGTTTATACACCAACCACTGGTGCTGAAGAAACTGAAATTGACCAATTCTATGAAGACTTACAACATCTTATAGAAATGACACCAAAGAAGGATGTTCTTCTCATTATAGGGGATTGGAATGCTAAAGTAGGGAATCAAGAGATAAAAGGAACAACTGGCAAGTTTGGCCTTGGAGTAAAAAACGAAGCAGGGCAAAGGCTAATAGAGTTCTGTCAAGAGAACAAGCTGGTCATCACAAACACTTTTTTCCAGCAACACAAGAGACGACTCTACACATGGACATCACCAGATGGGCAGCATCGAAATCAGATTGATTATATTCTCTGCAGCCAAAGATGGAGAAGCTCTATACAGTCAGCAAAAACAAGACCTGGAGCTGACTGTGGCTCAGATCATCAGCTTCTTATAGCAAAATTCAAGCTTAAACTGAAGAAAGTAGGAAAAACCACTGGGCCGGTAAGATACAATCTAAGTCAAATCCCTTATGAATACACAGTGGAAGTGAGGAACAGGTTTAAGGATTTAGATTTGGTGGACAGAGTGCCTGAAGAACTATGGATGGAGGCTCGTAACATTATACAGGAGGCAGCAACTAAAACCATCCCAATGAAAAGGAAATGCAAGAAAGCAAAGTGGCTGTCCAACGAGGCCTTACAAATAGCGGGGGAGAGAAGGCAAGCAAAATGTGAGGGAGATAGTGAAAGATACAGGAAATTGAATGCAGATGTCCAAACAATAGCAAGGAGAGACAAGAAGGCCTTCTTAAACGAGCAATGCAAAGAAATAGAGGGAAACAATAGAATGGGAAAAACCAGAGATTGTTTCAAGAAAATTGGAGATATGAAAGGAACATTTCGTACAAAGATTACCATAATAAAAGACAAAAGTGGAAAGGACCTAACAGAAGCAGAAGACATCAAGAAGAGGTGGCAAGAATACACAGAGGAACTATACCAGAAAGAAATGGATGTCTCGTATACCCCAGGTAGTGTGGTTGCTGACCCTGAGCCAGACATCCTGGAGAGTGAAGTCAAATGGGCCTTAGAAAGCACTACTATTAACAAGGCCAGTGGAAGTGATGATATTCCAGCTGAACTATTTAAAATTTTAAAAGATGATGCTGTTAAGGTGCTGCACTCAACATGCCAGCAAATTTGGAAAACTAAGCAGTGGCCAGAGGATTGGAGAAGATCAGTCTACAGCCCAATCCCAAAGAAGGGCAGTGCCAAAGAATGCTCCAACTACCGCACAATTGCACTCATTTCACACGCTAGCAAGGTTATGCTTAAAATTCTACAAGGCAGGCTTAAGCAGTGTGTGGACCGAGAACTCCCAGAAGTGCAAGCTGGATTTCGAAGGGGCAGAGGAACCAGAGACCAAATTGCAAACATGCGCTGGATTATGGAGAAAGCTAGAGAGTTCCAGAAAGACATCTACTTCTGCTTCATTGACTATGCAAAAGCCTTTGACTGTGTCGACCACAGCAAACTATGGCAAGCTCTTAAAGAAATGGGAGTGCCTGATCACCTCATCTGTCTCCTGAGAAATCTCTATGTGGGACAAGAAGCTACAGTTAGAACTGGATATGGAACAACTGATTGGTTCAAAATTGGGAAAGGAGTGCGGCAAGGCTGTATATTGTCTCCCTGCTTATTTAACTTATATGCAGAATTCATCATGCGAAAGGCTGGGCTGGATGAATCCCAAGCCGGAATTAAGATCACCGGAAGAAATATCAATAACCTCAGATATGCAGATGACACAACCTTGATGGCAGAAAGTGAGGAGGAATTAAAGAACCTTTTAATGAGGGTGAAAGAGGAGAGTGCAAAATATGGTCTGAAGCTCAACATCAAAAAAATGAAGATCATGGCCACTGGGCCCATCACCTCCTAGCAAATAGAAGGGGAAGAAATGGAGGCAGTGAGAAATTTTACTTTCTTGGGCTCCATGATCACTGCAGATGGTGACAGCAGTCACAAAACTAAAAGACGCCTATTCCTTGGGAGAAAGGCGATGGAAAACCTGGACAGTGTCTTAAAAAGCAGAAACATAACCTTGCCAACAAAGGTCCATATAGTTAAAGCCATGGTCTTCCCAGTAGTGATATATGGAAGTGAGAGCTGGACCATAAAGAAGGCTGATTGCCGAAGAATTGATGCATTTGAATTATGGTGCTGGAGGAGACTGTTGAGAGTCCCATGGACTGCAAGAAGATCAAACGTATCCATTCTTAAGGAAATTAGCCCTGAGTGCTCACTAGAAGGACAGATCGTGAAGCTGAGGCTCCAATACTTTGGCCACCTCATGAGAAGAGAAGACTCCCTGGAAAAGACCCTGATGTTGGGAATGATAGAGAGCACAAGGAGAAGGGGACGACAGAGGACGAGATGATTGGACAGTGTTTTCGAAGCTACAAACATGAGTCTGACCAAACTGCGGGAGGCAGTGGAAGACAGGAGTGCCTGGCGTGCTCTGGTCCATGGGGTCACG
Source organism: Podarcis gaigeae (assembly GCF_964106915.1). Lineage (NCBI taxonomy): Eukaryota > Metazoa > Chordata > Lepidosauria > Squamata > Lacertidae > Podarcis > Podarcis gaigeae. Next base: position 7,900,175 of record NC_139689.1, on the reverse strand, counting down.
AAGAGTCGGACAACACTAAACGACTAAACAACCAGAACAGAAATGATTTAAAAATCAGCAAATGAATAAATGCTGTAGGTTAAAACCTCTGCTTTTCATCTCACTCCTTCCAGTCTTGCTTTTGTCTGCCATATGTTCTTCTCTACACCCCTGTTACTTTCCTTCTCTCTGACCCTGTTTCCATGCACATTCTCTTTTTGTGGAATCACAGAATTCTAGAATTGGAAGGGACCCCAATGATCATCTAGTCCAGACCCTTGTAATGCTTACTTACTTCCTTCATCAAAACCTTTCTAAGCTTTACAAACATAGGGCATCCTAAAACATTTAAAATATATACAAATAAACAGCCATGTAAAATATATAACGATGAGGAACTTCACTGGGATTTCTTCCCGCTAAATAGTGCCATTTAGCACTCCAAGAGATACTATTAACAAAACCTCAGCCCCCCCTTGCAGTTAATTCCAGGTTAATGCCAGACAGATAGAATTGGATATTTTCATTGTGCCGTGATGTTAAAGGTAAAGGTAAAGGTACCCCTGCCCGTACGGGCCAGTCTTGCCAGACTCTGGGGTTGTGCGCCCATCTCACTCAAGAGGCCGGGGGCCAGCGCTGTCCGAAGACACTTCCGGGTCACGTGGCCAGCGTGACATCGCTGCTCTGGTGAGCCAGAGCTGCACACGGAAACGCCGTTTACCTTCCCGCTAGAAAGCGGTCCCTATTTATCTACTTGCACCCGAGGGTGCTTTCGAACTGCTAGGTTGGCAGGCGCTGGGACCAAGCAACGGGAGCGCACCCCGCCGCGGGGATTCGAACCGCCGACCTTTCGATCGGCAAGCCCTAGGCGCTGAGGCTTTTACCCACAGCGCCACCCGCGTCCCGACGCCGTGATGTTAGACTACCCAAAAAAGGGGAGGTAGCATGAGTTTGCGTAGCAGGTTGTAAAATGGACAGTAGAAAAGGATATGTTCTACAGTGTCCGGCACATTCAAAGAACATCCACAATGTCTATAATTCCTGGGGATGTTTAAAAATCTGCCCTTGACAAAAGCTGAATGAAAAACATTCAGTTGAGCTAAGATAAAGGTCCTGCTTTGGATAGAAATTATTATTTTTGAGATATGTGACCCTGTTATCTTGGGGGAGCAAATTTTATTTACACCTGACTTGATGTTGTTTCCCCCCAATGTACCTTAATCTGTTTTGACTATTGCAATAAATATATTGCTCACTCGAATTATACAAGGGTGTCAGGGAACTGCCATCGGAGTTAGAGGTGCTGGACAGGCTCCAGCAGAGTAGGAGAGACTCTGCAGCAGAAGCAGGAACCAGCAGGGGGAGTGCAGGAGTTACAGCGGAGGGGAGGCTCTCAGACGCTTCTAGTGAGAATAGTGAAGAGGTAACTAGACCCCCTTTAGGAATTCCCTCCCTTCGCCGGAAACTGTCACGCAGAGAGTCACGAAAGCGCATGTCCGTCAAACAGCTTTTATGTTGGCGTAAGTTCCGTAGACGCCCACTGTCAGATTCTACCAGCGACTGACGGAGTCATGCTTTTGGGGGCTCCGTTAGTGCCTGGGTTTGGATGACCGGCCAAACCCCAGCGGGATCAAGCTTTTACGCACAAGCAGCTCATTATCCCATCACAGCAATCTGACAGTCTCCGAAAGCTGTTTGTGCAAGCAGAGGGCATCATGAGTGAACCAGCAGGAACCGGGGCAGCTGGAGCTGGAGCAGATCCAAGCCTGGAAGAAAGGTACAGGGCGTTGGAGGTCCAGCTCGCACTGCAAACGGCGAGGCTGGAGGAGAGGAGGGCTCAAGATGCAGATAAGGGGAAAACCACCCCACTTGCCAGAAGGGTGCCTGGATTGGTGCAGAAATTTGGGGGGAATCCCAGGAACTATCAAGCCTTTAGAACAGAGATGCAATATGCTCTCAATCTACTGTTTGATGACTTCCCCGATGAGAACTCTAGAGTGGCGTACGTGATTGGCCATCTAGAGGGAGGGGCGAGGGACTGGGTTCGCCCCCTGATGGCAGCCAATAATGAAATCTTAAAGGACACAATGAAGTTTTTTCGCGCCATGGACTTGATGTTTTCCAGCGAGATTGAGCAGGGGATGGTGCGCAGGGAGTTGATGGCTTGTAAACAGGGGAGCCGATCTGTACGTGAGTACTGGACTGAGTTCACCATGCTGATTCATAGACTGGGGTGGAACCTTGCTAGTGAACCTATTCAAATGCTATTTGAAGAAGGTCTCTCTCCGGCAGTGAAAGATGAACTTTCCCGGGCGCCTAGGGCGGAGTCTATGGACCAGCTGACTAAATCAGCGCTGTCCATAGGAGCACGCCAGGAGGCTAGAGCTTTGGAAAAGCGGGAAGGAAAGGGGGAACGTTGGAAGGACTTCCGCATTCCAGAGATTCCGGAGCAGCCTTTCCCGCCAGCAGAGCCGATGGAACTTGGAGCAGCGCGCGCGCGCACAGTTTCAAACACCAGTGAAGGGCGGAAGAAGGAGGGAAAGAGCGGCAAGAGATGCTATCTCTGCCAACAGCCAGGTCACTTTGCCAGAGTCTGTCCGCAAAGGAAGGAATGGCAAGGGATGGCAGGAACTGTTGGGGGGAAGGAGGAGGATGAAATGAAGGAGCAAGTAAAAGCCAACGCCTGGTTGCCAACATCGGGGCACAGCAGCCAGGCCAGGGAGTAGTGAACGTGCCCACGCCGGAACCCCCAAGACCAGCACTTGTGATAGAGGTGTTGCTGGAACTGGCAAACGGACACCCACTAAAGATAAGAGCGCTATTGGACTCAGGTAGCTCATGTAATTTCATGAGTAAGGAGTTTGCAGCTGAGCACCAGATACAGACTATCCCATTAAGTAAGCCTTTGCAGGTTACCACGATTGATGGGAGGGAGCTGTTGGGAGGAGAAGTGAGCCAACAGACTGTACCAATGATAATGAGGGTGGCACGGCACACAGAACTGATAGCGTTTAACGTAGCCACCCTGGGAGGAGCCCCTATTATCTTGGGAATGAGCTGGCTGGCACTACATGATCCGCTAGTAGGCTGGCATCAGCGCGTGGTTTCCTTTGGATCAGCACATTGCCTAGAACACTGCAAGGAGGGAGAGGCCCAGGCAGGCAGCAGGGCCACTCTAGCAGGGGTGGAAGTGATGGACAAGGGGAAGGTGCCACCACAATACGCTGACTTGATTGACGTATTCAGCGAAAAGGAAGCGGATAAATTGCCCCCGCACAGACCCTTTGACTGTCAAATTACCTTACTCCCAGGAGCACAATTGCCAGTGGGGAAGCTGTATGCAATGTCAGACAGTGAGATGCAGGAGTTAAGGGAGTTCATTGACAAGAATCTCAAGAGAGGTTTCATCAGAGAGTCACGAGCGGTGGGGGGCAGTCCAGTGTTCTTTGTGGACAAAAAAAACACGGGCAAGCCCAGACTTGTGTGTGATTTCAGGTCCCTGAATGCAGTGTCAGAACCAGTGACTTTCCCTATGCCTAGAATTGATGACATTCTGACACAGGTGAGAAAAGGGAAGATTTTTACCAAGCTGGACCTTAGGGGGGCATATAACTTGATACGTGTGAGGAAGGGGGATGAGTGGAAGACCACTATGTTCACCCCCTTGGGGGCGTTTGAGTACCTCGTTATGCCTTTCGGATTACAAGGAGGCTCCGCCTGTTTTCAATCATTCATGAATCACGTCCTGGGGCCATTGCTCTACAAGAACTGCGTAGCGTTCTTAGATGACGTCCTGGTGTACTCAGAGAATGAGGAGCAGCATGTGCGAGATGTAAGAGAGGTACTGAGCAAACTGCGAGAAAACCGGCTGTGGGTGAAACTGGAGAAGTGTCAGTTTCATACTAGGGAGGTGGAATTCCTGGGGTACCGGTTGTCTGACAAGGGATTGGCCATGGATCCCAGCAAGGTTCAAGCGGTACTGGAATGGAAAACACCAAAGACCAAGAAGGACGTGCAAAGGTTCCTGGGGTTCGGAAACTTCTATAGGAAGTTCATCAAAAACTTTGCCCATTTGACCGCGCCCATCACAGATTGTCTTAGTAGCAAAAAGAAATTTGTTTGGACGGAAGAAGCGCAGCGGGCGTTCGAACGCCTAAAGCAGGCGTTTGCGTCGGAAGAACAGCTTCTGCACGTGGATCTACAACAACCAATGAGAGTGGAGACTGACGCGTCAGACCGAGCAGTGGGGGCCGTGCTTCTCCAGCCGGGAAAGGATACGTCGGAATGGAGACCGTGTGCATTCTTTTCGCGGAAATTGAGCAAATCCGAGAGGAACTACACAGTGTACGACAGAGAACTGCTCGCCATTCATGAAGCATTCCGGAAATGGCGGCACTTGCTGATTGGGGCGCAACACAAGGTTCAAGTCCGAACTGACCACAAAAATCTGGAATATTGGAGAACAGCCCGTGTCCTGAACCAGAGACAAGTGCGATGGGCCCAGGAGTTCTCCAAATTCCACTTTGAGATTCGTTACGTGCCAGGTTCAGAGAACGTGAGAGCGGATGCCCTTTCCAGGAAACCTGAGTACTTAGAGGGGGAGGGAGCGCCTGAGGCAAGGCATGTAATCTCCGAAGACCGCTGGGTGTGTGGGGCGGCATTGGTGGGGCAAAGGGAACTGATGGAAGGTACGGAGAACGATGAATACGCCCAAGAGAAACTCAGAGAACTCAGGAGGACAGAAGAGAACACAGGGGGATTTGAAGAAAAGAACGGGGCGTTGTATTACAAAGGGGCACTGTACATACCAGATGGGGAACTGAGGGGCAGAGTACTCAAGCAGTTGCATGACAGCCCCACAGCGGGACATTTTGGACAGCACAAAACCATGTGGTTGGTTACCAGGGAGTTTTGGTGGCCCAAGGTGAGGGAGGACGTGCGGGAATATGTTAGGGGTTGCGACAGGTGTCAGCGAGCAAAAGGAGAGAGGGTGGCGCCAGCGGGGCTATTACAACCCTTACCCACGCCAGAAAGGCCTTGGGAGGCAGTATCCATAGATTTTATGACGGACCTGCCAAAATCCAAAGGCAAAACAGCTGTCATGGTGGTGGTAGATCTATTAACCAAAATGTGTCATTTTATAGCCTGTTCACATGCGGTTACAGCGGAGGAGACCGCCAAGTTGTTTGTAGAGCATATTTTCAGGTTGCATGGCGCCCCCTTGAGGGTGGTCAGTGACAGAGGCAAACAATTTACTTCCAGGTTCTGGAGGAAACTTATGAGCTTACTGCAAGTAGAACTCAATTTCTCCACTGCCCGACACCCAGAAACTAATGGGCAAGCGGAAAGGGCAAATGGCATTTTGCAACAATACCTGAGGTGTTATGTAAAGGACAGAGAAAATGATTGGGTAGATAAGCTACCGCTGGCCGAATTTGCCTACAACAACGCGGAGAATGTGTCCACAGGGATGAGTCCTTTCCTGGCAAACTATGGGTGCCATCCCCGGGCATTCCCAGGAGAGGGGGGGGGAGAGGTGGAGCGTGCCGGCAGCGGAACATTTTTTTGAAGAGATGGAAGCGATCCACCGTCAGCTTCAACTTAACTTAGAGAGAGCCAAGGAAGAATATAAGAAGCAAGCAGACAGAAATAGGAGGGAAGGTGAAATCATAAGGGTGGGAGACCGAGTGTGGTTGTCCACCCAAGGACTACCGTTCAAGGGTGGGAGTAAGAAATTGAGACCCAAGAAATTGGGACCCTTTGAGGTCATACAGCAGGTCAACCCAGTAGCATTCAAACTCAGACTGCCCAGTCACATGAAATTACACCCAGTATTTCACAGGTCATTACTGTCGCCGTACCGAGAGGGACGTGAGTGGGGGGAGCGTGAGAGAGAGGCCACCCAAACGCTCGTGATAGAAGAGAGAGAGCGCGACATGAACGTGGCAGGAATCATTGATTCCAGGTGGAAGGGGAATCAGGTGGAATATCTGGTAGAATGGGAGGGGGAAGTAGAGTCGGAAAACACTTGGGTGCCAGCAGAGGTAGTGAATGACGAGATCTTAATAGAAACATTTCATCAGCGTTTCCCAAGAAAACCGCAACCCGTGGCACGATTTAGAAGGGAACACTTTGGGACCACCGATGAGGAGGGAGAGTTTGAAGGGTTCCCAGAGTCAGGGGTGGGTGAGGAAGCTGCCTCCGACGAAGAAGAAGAAGACGGGGAGAGAGACGGGACGCCGTGGCTAGAAGTGTTTGAATCCTCTGATGACGAGGATTGCTCTTTCAGGGGCTTTCCGCCCTCACCGCCAGTGGGAGAGGAGGCGGGAGGGGGTGAAGGGGGGCCTGGGGGGGAGGTGGATGTCAGGGAACTGCCATCGGAGTTAGAGGTGCTGGACAGGCTCCAGCAGAGTAGGAGAGACTCTGCAGCAGAAGCAGGAACCAGCAGGGGGAGTGCAGGAGTTACAGCGGAGGGGAGGCTCTCAGACGCTTCTAGTGAGAATAGTGAAGAGGTAACTAGACCCCCTTTAGGAATTCCCTCCCTTCGCCGGAAACTGTCACGCAGAGAGTCACGAAAGCGCATGTCCGTCAAACAGCTTTTATGTTGGCGTAAGTTCCGTAGACGCCCACTGTCAGATTCTACCAGCGACTGACGGAGTCATGCTTTTGGGGGCTCCGTTAGTGCCTGGGTTTGGATGACCGGCCAAACCCCAGCGGGATCAAGCTTTTACGCACAAGCAGCTCATTATCCCATCACAAAGGGTTTCATGATCGGATTTGAATACCAATAGATCTGATTTTCCTATGTAAGAGTTGGAACTTCTGGATTTATCAGAGTCCGTAAGTAGGTCAGAGAGTAGACTCAAAGGTTGGCAACAAAACGGAAATGCAACCAGTATTTTATAGTGCTAGCCCACACCCAATATTCCATCGTGTGTATACCTAGTTCTGCACACATTGTCTCATACGTGATTTAACTTGGGAGCCCCAGGAGACGTCTCAAGACGGATGTGAGGGTGATCCGACTGAGACATCTGTCACCCCATTGATCACCAGGGCTGATCTGACTGACCTGGCTGGCTAGGCAGGTGTCCCCCTGTTTCATGTGCGTCCCTCCCTAAGCTGCACGCTCGGTGGAAGACGAAGAGCACCCCAGGTAGACAGAGTGTACCATTCTTTGGTCAAGGCTTGATGATAGCTGCGCTCCCTGTTTAGATAGAACCTCCCTGATATAGATGGAACCTCCCCCTGTAATGCAGGAAACTCAGCTAAATAATTTCAGCTACATAGTTTGTGAGAGCCCTGCCTTCTTTGCCCCTATCAAAAGAATGCCTCTACTGTCCCCTACAAAGATCTCAGCACACAGAAACAGGCACTTACAAATGTTAATAAAAGGGTATTTGTTTTGGAACCATGGGATCTGTCCCTTTGGAATGTCTATCCCATTTACTGCTGGCAAATAAGCAGAAAAGGTGGAGGAAGAGAATCCAAGGGTTGTTATTGCTCTGTTTCTAAGGGTGGTTCCAGATGCCCAGATTTCAGGTACATGCCTGAGAAGGCTGCAAAGAGGAAGGAAAGAGAAGCAAACTCACCTGTATCAGCCTGGGAAGAAGTCAGTGGCAGGCTGGCCCCGCAAAGGAGTCCCACAAATGGTAAGAAGATCTTGGCCCACATTTTAGGATTCAGTGAATGGCATGTGGGCCACCAGGCCTGCTTATATAGCATCCTGGGAGACTTTGGTGAGATATGTTTCCCATCAGTAGCTCCACCCAGACAATCCAAGAAGAAACTTGAGTGTAATTGGGATTTGTGGGAAATCCTAATAGCTATGGGGAAGTTTGCCTGTGGTTATTATTTAATTTGTATACCCAGGAGGACTCCCCTGAGTGAGTGCCTGAGGGCCCTGCTCTTGCCACTTACCATCTGCCCTGGGGCGGGGCCTGAAGCCTCATAAGGACTGTGTGCTGCTTGCTGCCTGCTGCCCAGGAGGACTCCCCTGAGTGAGTGCCTGAGGGCCCTGCTCTTGCCACTTACCATCTGGCCTGGGGCGGGGCCTGAAGCCTCATAAGGACTGCGTGCTGCTTGCTGCCTGCTGCCCAGGAGGACTCCCCTGAGTGAGTGCTTGAGGGCCCTGCTCTTGCCACTTACCATCTGGCCTGGGGCAGGGCCTGAAGCCTCACAAGGACTGCTTGGTGCTTGCTGCCTGCTGCCCAGGAGGACTCCCCTGAGTGAGTGCTTGAGGGCCCTGCTCTTGCCACTTACCATCTGGCCTGGGGCGGGGCCTGAAGCCTCACAAGGACTGCTTGGTGCTTGCTGCCTGCTGCCCAGGAGGACTCCCCTGAGTGAGTGCTTGAGGGCCCTGCTCCTTCCTGCCACTTACCATCTGGCCTGGGGTGGGGCCTGAAGCCTCACAAGGACTGCTTGGTGCTTGCTGCCTGCTGCCCAGGAGGACTCCCCTGAGTGAGTGCTTGAGGGCCCTGCTCCTTCCTGCCACTTACCATCTGGCCTGGGGTGGGGCCTGAAGCCTCACAAGGACTGCTTGGTGCTTGCTGCCTGCTGCCCAGGAGGACTCCCCTGAGTGAGTGCCTGAGGGCCCTGCTCTTGCCACTTACCATCTGACCTGGGGCGGGGCCTGAAGCCTCACAAGGACTGCTTGGTGCTTGCTGCCTGCTGCCCAGGAGGACTCCCCTGAGTGAGTGCTTGAGGGCCCTGCTCCTTCCTGCCACTTACCATCTGGCCTGGGGTGGGGCCTGAAGCCTCACAAGGACTGCTTGGTGCTTGCTGCCTGCTGCCCAGGAGGACTCCCCTGAGTGAGTGCCTGAGGGCCCTGCTCTTGCCACTTACCATCTGACCTGGGGCGGGGCCTGAAGCCTCACAAGGACTGCTTGGTGCTTGCTGCCTGCTGCCCAGGAGGACTCCCCTGAGTGAGTGCTTGAGGGCCCTGCTCCTTCCTGCCACTTACCATCTGGCCTGGGGCGGGGCCTGAAGCCTCACAAGGACTGCTTGGTGCTTGCTGCCTGCTGCCCAGGAGGACTCCCCTGAGTGAGTGCCTGAGGGCCCTGCTCTTGCCACTTACCATCTGGCCTGGGGCGGGGCCTGAAGCCTCATAAGGACTGTGTGCTGCTTGCTGCCTGCTGCACAGGAGGACTCCCCTGAGTGAGTGCCTGAGGGCCCTGCTCTTGCCACTTACCACCTGGCCCAGGGCGGGGCCTGACAGGCCTCACTAGGACAGTGTTACTGCAGGAGGGGCACAGAGTGTTTTTAAAATGTTTTTTTAAAAAAAAAATTGGATTTTTTGTATGTGGGGGGTGGGGGTGGGATGGATGTTTGGTTGGGTTTGGGGAATTATTTTTTTATTTTGATGTTTTTGTAATTTTTACATTTTTTGTTTGTATTGTTTTATTGGTTTTGTTTGTTTGTATAAGTTGTTATTTTGTTCTTAGGGGGAGGGGTCAGGGCTGCTGGGGAGTGGGCCCCAGCCCACAAAATGGCTGGGGCATGTTCCACAGGGGGGAATGCACTGGGACAACCGATCTCAGTGATCACGGGTAGGAGGAGGAGTTACGCTAAGACCAGACCATGTCATTACAGAGGAGGCAGGTTTAGTCGTTGTCTGAGGACTATTCCTGCCTCCGGGTCTGGTCCTGACCGGATGGATACTAGAATCAGCAAGGGATACCCACATGACCTGAAGGTGCTGCTGTGCAATGCCAGGTCAATGACTCATAAGACCACTGCCATCCATGACTTGATCATGGATGGAGGACTCGACCTGGCTTGTGTAACAGAGACTTGGTTGGATGAAGCAGATGGGCCTGTCCTTGCCGCTGCTTGTCCACCAGGTTTCTCTTATGCACAGCAACCCAGGTCATGTGGGCGGGGGGGGGGGTTGCAGTGATTTTTAGAAAGTCATTAGTTTGCACCAGGCGTCCTATTGGGAAGACCCAGTTTTCTGAGTGCATGTTCTGGAAGTTGGGCAATAGGGGCAGTACAGGATTCCTTTTGGTGTACCGACCTCCCCGCTGCACCAAGGATTCCCTGCCCGAGCTGCTTCAGGTCATGGCGGATGTTCTCCTGGAGACACCTAGCTTGGTCGTCCTAGGAGATTTTAACATCCATGCCGACACGACCTTACAAGGGGCAGCTCGGGACTTCGTGGAAAGCATGGCCTCCATGGGGCTGTCCCTGAATAAGTCTGGCCCAACCCATAGCCGCGGACATGCCTTGGACCTGGTGTTTACCTCTATGGATGTTGGTGATCTGACACTAAGTAAAAGTGAAACAAAAGAAGTGCCATGGTCAGATCACTTCCTGGTGCAACTGGACTTCTCTGCGACCCATCCCCTCTGCAGGGAGGTGGGACCAACTCGGATGGTCCGCCCCCGCCACTTAATGGATCCAAATGGTTTCCAGAGAGTGGTAGGGGATGCTTTATCCCATGTTGATGGCCTTTCAGCTGATTCCCTGGTGGCCCGCTGGAATGCGGAGTTAACCAGGGCTATTGACTGTTTGGCTCCGAAGCGCCCTCTCTGATTGCATGGAGCCCGGAGAGCCCCGTGGTTTTCCACGGATCTGAGGGCAATGAAACAATCGTTGAGACGGCTAGAGCGCCGGTGGTGGATAACTCATTCCGAGTCTGATCGGACACAGGTTAGAGCTCAACGTCGAGCCTACCAAGTGGCGATAGCGACGGCGAAGAAGAATTTCTTCACCGCCTCTATTGCATCTGCAGAAAACAGCAGCAGGAGACTTTTTCAGGTGGTTCACAATTTAGCAGAACCACCTGTAACATCGGGGCCCAGTATGGGCCACATATTCTCCTGCAATGATTTTGCAAAGTTTTTTGCAGATAAAATCGCTCAGATTCGGGAAGAAGTAGACTCCACCGTGGGAGCAGGGCCAGGGCGGGAGAGTGCTAGAGTTCTGTCTAATCAAGTTGAGTGGGATCAATTCCAATCTGTTACCTCCGAGGATGTGGACAGGCTGCTTGGACGAGTGAAACCAACCACCTGTCTCCTGGATCCTTGCCCATCCTGGCTTATAAAAGCTAGCCGGGAAGGACTGGGCGATGGGCTTCGTGGGGTGGTGAATGCTTCCCTCCGTGAGGGAGCCTTCCCAGACCCACTGAAAGAGGTGGTTATTAAACCGCTTCTTAAAAAACCATCTTTAGATGCGGCCACAATGGCCAACTATCGCCCAGTCTCAAATCTTCCATTCTTGGGCAAGGTGATAGAGCGAGCGGTTGCCGAACAACTCCAGGCACGCCTGGAAGAAGCGGACCATTTGGATCCCTTCCAGTCGGGATTCAGGCCTCATCATGGGACTGAAACTGCCTTGGTCGCACTGGTTGATGATCTCCGGCGGGCTAGGGACAAAGGTGAGAGCTGTTTCCTAGTTCTGCTGGATCTCTCAGCGGCGTTTGATACCATCGACCATAACATCCTTCTGGACCGTCTTGAGGGGCTGGGAGCTGGGGGCACTGTCCTACAGTGGTTCCGCTCCTTCCTCCTAGGCCGTGTTCAGAAAGTGGTGGTGGGGGATGAGTGTTCAGACCCCTGGGCTCTCACTTGTGGGGTGCCTCAGGGTTATGTCCTCTCCCCCATGCTTTTCAACATCTACATGCAGCCGCTGGGAGACATCATCAGGAGGTTTGGGCTGGGTGTTCATCAGTATGCAGATGATACCCAGCTCTACCTCTCTTTTAAATCAGAACCAGTGAGGGCAGTGAAGGTCCTGTGTGAGTGTCTGGAGGCGGTTGGAGGATGGATGGCGGCGAACAGATTGGGGTTGAATCCTGACAAGACAGAAGTACTGTTTCTGGGGGACAGGAGGCGGGCAGGTGTGGAGGATTCCCTGGTCCTGAATGGGGTAACTGTGCCCCTGAAGGACCAGGTGCGCAGCCTGGGAGTCATTTTGGACTCACAGCTGTCCATGCAGGCACAGGTCAAATCTGTGTCCAGGGCAGCTGTTTACCAGCTCCATCTGGTACGTAGGCTGAGACCCTATCTGCCTGCGGACTGTCTCGCCAGAGTGGTGCATGCTCTGGTTATCTCCCGCTTGGACTACTGCAATGCACTCTACGTGGGGCTACCTTTGAAGGTGACTCGGAAACTACAACTAATCCAGAATGCGGCAGCTAGACTGGTGACTGGGAGCGGCCACCGAGACCATATAACACCGGTCTTGAAAGACCTACATTGGCTCCCAGTATGTTTCCGAGTGTTGGTGCTGACCTTTAAAGCCCTAAACGGCCTCGGTCCAGTATACCTGAAGGAGCGTCTCCTCCCCCATCATTCTGCCTGGACGCTGAGGTCCAGCGCCGAGGGCCTTCTGGCGGTTTCCTCATTGCGAGAAGCAAAGCTACAGGGAACCACGCAGAGGGCCTTCTCGGTAGTGGCACCCACCCTGTGGAACGCCCTTCCAGCAGATGTCAAAGCAATAAACAACTACCTGACATTCAGAAGACATCTTAAGGCAGCCCTGTTCAGGGAAGTTTTTAACGTGTGATATTTTACTGTATTTTTGGTTTTTATGGAAGCCGCCCAGAGTGGCTGGGGAGGCCCAGCCAGATGGGCGGGGTATAAATAAATTATTATTATTATTATTATTATTATTATTATTATTATTATTATTATTATTATTATTATTATTACCATCCTTCATTAGCAGATCACAGGTGAGGATGTTTCACCCCTCCCATTGCAAGAACCTGCTGACAATGTTTCAGAAAGGAGGGGGTGGATTTTGCTCATCGCTTCTTCCGCTCCAGCCTGTGGGAGTCTGAGTGTTATCTGTATATAGATAAGGTGACTGCTCAAGCAGCTGTAACACTCAGGCAGTCCAGCGTCTCTGATTAGTCTTTAGTTAGTTTATGCAGTAGCTGTAGAGAATAAAAGAAGTTATACTTCAGAGCTGTCATTCGTGTGGTTCATACTCTGCTGTGCTCCGCTGACGTTTGGAACTGAGTTTGGTGCTCACTGTTTCTAAGGGTGGGTCCAGATGCTCAGATTTCAGGTACATGCATGAAAAGGCTGCAAAGAGGAAGGAAAGAGAAGCAAACTCACCTGTATCAGCCTGGGAAGAAGTCAGTGGCAGGCTGGCCCCGCAAAGGAGTCCCACAAATGGTAAGAAGATCTCGGCCCACATTTTAGGATTCAGTGTGAATGGCATGTGGGCCACCAGGCCTGCTTATATAGCATCCTGGGAGACTTTGGTGAGATATGTTCCCCATCAGTAGCTCCACCCAGACAATCCAAGAAGAGGCTATTCTGTGAGGTTCTCAGAAAGTCCTTCCAGAAACTTGAGTGTAATTGGGATTTGTGGGAAATCCTAATAGCTATGGGGAAGTTCTCCTTTTGTTATTATTTAATTTGTATGAGAAGGAAGATTGTGACCTTAATTCTCTGCTGCCTTTTGATGGGGGAGCACCGATTGGCTAATGTTTGTCTGAACCCCTTATTCATGTACAACAGCCCTATATGTGGAACTGGCACTTTTACCAGTGCTACGTAAGGTACGTTCTGCACTTGCAAGTTCTCTCTGCAGCCGGCACCACCACTTTCTTGTTTAACGTTCAAGGATTTTGAAAGGAGACTGGTTTCTTTCGGCCTGTCTTCTTACTTAAAACCAGTGCAGCAGAAGACTGAACAGGCTCTGTTTTACCCTGGCAGGTGGGCAGCCAATGGCCTTTCAGCAGGCCTCTCATTGGCCAATTCAATGTGCAGGAGCTGGCGGGAACTCCACCTGGGCCATATCAGCACCATGCTTTAAGCAACTGATGTATTCAGCATGGCAGGGTTATTCCGAATGACGTGCCTCCTTTCTTTATTTTTCACAGCATCTTCACAGCAGCAAGACATCCCCAAACTTTATCCCAACTCGTTGATCATATTATCTGAAACTACATGAGGCTTTCCCAGAATCTTTCCCAGAATTCTGCTTTCTGGTCAGGAAATATTGCTCCTCTCAATGACACATGTTCCCCAAGGAGTAGAGGAGCCCCTGTCTTGTAACATTCACATTCATCACTAGTGGTAGAAAAACTGCTTTAAAAATGAATCTGTAAGCCTCCTCAATAACTCTAACACCTCTCTCTTTTATGTCCAGGTTACAATCCCTGCAAAGGTTTAAATGTCATGGTTTCTCCCCAGAGAATCATGGAGGCTTGCAGTTTGGCAGGAGTGCTGATTGTTATCTGTTAGATTCTCTGACATTTCAAATCTCTACAGAAGACCAGGGTGGGGCTCCTCAGTGTAAATGGGATATGGGGGTGCCCCGCAAGACACATGTGTACGCAGGCAGCCCACCCCATATCCCCTCATACAGGGTAGGTCACTGACAATCTTTCAGTGTATGGCCAGTGACACCCTCTTACCATCATGTGTGCATCATGATGTCAAGCCCCCTTCCCAATCTCAATGTCAAGTTAGTGCCCAGGGAAGATGGGGAGCCAAGTGGCTCTTCAAAGGGACGTGGGCTAAATTGCAGCAACGCTACAAAGTGAAAGGTAGCTGCAAGCCCATTGCCTCTTTAAGACCAGCTTAAGGAACAATCCATGATGGGTTAATTGCTTCCATAAAGCAAAAAACGAAAATAAAACAAAACATGTCTGACTTGAAAATTCATTTTATGTGAATAGTAGCGTATTCAGCAACATATGCTAATGAGCAAAAACATGGAGTAGCTAGCATGAAACACCCATTTCCAAATACTTCCTTCCTCAGTGTACTGCTGTAAAGCTGTCAGGGGCTGGCCAGCGTTGGATGCCAGAGACTGGTCTGACTCTGACCAGGAAGAAAGACAGTCCCAGACAGAGCAGCCTTTAACAGAGGAGGAAGAGAAGAACTGGGGGGGGGGGCTTCCTTCAAGATTCCCAGTAACAGGGAGAATAGCAGATTCAGAAGTACCACAGTTGGAGGTTGAGGGAAATAGACAGCCCTGAGAACTTTGCTAGGTAACCAGGAGGGAGGTAGCGTCTGAAAGGCTCTGCCTCTGAGAGCAGCGGTGATGCTGCTCCTTCGCCTCGGATTAGGAGGCAAGAAAGGGTTAAGGAGCAAGGGAAGCACAGGGGCAGGATCATGGGGAACTGGCGCTTAGTGCTGCGGAAGGGCAGGAGACTCAGACTGAGCAACTGATGTCTTGAGAGAAGTTGGCTCAATGCCAATCGCTGTGTGTTAATAAATGGACTATAAACCTGTCAGAGGCTCATTCATTCTTATCAGAAACTTCCGTGCATGCCTGCAGACCTGACAAAAGCCAAACACACACAAAAATATTGCTGTCTGTTCAATATACGATCTCTAAACATTTTTAAAACCATGAGACCCTGCTCATGTAAATAATCAATTCCATCAATACAATAAAAGTTGTATTGTAAGTACTGAACATAGATTACGGCCAAGGGAAGCTTACATATAAAGGTACCGTTCAAAGACAATGATTCCTTCAGGTCTAAATTCACATCTTGACCTGAGTTCTTATATTTAAAGGTTGTTTAATCAGCTTAACCCCTTTTATGGGCATTTGTATCGTAACATTTAGCTAAGCAGTATTTGGCAACATTTCCAGTCTGAATGGTAATAGCATACTTTTAAGGTGTGTTTCAGGTGTAACCAACAGACTTTGGGTTCTGGTATAACTATGATAGAATAGAATTTCATATTAAGATCAGGGCACCAGAAAATATTTTTTCAGTGAAGCTTGTTTGATAATAAGATTGGTGAACAACAATTATTTATCATTTAAGTGACCTAATTGTGGCAATAGTATTTTTTGGAGTATTTTTGATACAACTTATGTTGGAAAGACGTGCTATAGGCTAGATACTCCATCTATCTTTTGATCAATAACATTTGATGCTGAATACACTGCCATTCCCATAAATTAAATTTTCAAATCAGCCTTTCCGTGTACATGTTGTTATTTTGCTTTAGCTTATGCATACACGCCATGTTTTTGTATTTAATTGCTTTCAAGGCAGCCTCAGAAAATTCAGGACAGTGGACGTGTATGTTATTCCTTTCTCACAAATGAGTCTAGTCACAAGGCAGCGGAGGTGTAAGGTCAGAGTGTTCCTTCTCTGTTTTGCTAATTCTGCATCTTGTCCTCTAAAGAAGATTGGGATAGTCATTCCCAAGGGAAAGATCCCTTGGTTCCAAAACAAATATTTCTTTATTAATATTTGATACCAATCTAGCAGAGTTTGCACGCAGCAGAGCAAAAGGCAATGAACAGTCCAAGGATCATCCCATTCTTTGCCAGATGCCAAGTCACAAGGATCATCAGACACTGGTCACAAGACTTGCATGTGCAAGAAAAGGGTACACGTCTCGCACGTACACTAGGTACCAGCAGTTAAAAACCTCAACCTGTTCTCCAAGCCCTTCACAAAAAGGAAAGCAATGAGGGGACTAATAAAAATCAAGGCACATTGTCTTCCTTTGCATTTTCTGGTTTGCGTGGCGAGTTCCCGCCCCCCACCAGGATAAATAAAGACACGAGACACCATAATTAAGGTTAATTGGGCGAATTAGGCCACAACTTTATTGAATTCAGGAATGAGAGGCATTGGCTTAGGCATTGGTCCTATCGACTATCCGGCTCCAGCCCATTTGCTGGAGACACGGGGAAGGGTTAACCTTATATCGGGGGAGACTCCCGCGAGGCACGTAGGCTAGGAGCTCCCCCGGGTCACCGCTCTGGGGCGTGCCTTTGGCCCACACCTCCATAGGCTTCGGACAGGGCCACGCCCCCCGGAGTCCTTTAACGGACCACCCTTCGCTCACTGGGGGGAGGTGATGGCGTTCCTCCCCCCACACACATCCTCTTAACCCCTTCTTACCAATGCCTACCGCCAATGCCGGAAAGTTGTGACGAGTTGCTACGAGGTAGGCGAAAAACCAAAAGGCTACAAATTGCCAATTGGGAAAAATTCCTACCATGCCCCTTGCGGTGACAGACCGAAGTCCATAGCAAAGTCAAAGACCTACCTAAAGCATACCTAAAGGGAGGGAGGGTGTGAAAACGTGAGGGCTAGCCGGCGAAAAGAGGGCAAGCCCCCTCTGCTCCGGCCCTAAATAGGGCAGACCTGGCCGGGATTCCCCTGTTCTCGCGGGGGCTGAAACCAGCCCCCGCTCACGTGGGGGTGGGCGTGAAGCCCGCAACCCCACCTCCTGGGCAGGCCGGAAGTGGCTTTGCGTGGCGAGTTCCCGCCCCCCACCAGGATAAATAAAGACACGAGACACCATAATTAAGGTTAATTGGGCGAATTAGGCCACAACTTTATTGAATTCAGGAATGAGAGGCATTGGCTTAGGCATTGGTCCTATCGACTATCCGGCTCCAGCCCATTTGCTGGAGACACGGGGAAGGGTTAACCTTATATCGGGGGAGACTCCCGCGAGGCACGTTGGCTAGGAGCTCCCCCGGGTCACCGCTCTGGGGCGTGCCTTTGGCCCACACCTCCATAGGCTTCGGACAGGGCCACGCCCCCCGGAGTCCTTTAACGGACCACCCTTCGCTCACTGGGGGGAGGTGATGGCGTTCCTCCCCCCCACACACATCCTCTTAACCCCTTCTTACCAATGCCTACCGCCACACGAGCCATCGCTCGCCGCCAATACTCTCATGCCTGAATCCAACCCCTTATCCCCTTTGCTATATCCATCAGCCAAATATCATTTCCAGCATCCGAGAGATGCACGCCATCAGCCAAATATCATTTCCCGCATCCGAAGATGCACGCCATCAAACCGGTAGAGGGCCTCACCGTTGAGACATATGCCCCGGAGGTCACTGACACTCCCACCCTGGGCTGCCACTCTACGCACCACTGCCAAATATCATTTCCAGCATCCAAGAGATGCAAGCCATCAAACCAGTAGAGGGCCTCACCATTGAGACATATGCCCTGGAGGTCACTGACACTCCCACCCAGGGCTGCCACTCTATGCACCACCGCCAAATATCATTTCCAGCATCCAAGAGATGCAAGCCATCAAACCAGTAGAGGGCCTCACCATTGAGACATATGCCCCGGAGGTCACTGACACTCCCACCCAGGGCTGCCACTCTACGCACCACCGCCAAATACAAGGCTTTCCTAGCCCTATTTATGGCTTTCAGGCACCTGCAATCTCTGCAAACCCGCCTCTCCATCCACGAGGCCCACATAAAATAGTAGTGACATTTGGGTAAGAGGCCTTAAGTTCCTCAAAGTCACTAAACATATGCCACATCGAGTTGACTGCCTTTCTGTAAGCTAACTCTTATCACCTAATTGGATAACTAAAGCATCTGGGGGGCCCTCCGCTGCCGCTCTGGCCCTAATAGCGGGCAACATTCCGGCCCAGCGCATTCCCCTTCGAGAGATCCATTGATGTAGCTAAGGTGCGGCCCGAGACCGGAATTGATGGCATGGACCCTGGCCCAATGCACAATGCTGTGCCCAATTATCCAGGTGCACGCCCTCATAGCTCCTGCACCCTAGGTCCCCATTAACGGCATGGTTTCTATCCCAGTGGACGGTGCAGGGCCAATACTCCAAATATTCATCACAACGTTAAGGTAAAGGTAAAGGTACCCCTGCCCGTACGGGCCAGTCTTGACAGACTCTGGGGTTGTGCGCCCATCTCACTCAAGAGGCCAGGGGCCAGCGCTGTCCGGAGACACTTCCGGGTCACGTGGCCAGCGTGACATCGCTGCTCTGGCGAGCCAGAGCCGCACACGGAAACGCCGTTTACCTTCCCGCTGGTAAGCGGTCCCTATTTATCTACTTGCACCCGGAGGTGCTTTCGAACTGCTAGGTTGGCAGGCGCTGGGACCGAGCAGCGGGAGCGCACCCCGCCGCAGGGATTCGAACCGCCGACCTTTCGATCGGCAAGTCCTAGGCGCTGAGGCTTTAACCCACAGCGCCACCTGCGTCCCCATCACAACGTTACCTGAAAGCAAAAGAAGGCAACAAAGCCAGGTCAGGTATACCGTGAACAATCACAAGGTCTTATGAATATATCCTTTATATGCATCAGACTTCCCTTAATGCATCAGACTTCCACTGCCCCCAAGTCCTTCATCCTTTCAGATGAGAGTCCCAAATGCACTGCTGTGGTGGCAGCCCCAATCCTAAAAGGAGTTAACCGCGAATTCAGCTGAGGGTAAACTGCAGGCAGCAATCGCCCTTCGCATAACGCGCATGGACTGATGCCGTGCAAGGCCGGAGCCATCCCAATGTTTGAGGAATGGACCTGAGACGGTCATCTCACGTACATGAATTGCTTAGTGTCCTTTTCTGCTGATCGGTTTGGAACATTGGACATGCAGGACTAAATTGGATCTGAACAAGGTCAGGTCTCTCACTACCCCGGGCAGCGGAATCTGGTTGGCCCTTACAACCACTTCGCATAGCGCCAAAGGCAATGGAGTATGCAGCTGTAAATAACTGGGCTTTGTCCTCGGACCAATAGATACTTCTTAATTTTTTATTTTTTATTTATTTATTTATTTATAATATTATTATTTTACTTTTATTTATTTATTTATTATTAGGAATTAGCATACAATGTCATAAGTTAAGGGCCTTCTACCATCACTTTTAGGAGGCTGCAGCCTGCGCCAGCCGCACCGTGCCCAGGGTCTCTGGATTAAACAACCTTACAGAAACAAGGAGATTGCCGCCTACTGGATCTTTAAGAGTCTTTGTTGCACGACCCAGCACCCTCCAATGTACCAAGCATTGCAAAGCTTCAGCCTTGGTAGGAGGTGTGTCAAGCTTAGGATTCTTTCAAGCCTAGTTCTTGGTTTATTTATTTATTTATTTATTTATTTTTTACGATTATTATTATCATTATCATTAATATTTTATAAATTTGCCTTGAAACTCCATAAAGTCCATCCATGCCTTTTTTAAGATCTACGCGTGGGCAGGGCTCCTAAAGCTAATACTCCCTTCAGGACATCATGTTCCCAAGGCTCCAAAGGTGCTCCCGGAATGGCTCTGGCAATTTGCTGCGCCTGTGCACCCGTGATGCCCTTGTTAACCACAGGGGTAAATTTGGTAGAGAAATAGATGTTTAATTCTAAGCACTAAAGGACAAAGGTCCAGGACAGCTTTGCCACTCTAGGAGAGTGCAATAATTGTTTAGACAAGACACTGCCAACCGTCTGATTGTCGGTCCAGAAGCATACCTGGTGATTCCTGAACTCTTCAGCCCGCAAATACCATTGTACTTTTCCATGAACTAACCTTCAGGTCCGACTTGACCACTTTTGAGAGGCGCACTCGGTGTTGCAGAGCGCGCAGTCCCGCTGACAGCTTAGCCAGTCACCCACAAAAGGGGGGGGCAGGGGACCCTACCCAGCATGCAACGTTGAGGTGACTGAAGCTGAGAATTTACCCTGGCCAAGGGTGACCTTCTTGAGGGGAAGAAGTTGCAGAATTAATTTTTGAGTGCTGCTAGCCACCCCCTTGGTAGGCGGGATGTCTGTTCAATTGTGTCCACTTCAATACCCAGAATAGTTTATGGTCAAAACTGGACCCTCTGTTTTGTTCGCCATCAAAGGTACCCCAAGCTCCTCAGGTGAAAGCCACTAAAGGAGAAGCGCAATCAGGGCTATTACTAATGATGGGGGGGGAGAGTTAACGAGGTAATGGGTCACTTAGAACCAGTTCTAAAGCGAAGAGCCCGGTCCAGAATTGCACTAAATGACTCAAAGTGCACAAGCCACTGAGTACCCTATCGGCATAGATTTGTCTGTGGAATAAGCCCCCTCAAATCTAAAAACCTAGCCATGGAAATTCCTCAGGGTGAACTGGCAGGAGACGGAAAGTCAACTCAATGTCACACTTAGCCAAGAACGCGCCCCTGCTGAATCTGCGCATACACTTTATAGCCTGATCAAAGGAGGCATATTTCACAGAACAAGGCTTCTGTGGCATTGCATCATTGACTGAGCCACGTCTAGGGTAGGGCAGGTTGTGGATCATAGGATACTCTCCTGGAGTCAATGGGGGGACAGTGCCTAAAGGTGAAATGAGTAAACCGGGGCCGGCCACCCTCCCGGCCAGAAATTTCATTCATTCATTCATTCATTCATTCATTCATTCATTCATTCATTCATTTATTGGCAATAGCTGGCATTTTCCAAACTGATTGTTTGCTTTTGGGGGGGGGGATTCCCTGAGTTAGGGGGTAATGAAACAAGGATCTTGAAGCCATAAGAGAAACTCTTTCCCGGGTACTTTGCTGCCTATATTTTTGGGTATTTATCAAGAAGTGTTCTAAGAGGTGAGAGCTTAACAGAAAAGAACATCCCAGTCAAGGGCCAAATTCATACCAGTTTGTGGCTGTTCTTTTTGGCGGGTCTGTGAGCTTTTCAAGACCCCTGGTAGAAATGCCCCCCTGCTGCCCGGAAAGGGCTGTTTACCTTTAAAACATGAAGACGCTGGGTGGTTACCTAGGCACTTCTCACATTCATGCGCATACTTACAATTTGGCCCCTGGCACACACCCGTGTTGTACTCCCAACAAACCTCATGGTGAGGGACTCACTTAGCTTCAAATTTTCCAACTTTCCTTTTTCCACCTAGGGATCCATAAGCTCCATCCAGTAATTCTGGTCGCTTGGAACGCAGCAGGTGGTGGGCAGCAGGAAGCTTTTCTGAATCGTCCTCGGCATCAGAAGGCTTACTTCTTTTGCTCTTCTTGGCCGAATGCTTCTTCTTACTTAGACTTCTTTCTCCCTTCCACAGTATTCCCTGTGGAATACTGGGAAAGTCTAGGGTATACTGAGAGGCAGAAAGATTATAATTGTAAGCATGAGCCCTACCTCCCGAGGATCTGTCATTGGAAACCCAGGGACACGTAGACTGTAATTATGTGTGAGGATGCATAAATGGATTGCTACCTGAATGTGGAACCCTAAATAAGGAGGCCAAAGTGCAAGGGAGCTCCTCTCTATTTCGGAATAGGCCGCAGTGACCATGGGCCTGAATTGTTGGTAAAAGGTTTCAAAAGCAGAGGAAACACTGACTAGGCCTGTGGGTTGCAGGGCACTGGAGGCTACCCTGACCCATCTTGGACACAGGACCCACTGTTGAATCATTGGCTGCTCTCAGCACTGCCGCGGAGGTGCCGGGGCGGTCCCCAACGTTAGGTGGCATATCCGGGATGCATTCTTGGGTGAGCGCAAGCGGTGTCGCTGCCACCTGGTCTGCGGGCCTATATTGCCTATAAAATGTCTAAAAGCATTGGGGGGGGGGGAAACTGTGCCAAAGTATGTGGGTTACTAGGCACTACGAAGGCCTAAGGCCCCTCTTGGTTCCCTTATGCCCCCCCTCCCCCAGATACAGCAAGCATTACCAAGCCTGGGACCCCTCCTGGTTCCCTTGTGCCACCCCAGATATAGCGGCATTTAGAGCAGACATAGTTTGATACCCTTACTTAGCCTGGTTTCAGTAAAATCAACGCCAACTAGCTTGGATTAAATGCGTGAGCTGCGAACAAAATCACGGTAGTTCAGTATTGTCTGCACCGGTAAGTTTAAAGGACCCAAAGATGCCAAACTAATCTCAACAAATTGTATTTAGCTGCAAACAATATCACCATAGCTCAGTATTATCTGCACTGGATAGCAGTCCAAAATACCAGCCCACACCTCAAAGCAATATTTAGGGGAATACTGAGTCTATAATAAACAGAAAAGAACCTGATAATGTAAGCAGCTATGCAGCAAGCTAGAGGTAGAATTATAAATTGTAAACCCAGCAATACAGCAGTGAAAAATGATAAGTTGACTTATGCAACAAACATATAAGCAAGGCAAAGCTCCCAAGAGCCCTTAAGCATTCTTATCAAAATCAACCAAATGAATTAAATTGCCAAATTAAATATATACTTATAAACTAACTGATGAAATACCAGAAAGAGATGAACGTAGAAGAGGTATGAGCTATTTACTTTAGATTCCCTATAAACCTGTATGCAAAGCTCGCAAGAGATAGCAGGCGAAGAAACCCTTTAATAAATCAAATGATATAAAACCTGGATCTCTTTTTCCTTATATCTATGAATGGACTATACCAAATTATAAAACTTAATGCCTAGGCAGAGAGTAAATGACCCAGCTCCACAGGGCACCGCAAGCTGAATGAAATAATTTGAATTCCAGTAACTGTGCACTAATGCTTCAATTTAATTTAAGTGCGTTTCGTAAATTGCCAGAATGAAATTCTTAAGAGTGTAAATATAAACAAAAGCAGTCAAATTAATTAGAGGATATTAATTCTAAGATCAGCCTAGCCAGAGACGCTGTAGCCAGCTTCATACAAGCTTATGCAGCCCCTTGCACGCTCTTATTTAAGCTAGGCTCTCTTTTTTATATATATAATTGTGCTATCATCCTTTGTTTATATTGCTTATGTTTATCTCCTTTGTTTATATTGTTTATATTGCTTTTGAATTTAAAACCAACGAGAAAGTGAGGGGCACTCGAAAAGGAGATAGCTCCCATGTGGATTTGCCTCTCCTAAAATGGCTGCCGCCGCAAGGCCACGTGGGCAATCAAATGGCGGCTGTAATGCGTTCCCGTTGCCTAGCGACAATGACACGTGCGGAAACACTTAACGTTAGCTCTTTAATACTGAAAAAATTCCGCAGCCTCAAGAGCAAAACCTGCAGGCATTCCCCACGAACCCCTTATGAACGTTAATTATTCCCCCGGTTTTTTTGCCGGTTAGGCTTAAAAGGGAGGGTTTGTAAAATTACTTCCCACGTGGAATGCCTATAGTAAAATGGCGGCCGCCCGAAGGCCACATGGGTGGATGAAATGGCGACTGGAACGCGCTGGTTGCCCGGCAACGGCGCAGCTGCTTCCGATGCTTTCCAAGTTTAAACTTCCGCGCGAAAATAAAACAGCCTGTAGAACTCACCCCCTCAAGAATGCTGCTGAAATGATTATTTAACAATAAAATCTGCCCCTCACCCTGGCAGGAAAATGAAACACAACCGGCACAAAACGCAGCCCGCTCTCCTCCCACAGCTGCTGTTCCGCTTAACTGCACCGCACTCCCCTGCATGTGCAAGAAAAGGGTACACGTCTCGCACGTACACTAGGTTTACCAGCAGTTAAAAACCTCAACCTGTTCTCCAAGCCCTTCACAAAAAGGAAAGCAATGAGGGGACTAATAAAAATCAAGGCACATTGTCTTCCTTTGCATTTTCTGGTATCTTAAATTTGCACTTAACTCAGTAATAATGTACTGCGCCGTTTATTTCCAGAGAAGTCGCCCTGTTTGCAGCATCAACAAAGAGCCTCGGGACGCTTTAAAAACGCAACGCATTCCTACGTTTACCCAGAAAAAACTCCCATTAATGCATTAATACATGAGTATTTGCTTACTTTTTACACACCATTGCTGGCTAAAGGAAGCAGAAGAGGAGAGAGAAAGAGAATATGAACTGTTTGCTCCCCACTGTTCAAGAGACACTGTGTCTCACACCCTTTCCCTACACATCCACCCTCTCCTTCTTTGAACCTTCCCTTTAAGCCAGAGGTTTTCAACTTTTTTGAGTCCATGGCTCCCTTGACCAACTACATTCTTTCTGCGGCACCCCTGTGGGGCTCAGAAGCCCATTTATGTCACCCTTGCCTGCAGAGATGGCAGCTTCTCAACCTTTTCCACACACCCTTCCAGACTTGGTGGCCCAACGGAAACTGGCCAAAGGTGAAAGTGAGGCCAGCATCTTACTCAGGGAGCAGCAATGGCAGCAGTGGGCCCTGCCAGGCCTGCATGAAAGAAAGGCTCCCCTTCAGGACTGGGCACTCAACTTCCAGGCAGGCATTGCATACAGCAAGCACAATAAAAGCCAGCATGGTGCCTGCCTGCCCAGCTTCCCACCTGTCTGTCCATTCCCAACAGCAATGACTGGCAGACTGGCCGGCTTGGCTCCTTGCCCGCTTGCTTACTTACTTCAAGGCCGCCTCACCTCCTGGCTACCAGCACCCAATGGCCAGCCCCAGGGGCAGCTTTCACTTGTATTAGGGTTGCAACAAACAACTGTGCCCGACTTTGAGTCAGAAATGTGAGAGGACATCATAGGGGGGAGGGAAGGAAAGAGGGACAGAGGCCAGTGTTGCCCGCGGCACCCCTGACCACAATCCAAGGCACCTCAGGGTGCCACGGCACACTGGTTGAGAACCACTGCCTTAAGCAAGGGGTGCCTCTCACCCTCCTTAGACCATGCAGGCGTGTGTGTCCTCCCCCACCCACCAAATTGCCCATGTAGAGCAAGCGGAGGCCACCAGTTAGGGAGACCCACACAAGGTTGCTTGCCGAGAGCCAGAGAACAAGGAAGCTCTCCACCCTTTTTCTTTGTAACCCAACTTCAGGATTTGCTTGCGTGGCATAACTTTCTCCTCTCTCTCTTTGCCCCCTCCCACCTGTCCACTTCTCCCCCCCCCCTTAACTCTTTCCTGCCTTTTAAAAAACCGTTTCTTACCCTTTGGGCTCCTTTCTGATCTTGTCCGCCCCCTTCTGCTATGCCAATTTATACTACACAAACATATATAGATATATATATATATGGTTACAGATAGGTAGCCGTGTTGGTCTGCCATAGTCAAAACAAAAAAAATTCCTTCCAGTAGCACCTTAAAGACCAACTAAGTCAGTTCTTGGTATGAGCTTTCGTGTGCATGCACACAAGAAGTGTGCATGCACACGAAAGCTCATACCAAGAACTGACTTAGTTGGTCTTTAAGGTGCTACTGGAAGGAATTTTTTTATATATATATATAGATAGATATATATATATATGGTTGTCTCCTATGCTAGTCCTACTCAGAGTAGACTCACTAAAATGAATTTAAAATCCAACCATTAATTTCGGCCACCTGTCAGTCACTCAAACGTCGTACCTTCAGGGTAAAAGCCAGCGACAATGCACACCACTATTGCATCTAAGGGAACATAAATATTCAAATAGACAGACAGACAGACAGACAGACAGACAGACAGACAGACAGACAAATAAATAGATAGATAGATGTAATTCTTAGTTTTTGAATGACCATGTTACTCTTTTAATGGTTTTTCTGATACTGCTTTACAGTACACTGTTTAAGATTTTTTTAAATATAAAGCAGCTTAGAAATGATTTAAAAATCAACAAATGAATAAATGCCACAGGTTATTTGCTTTTGTCTGCCATCTGTTCCTCTCAACACCTCTGTGATTTTCCTTCTGTCTGACCCTCTTTGCCATGCATATTTTATTTTCATAGAATCATTGAGTTTTAGAGTTGGAAGGAACCCCACTTCTCAAGAACATGTGGTCAGTTGCAAGAATGATGTAACGGAGAGTGACGGATGACAACTGGACACCTAAAAAGAAATGATGCAGATATGGGAGGAAAAGATCGACTTATGTTTGCAACAGGAGCAGGAAACCTGATTTTAAGAATTTGTATTAAATTAATTTGGTTGGATTTGAAATAATTTGGAAAATAAAAAGTACAACGTGAGAACACAAAATACATAATCCTGTTCCTCAAACTTTAGCAGACAAGATGCAGAATTAGCAAAATGGAGAAGGAACACTCCGACCTTCCACTTCCACTGCCTTGTGTGGGGATCCTTCCTTCATTGACACCTTCTGACTAAACTCATTTGTAAAATAGATTTTGGCAGTAAACCCCAAGGTTTACTGCCAATATACGTATACCTCAATTGCCTCAAATTTTCTGGGACTGCTATGGAAGCAATCAGATTTTTCCTTTGCCCTGAGATGTCCCAATTTAAGATGCTCTTAAAGGGGCAATGGGCTTGCAGCTACCTTTCACTTTGTAGCGTACCTGCAATTTAGCCCACGTCCCTTTGAAGAGTCACTTGGCTCCCCAATTCCCTGGGCTCTATCACTGTTCTGTTCTGGGCCTCCTTGCTGCCATCTCCAGAGCTGGGTGTTCCAACTGCATGGAGGACCCAGAGACCAAAGGGAAAGTCTCGGGACTTGGCAGTGGCTTGCTCTGCCTGTCCCCATCTCCTGGTCTGCCAGTGCCATCGTCTGCAAAAATGTTAATCAGGCAATGGCTTTTTCCACCTGCTTTGCTCCACAAGCAACAGTTCCCAGAATTCCTTCAAGGGAGGGGGCAGCTATGACTGTTAAAGTAGTATAAAAATGTTTTAAATAAATGACATGGCTGGTTAAAACTAGTCCAGCACAAGATGGAAGAGGAGGAAGCAGACCAGCAGGGCCACACTCTGCACTTGTAAGGAAGAAGTCAAGGAAGTGGTAGCTGGTTGGGTTTGGATTTGATTTAACTTTACACCAGCTTAATTTACTGGGCTTTAGTTATGCCAGCTTTTTGTGCCTAGCGTTGTCCTTGAATGCATTATTATTGCATCAACATTTTCAAAGCGCCGGGGGCGGTTTGCAAAGTCTCACAGAATTCTCCATTAGGCAAGATGTCTGGTGAAATGAAGAATATTAGTGCTACTATGCCATGTAATGCTTTGCCATTAAGTAATACTGATGGCTAAGAGATTTATACTGTAAGATTGTACTTCCACCTACCATCTATTGCCCAGTGGTCCTTTGGAACACTTCATGTATAATCCTCATTTAAAGACTATGGACAGCTACAATGGTCAATTATAACATTAAAAATGTATCATAAAATGTGACACCGGAGGATGCTGCAAAGCAGTGATCCGTCATCAGTGGTAAATTACATTGACAGCTATATTTTTATAGTGTTTTAAATAGTGTTTTTCATATCAGTGTAGATCCAGCTTGGATCTACAGGCTGCTGGGAGGGCAGTTCAGTTGACATATGTCACTCAGGCCAGTGAAGGAGGAGGGAGGCAGAATCTTAGCACTGACATTTTTAAAAAGTATGGCTATCAGATATCTATGAAAGAAGTTTGAAAGCAAAATGTGGAAGCTACTTCCTAGGGCTTTAAAGACAGCATAACAAGACTTGAAAATTGAAACACTGTTGCCAAGCAATGAAATGAAGGAATACTGAGCACATTCCCTTGAGAAAGGGGGAACTCCGAACACAACAGGAAATGAAAGAAAAGCTGGTTGTTGTTGCTGCTATCCTGACTCTGGACAAGGGAATGTCATGTCTATGTCCTGGGCTTCTTTCCTTACGGATTTTCCTGCATGTGCATGGCGTGGTTTCGGTAGGCATTATCCAGAAGTACCTGTCTTGTAATAAAGGGGGCTTCATTCACATGAAGAAAAAATTGTGATATTGCAATGTTCCCTGCCCTGCTTTCCATGTCCCCAACATGTCTCCACTGAGGCAGAATGGAAGACCACTTCTGTGTAGATTCTACAGCCAGCTGGTAACCCCTCCGTCCGCCTGCTTCCGCTACAGCCAGCAAGATCCTCCATTTCACTGGCATTTCTCTCCTGCTGAAAAAATTGCAGAAATCTCCTCCTTCCCATCTTCTACAAATATGGCAGAATTGTGTTCTGGCTCAAATCAAAAAAATGACAATAATTGGAAACCTGTAAAATACATGGGTATGGCCCTGTGTGGGGTATCATAATAGCACCTGCAAGGCACAAGATCATGAATGAGGAGGAGATATACAACGATAGGAGCCAACTGCAGGGGGCCGTGGGTGCTTGGGCAAACTCAGCCCTCCAGCTGTTTTAGGACTACAGTTTCCATCATCCCTGACCACTGGTCCTCTTAGCTAGGGATGATGGGAGTTGTAATCCCAAAACATCTGGAGGGCCGAGTATATAAAGTAATGTGAAAACTGGGAATTACAGAGATAGATAGAAGGATTATATATAGATATATAAAGATATATAGAGGTGTATTTTTATGTTCCCTTAGATGCAATATTGTTGTGCTCTGCCTCTGACTCTTACTCTGAAAATATGACAGTTGAGTGTCTGGCAGATGGCCAACCAGGTGTTGAATCAGCCCATTCAATGAGCTGGAAAAACCGGATTGGGGTTACGAAGAGTGACTTATAGGAACCCCTTCATTTAAAACAGATCCCTGCAGCCACATGTGTTGCTTCCCAGAGTCCCTGCAGGGCATGGTGCTCTAATGAGAATGTGAAAAGGAAGGAAATGTTCCAATCAGAAATTCAATCAAAGTAAAGAACAAAGTGGATGAAATTGAGGCATCTAATCATAAGCCTGCATTTTTTATCAGAGCTTCTATATTTTATTAAGGCTTGCTTGTATTTAAAAATGAGCTTAAAAAGATTTTCAAATGTTTCATGCCAGGCAAAAGACCAGCTGCTTAGAAAAGGCCTTGGCAATCTTTTTTCCTCCTAGACAAGGGGCCCCTGATTTATAGCAGAAAAACAATTCTCAAAGTCATAAAAAAGGGGGAATTACAGACAACTGACCTTGCAGATTGCAAAACACAATTAGGAATGGGCAAATAGTAAAATGATACCATGGGCCTCTCGTTAAACCTTGAGCTGTATTTTCTAAGGCCAAGAGCAGTGAAAAAGGTTAAATGTTGGGAAAGGCAACTGGCTTGGCTGGAGAAGAAGCTTCTTTCTATTTTATTTTGAGGCTGGAAAGGAGGGTGAAAGGGGGGGTGTAAACTGAAGAGGCTTCTTTTTAAAAGCTGTTTTTACTGAGTTCCTTCCTTTTTACTTTGAGAAGCTTTATTCTTTTAAGAGGCTACCTATGATAATGTATGAAATATATTAGCTTAAATATATTGGCTTAAATGTAATTATGCAAAGGATTTAAGAAATGCTAGATTCTTATTTCATAGAGTCATATTGCAATAGGAGACCAGAGGGGCAAATGAGCCCAGCCTCCTGCCAGACAGGAGACGCCATCGAACACTCTTGATATATAGTTGTCAGGCATTTGTTTAAAAGACCCTCAAATGAAGGAGATCTTTCAATGATGATTAACTCAAGATCCTTGAAGATAAAAATGTAAGATTAACCATTTGTTTTAGAAGGCAATAGGGCAAGGAGGGCAAGAGGTGAGCTGGTAATTAAGATTCCATGTAAGATATATTACTACTTATTTGTCATTTATAGATGCAAGAATATATAGCTCTTTGTGTTCCATAAAAGGACAGAAGGAAGTGGGTGTATCTTTTGTGATTGGTTCTAGCAAACAGCCAATAGGAATTTCAACCAGGCTGATTGGACAGAGGCAGCCACAGGAGGAGCAAGGGGGC
The DNA here is from genome assembly GCF_964106915.1 of Podarcis gaigeae. Lineage (NCBI taxonomy): Eukaryota > Metazoa > Chordata > Lepidosauria > Squamata > Lacertidae > Podarcis > Podarcis gaigeae. Next base: position 7,870,023 of record NC_139689.1, on the reverse strand, counting down.
TGGATTAAGGAAATATAAGTGCTGGCCAGGATGGCAGGAGGCCAGGCCAGAGCTTGGTAACCATATACCACTGAGCCTCTCATTTATTTGTCTGACAAATAAATTATTATTTTAATTTCTCTATTGCTGCGTTGAATATTTCATTCCAGCTAAGCGTTAACCACAAGCAGGGTGCTACAAAATGGCAATGACAAATAACTTATTGTTTTGTAAGCAGGTTTGAGACTGTGAAATGGCCATGTCTCCCAAGCCATGGAAACTTGGAAATGGAGGCAGAACCATCAAAAGTCAGACTCCTAACTGCCCGACCTCAGCTTGTGAGGCCTGCAGTTGTGGGTCTCCTGTGAGATGACCAAGTCTGCAGATGACACTAAATTGTTCAAGGTCAGTTAAGCTAAAAGCTATCACACAGTTCCAAAGGGACCTTTGCAAAGTGAGAGAACAAGCAGTATTACAGGCAAAAATGCGGCAGGAGAGCGGCCCATCTAGTGCATTCCAAAATCCCCGTTGCATAGTCTTCAATGACAACAGAAGAAAAGGATCCTCTGCATAATATTACATGCACACACATACCACTGACATCTAAATTCACCTCTCCAAAGTGAGTGAATGAGCAGTAAAATGGCAAATGCAATTCTGTGTAAACAAGAGTAACAAGAGGCATGACTGAGCAAGAAAGCTTAATTTCACATAGACACTTGTAAGGTATGAACTGCTGGTGACTGACGTAGAATGAGAGCCTGAGGTTGTGGTAGATACATCAGTTAAGATGTCAACCTAGTCTGTGGCAGTTGTAAAAAAGGGCCTGTGTCCCTTTGGAGAATAGAAAACACAGTGGAGACTCTTGTAGCTTTAAGAAATATGCTTTATTCACCTATTTACACCTTCAGTTTGCATAGTGGGAGTCCAGATCTTACGGCATGGTCATTTCACAAGGCAACAGTGCAGGCATCCTTTAGCCTGCCTGCCCAAGATGGAGCTCAACTCCTCTCCTGCTGCTTCTTCCCAGCAAACCTTGCTCAAAAACTGCCTTTTCCTGTCTCCTCAAACAACCCTCATCACCTGAAACTGGTCTCTGTTCATGCCTCAGGGCAAGGGGAAGGAGTCCTCTTGCATTGTTAATGGCCCTCCATTGTTCTTTTGACAGGTTGGTTTGCATAAGCCAGCCCAGGAATTCGCTGTCTGGCACAGCTCTGCATCTTGTAATTTATTTATTAATTTTTCCAAAAAAAAAATTAATTTCCCAGAAAATTTGTTAAACAAACAAACAAACGTAAATCTCAACCGTATTTAAACCAACTTAGTAACATTGCTAGGTTACTTCCTCGTATCCCCCGGTTGAATTTCAGTTAACATCTTTCTTTCAGCATTAAACATATTAATTCATCACATTACATATTTAAATCCTAAGCCTATCTGGTATTTGCAAGCTTTTCCAGTTAAATTAACTTAACTAAATAGTCTTTAAATTTCATTCATTCTTCCTGGTAATCCTCCTCCTTCTGGTCACGGACTCTTCCAGTCAGGTCGGCTAGCTCCGAAAAGTCTATCATCTTCATCTGCCAATCTTCCACTGTTGGAACTTCTTGTGTTTTCCAATTCTTAGCTAGTAGCATTCGAGCAGCGGTTGTGGCATACAAAAATAATTTAACATCTTTCTTGGGCAATTCCAAACCTATTATTCCAAGAAGAAAGGCCTCTGGTTTCTTAATAAATGTATATTTCAACATTTTTTTCAATTCATTATAAATCTTCTCCCAGAAGTCTTTCACCTTGGGGCAGGTCCACCACATATGATAGAAAGTACCCACCTTCTCTTTACATTTCCAACATAGATTATCACTGTTATGGTAAATCTTTGCTAATTTTACAGGAGTCAAATACCATCTACATCATTTCCATTATATTTTCCTTTAACCACGTACATGCAGTGAACTTGACCCCTTTCTTCCACATTCTTTCCCAGTCTTCAAATATTATGTTATGTCCCACATCTCTTGCCCAGTCTATCATCACTGATTTAACTTGTTCATCTTTTGTATGCCACTCCAACAATAAGTTATACATTTTAGACAAATTTTTAACTTTAGAATCCAACAACTCCGTTTCCAACTTGGATTTTTCTGAAGCAAAACCATTTTTCTTATCTAATTTGAACAATTCATTAATCTGGTGATGATGTAACCAATTTATCTTGTCTTTAACTTGATCAAATGGTTTTATTTTATAACCTTCTTTATTCTCCAACAATAAATCTGAGTACCTCAACCACTTGACATCCATATTAACTTTTTCTGGGCCTTCGCCTCCATTGGTGAAAGCCATCTGGGTGTCTTCCTTTCTAAGAGATCTTTATATTTTATCCATACATTGTACAGAGATTTCCTAATTATGTGATTTTTAAAAGCATTATGGGCCTTTGCTTTGTTGTACCATAAATATGCATGCCATCTGCATCTTGTACTTTAATTCATATCCCAATTAATCAAAACCCTAGCATTTATTCATTCCTTGGATTTAGTGGGTTCCATTATTGTTCAGAGTGTCAGTTAAGAGGGACCAACTGCCTCTTTTTGTTTTCTTGCCTCAGACATGCCTCATGTTGTTGTATCTAGTTTCTCTCATTATGACAGTTTTCTTTATCATTAAAGCTTAGTTTACATTCATGTGAGCCACTTGTTTTTTTCTCAGAGCAAAGGAAAGTCTGCTGAGGAAAAGTGTTGAATGTGCTAAACTGCATGAGTGAGGGGATATTCCCAGTTTGCCAGGAGGATTCATTTTGTAAAACATCCCCCACCTCCAAAACAATTGGGTTATGAGCCCAGTCTGACATAGAGAGAGAAAAAATTATGGCCACATACAGTGGTACCTCGCAAGACGAATGCCTCGCAAGACGAAAAACGCGCAAGACGAAAGAGTTTTCCATTTTTTGAGTCCTTCCGCAAGACGAATTTCCCTATGGGCTTGCTTCGCAAGACGAAACTGTTGCGTATTGAGTCAAAGGATTTTATATCTGTATTATTATTGTCTGTATTGCATTAGGGTAAAGTAACTGCCTTTTGGTTCCAGAGGGTACAGCTACTATTGGTTCATTTAAGCTGCTGTATTTGGATCCTCTGTCTTATTGGTTGCCTCCAAAAGGCAGAACTGTGATTGCCTGATATCGTTCCCTCCAAAATGTATCCTTTCTAGCTTGTTCCCTGTCCCTATAAATGTAGCTCTCCCCTCCTCAAGTCTTAGTCTTGTTTGCTTTAATAAAGAAGTGTTACTAGAGAACTGTCTCCAGCATATTATGTCAAGAGAGCTGAAATCACAAACCCCACGTCACAACAACTGGCGACGAAGGTGGGATCCGGAATGCTGAGGAGCGGTTAACGCAGCCCTGCCTCAGAGTCCGGATTGAAGCTAAAACAAGACTCACTGGCCAGCTGAGAAGACGACCCTGCCCACAGGACAATGGAGAGTCCAAGGGTATTGGAGCCCTTCCAGTCATCAGAGCCCCACATGTGGGAAGACTACGTCGAACGCTTCGAGTTCTTCGCGGTGGCTCAAGGGATCACCGATGCCAGCAAAAGAAGGGCCACATTCCTGAGCTACTGTGGGCCTGAGATCTTCACGCTGGCCAAGGCATTGCTTGCTCCAGCGAAGCTAAGTGAGACATCTCTCAAAGATATTCTTGCCTGCCTAACAAGCCATTTGGCGCCTACTGAGACCAAGATGGCCCGGCGGATGGAGTTTCACAAGAGGCAGCAGCGTGCTGGGGAGTCTGTATTTCTAGCTGAACTGCGGAAGCTCGCTCAGCACTGTGACTTCCAAGATCTGGAAGAGACTCTCCTGGATCGTTATATCGGTGGTCTGAGCAGCAAGAAAGCCAGAAGACACATCGTGGCTAAAGAAGAGGTTACCCTTGCTTCAGCCTTGAAGGAGGCCACTGCCACGGAGAATTATGAACGAGAGGAGCTTGATGCCAGTCGCAGGGCCCCTAAGCCACAGATAGAAGTTGTGCATGCCATGGACGAGCTAGAGGCTACTTCGAGCCAGAGCCCAGTCCGTGGGGTCGAGTCAGTTCGTCAGGCCTGCACAGTGCACAAAGATCACCGAGGCAGGTGCCCTGGTTGTGGCGGAAACCATGAGCGGAAGAGTTGTCGTTTCCGGGATGCTATGTGCCGGACGTGCGGGAAGACAGGTCACATCGCCAGGGTCTGTAGATCGGCAGCGTTGGGAGCGACAGGAGCACCTAGACTGGAGCATCGCAGACCGCCCACAGCAACCCATGTTCTACAGGACTGCCACTATGTAACGGAGATCAACGGGAGGGTCGTGCAGTTTCCAGCGCAAGGCAAGGCACACGTCAAGGTGAAGATTGAGGGTCAGCTGTGCGACATGGAGGTGGACTCCGGATCTGGATTCACTATCGTGTCGGACCAGACCGCGAGGACATTCTTCCCCAGGGGTTAGTTGCCCCCTCTGGAGCCCTTCCCGGCAACTTTGCAGTCATACTCAGCGGGCCGCGTCCATGTCATGGGAATGTGTGCCGTGAGAGTACAGTTCCGGGACAAACAGGCAGTACTCAAACTGGTGATTGCGAAGGGCAGTCGCCCCAGTCTCCTGGGCACTGACTGGTTCCCCGCCCTGGGACTGAGTATATCAGGGCTTAATTCAATCCAAACCTGCCCTGAGATGAGTGAGGCATTATGCAAAGAATTTGCTGGTCTCTTTAATGGAAAACTGGGTTGTTATAAAGGGCCCCCAGTTGACTTCGAATTGGACCCTGGGGTGGCCCCAATCCGACTCAAACCAAGGTGAGTGCCATTTGCACTGCAACCCAAGATCGAAGCAGAGCTGGATAAATTGGTCAAGCAGGGAGTTCTGTCACCCGTGGACTCCGCTAAGTGGGAGACTCCAATCGTCACGCCCCTTAAAGCAAATGGGGAAGTCAGGATCTGTGCTGATTACAAATGTACTATCAATAAGGCACTCAGGGGAAACTCATACCCCATTCCAGTCGTATCACATCTGTTGGCTAAACTGGCTGGGGGCAAGGTGTTCGCCAAAATTGACCTGGCACAAGCTTACCAACAGCTGCCAGTAATCCCACAATCAGCGGAAGCACAGACTATTGTCACACATAAAGGGGCGTTCAGAGTTAACAGATTACAATTTGGAGTTTGTGTGGCCCCAGGGATTTTTCAAGGGCTCATGGAACGCCTGTTAAGAGGTCTGCCGGGGGTCTTGCCATTTTTTGATGACGTTTTGATTGCTGGAAAAGACCCACAGGAACTGGTTGCGCATGTCCGTGCAGTGTTGCTCAAGTTCAAGGAGGTGGGATTGCAACTAAAAAAGGAAAAATGCAGTTTTGGGGTGCCAACTGTGGATTTCTTGGGGTTTAAAATTGATGCATCAGGCATCCACCCCACAGATGCTAAGGTTAAGGCCATCATCGAGGCACCACGACCACAGAACAAGACGGAGTTGCAGTCATTCCTGGGACTTATTAACTTTTATCATTCGTTCTTACCCCAGAAAGCTTCGGTAGCTGAACCATTACATAGACTGTTGCAGAAAAAGAATGTGTGGCGATGGGGGCAGGAGCAGCAGAAGGCTTTTGACTCCTTGCGAGGAATGCTGAGTAGCAGGAGCGTCCTTGCTCATTATGATGAGTCGAAGCCGCTGGTCCTGGCATGTGATGCCTCTCAATACGGTCTGGGGGCGGTGCTGAGTCATTGGGAACCGGATGGGTCGGAAAAGCCCATCTCTTTCTATTCCCGTACGTTGTCGGCCACGGAGCGCAACTATGCTCAAATTGACAAAGAGGCACTTGCAATTGTGGCAGGAATCAAAAAGTTCCATGATTATGTGTACGGTCGCCATTTCTCCATTGAAACGGACCACAAACCACTGTTAGGGTTGTTCAACCCGAACAAACAAACGCCACAAATTCTCTCCCCCAGAATGTTGCGTTGGTCTATATTCCTGAACGGGTTCCAGTACACCTTGACCCATGTGCCGGGGAAGCGGTTGTGCCACGCTGATGCACTGAGTCGATTGCCCCTTCCTGGCAGGAGCAATGAGGATCCTGCTCCAGCGGAGCACATAATGATGCTGGAAACACTTCCGGGGGCTCCTGTAACGGCTACTGATATAGCTGAGAAAACGAGGAAAGATGCTGTTCTCTCCCGTGTGCTCACTTGGGTGGGGAGGGGGTGGCCAGGTGGTCCGCATGAAGACAAATTCAGGCCTTATGCGACAAGGCAGCACGAGTTGTCCATGCATAAGGGTTGTCTCCTGTGGGGAGATAGGGTGATCATCCCAGCACCACTGAGAAACAGGGTTCTTGAGACGCTTCACATGGGACACCCGGGAATGGTCAGGATGAAGTCGCTAGCCCGATGTTATGTGTGGTGGCCTGGAATGGACCAGAACATAGAACAATGGGTACGAACATGCAAGGCATGCCAAGAGGTGCGGCCAGAAGTGGCCAGAGCACCAGGTCACTGGTGGGTGCAGTCCAGATCTCCCTGGAGCCGGCTGCACTTAGATTTTGCTGGGCCATTCCAGGGGAAGGTCTTTTTGGTTATCGTCGATGCATATTCCAAATGGTTAGAAGTGGCGATGGTCCCTAGCATGGCATCAGCTGCCGTAATCAAGGTGTTGAGGCAGCTGTTTGCAACCCACGGGTTACTTGAGACCATTGTATCAGATAATGGGGCAGCTTTTGTATCCCAAGAATTCAGGGCATTCTTGGCTGATAACTTCATAAGAGGGGTCACATCCGCGCCCTTTCACCCATCCTCCAATGGGCAGGCGGAGCGCATGGTAAGAACAGCCAAAGAATCCATTGCGCGCTTAATGGAGGGTAACTGGTCAGCTCGCATCGCGCGAATGTTATTTTTGCAGCATGCGACGCCGTGTACTGCAACGGGCAAGTCGCCAGCTGAGCTGCTCTTGGGTAGAAGACTGGTAACGCTGCTGGATTATGTCCACCCGGATAAAATGCCAAACCGTAATGCAAGAGCAACCCCCCAGGCTGAGACTGACACAACAAGGTATCTCGCCCCTGAAGATCTGGTCTGGGTGAGGAACTATTCACAAGGTTCGCGGTGGGTGGCTGGTCTGGTCACCCGGGCTAGTGGACCTGTGTCCTATTATGTGACCTTGGAAAATGGGCAAGTTTGGAAGAGACATATAGATCAGCTGAGGTGCCGGGCGCTCAGCAGAGAGGAGTCTGATAGTTCATCCCTGGCTAATGACGCAGAGCTACAAGGCCAGGGTGAAAATGGCCCAGAGGTGCAGTCACCAGGGGCCTCAGCAAATGAACCAGGGTCTGCTGGTCCTCCAGCAGATGTCTGGGACTCCATCTGTTCCTGACGAAACCCCTATAGCAGCCCCCCTACCACAGGTGACACCCAATCCAGAACCAATCCAGAACCGGCAACACCTGTTGTCAGGAGATCAAGTAGAAGTTGTAGGACCCCACAGTACCTGAGAGATTACGTCTGCTGTGCTCACTAGGGGGGGAGGGGTGTTGTGTATTGAGTCAAAGGATTTTATATCTGTATTATTATTGTCTGTATTGCATTAGGGTAAAGTAACTGCCTTTTGGTTCCAGAGGGTACAGCTACTATTGATTCATTTAAGCTGCTGTATTTGGATCCTCTGTCTTATTGGTTGCCTCCAAAAGGCAGAACTGTGATTGCCTGATATCGTTCCCTCCAAAATGTATCCTTTCTAGCTTGTTCCCTGTCCCTATAAATGTAGCTCTCCCCTCCTCAAGTCTTAGTCTTGTTTGCTTTAATAAAGAAGTGTTACTAGAGAACTGTCTCCAGCATATTATGTCAAGAGAGCTGAAATCACAAACCCCACGTCACAACAGAAACGTCTTGCGAGTTCTTGCGAGTCTGTTTCCTTTTTCTTAAAGCCACTAAGCCGCAAGACAAAGAGACTCGCGGAACGGATTAATTTCGTCTTGCGAGGCACCACTGTATATAAAAGCTGTGAAATCCCTTGAGCTTGCTGTCCCTGTTCTCACTGTTGTGCAGCGGTAAATTAATCAAGCAGAGTCTTCTTCATAAGCAGAATAAAACTTTACTGAAGAAAATAAACTTGTTCATAAACAGCCTAGTCGAAAAGCATACACAGAGTGCTCATAATAGCTAGCTTAGTCTTCACAGAGGCACAGATCTTGATTACTGATTAACTGTAGTCCTGGAGCCGCTCTGTCTGCAACAACACAACATACTGCCTGAGACACACACACACTACCCTGAGGCCCACAGAGTCAATCAATCAAAACTTTATTAGCAAAGCCAACAGGCCACAGCTATACAAGAATTAAAAATAGAAATAAGGATAAAAAGGAGAAAAGAACAAGCAAAAGGAGGTCCGTCAGATGAACAAGTCTGTCACTCAAATGGTGGCCCTCAATTTCATAGCTCTTTCGATGTACCTCGCGACCTTCTCTGTTATCTGACTATCCGTATCAGATAAGAGGAAATACAGTGTGATGTCTGGTGAACGGCCGGGGTTGGAGAGAATGAGTGGAGTAATAATCTCATTCCTTAGGTCTTTGTAAAGGGGGCAGGATAGAAAGACGTGGGACACTGTTTCCGTGTTGCCATCTCCACATGGGCAGAGTCGTTTTTCAAATGGGGTCTTTTGGTAGCGACCTTCGAGTACGGCCGAGGGGAGAACATCCCATCTAGCCAATGTAAAGGCACGTCTGTATTTTGGGATGGTTAATTTAAACAAATATGAAGCTGGAGAGTCAAAATGAGAAGGGGGAAAGTAGGTATACCATGGGCACAGTTTCTTTAAGATAGTCAGGTTGTTTTGCCGTTCAATGTCTTTCAGGCGCTGGCCTATTAGACTCTTTGCTTTAATGAGGCCCATTGATAGTAGGGACTGTGAATGCAGACCGCATGTAAGAAGTTTTTGATGCACAGTTTTGAACCACTTGCTTTTGTGGGGGTCTTGCATTACTAGAGGCAGTAGACCAGGTGGATTTAGATTAAGACGAAGCCAGTAGTTGAATGTTCTTTGCCAGGTCTGAGTTTCTACAGATGGAAGGCAGGCCTCGAGTCGTAATGCTGCGTTTGGAACACAGGAGGGGACGCCGAATATCTGCCTTAGGAATTTAGACTGAACAGTTTCAAGACTGGAGCAGTGGTTCCCCGTCCAGATTTGTGCCCCATACAGTAACTGCGCCAGAGGTTTTGCTTGAAAAACTTCAAAGGCTGCTGGGATGTATCTGCCCCCCTTCGTATAAAAGAAGCGAGACAGCATCTTAATACTTTGAGCTGCTTTTTCTTTGGCACATTTTTGATGGACATCCCAGGACCCGGTCGACTGGAAAACGATACCCAGATATTTGAAGGCTTTAACCTGTTCGATTGTCTGGTTATCCATCCTCCAGCTGTACTGTCTGTGTTTCCTTGCAAAAACCATAATTTTGGTTTTCTGATAGTTTATTACCAGTTGCTCTCTCCTGCAGTATGCTGAAAATTCACCTATGAGCCTATTTAAGCCTATTCTTGTTCGAGATAGGAGTATCGCATCATCAGCATACAAAAGTACTGATATTGATTTGTCAGCCAGTTTGGGGGCGTGGAAGTCCGGAGATGACAAACAATTAACCATATCATTGATGTAAAAGTTGAATAAAACTGGGGCCAAGATGCAACCTTGCTTGACCCCCTTGCAGACAGGAACTGGTCCTATAAGATGGCCATTTGACGAAGTTCTTACATGCAGCACCGTGTCTTTATATAAACAGCTGATCAGAAATAATAGTCTTTTGTCTATACTTGATGTGCTCAATTTATCCCAGAGTCTTGCACGTGGAATTGAATCGAAAGCAGCCTTTAGATCGATAAAGGCTGCATATAGCACCCCACGGGATTTTTTGGCATATTTGTCAATTAAATAGGCTAGGGTGAAGCAATGGTCTATGGTGGACCTGCCTTGCCTGAAACCCGCTTGCTCTTCCGCTAGAATAGCTTCAGTTTCGAGCCAGCTAGTTAGCTTAATATAAAGATGTTTGGCATATAGTTTGCTGGGTATAGGCAGAAGACTGATTGGTCTATAACTCGCCGGGTCTGGCATAGGTCCTTTTTTATAGATTGGAATAACTATTGCCTCAGTCCAACCATCTGGGAGTAAACCCGTTGAGTCGATCCAAGAAAATAAAGACGCCAGCAGGGGGGCCCACCAGCCAATGTTGGACTTCAGAAGTTCGGCAGGGATGTAGTCATTCCCTGGGGCCTTGTTGTTCTTTAATTGTGCGATTAAGTTCTCAACTTCCTTTACAGTTACTGGTGGCCAATGAGGTAGGTCCTCCAATTGAATACATAATTTGTAGTGTTGGGCTTCCTGGTCATAGAACAAAGATTGAAAATGGCGCAACCACTCCATTGGTTCCACTGTACAGATGGAATTAGTACGCTCCTGGTCCAGTAGACCAGATATGGTTCGCCAAAAGCAAGTAGTATCTTTCTCGTGCGATGCCTTAACCAGACTGTGCCATGCGGCTCTTTCAGCTTCCAGTTTCTTTCTCCTTAGTAATTGTTTGTAAGACCTTCTCAGATAAATATAAGCATTAAGTAGGAGGGCAGTCCCTGATTTCCTATATCTCTGGTAGGCTGTTCTCATTTGTCTCCTTGTTTGCCGGCACTCCAGGTCAAACCAGCTAGCTCCGTCCTTTGCCCTCTTTGTAGCGGCGCTATGTATCACTGTTGTTAAATGGGATTTCAATCTTTCCAAAAGTAATTTAAAGCGTTCCATAATCGCATCTACTGAATTGCCTGACACAATAGCGGAGCGAATAAGCTTTAACTCCGCTGACTGAAGAAGGAGGGTTAGATTTTCATTCAGTATTGGGGACCATTTGAGTCTTTTGGGAGCAGGTATACCCAAATTTACAGAAGGTATATATTGTGGCTCGGCAATAGAATAGTCAAAAGGCCGACCTGCAAGCTCTAAAATTAGAGGTAGGTGATCACTCAGAGTATTGTGGCCCACTTGGAACTTCCTTACAGAGCTGTGAGCAAATCTTGAGATTAGAATATAATCTATAACGCTTCCCCCAGCCTTGGAAAAATGGGTATATTCCCCGGGGCGATCCCCCTCTATGGCTGGTTACATTTATAGGGGAAATGAGATGGCTGGTTACATTTATAGGGGAAATGAGTCATGAGTCACAGCGACACAGCATTTTACTGCTAACAGTTAGGCTTGTGTAGGCCTCGTAGGCCGCACTGCCTAGGCCTTACCTGCTTCTGCTCTCAGGAACCTTTGTCTCATGACACTCACTTCAAGCAACTATCCTTTATGGAGATTTCGAGGAAGAATGAACTGGTGAAAAAGGATTTGTGAGCAACAATTGAAAAATCTGCACCAGCAGAAGAGGCAGAAAAAGTAAAGTCAGAAATGCAGGACAGAAAGGCGAGGGCAGAAGTTTCAACTTATGTGAGTGAGATTTTAAGACTGCCAAAGAGTTGTGGCAAGGTCCGAAAGAGTTGTATGAGAGAAACACTCTGAATAAGAGACAGTATCTATCAAGAAAGCTTTTTAATATAAAATTTAATATAAAATTTAAAGAAAATGGAGATTTAGAAAAGCATCCAAGTCAAGTGACAGAGTTGAGGGATCATTTAAATACTATAGGCAAGAAATTTGAAGAAGAGGACAAAGTGGTTCTAATTCTGTCAAGTCTGCCTGAAAGTTACAGTTCTTTGATACATGCACTAGAGACTAAATATAAACTTGATATGGAAAATGTTGTATCAAGACTTAAAGAGGAGGCTGCTAAGAGAGCTGAAAAGAAAAAAGAATGTGAAGCGCAAGTACAGTGGTGCCCCACAAGACGAATGCCTCGCAAGACGAAAAACCCGCTAGACGAAAGGGTTTTCCGTTTTGGAGGTGCTTCGCAAGACGAATTTCCCTATGAGCTTGCTTCGCAAGACGAAAACGTCTTGCGAGTTTTTCCGACTTTTTTTCCCTTCCCCCCCCTTTTTCTAAGCCGTTAATAGCCGCTAAGCCGCTTAGCCGCTAATAGCGCTAATAGCGCTAATCCGCTAAGCCGCTAATAGGGTTGCTTCGCAAGACAAAAAAACCGCTAGATGAAGAGACTCGCGGAACAGATTATTTTCTTGCGAGGCACCACTGTATTTGGTGTACAAAAGACTGATAAGTATAATTTTAAAAATAAAACTGCTTTACAAAGTGTAGGTAAAAGAGACAAAACTAGATGCTTCTCCTGTCGGAAAATAAGACATTCTTCAAGGAATTGTACAAAACAGCGTGGCATGATTAAAGAAAAGTTCTAGGGTGGCAACAGAAAACAAACTAAAAATGCTTTTGCAGTTCATCAGAACTATCTAGCTGGAAAACTGGTGCTATTTACAACAATTCTACTAGTTGGTTAATTGATTCAGCAGCTTCAATGTCGTGTGATGCTTTTCTTTTTTCCAGAGAGTTAAATGAAAATTCATCAGAGAGAGCTACAGCTGTAAATGGCCACAAAGTTTCTGTGTAAAGGAAAAGGAGCAGGTTCGCTCATGTGTGTTGCAGGCAGAAAAATGGTTTGTATTGAAGTGAGAAATGTAGTTTACTTGCCAGAATTAACAGACGGTTTTCTGAGTGTGTCAACTATGACCAAGCGTGGTTTTAATGTAAATTTTAATAGCAACAGATGTGTGATTACCAAAGATGGAGTTTTGTGTGCATAAGGTTTTGGAAATAATGGAGTCTTTGTGCTAGATACAGGTCAAGAAATACGGTTAAGAAGAATTCAAGTGCAGCCTGTGTTCAACTGTGGCACAAAAGGCTTGGGCATAGAGATTTCAGGATAATAGCAGACCTGCCAAAGAAAGGTTTGGTGAGAGGGAAGTTGACCTGAAAAGTGAAATATGTGAATATTGTTTGTTGGGGAAGGGAAGAAGACCTTCTGTTCCCAAGCAAAGCCATAGAAGTTCAACAGAGCCTTTGCAACTTATTCATACTGATATATGTGCTCCAATTCAAACAATGTCTCATAGGAAATGTAAGTATGTATTGTTTATTGACAATTATTCCAGATACTGCACAACTTATATTTAAAACAAAAAAACAGAAACTGCTGAGAAATTGGAGATGCAAGTGTTGAAAATCAATTTGGGAGATAGCCACAAGCAATACTTTCAGAGAATGGTGGTGAGTACATGTCATATAACATCAAATCTTAGCTAGATGAAAATGGTATTAAACATTTGCACACTACCCCATTTACTCCAGACCAAAATGCAATAGCGAAGAGAAAAAAATCGCTCTCTGATAGAGATGGCCGGGTACGTTGACGGAGTCTAATTTATCATTTGAATATTGGGGTGAGGGACTGATGACAGCAACATATTGGTAGAGCAGACTGCCAACAAAAGCTACAAATAAAACAGCATTTGAACTTCGGTTTAGAAGAGTACTGAACATCTGTGACATTAGAGTCTTTGGTTCAAAGGTTTTTGCATATGTGCCAGCACAAAGACATACCAAACCTAGCACCAGGACTGTGTTAGGAATATTTGTCAGCTTTGAGAAGGGTTGCAAAGGTTACAGAATTCTTAATCCATAGACAAGAGAAGTAAAAGTTGGAAGCCTAGTATATTTTAGAGAAGGAAAGAAATCCTTTGCATGTGTTCCTAATAAGAACAAAGAGGAACAGACTGATGCTGATTCAGTAACTGAAGAGGTTCCATTAAAACTGATCTCAGAAGTTGAAAGAACAGAGAAAATTAGTCCAAGTACAGAGAATTTACCAGCAGAAGGGGGAACAGAGTTAGGACAAGGAACTGTGTGTGATGAAATGGAAGAACAATTAGAACCTTTAATTAGATGCTCATCACGAATTAACAAAGGCGTGTCAGCAGAGCGACTATCATACACCACAAGAGCAGTAGCTAATTGTGAACCTGACACACGGAAAGACATCAAGAAACTTCCTGCAGAAGAAGCTGCCAAGTGGATAGAAGCAGCCAAGAAAGAAATTGAAGCATTGAATGAAAACAACACTTGGACACTTACTTAATTGCCAAAGGGCTATAGGGTGCAAATGGGTGTTTGAGAAAAAGTTAGATGAGGATGGAAACGTACAAAGGTGTAATGGTTCTAAGGGGGTTGCTCGTGCGTAAGTTGCCGCTACTCCTGGCTAGGTTGCCTGGTTGAACCCTTTCCCTCTGGACAGCCTTGCACTCGTGGCTGTCTCAGTCGCTGGCAGAATCCGTCAGTGGGCGTTTCTTGAACTTCTTCCAGCAAAGAAGTTCTTTGACGCCCAGTCGCCTCCTACTCTCCCTGCGTGGAAGTCTTCTGCGCAGGGAGGGTGTGGGCAGCGGAGGACCCGTGCTCTCGCCGCTGGTCTCTGGTGAGGACTCCTTTTCTCCGATTCCCCCATCTGCCCCCCTTCTCCACTGGTGCTACGCTGATTTCCTTCCCCAGCGGATGGGCTGCCTCTCTCCCTACTGGGACCCTGTCCGGCATCCCTCTGGAGCCCTCTCTCCTCCTTTGGCTCCGATGGCAGTTCCCTGACAAAAGGTTTAAAGCAAGGTTGTTGTTGTCGTTTAGTCGTTTAGTCGTTTAGTCGTTTAGTCGTTTAGTCGTGTCCGACTCTTCGTGACCCCCTGGACCAGAGCACGCCAGGCACTCCTGTCTTCCACTGCCTCCCGCAGTTTGGTCAGACTCATGTTTGTAGCTTCAAGAACAGTGTCCAACCATCTGGACCTCTGTCGTCCCCTTCTCCTTGTGTCCTCAATCTTTCCCAACATCAGGGTTTTTCCAGGGAGTCTACTCTTCTCATGAAGTGGCCAAAGTATTGGAGCCTCAGCTTCACGATCTGTCCTTCCAGTGAGCACTCAGGGCTGATTTCCTTCAGAATGGATACATTTGATCTTCTTGCAGTCCATGGGACTCTCAAGAGTCTCCTCCAGCACCATAATTCAAATGCATCAATTCTTCAGCGATCAGCCTTCTTGATGGTCCAGCTCTCACTTCCATACATCACTACTGGGAAAACCATGGCTTTTACTATATGGACCTTTGTTGGCAAGGTGATGTCTCTGCTTTTTAAGATGTTGTCTAAGTTTGCCATCGCCTTTCTCCCAAAGAGCAGGCGAATTTTAATTTCGTGACAGCTGTCACCATCTGCAGTAATCATGGAGCCCAAGAAAGTAAAATCTCTCACTGCCTCCATTTCTTCCCCTTCTATTTGCCAGGAGGTGATGGGCCCCGTGGCCATGATCTTCGTTTTTTTGATGTTGAGTTTCAGACCATATTTTGCGCTCTCCTCTTTCACCCTCATTAAAAGGTTCTTTAATTCCTCCTCACTTTCTGCCATCAAGGTTGTGTCATCTGTACATCTGAGGTTGTTGATATTTCTTCCGGCGATCTTAATTCCGGCTTGGGATTCATCCAGCCCAGCCTTTCGCATGATGAATTCTGCATATAAGTTAAATAAGCAGGGAGACAATATACAGCCTTGCCGTACTCCTTTCCCAATTTTGAAGCAATCAGTTGTTCCATATCCAGTTCTAACTGTAGCTTCTTGTCCCACATAGAGATTTCTCAGGAGACAGATGAGGTGATCAGGCACTCCCATTTCTTTAAGAACTTCCCATAGTTTGCTGTGGTCGACACAGTCAAAGGCTTTTGCATAGTCAATGAAGAAGAAGTAGATGTCTTTCTGGAGCTCTCTAGCTTTCTCCATAATCCAGCGCATGTTTGCAATTTGGTCTCTGGTTCCTCTGCCCCTTCGAAATCCAGCTTGCACTTCTGGGAGTTCTCGGTCCACATACTGCTTAAGCCTGCCTTGTAGAATTTTAAGTATAACCTTGCTAGCGTGTGAAATGAGTGCAATTGTGTGGTAGTTTGAGCATTCTTTGGCACTGCCCTTCTTTGGGATTGGGATGTAGACTGATCTTCTCCAATCCTCTGGCCACTGCTGAGTTTTCCAAATTTGCTGGCATATTGAGTGTAGCACCTTAACAGCATCATCTTTTAAAATTTTAAATAGTTCAGCTGGAATATCATCACTTCCACTGGCCTTGTTATTAGCAGTGCTTTCTAAGGCCCATTTGACTTCACTCTCCAGGATGTCTGGCTGAAGGTCAGCAACCACACTACCTGGGGTATACAAGACATCCATTTCTTTCTGGAATAGTTCCTCTGTGTATTTTTGCCACCTCTTCTTGATGTCTTCTGCTTCTTTTCCACTTTTGTCTTTTATTATGGCAATCTTTCTCCAAAAAGTTCCTTTCATATCTCCAATTTTCTTGAAACAATCTCTGGTTTTTCCCATTCTATTGTTTTCCTCTATTTCTTTGCATTGCTCGTTTAAGAAGGCCTTCTTGCTATTTTTTGGAAATCTGCATTCAATTTCCTGTATCTTTCACTATCTCCCTCGCATTTTGCTTGCCTTCTCTCCCCTGCTATTTGTAAGGCCTCGTTGGACAGCCACTTTGCTTTCTTGCATTTCCTTTTAATTGAGATGGTTTTAGTTGCTGCCTCCTGTATA
Source organism: Podarcis gaigeae (assembly GCF_964106915.1). Taxonomy (NCBI): domain Eukaryota; kingdom Metazoa; phylum Chordata; class Lepidosauria; order Squamata; family Lacertidae; genus Podarcis; species Podarcis gaigeae. Next base: position 7,853,489 of record NC_139689.1, on the reverse strand, counting down.
ATGTTACGAGCCTCCATCCATAGTTCTTCAGGCACTCTGTCCACCAAATCTAAATCCTTAAACCTGTTCCTCACTTCCACTGCGTATTCACAAGGGATTTGTCTTAGATTGTATCTTACCAGCCCAGTGGTTTTTCCTACTTTCATCAGTTTAAGCTTGAATTTTGCTATAAGAAGCTGATGATCTGAGCCACAGTCAGCTCCAGGTCTTGTTTTTGCTGACTGTATAGAGCTTCTCCAACTTTGGCTGCAGAGAATATAATCAATCTGATTTCGATGCTACCCATCTGGTGATGTCCATGTGTAGAGTCGTCTCTTGTGTTGTTGGAAAAGAGTGTTTGTGATGACCAGCTTGTTCTCTTGGCAGAACTCTATTAGCCTTTGCCCTGCTTCGTTCTGAACTCCTAGGCCAAACTTGCCAGTTGTTCCTTTTATCTCTTGACTCCCTACTTTAGCATTCCAATCCCCTATAATGAGAAGAACATCCTTCTTTGGTGTCATTTCTATAAGGTGTTGTAAGTCTTCATAGAATTGGTCAATTTCAGTTTCTTCAGCACCAGTGGTTGGTACATAAACTTGGATTACTGTGATGTTAAAAGGTCTGCCTTGGATTCGTATTGAGATCATATAATAATAATAATAATAAATTTTATATATATCCCGCCCTCCCCAGCCAAAGCCGGGCTCAGGGCGGCTAACAACAATCAAATAATCCAATTCTAAAAACATTTCATTATAAAAATTAATTAAAATCAAATTGATGGCAACCATTAAGCAAAATTCTGTGCAGATTGCCAGAGGAGGGAGTCAGGCTGCGCCCTGACCAAAGGCCTGGTGGAACAGCTCTGTCTTGCAGGCCCTGTGGAAAGATGTCAGGTCCCGCAGGGCCCTAGTCTCTTGTAACAGAGCGTTCCACCAGATTGGAGCCGCAGCCTAGAAAGCTCTGGCTCTAGTTGAGGCCAGCCTAACCTCTCTGTGGCCTGGGACCTTCAGGATGTTTTTATTTGCAGACCGTAGGTTCCTCTGTGGGACATACCAGGAGAGGCGGTCACGTAGATACGAGGGTCCTAGGCCGTATAGGGCTTTAAAGGTTAAAACCAGCACCTTAAACCTGATCCTGTACTCCACTGGGAGCCAGTGCAGCTGGTATAGTACCAGATGAATGTGATCTCGCAGTGAAGACCCCATAAGGCGTCTCGCCGTGGCATTCTGCACCTAGTCTTCAGCAACTAGTCTTCAGCAAGCAAACATATGTCAATCATTTCCTCCCATATGTGCATCATTTTTTTTTAGTGTCCAGTTGTCATCTGTCACTCTCCGTTACATCATTCTTGCAGCTGACCACATTTCCTCCTTACAAACAGCGCCTCTGTTGCATTTCACGTGTGTAACCCTTAAAGTACCTTGTTGTTTCAAACCTGGTGTGCTAGGAGAGTTAATAACTATCTTCCATTGTTCAGTTCTTTGCAGTGTTTATCTGGATGGTACAAGGTCACATTCCATTCCTTCCACTATTTACCAACTACCATACCAATTGCGACCATAAGTACTTGTCCAGCTCTGGAGTTCTTCCTCGACAAACAAAATCTTTTCTCAAATTCAGCATCTTAAGGAACCCAGCACAAATCATGCCAGAGACTGACACACGTCCATGCCAGGGACACACTCCCAGGATGCACCCGTTCTGCCCTTCAAGATAGCAGACATAGACTTGAGTGGCGCAGCGGGATGCAGTGAACTCCACAGACCCTAATGGGGAACATTGCCAGAATCTTTGCCTCATAAATCCTGGTTTTCCCCTGCCCGAACCTCCTCGCTCCCCGTTGAGGGTAGCAAGGGGTGACCACAATTGACTCATGATGCAGGCCGGACCCCCCCCCCCCATCTCAATGACTGGTTGGTGCATATGGAAGATGGGGAGCCAAGTGACTTTTACAAGGGACATGGGCAAAATTGCTGCTATGCTAAAAGTGAAAGGTAGCTGCAAGCCAACTGACCCTTTAACAGCAGCTTAAATCTGGAAATTTCCAGACAAATGAAGAATCTGTGGTGGGATAATTGCTTCCCTGGCAGTCCCAGAAAATTAAAGGCAGTTGAGGTATATGTTACTCCTTGAGGTTTACCGTGAAAACCCCTCTCACTAATAAGAATAGCCACAAGGCAGCAGAGAATTAAGCTCACAGTGTTCCTTCACCATTTTGCTAATTCTGCATCTTGTCCTCTAAAGAAGATAAAGGAAGATGATTATATATATTGTGTTCTCATGTTGTACTTTTATGTTCTGAACTGTCTGTGATCTGCTGATGAAGGGTGGTATACAAATAATAATAACAATAACAATTAACAAATAATAACAAAAGGAAAAGTTCCCCATAGCTATTAGGATTTCCCACAAATCCCAATTACACTCAAGTTTCTGGAAGGACTTTCTGGGAACCTCACAGAGTAGCCTCTTCTTGGATTGTCTGGGTGGAGCTACTGATGGGAAACAAAGTCTCCCAGGATGCTATATAAGCAGGCCTGGTGGCCCACAGGCCATTCACACTGAATCCTAAAATGTGGGCCAAGATCTTCTTACCATTTGTGGGACTCCTTTGCGGGGCCAGCCTGCCACTGACTTCTTCCCAGGCTGCTCCAGGTGAGTTTGCTTCTCTTTCCTTCCTCTTTGCAGCCTTCTCATGCATCTACCTGAAATCTGAGCATCTGGAACCACCCTTAGAAAAAGAGCAATAACAACCCCTTGGATTCTCTTCCTCCAACTTTTCTGCTTATTTGCCAGCAGTAAACGGAATAGTCATTCCAAAGGGACAGATCCCATGCTTCCAAAACAAATACCCTTTTATTAAGATTTGTAAGTGCCTGTTAGAGGAGACTCTTGAGAGTCCCATGGACTGCAAGCAGATCAAACCTATCCATTCTTAAGGAAATCAGCCCTGAGTGCTCAGTGGAAGGACAGATCATCAAGCTGAGGCTCCAATACTTTGGCCACCTCATGAGAAGAGAGGACTCCCTGGAAAAGACACTGATGTTGGGAAAGATGGAGGGCACAAGGAAAAGGGGACAACAGAAGACAAGATGGTTGGACAGTGTTCTCAAACCTACCAGCATGAATTTGACCAAACTGCAGGAGGCAGTGGAAGATAGGAGTGCCTGGCGTGCTCTGGTTCATGGGGTCACGAAGAGTCGGACACGACCAAACGACTAAACAACAAACGTGCCTGTTTCTGTGTGCTGAGGTCTTTGTAGGTTTAGGGGACAGAAGAGACAATCTTCTGATGGGGCAAAGAAGGCAGGACTCTCACAAACTATGTAGCTGAAATTATTTAGCTGAGATTCCTGCATTACAGGGGGAGGTGCTATCAGGGAGGTTCTATCTATACAGGGAGGTTCTATCTATACAGGGAGCGCAGCTTTCATCAAGCCTTGACCAAACACTCCTTCTAACTGGGATGGTTGTATTCTTCCACCGAGCGTGGAGCTTAGACAGGGACGCACATGAAGCTATCATCAACCCTTGTTTGAAGAACGGTAGACTCCTATCTGGGATGGTCTTCCTCTTCCACTGAACATGCAGCTTAGGGAGGGACACACATGAAACAGGGGGACACCTGCCTAGCCAGCCAGGTCAGTCAGATCACCCCTGGCGATCAATGGGGTGACAGATGTCTCAGATGGATCACCCTCACATCCGTCTTGAGACGTCTCCTGGGGCTCCCAAGTTCAATCATGTATGAGACAATGTGTGCAGAACTAGGTATACACACAATGGAATATTGGTTGTGGGCTAGCACTATAAAATACCGGTTGCATTTCCATTTTGTTGCCAACCTTACATAGGAACTCTTACATAGGAAAATCAGATCTATTGGTATTCAAATCAGATCTTCAAACCCTTGTATAATTTGAGTTAGCAACATGTTTATTGCAATAATCAAAACAGATTAAGGTACATTGGGGGGGAAACAACATCAAGTCAGGTGTAAATAAAATTTGCTCCCCCGAGATAACAGGGTCACATATCTCAAAATTAATAATTTCTGTCCAACTCAGGACCTTTATCTTAGCCCGCCTGAATGTTTTTCCTTCAGCTTTTGTCAAGGGCAGATTTTTAAACATCCCCAGAAATGATAGACATTGTGGATGTTCTTTGAATGTGCCGGACAATGTAGAACATATCCTTTTCTACTGTCCATTTTACAACCTGCTACGCAAACGCATGCTGCCCCCCCACCTTTTTCGGTAGTCTAACATCACGGCACAATGAACATATCCGATTCTATCTGTCTGATATTAACCCGGAATTAACTGCAAGGGGGGCTGAGGTTTTGTTAATAGTATCTCTTGGAGTGCTAAATGGCACCAGTGAAGTTCCTCATCATTATATATTTTGCATGGCTGTTTATTTCTATATATTTTAAATGTTTTAGGATGCCCTATATTTGTAATGCCTAGAAAGGTTTTGATGAAGTAAGTAAGCAAGCATTACAGGGGGTTGAACTAGATGAGCATTGGGGTCCCCTCCAATTCTAGAATTCTATGATTCCACGAAAGAGAATATGCATGGAAAAGAGGGTAAGAGAAAAGAAAAATCACAGGGGTGTAGAGAAGAACAAATAGCAGACAAAAGCAAGACTGGAAGGACTGAGATGAAAAGCAGAGGTTTTAACCTATGGCATTTATTCATTAGCTGATTTTTAAATCATTTCTAAGCTGCTTAAATCTTAAACAGCGCACTAAGCAACATAAAAACTGTAAAGCACTATCAGAAAAACCATAAAAACAGTAATATAAAGTCATTTAAAAAAACAGGAATTTCATCTGTCTGTCTGTTTGTCTATTTTGTTCCCTTAGGTGCAATATTGGTGTGCACTCTCTCTGGCTCTGTCCCCGAAGGCATGATGATTACGTGGCAGGCAGGTGGCCAATCAGGTAACACCTCCGGCATCATAAGTGCAAGCATTGGTAGCACAGCATACCTCAGCGCTGAAGTACTACCCATTTCGCAGGTGAACACAAGAACTTTCGCAGATGAATTTCAGCTGAAGTTCGTCTGTCGAGCATCCCTCCCTGGGTCCCAAACAAATGTCAATGAACCTGAAGGTAAAAACTCTCAGCACAGTTGGGACGTAGTTTTCCTTTGAAAAGCACGGTTTGGGAGCGGGATAATTGTTTCCTGATTGCTTAAGATCCTCTCAGGGACTGACCATTTCAAGACTGCTTCCTCCTTAATTCAGAAATTTCTGCTTTCCATTATGGCCTGTTGAGATAAGACCTTCCCACCAGTTGTCATGATATCGGTGCTAGTATTGACTAAAGACACAACTTGAAACTGCAATCAGTCCGGTGGAGGTCTGAACAGTAATTCTCCTCTTATCTCTGCAGAAAGGTTTTCACCGTTCTTGAACAATACTAAATGCATGTTTTTATCAGAAGGTAACAATGGGAGAAGGAAAGAATGTGCACCCTGCAGGGGCCAAGGTGTCTCCCACAATAATTCTAACCTACATCTGCCTGTTGATAATGTTTACCCAGTTTAGGGTGACCTAGATGAACAGATGGTGCCCTTCTATTGGAGGGAGATTTATATATCCTTGCCCTGGGGGCCAGGTCCACACATTTAAGGAGCTCCATACCTAGTTAGCTGCTCCAAGAGCAACTATGCAGAGATGGTATCATTGGATATGGGAAGTTTTTAACTATCCTTGGTTTTCAAACCCAGCCTATACACCTATACCTTCTCTGGGAAGGCTGGCATGCTTTTTGTGCTGGGCGCTTTCTTTATATATGTTGCGGGAAGGACCTGTGTAAATATTCCTGGAATATCCACTATCCCACCATGTCCTCATCCAGCTCAAGGAAGCCCCATGTATGTGCCACAGATCTTCCTACTCAGGTCCACACACACAAGAACTTCAGTTAAATCCCCTTTGCTCCTTAAAGCTTTCATTAAGGATTTACACCCCTCTATCTACAGATTAAAAATGTTTGTCAGAGAATCCAGCAGAAAATAATCAGCACTAAATGGTGTCATAAATGTTATCCATCAATTATGTCTAAACTTAATAGCTCTCCCTTTTTCTCATACTTTCTCTCATACTTTCCCCACCCCAAAACTTAAAAAGACAAAGGGAACGGTCTCCATGAGAATTTCTATCGCGCCAACCATAAAGAAAGCAGCCTTCAGCGAGCACAGACAATCCTCACCGGCATGGTCATAGGGCTCAATGCAAGTGAAGTTTCTGTCCAGTGGGTGAAGAATGCCCTCCTTGAAGGTCACCATGTGAATCCCCGAGTCTTGAAGGGCAGCATCAAGGATTCCCTCTTGGCCTTCAGCCAGGTGGTTGTCCCCTACTCTGACTGGAACAACAGGACTTCATACTCCTGTACGTTTACCCGCACAGCAGGCACCGTGGAGCCCACCCAGAGGCCTGAGGAGAAATCCCAGGGTGAAAAGTGATGCAAACCCCATCCTCAGCGTCACAACCTCTTCAGCCTATCCCAGATTAAATAATTTCCATGTATCCATGTTTGGCCTAAGGCTGAATAAAAGTGAGAAAACTCACAGATATTTCATGATGTGATCACTTGATTGAGGTGGTGGGTGGGGTCTGGAAATAAGTGGGGAATGGATTAATCTCCCTGCAAATTCGTGTTGAAGTTTGATTATTGTAGAAGCAAAGTGTGTTTAGCACATAACCATGAAGTTCACTGGGGGGCTTTTGGCTAGTCACTGCCTCTTAGCCTATCCTTCCACACCAGGGTTTAGACTCTCCCCGAGCACAGATTTTTGTGTTTCCCCCCCTCCCCAGCCGAGCATGTCCTATAAAAGGAAAGGTGAGTGGAGTGACAACAATTCCTTTTGCTGACCAGGGTCTTCTGCCTGTTGATCATGTTTACCCAGCATCAGTTGACCTAGATGAACAGGTGGTGCAGTTCTATTGGAGGAAGATTTTCATATCCTTGCCCTGGTGGTCCAGTCCACACATTAAGGAGCCACGTAGCGAGCTGAGATTCCTGCTTTGCAGGGGGTTGGACTAGATGACCCTTGGGCCCTTTTCCACAATTCAAGAAAAAGAAAATATGCATGGGAAAAAGGGTCAGAGAGAAGGGAAATCACAGGGGTGTAGAGACGGACGGATGGCAGACAAAAGCAAAAAGGACTGAGATGGAAAGCAGAGGTTTGAATCCAAGGCATTTTTTCATTCAATGATGTTAAAATCATGTCTAAGCTGCTTTATATTTAAAAATAACACACTTAAGGAGTGCAAAAGGACAATGTGCTGATGCTGTGAAGCATGTATGAAAAATACAGAAGGTAGGCAAACCCTTCAGAATAACCCTGTCAAGAATTCCTGTGTTCATCAGAATGTCATCATAGCCCTTTCTAGATGCTCCTGCTTGTCCTTCCTTCAAGACCACCATTTCCTAAATGCTGCCTGTCCATCAGGTATGCCTAAATCTAATAACTGTTGCCTCTCCTTTTGTCTCATACTAACTCCCACCAGAAACTTAAAAAGACAAGGTGAATGGTCCCCATGCTAATTTCTATAGCACTGCGAAGAAACTAGTCTTCAGCAAGCACAGCTAATGCTCACCGGCTTGGTCACAGGGCTCAATACAAGTGAAGTTTCTGTTCAGTGGATTAATAATAATAATAATAATAATAATAATAATAATAATAATAATAATTTATACCCCACCCATCAAGCTGGGCTTCCCCAGCCATTCTGGGCAGCTCCCAACAGAATTAAAAGTACAATAAAACATCAAACATTAAAAACCTCCTCAAACAGGGATGCCTTCAAATGCCTACTAAAAGTCAGATAGTTGTTTATTTCCTTGACATCTGAATGGAGGGCGTTCCACAGGGCGGGCACCACTACTGAGAAGGCCCTCTGTCTAGTTCCCTCATTGTGGGTCAGCATCTGAACACCCAAGTATTGAAGGACAGCAGCAAGGTTTCCCTCTTGGCCTTCAGCCAGGTGATAGTTTCCTACTCTGACTGAATCAATGACACCATGAAGCTCACTCAGAAGCCTGAGGAGAAATCCCAGAGTTAAACATGAAAGTGGTGGTGCCAACTGCAGAGAGAACCAATTCCTTGCAAGTGCAGAACGTACCTGTCGGGGAACTGCCATTGGAGCCTGAGGGAGAGAGAGGGCTCCAGAGGGATTCCGGAGAGCATCCCAGGGTGGGGAGAAGCAGCCCATCTTTTTGAAAGAAATCAGCGTAGCACCAGTGGAGAAGGGAGGCAGATGGGGGAATCGGCGAGGCAGTCCCATGACTCCTTGCCAGAGACCAGCGAGGAGAGCACAGGTCCTCCGCTGCCCACACCCTCCTTGTGCAGAAGGCTTCCGCGCAGGGAGAGTAGACAGAGACTAGGCGTCAAAGAGCTTCTTTGCTGGAAGAAGTTCAAGAAACGCCCACTGACGGATTCTGCCAGCGATTGAGACAGCCACGGGCGAGTGGCTGTCCGGACAGAAAAGGTTCACTCAGGCAACCCAGCCAGGTGTGGTGCCGGTTTATGCACGAGCAACCCCTAGAACCATCACAGCAATCCGTCAGTCACTGACGTTGCTTGTGCGCAGCCCCGGAGAGGCAGCACGATGAGCCAAACGGGGACAGCCGGAGAGACTGAGCAACAAGCTGCGGTGCGGAGTCTGGTTGAGAGGAACCGAGACTTGGAGGCGCATGTAGCTACCCTGACGGTGCAGCTGGACAAGAGACGGGCTTAGGATGCACATGTCAGAACCACCCCCATCACACGGAAGGTACCGGGGCTGGTACACAAGTTTGGTGGAAAGCCCCAAGACTACAATGCTTTCCTAACAGAAGTGCAGTACACCTTGGAACTGCAGAAAGATGACTTTGCTGATGACGGGGAGAGGGTGGCTTACATTGTGGGGCATCTGCAAGATGGGGCGCGCGAATGGATCAGGCCCCTAATGGCGACGCAAAATGATGCCTTGAAGGACCTTAAGAAATTCTTCCAGGCAATGGACGCGATGTTCTCCAGCGAGGTGGAGCAAAGTGTGACACGGCGGGAACTGATGGGCTGCAAGCAGGGGGGGGCAGTCCGTCAGAAACTACTGGTCGCGTTTTGCGATGTTAGTCCACCGACTCAGGTGGGATCTGGACTCTGAACCGATACAAATGTTGTTTGAGGAGGGTCTATCCCCCAAAGTGAAAGACGAGTTGTCCCGAGCGCCCCGGCCACAGTCGATGGATGAGCTCATAAGGGCTGTGCTGGCGATCGGCGTACGCAAGGAAGCGCGGGCTCAAGAGAAGCGGGAGATAAGAGGGGAACGTTTCCATGACAACCGCATTCCTGAGATACTGAGGGAGCCTTCCCAGGCGGCGGAGCCAATGGAAATTGATGGCGCGCGCGCGAAGTTTCAAACTCTCGTGAAGGTCGCAAAAGGGAGGGAAAGGAGTGGAAAACTACCAAGAAGTGTTTCCTCTGTCAACGACCGGGACATTTTGCTAAGGTCTGCCCTCAACGAAAAGCCTGGCAAGGGATGGTGGGGGCTGCAGGCCACGACGAGAAGGGGAAGGAAGAGCAGGTGCAGGGAAATGACAACGCCAGCAGGGGCAGCAGCCAGGCCAGCGACCAATAGAAGTGCCCCAGCCTGACCCCCCCCCCAAGGCAGCTATAGCCATAGAAGTGGTGCTAGAACTCCCAAATGGGCACCCTGTCAAAGTTAAGGGACTGCTGGATTCGGGCAGCTCGTGTAATTTCTTCAGCAGAGACTTCGCTCTGGAGCACCAACTCCACCTGTTACCTCTAGATTTTCCCTTGCAGATGACCACCATTGATGGCAGGGAACTTCTGGGAGGGGAGGTGACACACCAGACACCGCCACTGCGAATGAGGGTCTCCAGGCACACGGAGACCATTGCCTTTCACGTGGCCATGCTGGCAGGACCCCCAATAATACTGGGAATGAGCTGGCTGGCACTACATGATCCAGTAGTGTCATGGTATCAGCAGTCAGTCACCTTTGGGTCAGCTTACTGCTTAGAACACTGTCTGGGAGGGGAGAACCCAAGAATGACGGTGGCCAGGGTGGCTGGGCTGGCCTTGGAACAAAAAGGGGAGGTGCCACCACAATATGCTGACTTGAAGGAGGTCTTCAGCGAGAGGGAGGCAGATAGACTACCCCCCACAGGCCCTTTGACTGCCAAATCAACCTACTCCCAGGGGCTCAGTTGCCGGTGGGTAAGCTGTATGCCATGTCCGACCGGGAGATGCAGGAGTTGCGGCAGTTTATTGTCAAGAACCTGAAGAGAGGGTTCATAAGGGAATCAAAGGCGGTGGGAGGCAGTCCGGTGTTCTTTGTGGACAAAAAAGAGACTAATCAGCCCAGGTTAGTCATGGATTACAGGACCTTGAACCTGGTGTCAGAACCCGTGACCTTCCCAATGCCCAGGATTGACGACATTTTAACACGGGTGAGGCAGGGGAAGATTTTTACCAAGCTGGACCTCAGGGGAGCATACAATTTGATTAGGATAAGGGAGGGGGACGAATGGAAAACAACCATGTTCACCCCCCTGGGGGCTTTTGAGTACTTAGTCATGCCATTTGGATTACAATCGGGGTCCGCCTGCATTCAAGCTTTCATGCACCACGTGTTGGGGCCCCTGCTGTACAAAAATCGCGTAGCCTTTTTGGATGACGTCTTAATCTATTCGGACAATGAGAAGCAACACGTCAGAGACGTCAGGGAAGTGCTACAGAGATTGCAGAAGCATCTGTTGTGGGCCAAGCTGGAAAAATGCCAATTCCACGCCAGAGAGGTCGAGTTTCTGGGGTACAGGTTGTCAGACAAGGGCCTAGCTATGGACCCAGGCAAGGTGAAGGCAGTGCTGGAATGGAAAGCCCCCAAAACCCGGAAGGATGTGCAGAGGTTCTTAGGCTTCAGCAACTTCTACAGGAAGTTCATAAAGAACTTCGCTCACTTGACAGCGCCCATAACAGATTGTCTTAGTAGCAAAAAGAAGTTCGCATGGACAGAGAGTGTGCAGCAATCCTTTGAAAGGCTGAAGAAGGCATTCGCTTCGGAAGAGCAGCTCCTGCACGTGGTCTGGAGAAGCTCATGAGACTGGAGACGGACGCGTCCGACCGAGCCATTGGAACAGTCCTTTTGCAGCCCGGGGCCAAGCAGGGCTGGAGGCCGTGTGCCTTTTTCTCAAGGAAGCTGAGCAAGTCAGGGCAAAACTACACAGTGTATGACCAAGAACTGCTTGCGATCTATGCGGCGTTTCGGCAATGGAGACATCTATTGATAGGGGTGCGGCACAAGATCCAGGTTTGTACTGACCACCAGAACTTGGAATACTGGCGGACCGCGCGAGTGCTCAACCAGAGACAGATTCGATGGGCCCAGGAGTTCGCCAAGTTTTCCTTCGAGATCAGATACGTGCCGGGAGAGGAAAACGTAAGAGCAGATGCTCTCTCCCGGAAACCGGAGTACATGGAAGGAGAGGGACCACCAGAGACCCGACACATGTTTCCCGAGGACCGGTGGGTGTGTGGGGGAGCGTTGGTTGGGAAACGAGAACTGGCAGGGCTTACAAGAGACGACGCGTTCGCTCAAGCAAAAATCAGGGAACTCTGGGGCGGAAGGGAAGACAATGGAGGGTTTGAGGGAAAGGAAGGGCTACTGTACTATAAGGGGGCACTGTATGTACCGGGGGAGACCTTGAGGGGGAAGGTACTTAAACAACTCCATGACAACCCAACAGCTGGACACTTTGGACAGCACAAGACCATGCTGCTCATCACCAGGCAGTTCTGGTGGCCAAAGGTGAGGGAAGACATACGGGAATATGTACGAGGGTGCGACCGATGCCAGAGGGCAAAGTGGGAAAGGGCTGCCCCCGCAGGGTTACTGGAACCCTTACCTACACTGGGAAGGCCCTGGGAGGTGGTGTCCATTGATTTTATGACAGATTTGCCCAAATCAAGGGGGAAGACAGCAGTCATGGTAGTAGTTGATCTACTGACAAAAATGTGCCATTTCATAGCTTGCTCACATGCGGCAACGGCAGAGGAGACAGCCAGGTTGTTTGTGGATCACATTTTCAGACTGCATGGGGCTCCCCGAGGGTCATCTCGGTTCGCGGGAAACAATATACTTCCACGTTCTGGAGGAAGCTCATGAGCTTGCTACAGGTCGAGGTGAGCTTCTCGACGGCGAGGCACCCAGAAACCAATGAACAAGCAGAAAGAGCAAACAGTATACTCCAGCAATACCTACGCTGCTACGTCAGCGAGAGACAGAACGACTGGGTAGAAAAATTAGCTTTGGCTGAATTTGCGTACAATAACGCTGAACATGTGTCCACGGGAATGAGCCCGTTCATGGCCAATTATGGGTGTCACCCCAGGGCCTTCCCGGGGAGGGGGGAGGAAGGATGGAGTGTACCAGCGGCTGAGCAATTTGTGGAGGAAATGGAGGCCTTCCACCAGCAACTCAAGATGAACTTGGAGCGGGCCAAGGAAGTTTACAAGAGGCAGGCGGACAGGTACCGTCAGGAGGGGGAGGCCATACGGGTGGGAGAACGGGTGTGGTTGTCAACCCAAGGGTTACCCCTAAAGGGAGGGTGCAAGAAGTTGCAGCCGAGGCGGCTGGGGCCTTTTGAGGTAACACAGCAGGTGAACCTAGTGGCATTCAAACTCAAGTTGCCTGACAGCATGAAGATACATCCAGTGTTCCATAGGTCCCTACTTTCACCGTACAGGGAGGGGCAGGAATTTCCAGGGCAGGAGGGAGGAGTCACCACCCACCCGCGTGTAGAGGAGAGGGAACACCGCAACCAAGCCATGGAAATACTCGATTCAAGGTGGCGAGGTCGCCAGGTGGAGTACTTGGTAGCTTGGGAGGGAGAACCCAGGTCGGAAAACACGTCCCCGCTGAATCAATCAATGACGGGTATCTGGTTCAACCTGCAGGGAGAGATCTGAGCGGGTGGGAGGCTGGTTTCGAATCCTCAGAGGATGATGACAGCTCCTTCAGGGGATTCCCCGCATCGTCGGCCGAGGAAAGAGAGGAGGTGGTATTGGAAAATCGCGCTGGGGGTGGAGGGGGTCCTGGGGAGGAGGTGGATGTCAGGGAACTGCCATCGGAACCAGAGGGAGAGAGAGGGCTCCAGAGGGATTCCGGAGAGCGTCCCAGGGTGAGGAGAAGCAGCCCATCTTCTGGGGAAGGAAATCAGCATAGCACCAGTGGAGAAGGGGGGCAGATGGGGGAATCGGCGAGGCGGTCCCATGACTCCTTGCCGGGGACCAGCGGGGAGAGCACAGGTCCTCCGCTGCCCACACCCTCCTTGCGCAGAAGGCTTCCGCGCAGGGAGAGTAGGCAGAGAATAGGCGTCAAAGAGCTTCTTTGCTGGAAGAAGTTCAAGAAACGCCCACTGACAGATTCTGCCAGTGATTGAGACAGCCACGGGCGAGTGGCTGTCCGGACAGAAAAGGTTCACTCAGGCAACCCAGCCAGGTGTGGTGCCGGTTTACGCACGAGCAACCCCTAGAACCATCACACTACCTTACGTAGCCCTGGTAAAAGTGCCAGTTCCACATACTGTGTAGGGATGTTGTACATGAATAAGGGGCTCAGACAAACATTAGCCAATCACTGCTCCCTCAACACAAGGCAGCAGAGAATTAAGGTCACAATGTTCCTTCTCCATTTTGCGATTTCTGCATCTTATCCTCTAAAGAAGATAAGGGAAAAAGACATATATATTTTGTTTCCTCATGTTGTACATTTAACTTCTGAACTGCCTGTGATTTGCTAATGATGGGTGATATACAAATTAAAGGATACTTATCGCTAAGAACTGGAAAACGCAAGATCTACCCACACTGGAAGAGTGGCAGATGCAGCTGATGGACTATATGCAACTGGCCGAGATGACTGGCAGAATCCGAGACCTGGGAGAAGAGAGGATTGAGGAAGACTGGAAGAAATTTAAGATGTACTTACAAAAACATTGAATTTGTTTGAATGTTAAGAAGGATGCTAGATTATAAATAATTGGCCACCACTAAATTAGATTTGAATTTGATTTTAAGTGAGGTTAAAGAAAACACAAACCTTTTGGAGAATTGCTAGATTGTATTTAAATGAGTGGATACAAGATTGTAAACAAGTTGATAATTTGCTTGGAAAAACTTTTTAACGATGTAAGTGGGAGCGGGAGACGTGAGGGAGTCCAAAGAAGTGATGAAACCACGTTTTGATATAAGCAATGTTGTTTATTATTTGTGCATTTGTATAAAAAACTTTAATAAATATTTATTTAAAAAAAAAAGATATACAAATTAAATAATAACAATAGGCGAACTTCCCCGTAGCTATTAGGAATTCCCACAAATCCTAATTACACTCAAGTTTCCGGAAGGACTTTCTGAGAACCTCACAGAATTCTTGGATTGTCTGGGAGGAGCTACTGATGGGAAACATATCTCACCAAAGTCTCCCAGGATGCTATATAAGCAGGTCTGGTGGCCCACATGCCATTCACACTGAATCCTAAAATGTGGGCCAAGATCTTCTTACCATTTGTGGGACTCCTTTGCACGGCCAGCCTGCCACTGACTTCTTCCCAGGCTGATACAGGTGAGTTTGCTTCTCTTTCCTTCCTCTTTGCAGCCTTCTCATGCATGTACCATAAATCTGGGCATCTGGAACCACCCTTAGAAACAGAGCAATAACAACCCTTGGATTCTCTTACCCCAGCTTTTCTCCTTATTTGCCAGCAGTAAACGGAATAGTCATTCCAAAGGGACGGATCCCATGGTTCCAAAACAAATACCCTTTTATTAACATTTGTAAGTGCCTGTTTATGTGTGCTGAGATCTTTGTAGGTTTAGGGGACAGTACAGACATTCTTCTGATGGGGCAAAGAAGGCAGGGCTCTCACAAACTATGTAGCTGAAATCATTTAGCTGAGATTCCTGCATTACAGGGGGAGGTTCTATCAGGAAGGTTCTATCTATACAGGGAGCACAGCTATCATCAAGCCTTGACCGAGGAACAGTACACTCCTTCTACCTGGGATAGTCTTCCTCCTCCACCGAGCGTGCAGCTTAGGGAGGGACGCACATGAAACAGGGGGACACCTGCCTAGCCAGCCAGGTCAGCCAGATCAGCCCTGGCGATCAATGGAGTGACAAATGTCTCAGTCGGATCACCCTCACATCCGTCTTGAGACGTCTCCTGGGGCTCCCAAGTTCAATTATGTATGAGACAATGTGTGCAGAACTAGGTATACACACAATGAAATATTGGGTGTGGGGTAGCACTATAAAATACGGGTTGCATTTCCATTTTGTTGCCAACCTTTGAGTCTACTCTCGGACCTACTTACGGACTCTGATAAATCCAGAAGTTCCAACTCTTACATAGGAAAATCAGATTTATTGGTATTCAAATCAGATTTTGAAACCCTTGTATAATTTGAGTGAGCAATATATTTATTGCAATAGTCAAAAGAGATTAAGGTACATTGGGAGGAAACAACATCAAGTCACATGTAAATATAATTTGCTCTCCCGAGATAACAGGGTTACATTTCTCAAAACTAATAATTTCTGTCCAACTCAGGACCTTTATCTTAGCCCGACTGAATGTTTTTCCTTCAACTTTTGTCAAGGGCAGATTTTTAAACATCCCCAGAAATGATAGACATTGTGGATGTTCTTTGAATGTGCCAGACACTGTAGAACATATCCTTTTCTACTGTCCATTTTACAACCTGGTATGCAAACGCAAGCTGCCCCCCTGTTTGGGGTAGTCTAACATCACGGCACAATGAAAATGTCCGATTAACCTGGAATTAACTGCAAGGGGGGCTGAGATTTTGTTAATAGTATCTCTTGGAGTGCGGAGTGCTAAATGGCACTATTTAGCAGGAAGAAATCCCAATGAAATTCCTCATCATTATATATTTTACATGGCTGTTTATTTGTATATATTTTAAATGTTTTAGAATGCGCTATATTTGTAATGCCTAGAAAAGTTTTGATGAAGTAAGTAAGCAAGCATTACAGGGGGTTGGACTAGATGAGCATTGGGGTCCCTTCCAATTCTAGAATTCTACGATTCCACGAAAAGAGAATATTCATGGGAAAGAGGGTCGGAGAGAAGGAAAATCACAGGGGTGTAGAGAAGAACAGATGGCAGACAAAAGCACGACTGGAAGGACGGAGATGAAAAGTAGAGGTTTTAACCTACGGCATTTATTCATTTGCTGATTTTTAAATCATTTCTAAGCTGCTTAAATTTTAATCAGTGCACTAAGCAACATAGAAACTGTAAAGCAATATCAGAAAAACCATAAAAACAGTAATATAAAGTCATTAATAAACCAGGAATTTCATCTGTCTGTCTGTCTGTCTATCTATTTTGTTCCCTTAGGTGCAATATTGGTTTGGCTCTGTCTCTGAAGGAATGATGATTATGTGGCTGGTAGGTGGCCAATCAGGTAACACATCCGGCATCATAAGTGCACGCATTGGTAGCACAGCATACCTCAGCCTTGCACTACTAGACGTTTCGCAGGTGGGAGGGGGCAAAGAGAGAGAGGACAAAGTTAAGCCACGCAGACAAATCCTGAAGTTGGGTTAAAAAGAAAAAGGGTGGAGAGCTTCCTTGTTCTCTGGCTCTCGGCAAGCAACCTTGGGTGGGTCTCCCTAACCGGTGGCCTCCGCTAGCTGTACATGGGCAATTTGGTGGGTGGGGGAGGACACACATGCCTGCATGGTCTAAGGAGGGTGAGAGGCACCCATTGCTTAAGGCAGTGGTTCTCAACCAGTGTGACCTGGCACCCTGAGGTGACTGGAATTGTGGTCAGGGGTGCCGCGGGCAACACTGGCCTCTGTCCCTCTTTCCTTCCCTCCCCCTATGATGTCCTCTCACATTTCTGACTCTCAAAGTCAGGCACAGCTGTTTGTTGCAACCCTAATACAAGCGAAAGCTGCCTCTGGGGCTGGCCATTGGGTGCTGGTAGCCAGGAGGTGAGGCGGCCTTGAAGTAAGCAAGCAAGCGGGCGAGGAGCCAAGCTGGCCAGTCTGGCAGCCATTGCTGTTGGGAATGGACTGACAAGTGGGAAGCTGGGCAGGGAGGCAGGCACCATGCTGGCTTTGATTGTGCTTGCTGTATGCAATGCCTGCCTGGAAGCTGAGTGCCCAGTCCTGAAGGGGAGCCTTTCTTCCATGTAGGCCTGGCAGGGCCCACTGCTGCCATTGCTGCTCCCTGGGTAGCACTCCCTGGGTAGTCCCTCACTTTCACCTTTGGCCAGTCTCCGTTGGGCCACCAAGTCTGGGGACATCTTCTTCCCAGGCCCCCGTGGGGCTGTATGAGGAGGCACCTCTCTTTAAGGCAGGAAGGGGGCAGCTCTAGACCAGGAGCGGCAGCAGCGGCTACCCAGAGTTATCCCAAGGAGAGGAGATAGGAGAGGAGGCTGAGGGAACCCTCCACCATGGAGGGCGTGTGAAAAAGTGTGAGAAGCTGCCAGCTCTGCAGGCAAGGGTGACATAAATGGGCTTCTGAGCATCACAGGGGTGCCGCAGAAAGAATGCAGTTGGTCAGGGGAGCCATGGACTCAAAAAAGTTGAAAACCTCTGGCTTAAAGAGAAGGCTCAAACAAGGAGAGGGTGGATGTGTAGGGAAAGGGCATGAGACACAGTGTCTCTTCATCTGTGGGGAGCAAACAGTTCGTTTTCTCTTTCTCTCTCCTCTTCTGCTTCCTTTAGCCAGCGACAGTGTGTAAAAAGTAAGCAAATGCTCATGTATTAATGCATTAATGGGAGTTTTTTCTGGGTAAACGTAGGAATGTGTTGCGTTTTTAAAGCATCCCGAGGCTCTTTGTTGATGCTGCAAACAGGGCGACTTCTCTGGAAATAAACGGCGTAGTACATTATTACTGACTTAAGTGCAAATTTCAGATGCCAGAAAATGCAAAGGAATACAATGTGCCTTGACTTTTATTAGTCCCCTCATTTCTGTCCTTTTTGTGAAGGGCTTGGAGAACAGGTTGAGGTTTTTAATTGCCGGTGAACCTGCTGTACGTGCGAGATGTGTACCCTTTTCTTGCACATGCAAGTCTTGTGACCAGTGTCTGATGATCCTTGTGACTTGGCATCTGGCAAAGAATGAGATGATCCTTGGACTGTTCATTGCCTTTTGCTCTGCTGCATGCTAACTCTGCTAGATTGATATCAAATATTAATAAAGCAATATTTGTTTTGGAACCAAGAGATCTTTCCCTTGGGAATGACTATCCCAATCTTCTTTAGAGGACAAGATGCAGAATTAGCAAAACAGAGAAGGAACACTCTGACCTTACACCTCCGCTGCCTTGTGACTAGACTCATTTGTGAGAAAGGAATAACATACACGTCCACTGTCCTGAATTTTCTGAGGCTGCCTTGAAAGCAATTAAATACAAAAAACATGGTGTGTATGCATAAGCAAAAGCAAAATAACAAAATGTACATGGAAAGGCTGATTTGAAAATTTGTGGGAATGGCAGTGTATTCAGCATCAAATGTTATTGAGTAAAAGATAGATGGAGTAGCTAGCCTATAGCACGTCTTTCCTTTTTTAAAAAAAATATTTTTATTGCTTTTAAGAAAAAAGAATAAAGAATAGTTATAAGAAAATAGAATAGAAGAATAACAAATTTCCATATTCTTTTTCCATCCAATCTATAGGACTTCCCCACATCCTCCGAACCCTGCGTTCCCTGTCTTATAAAGCATCAGCAATTTGTTAACTTATTTCAAAACTTATTGTAACTTCCATTTTATCATGTTCCCCAACTTCAATTTTACTGTAACCCAATTCTTATATGCCTTGTATTAAACACAATAAAGTTGTTTCATTATTTACCTCTAAATTCTTGTGTCTTAATTTTCATTTCATTAACTTACATTTGCTGAAGCTAGAATTTCCTGAAAGGTGCATTTTTTAACATTCATACAGCTTATAGTGTTTTTTCAAATAGTCCTTAAACTTTTCCCAGTCCTCCTCAATTGTTTCTTCTCCCACGTCTCGGATTCTGCCAGTCATTTCAGCCAATTCCATATAGTCCATCAACTGCGATTGCCATTCCTCCAGCGTGGGTAAATCTTGTGTCTTCCAATATTTTGCGATCAGGATCCTTGCTGCTGTGGTAGCATACATGAAAAAGGTTCTGTCCTTCTTAAGCACTCTCTGGTCCACCATGCCCAGAAGGAAGGCCTCTGGTTTCTTAGGTAAGGTAAATCTCAGTACCTTTTTTAGTTCATTATGGATCATTTCCCAGAAGGCCTTCACTTTCGGGCAGGTCCACCAGAGATGAAATAATGTCCCTTCCGCCTCTCCACATTTCCAACATTTGTTGTCAGACAGATGATATATCTTAGCTAGCTTGACTGGGGTCATGTACCACCGGTATACCATTTTCATAATATTTTCCTTCAAGGCAGTGCATGCCGTAAATTTCAAACCGGTGTTCCATAACCTTTCCCAGTCTACAAACATAATGTTATGCCCCACATCCTGAGCCCATTTTATCATAGCGGATTTGACTGTCTCGTCCTGTGTATTCCACTTAAGCAGCAAGTTATACATTCTCGAAAGTAGTTTACTTTTTGGCTCTAACAATTCAGTCTCTAGTTTCGATTTTTCCACCTGGAATCCAACTTTTTTATCTATTTTAAATACCTCTTGAATTTGCGCATAGTGCAGCCAGTCTCGTACCTTAGTTTTCAATTTCTCCAAACTTAGCAACCTCCAATTGTCTCCAATTTTTTCAATTATTTCCCAATATTTAGGCCAATGGGCCTCCATGTTAAGTCTCTTACGTGCCTTGGCCTCCACCGGTGAGAGCCACCTCGGAGTCTTACTCTCCAATAAGTCTTTGTATTTTATCCAGACCCTCCAAATTGCTCTTCTGACAATATGGTTTTTAAACAATTTGTGCACTTTAACCTTGTCATACCACAAATATGCATGCCACCCAAACGCATTGTCAAACCCTTCCAGATCTAGGACGTCAGTGTTCTCCAATAAAATCCAATCTTTCAACCAGCAGAAGGCTGCAGATTCATAATATAGCCTCAAGTCTGGCAGGGCAAATCCCCCTCTTTCTTTCGCATCAGTTAATATTTTAAACTTTATTCGGGGCTTTTTGCCCTGCCAAACAAACTTAGAAATATCCTTCTGCCACTTTCCAAAACATTCCACCTTGTCCACGATCTGTAGGGCCTGAAACAAAAATAACATTTTCGGCAATACATTCATCTTTACAGCAGCTATTCGGCCTAACAAGGAAAGTTTCAATCTTGACCATGTTTCCAAGTCTCTTTTGATTTCTGACCAACATTTCTCATAGTTATCTTTAAACAAATTCAAATTTTTGGAGGTCAGGTACACCCCTAGGTATTTTACTTTTTTAACCACATTCAACTCCGTTTCTTTAGAGAACTCATCTGTTTCTGTAACTGTCAAATTTTTTGCTAAAACCTTGGTTTTTTGCTTATTTAACTTAAACCCCGCCACCCGACCAAAATCAGAAATTAATTCTAGCACTCTTTTAGTGCTGGAGACTGGTTCCTGAAGTGTTAATACCAAGTCATCTGCAAATGCTTTCAATTATAGCACGTCTTTCCAACATAACTTGTATCAAAAATACTATTGCCATAATTAGATCAGTTGAAATGATAAATAATTGTTGCTCACCAATCTTAACAAACGAGCCTCACTGAAAAAATATTTTTGGGTGCCCTGGTTTTAATATGAAATTCAATTGTTTCATAGTTAAACCAGAACACAAAGTCTGTTGGTTACACCTGAAACACCTTCAAGGTATGCTGTTACCATTCATACTGGAAATGTTGCCAAATACTGCTTAGCTAAATATCACAATAAAAATGCCCATAAAAGGGGTTAAGCTGATTAAACAACCTTTAAATATAAGAACTCAGGTCACAATGTGAATTTAGACCTGAAGGAATCATTGTCTTTGAATGGTACCTTTATATATAAGGTTCCCTTGGCCGTAATCTATGTTCAATATTTACAATACAACTTTTATTGTATTGATGGAATTGATTATTTATTTGAGCAGGGTCTCATGGTTTTAAAAATGTTCCCCATCATCCTGCCCCCTTCCTCCTTAACCCTTTCCTGCCTCCTAATCCAAGGGGAAGGAGCAGCATCACCGCTGCTCTGAGAGGCAGAGCCTTCCAGACGCTTCCTCCCTCCTGGTTACCTAGCAAAGTTATCAGGGCTGTCTATTTCCCTCAACCTCCAACTGTGATACTTCTGGATGAAGCGGACCATTTGGATCCCTTCCAGTCGGGATTCAGGCCTCATCATGGGACTGAAACTGCCTTGGTCGCACTGGTTGATGATCTCCGGCAGGCTAGGGACAAAGGTGAGAGCTTCTGGCAGTTCCCTCACTGCGAGAAGCCAAGTTACAGGGAACCAAGCAGAGGGCCTTCTTGGTAGTGGCACCCTCCCTATGGAATGCCCTTCCACCAGATGTAAAGCCCAGCCAGATGGGCGGGGTATAAATATATTATTATTATTATTATTATTATTATTATTATTATTATTATTATTATTATGAATCTGCTATTTTCCCTGTTACTGGGAATCTTGAAGGATTCAAGATTCAGGGCAGACGCCACTGAAGGATTCAAGATTCAGGGCGGGCGGCACTACTGAGAAGGCCCTCTGTCGATTTCCCTCATTGTGGGTCAGCATGTGAACACCCGAGTATTGAAGGACAGCAGCAAGGTTTCCCTCTTGGCCTTCAGCCAGGTGATACTTTCCTACTCTGCCTGAATCAATGACACCATGAAGCTCACCCAGAGGCCTGAGGAGAAATCCCTGAGTGAAAAATGATGCACACCCCTTCCTCAGCACCGCAAGCTCTCCAGCCTATACTACATCTTTCTCTTCAGCCTATCCCGGATTCAATGATTTCCATGCTTCATCTATAGATAAATAAAATCTCAATATCTCTCAGCTTAATGTACATCACAGGGGTTCTCTAATGATAATATGTAATGATAACACTAGATGAAGCATATCCTACTGTATCTATCCCATCTGGGGGCAAATTTCTGGTGAATGGGGCATGGGTCACCTGTCACTTTTTAGATTACCAAATGGAATGTCCTGTATTATTATTCTTCTGCCATAGTATGATAGAAAGCTTATGCCATTCATATTAAAAGGGTAGTTGCAAAATGCCGCCCTTGAACATGTTGATTTCTGTTCCTTCCTGGAGTGCAGTTCCTATGGGGATCTCTTAGCCACCTGCTACTTATTATTATAATGCTGCAAGGAACAGTGGAGAGTCATTATCAAATCTCAAAAAAGGAATTAACAGATTTGCTTTGGGGGTGGGTTTGAGGAACAGCACTCAAATGGTAAAGGGCTAATCACTGGCCTCCTAGGATCATGGAAGCCCCTATAATTTGTTCCAACTGCCCAAAGCTCCAAAGACTTGCCAGAGGTTACTAGAAAATGATCAACCAGTAAACCTGAAAATTGATATAAATACGCCCCCAAGCAATGTACACCTGAGAGTAGGTGAAAAGGCGGGCAGGGCTCTGTCACTTTCCTTTCATACGTCTCCCCTTTTATTCCACCTTACATCAACTAACCTTGCTAGCACTTAAGGCATGCATTGGTGTCTCAGTCAAAGACATAGCTGATGTATTTCTCTTAAGAGATGTGTTAGCAGAATTAGCCACCAACCTATGTAGACTGTTAAGTCTGGTAGTTTCTGTTTCTGTACAAAGGAGATTCTCAATTTAGAGGGATGCTTTGCTGATGGCGCTGTGGGTTAAAGCCTCAGCGCCTAGGACTTGCCGATCGAAAGGTCGGCGGTTCGAATCCCTGCGGCGGGGTGCGCTCCCGTCGTTCGGTCCCAGCGCCTGCCAACCTAGCAGTTCGAAAGCACCCCCGGGTGCAAGTAGATAAATAGGGACCGCTTACCAGCGGGAAGGTAAACGGCGTTTCCGTGTGCGGCTCTGGCTCACCAGAGCAGCGATGTCACGCTGGCCACATGACCCGGAAGTGTCTCCGGACAGCGCTGGCCCCCGGCCTCTTGAGTGAGATGGGCGCACAACCCCAGAGTCTGTCAAGACTGGCCCGTACGGGCAGGGGTACCTTTACCTTTACCTTTTTTGCTGATTAGATGTTGTGGCTTCTGATAGCTCTACCTTTGTTGCTTTCCATGGGGTACAAAGTAGATACTCTGGAGTGTCCCAGAAATGATCCCCACCCTGTTCCACATGAGTGGTTCCAGCCAGGAGCTCTCTTCATTGGTGGAATTGCTTCTCAGTTAGTTTACCATTCTCATGAAGTTTCATTCAGTGAACATCCTTCTCAGAACCAGCTTGATGTTCCAGAGTAAGAAATTGCTTCGTTTGCTCTGCATCTTTTGTAGCTGCTCAGATCACAAATATATTTTTTCTGTGAATGGCAGAATGTTAAGTGTGTGTGTGTGTGTGTGTGTGTGTAGGTTTGGCCAAACCCACCCCCCCATAGAATCTATTAGAAATTACCAATATTGTGATATGATAGCAGGAAACATACTCATTATACAAAGGGATGAACAAATTCTACCTCTATATGCAGAATGGTGACAAAATTCTACCAGCACATCCTTGCTTTGGCATTTGCTGTGAACGAAATCAATGCGAATCCTAAGTTCCTACCCAATGTCACAATTGGATTCCATATCTATGATAGCTACTACGATGCAAGGATGACTTATCGTACCACTTTGGATGTGCTCTTCAAAACAGATAAATTTGTTCCCAACTACCAGTGTGACCGACACAAAAAGCTCATGGCTATCATTGGTGGACTTGGCTCTGATACCTCTAATCTTATAGCAGATATTATAGGTTCCTATAAGGTTCCACAGGTAGGAATTCTCCCTGTACACATGAAATTGTGTGTGAGAGTGATGTAGGCGCTTCTTTCTTATGCGGAACTTGATTTTGTAGTTTCATGATATTTTATTTATTCTTCCCTTATTACTTAACATTTATTTTTTGGCTCTAAGTTAACTGTGGCCTCCTTGAGTGTGGCCACAACTTTATTGGTTACAGGTAAGAGTGGTATTGGCTTTGGCACTGGTCCTATCAGACTATCCGGCATAGAACCGGAAAGGGTTAACACCAACAGGGGGAGCCCCTGAGATGCACATCCCTAGGCGCTGCTCGAGGGGTCACCGCTCGGGAGCGCGCTTTAGGCCCTAGCCTCCATAGGTTTCGGACAAGGCAACGCCCCCCGGAATCTTTTATCGGACTACCCTTGAATAGCCAAGTGGAAAAACTCCTACCAGACCCCTTGCAGCGACCAATCGAGGTCCATAGCAAAGTCCAAGGGAAAACCTAGAAGTGGGTGGGTGGAAACCGCAGCTGGAACGAGGAAGGAAAGGGGCGATCTCGGGCCGCGCTGTCCTTAAGTGACCCTAGCCCCGCCGCTGCGGCCAGCCGATTGGCTGGCCCAGGGTATGACGCGGCCCGAGGATTCCCCTGGTCTCGCGGGGCCGCAGCCAGCCCCGTGCGGGTGATGGTGGGCATGAGCCTGACCTTGGCTTTGGGTGACCTTGGGGGCCAGTCACTGCCCCTCAGCTAGTATACATGAAGGAGTGTTTCCATGCCCATTGTTCTGCCCGGACACTGAGGTCCAGTGCTGAGGGCCTTCTGGCGGTTCCCTCACTGCGAGAAGCCAAGTTACAGGGAACCAGGCACAGGGCCTTCTTGGTAGTGGCACCCACCCTGCGGAATGCCCTCCCACCAGATGTCAAAAAGAAAAACAACTATCAGTCTTTTAGAAGACATCTGAAGGCAGCCCTGTTTAGGGAAGCTTTTAATGTTTAATAGACTATTGCATTTTAATATTCTGTTGGAAGCTGCCCAGAGTGGCTGGGGAAACCCAGCCAGATGGGTGGGGTATAAATTATTATTATTATTATTATTAACCTACCTCACAGGGTTGTTGTGGGGATTTAATGCAGGGAGGACCATAAACGCCACCTTGAGCAGCTTGGAGAAAAATTATCTCATTGGAGAGAGAGACGCAATCAATCAATTCTCTGCTCTCCTGCCCAACATTTTGCTAATGAACATTTGGTACAAATGTTATGCATGCTTTAGTTGTGATTCCTGCATTGCAGGGGTTGGACTAGATGACCCTTGTGGGTCTCTTCAAACTCTACAATTCTATGATTTTATGATGATGAAATGGTATGCTTTATATACTTGGGACATTCAATCAGATGTGCTAAATTTAGCTCTAGGCTCCTAACAACTGTATATAATTGTTGTATAATCAGGAATATAAAGGCATTCCTAACTTTGCCCTGCAATATCTGCACATTATTATTTTTTCCAGCTCACATATGGCTCATTTGCCCCACTGGGGAATCGTATCACTCAAGGGCCATCCTTTTATTGTCTGGTCCCAAATGAAACCCAGCAGTATATGGGGCTTATCCTGTTACTCCAGTATTTCAAATGGACATGGGTTGGAATTCTTATAGATGATGATAACAGTGGATAACATTTCTTGCAGACACTGGATCCATTGTTTTCTCAGTATGGGATCTGTTCAGCATTCACCCACAGAATCCCACGCATAAGCCATTGGGATAACTTGGAGAAACTTACTGATATAGCCACAAATTTTTATGCACATTACACAGATTATACAGTGATTACATTCATTATATATGGAG
Source organism: Podarcis gaigeae (assembly GCF_964106915.1). NCBI lineage: Eukaryota > Metazoa > Chordata > Lepidosauria > Squamata > Lacertidae > Podarcis > Podarcis gaigeae. Next base: position 7,827,726 of record NC_139689.1, on the reverse strand, counting down.
AATCTTTGACTATTGCATGGCTTAGGGCTATTATGTTTATACGAGACTCTGGAAACAAGGAGACTCCCTCAATGAGAAAGGTGTGGATTACAACAACCCAGATAGATTTCATATTAACTGGCATTCAAAGGAGCTGGGGTCTTCAAATGTTCCAAGGTGCAATTTCCTTTACAGTTCACTCCAAAGAGATTTCGGGGTTTAGGGAATTTATTGGGACCATAAAGCTTCACGGGGCCCAGAAGGACAGTTTTCTGAAGGACTTTTGGGAGCAAGCCTTTGACTGTGTACTTCCTAACCCCAATGTGGCAATGGATGTTGACCAAACATGTACTGGAGAGGAGAGACTAGAGAGCCTCCCTGCACCACAGTTTGAAGTGCTCATGACTGGCCACAGCTATAGTGTTTATAATGGTGTTTACGCTGTGGCTCATGCTTTGCATATTATGGGCTCTTCTCGATCCAAGCTGAGAACTAATGAGAAGGGTTTCAGTGCTGAACTTCAAGATCTTCAGCCCTGGCAGGTAATGTCCCTACAACAAAATATTCTTTCATTTCAATAAACAAAGTACTGTCAAACCTCCATTACTTCTCAGGTTTGGAAACCTCGGAGTTGAGACTATATTCAGCTTTCTCCTGCATGAATCACTGAGGAAATGGAATTGGCCATCTTATTGGTTGAGAGCATTTTATAGGTTTATATTTCTTTCATAGGCTGATAGAGTTGGGAGGAACCCCAAGGCTCATCTAGTCCAACCCGCTGCAATGCAGAAATCTCAACTGAAGCATCCATGAAAGAGGCCATCCAACCTCTGCTTAAAAACCTTCAGGAAGGAAAGTCCACCACCTTCTGTGGGAGTCATTTTCAGTGTCAAACAGCTCTATTAGAAAGGCCGTGACAATCCTGCTTTATTGTGTCACATTCCTCAAGGGAATTGTCTCCTGCATCATTTCCTGTCCTGCTACTGTTCTCACTGCTACTGTCTTTGCATGTTCTAAATTTAAAAATTTTCTGCCACTGGAAGTTTCCCCCCCTCTTTCCGAATTTTCCTGTTGCACTATAAACTACTTAGGATTTGTCATTCAGTATTTCAAAGTAGAGCAGATAGATAAAACTCTTGAGCATCACAATCCTTGTTCCACTAACAGCTTTGATCCTGAAAATCTCATCTGGCTGCTGAAAGGGATCAGAGGGCTGGGGAGAATTCCAGTTGAGGCTTCTCTGGAAAGCTTGCCTGTTTCTTGTGATGGGGACTTCTCATCCTTCCTCCCGTCCTTGAGCCCTCCCAGTGGTGATGGGCACTCCTGCATAGCCCACCCAGCTTTTCCCAGGGCAATGGTGACATCAAGGTTGCAAGGATTCCTCCAGAAATGCTCAGGATGATTCAACACTCCAACCAGTAGTCTGACTGCAAGGTGTTGAAGTGCACTGTGCTCTGATGGGGCCTCCTTCTGCTCCTGCACAGTGACCCCACTTCAGCTTTCCGGGCTACTCTCAAGCTCTCAAGCCCAGTGGTGCTAAAAATCCACACACAGACCCAACCATAAAAGAGAGAAGTCAGCAGACTCTTCAGCCTAGGGTGGTGGAAGGTCTTCCTGTTGGTTGCCTTTCCATTTCCTGCTTCCCAGAGAGTCTCTCCTGGGTCCTCCAACTGGATATCCAATGCAGGAAGAATTCCCATAATCCCCATTAGCCATGTTGAGTGCTTGGTAACTGTCATCCAACAGCAGTGGAAATCACTACCTGACATAAATGGTAGTAGTCAGAAAAGATGAATTCTCTGATTTATTGATATCCCTCTTTATTATACCTTAGCTCCATCACTTTCTTCATGGGAGTTCCTTTAACAACTCAGCTGGGGAAACCATTTCCTTCAATGACAAATGGGAAATGCGAGGCAGCTTTGACATAATGAACACGATCATATTTCCAAATAATTCTTTCCAGAGAGTGAAAATTGGTAGGATTGACATAAATGTTCCCAAAGGTGAAGAATTCATAATTCATGAAGATATAATTGTCTGGCACAGCGGTTTCAACCAGGTATGGATTCTGGCGTGGCTGGATGAAGACATGGGCTGAAGGAGCTGCAGTCAATGGCATTATAGCCTAGGGTTGCCTTGCTGACTCGTCCAAGCAGTATTCTGGCCAGTATAATCACGAGGAAGATAATGCTCATACCACCTTTAATGTTTTTAGACAAAGACTGACATAACAACAATGACTGGTCACAGAGATAACTATAGAGATAATACATCCATTATCTGAATAAGGGATTCCTTGGTTCATTTTGAATTCTTCTTTGTTTATTTTTCTTTTGGTTTCCCTTAGTGATTAGTATCAAGAGGTTGGAGAGTGGGAAATGAAAGCTAGAATTTTAGTATAGCTGTGATTGGTAGTAGTATATATAGATTCAAATCCAATGCAGCAACTATCAGAAGTGTTAAGATACTTTCTGGTTCTTGACATACATACAGACACACTTATTTCTGAGTGTGTAAACATTTTAAAAATTATTCTATGAACGCAATAAAGTCAACCATAATAATGTAGCTACATTGGGAAGTTGGTGCTTTGGTTGCAATCTTTTAACCATTTAATTGGGATTAAGCTGTACTGAAATCAAAGGAACTTAATTAGGAGCCAAGATAAAAACTGGACTGCACTCCTATATTTTGACTACCTATTCATCCTGAGCTCAATCTAGCTGCTTCATTTTTACTGAGCAACCTGAAAAGTATTCTCTGGCCATTCAGCATGATGATTCCCGTAGTCCCTTTCTTGACAAGAGATAGATCCCCATTACTGATTACCAGTCCAGATTTTTCACTGACCCATCATCTTTGCCATCTTCTCTGAAGATTCTCTCTGTGTGTTTGTAGATGTGGAATCTTAACTAATGATGACTCACTCTCTTCAAATACTCATTTGACTCAGTCTTTATGAGTTATCTGCTGGCTAAACTATGGGTATTACCAAAGCTGTTCCCCTGCTTGCCCAAGAGGGATGCTTTTAGGTCCTTAAAAGGTCTGGCGCATATGCCAAGATCAACATCAGAAGTATCTGTCTGTCTATCTTTCTATCTATCTCCATTTCCCTTTTGTAACTCCGTTAATGTCTGGATAGGTGATGCCTATTTCTTTGTGTAACGACTACTGCCACCCTGGCAATGAGAAGAAAAGGAAAGAAGGGAAGAAATTCTGCTGCTATGATTGTACTCCATGTCCGGAAGGGAAGATTTCCAACAAGAAGGGTAGGTCATGTAGTACCCCAATGTTTTGATCCACACAGAGTAATTTAAAAGAGTTGTGTCAGATGGCTATTTACAAGTGAAAACTTACTCCAATGTGCATACTATCATGTGATTAGCTAAATCAATGTGAGCATAGCATTTGCAGAAGAGAGAAGGGAATGTATATCCAAATATCTTCTAAGGGTGACACCATCCTGGTTGCAAGCTTCATAGCAGAATATGACTCTATCCATGCTTTACATTGCAAGCTCATTCGGAGGTGTGCTCAGTCGATTACTGCACCCCTCCTCTGCTGCCCCGAGTTTCAAAGGGTGAAGCCTAAGGAACACTCCTGTAAACACCTTGATGCCAGTCAGTGACGAATTGTGAATATGGAAGAATCCCTTTACCAAGCTGGTACTTCGGGGTGCTCATTATTTTGGCATAGTCTGCCTTGCACCCACTCCCACAGCCATCTAGCTGTGACAAAAAATGAAGCCAAAGAAACAAAAGGCTAGCAAACAAGAGGTGCTTGGAGTAGTCTAAAATAGGCAATTCCTCAGTGAAACACCCCAAATATTCCTACTCAGTCCCTAAACAGGTGACCAGTTATTTCTGTACTCATCCACAGGTGACTGGATTGGTTTTAGTCCCTGACAAAGAGGAAAAGGAGTAAACTATATTTCAGCTTGTACATTGTTTTGAAAAGTGCAAATTATATAAGCTCACCTTTAAACGTACCTTAATTTTTATCCCTAAATCTTGAGTGTTTCATATATGTCGATTCACTTTTTGAGAAAAGAAGTATATTTTAAAAATAGGAAAGCTCTGAAAGCTGGGTGATAATCTTGCTCCAATCTTCTTCCAGTCTATCAGGGACAATCCTATGGAAAGATCCACCAATGGTAGAGAGAGATCTGTACATTCTTAACTGATGTATGAGAGGCATAGCTGTCAACTTTTCCCTTTTCTTGCGAGGAATCCTATTCGGAATAGGCGAATTTCCCTTAAAAAAAGGGAAACGTTGTCAGCTATGATGAGAGGTAGAGCGGAGAACAATCCATAGGTAACAGGTAATTGATGCTGAAATGATAAATTTACTCTTTTTTAGATATGGCTGACTGTTTCATGTGCCCAGAAGAGCAATTTCCAAGTAAGGACAAAGATGAATGTGTGCCTAAAATTATAAACTTTCTTTCTTATAAAGAACCTTTAGGAATCACTTTAGCCTTTGCTGCTGTTTTTCTTTCCATTCATGCAGTCTTGGTGTTAACAATTTTCATTAAGCACAGGGATACACCCATTGTAAAAGCCAGCAACCGAGGCCTCACCTATATCCTCCTCATCTCCCTCCTGCTCTGCTTCCTTTCTTCATTGCTTTTCCTTGGCAAACCTGGAAAAGTGACCTGTCTTCTCCGACAAACAGTGTTTGGCATCATCTTCTCAATGGCTGTTTCTTGTGTATTGGCCAAAACCATCACTGTAGTGATAGCTTTCATGGCTACAAAGCCAGGATCCAGCATGAGGAAGTGGATGGGGAAAAGACAGGGACATTCTGTTGTTTTTTCCTGTTCCCTCATTCAAGCAAGTATTTGTACCTTGTGGTTGGCAACCTCTCCGCCATTCCCTGATTTAGACATGCACTCGGTAACTGGAGAAATCATTGTGCAATGTAATGAAGGGTCAGTCGCCATGTTTTACTGTGTCTTGGGTTTCATGGGCTTCTTGGCCATTTCCAGCTTCACTGTGGCATTCCTAGCCCGCAAGTTACCTGATAGTTTTAATGAAGCCAAGTTCATTACCTTCAGCATGTTGGTGTTTTGCAGCGTGTGGTTATCCTTTGTTCCAACCTACCTGAGCACAAGAGGGAAATACATGGTGGCTGTGGAGATTTTCTCCATCTTAGCCTCCAGTGCTGGGTTACTGGGTTGCATCTTTGCCCCTAAATGCTACATCATTGTGTTTAGGCCCCAGCAGAACAGCAGAGAGCTAATTAGGAGAAAGTTTTAAAGATTCTGCATTGTTTTCTTCTACTACACTATTAATGCACTATTAATGCATTGGTAAGGATTACTAAAGCATTAGTCATGATTTGATGAGTAGGTGAGGAGCCTGCCTCGAAAAACATCCCAGAAAAGGTACATTATGTATTTTCAGCAGCTGACTTTTGCACAATGGTTGAGATCTTTGGATAAAGGGCAGTATGTAAATCAAATAAAATAATAATTGCAACTCTAATGCTTAACAGTTAAATGCAAAGCAAGCTCTTAAACGGAGAGCTAAAACCAAGAGAGAGGTGGTTAGATTTCCAAAGGTTTTCCAATAGGACAGTGACAGGGATACACTGTGTTTGTACCACGAGAAGTGAAGTTACAGGGAACCAGGCAGAGGACCTTCTTAGTAGTGGCGCCCTCTGTGTGGAACACCTTCCCTTCACATGTCAAGGAGATAAAGAAATACACAACTTTTAGAAGACATCTGAAGGCAGCCCTGTTTCAGGAAGTTTTTAATGCTTGATGTTTTACTATGTTTTAATATATGCTGCAAGCTGCCCAGAGTAGCTGGGGAAACCCAGCCAGATGGGTGGGGTATAAATAATAATAATAATAATAATGTGAGCATAGGTGCATGCTGTACTGTGCTGTGCTGACCTGAGGGTTTGCCATCTGCCCTTGGCCATGACATTCGCCTGGGTCCCAGGTTATGACACCCAGATATCATCATAATAAATAAAAATATTAAACAAAATATCATATCTATCCCATTGGAGGGCATCCAAGGTCCTTATGCATGTGGCCAGTGCTGGATTTACGTATAAGCTAAACAAGCTATAGCTTAGGGCCCCAATCTCTTGGAGGCCCCTCAAGAAATTAAAGGGAAAAAACACCTGGATGTACATTTCCAAAATATAAGATAAAAAACAAAATAAAACTTACAAAAAGCAACAGTGTTTTGTGTTGTGTAGGCTCCTATTTGTTATGTGCAAATGACTTTAGATACCTAATAGGTCCATAAATTACCATATAGCATATATTCAACACAAAAATCAGTGACAATATGTTGTTGACAAAGGACAGCTGGACATACAAAGGGCCCCATTACCTTCAGTAGCTGAGGGCCTCATCAAACCTAAATCCGGCCCTGCTCAGGAGGGTGTTCTCCTTTTCATACTGGGTGCTGAGAAGGTGCTGCAATAAAACTAACGAGGGATATTGATCTTTAAGTCTCCTCCAGAGAGTTTATGCTGCTAGTCTCCCTCAGCTTCCCCAATGCCCATCAACTGTCACCTTCGGCCAACTGCCACTCTCCCTCAGTAGTTCCACCCTAGGCCTCAACTGCCTCACCAGGCCGCAGTTCCTCAGCTCCAGGACTCAACTGACAGCAGGCCTCAGCGCTTTTAATATCTGGAAATTGGTATATAATAAATAATAGGAAGAGAGGCTGCAAGGCATAGTCCCAACAAACAAAAATGAAGTATTTTATTATATTACAATGAAGTTGCAACAAGAGCAGAGCAAAACAATACTTCATGAGCAGCTGAAATAAAGAGCCATACATTTAATGTAGAAGAGACAGGGGATGTCGTGACACACACAAAAATGACAGAACGTTTGAAGAACAAATGATCCCCCATTACTTTTCTTCTTTTTTTAAAAAAAAGTCAATCCCAAAGATCTTATTTTATGGGACGAATGGTTTGGGAGACGATTTGTTGCCTTGGAAACTGAAGACCAGAGGGAGCAACTGTTTATGAGCAGTTGGAACAGACCATGGGATATTATTATTATTTTTAATTTAAACGGTTTTTGTGTGTGTGGCTTTTTTATTTCTTATATTGTATTTTATTATATTACAATTTGAATTCCATAGGATACCGTATAAAGCACAATGATAATTAACAAAATACAATTTTAACACTAAAATAAAATAATATAAAATACAATATGAGAAATAAAAGCAGCAATGAAGATGTTACGATAATGAAGCAATGCAGCTGCAAAGTCCTAGCTTGAAGTGTAAACATGATGGGAATGTTGGGACTGCTGTGGGAACAGAGGGGCAGTCATTTCACAGTGCGCAGCACCGGAATTACCTCACAGTGTAATATGAGCTGTACAGGATGTACAGGGAGTGTTTGTCACAACACTGCTGGAGTATGGAGAAAGCAGCCACGTTTTCTGTAATACTGCAAAGACAGAAATAAAAGCATGTAAATACGTTTCTGTCTATCTCTTTCCCCTGCCTGGGGAAGGCAGGAAAGAGGGGTGTGTTCTTCTCACGTTTGAGAAGAATCGCCGATCGAGACCTTGCCTGCGTCTGCTGGGGAATGCAGCCAGGGAGGTCAACAGGAATTCAAGCCGGGTGCCTGGACTGCTGCCAGCTTCTCGTGAGAAGGGCTTGAAATTCCATCAGAAGATTCATTTACAAATCACAGAACAGCTAGCACAGTATATTGCAATGGCTACAGTAGGCAGAAAAATCATTACATAGCCAGAGGTTATGTTAATAAACAGCACCACAACAGGGCAGGTTAAGGAATGGCTTTGTTTACTGAAAATCTTTTATAAATGGAAAGTTTGGGATCTGGAGTGAACCAAATCCTACAAATCAGGACTGAACTTCCTGCACTTGAACTGACGTGTGTGTTTCAGTCCTGCTTTGTGTAGGGTTCATGCGTACGGGTTAAATTCCTAGTGGGAACTTAATTTTCACATGCTGTGTTTATTAGAAAAATGAAGTAATACAAAAGTATGACGTATACTAAGCAGAAACACCAAAACAACTCTCATAAGTTACATAATTTATAACACCTTGCTGAAAATGGCCACATTACCGTATTAAATAATAAAGAAGTTGAAAAGGTGGACAATAGGATCCATTGGAGGGGAAAGTGGGAAGTCCAGAGATTTGGGGGAATGTCTAAATGTGGATATGTAATTTGTACTGTTATGATCAGTGCTTTTTTGAGGGGGGGAGAAATGCAGGGGTATGCATACCCCTAAACATTTTGTGAATCTTTGTACTTTTGTCCATTTACCATACAGTATTTATTTCCCCCAATTTGAACTATAAAATGGTGATTTTCTTGAGTCAAAATGAGAGTATCTCTAAACACTTTTTTTAAAAGAAAAAAAGCACTGGTTATAATTTTATACAGTGGTGCCTTGGTTAACGAACTTAATCCGTTCTGGAAGTCCGTTCTTAAACCAAAACCCTTCTTAAACCGAGGTGTGCTTTCCCTAATGAGGCCTCCCGCCGCCGGTGCCCTTCCACCATTCGGCTTCTGTTCTTAGACCGAGGTAAAGTTCGCAAACCGGGACACTACTTCCAGTTTTGCAGAGTTCGTAAACGGAATCATTCATAAACAGGGCTGTTCTTGAACCGAAGTCCCACTGTATTTGTAAAACCAAATAAAAATTATTTCAAAAAAGAGGGAGATAAAAATGGCCACATGATGGCAGCAGAGAACTACGAAAGGTGCTGTGGTTTTTAGATCTGTGAGGAGGGACAGGCAATTTATCAGAAATTAGTGTGAAGAGAAAATACTACAGTGGTACCTCGGGTTAAGTACTTAATTCTTTCCGGAGGTCTGTACTTAACCTGAAACTGTTCTTAACCTGAAGCACCACTTTAGCTAATGGGGCCTCCTGCTGCCGGCACGCCGCCAGAGCACTATTTCTGTTCTCATCCTGAAGCAAAGTTCTTAACCTGAAAGCACTATTTCTGGGTTAGCGGAGTCTGTAACCTGAAGCGTATGTAACCTGAAGCGTATGTAACCCGAGGTACCACTGTACTCTTCTTCTTTTCCCTATGGATGTAAACACCCAGCTAGTGTGCAGCAAAGTGGGAAGTAGATTGAGCATCCTTGGTCAGTGGCTTATAGGAGTTTCAGGTGATTTAGAATCATAGAATCATAGAGTTGGAATAGACCACAAGGGCCATCGAGTCCAACCCCCTGCCAAGCAGGAAACACCATCAGAGCACTCCTGACATATGGTTGTCAAGCCTCTGCTTAAAGACCTCCAAAGAAGGAGACTCCACCACACTCCTTGTCAGCAAATTCCACTGTCAAACAGCTCTTACTGTCAGGAAGTTCTTTCTAATGTTTAGGTGGAATCTTCTTTCTTGTAGTTTGGATCCATTGCTCCGTGTCCGCTTCTCTGGAGCAGCAGAAAACAACCTTTCTCCCTCCTCTATATGACATCCTTTTATATATTTGAACATGGCTATCATATCACCCCTTAACCTCCTCTTCTCCAGGCTAAACATGCCCAGCTCCCTTAGCCGTTCCTCATAAGGCATCGTTTCCAGGCCTTTGACCATTTTGGTTGCCCTCCTCTGTACACGTTCCAGTTTGTCAGTGTCCTTCTTGAACTGTGGTGCCCAGAACTGGACACAGTACTCCAGGTGAGGTCTGACCAGAGCAGAATACAGTGGCACTATTACTTCCCTTGATCTAGATGCTATACTCCTATTGATGCAGCCCAGAATTGCATGGGCTTTTTTAGCTGCCACGTCACACTGTTGGCTCATGTCAAGTTTGTGGTCAACCAAGACTCCTAGATCCTTTTCACATGTACTGCTCTCAAGCCAGGTGTCACCCATCTTGTATTTGTGCCTCTCATTGTTTTTTTTTTTTTTTTTTTTTTGCCCAAGTGCAATACTTTACATTTGTCCCTGTTAAAGTTCATCTTGTTTGTTTTGGCCCAGTTCTCTAATCTGTCAAGGTCGTTTTGAAGTGTGATCCTGTCCTCTGGGGTGTTAGCCACCCCTCCCAGTTTGGTGTCATCTGCAAATTTGATCAGGATGCCCTTGAGTCCATCATCCAAGTCGTTGATAAAGATGTTGAATAAGACCGGGCCCAAGACAGAACCCTGTGGCACCCCACTAGTCACTCTTCTCCAGGATGAAGAGGAACCATTGATGAGCACCCTTTGGGTTTGGTTAGTCAGCCAGTTACAAATCCACTGAGTGGTAGCATAGTCAAGACCGCATTTTACCAGCTTCTTTACAAGAATATCATGGGGCACCTTGTCAAATGCCTTGCTGAAATCAAGGTAGGCTACATTCACTGCATCCCTTCATCTACCAGGCTCGTAATTCCGTCAAAAAACGAGATCAGGTTAGTCTGACATGACTTATTTTTCAGAAATCCATGCTGACTATTGGTGATCACAGCATTCCTTTCTAGGTTCTCACAGACTGTTTGCTTAATGATCTGCTCCAGAATCTTCCCTGGTATTGATGTCAGACTGACTGGGCGGTAATTATTTGGGTCCTCTATTTCCCCCTTTTTGAAAATAGGGACAACATTTGCCCTCCTCCAGTCTGCCAGGACTTCGCCTGTTCTCCAGGAATTCTCAAAGATGACTGCCAGTGGTTCTGAGATCACATCTGCCAGTTCTTTTAATACTCTTGGATGCAGTTCGTCTGGCCCTGGAGACTTGAATACATCTAGACTAGCCAAGTATTCTTGTACTATCTCCTTAGTTATTCTGGGCTGTGTTTCCTCTGCTGAATCATTTGCTCCAAATTCTTCAGGTCGGGCATTGTTTTCTTTATCGGAGAAGACTGAGGCAAAGAAGGCATTGAGGAGTTCAGCCCTTTCTGTGTCCCCTGTTTGCATTTCACCATCCTCTCCTCTGAGTGACCCCACTGTTTCTTTGTTCTTCCTTTTGCTACAAACATACCCATAAAAGCCTTTTTTGTTGCTTTTAACCTCTCTAGCAAGCAAACGTGAGCTTTCCCTGAGCCTCATGAGACCCACTGTTGACTGAAGCGGGGTCACTCAGGAGTTTGCTCCCTTTGGGTGGGTTGTGTATTTCTTGTAGGAAGGTGATGTGTGGTTTCATGGTGTTGATGTATGAGGTGATGCATTTTCTTTTGATGGGGTTTCCCAGCGCCCTCACATTTAATGTAATTGCTTTTAGGTTAGCCATCTTGCTTATCTATTATGTGGGGCGATTCCCTGCCAACCCGTCCAGGTTGTCTTGTGTCTCTCTCTTCGTGTTGTGTAAAGAACCAGTGTGGTTGAGCTGACCTAGGGTGTGGTGGGTGGGTGGACTAGTGGGATTAGAGTTAGATTTGGGTTAAAGAGTAGGGGGTAGGTTGTAGAGTGTTTCCTATATGTAGTCATATAGGTGTTTGTTTGGGGTATTTTGGACCATCTGGCATTTAGCCAGTTGGTCCTAGGTCTCAGTTGGTGTGGAAGGCCATGTTCAAGGACAGACCATCCCGCCTGTCGTTTGCGATAGGGGGGTGATCAGCGAGACAGTGTGAAGTGACTTTGTAACGCCTTTGTCAGGTATAAGGTTCATAAGCAATGTTGCCAATGTTATGAGCAACATTGTTGGTGTGTTGGGGTGGGGATGTGGGTGTTGGTACGCTCTGGCGCCACCACAGTGCTGGTTGGGTAACAGATTTTAGCCTGATTGTGGGTTGGGTTACTGCGGAACTGAAGGAGGCAGTGGTGTGCCCACTCTTAAAGAAAACATCATTAGATCCTTAAGATCTATCCAATTACCGCCCGGTTTCGAATCTTCCGTTCCTGGGTAAGGTGATTGAGAGAGCGGTTGCCAAACAGCTTGGTAGGTTTCTGGATGAAACATCGGCTCTGGATCCATTCCAGTCCAGTTTCCGCGCGGGTCATGGGACCGAGACGGCTCTGGTTGCCCTAACAGATGATCTTTGTAGACAGCTGGATTGAGGCGGGTCGGGGCTGCTGATTCTTCTAGATCCGTCAGCAGCTTTCGACATCATGAACTCCTGGACCACCGCCTTGCCGACGTGGGGATCCAGGGCACAGTCCTTCAATGGCTGCGCTCGTTTCTCTCTGGTCGGGGACAGAGGGTGGCGCTTGGGGGGGGGAAATTGTCATCGCGCCACTCCTTGGTGTGTGGAGTACCTCAGGGTGTGATACTCTCCCCGATGCTTTTCAACATCTTTATGCGCCCCCTCACCCAGCTTGTCTGGAGTTTAGGGCTGGGTTGCCATCAGTATACTGCTGACACCCAACTCTATCTGTTGATGGATGGCCATCCTGACTCGGCCCCAGACACACTGACCAGATGTCTGGAAGCTGTGGCTGGATGGTTACGTGGGAGCCCGTTGAAGCTAAATCCTTCGAAGACAGAGGTCCTGTGGTTGGGACAGGACGATATGGGATTGGGGGGGCAACTCCCATCTCTTGCGGGGGTGCAATTAGTGCCAGCACCGTCCGTTAAGAGTTTGGGTGTAATCTTCGACACCTCCCTTTCCATGGAGGCAGCATTTTTTCATCTCCGCCAAGCTAAGCAGTTGGCTCCTTACCTCTCTCGCCCTGACCTAGCCACTGTGATCCATGCGACGGTCACCTCCAGACTGGATTATTGTAACTCGCTCTACGTGGGGCTGCCCTTGAGACTGACCCAGAAACTCCAGCGGGTGCAGAATGCTGCAGTGAGACTCCTTACGGGGTCTTCGCTGCGAGACCACATTCACCCGGTGCTATACCAGCTGCACTGGCTCCCGGTGGAGTACAGGATCAGGTTTAAGGTGCTGGTTTTAACTTTTAAAGCCCTATACGTCCCCAAACTTTATCCCAACTCGTTGATCATATTATCTGAAACTACATGAGGCTTTCCCAGAATCTTTCCCAGAATTCTGCTTTCTGGTCAGGAAATATTGCTCCTCTCAATGACACATGTTCCCCAAGGAGTAGAGGAGCCCCTGTCTTGTAACATTCACATTCATCAGTAGTGGTAGAAAAACTGCTTTAAAAATGAATCTGTAAACCTCCTCAATAAGTCCTCTCTCTTTTATATCCAGGTTACAATCCCTGCAAAGGTTTAAATGTCATGGTTTCTCCCCAGAGAATCATGGAGGCTTCTAGTTTGGCAGGAGTGCTGATTATTATCTGTTAGATTCTCTGTCATTTCAAATCTCTACAGAAGACCGGGGGTCATTGTGCGTGTGGCCCCAAGTAGGAAAATCTGTGGCCCGTTAGGCTTACTTGAGGTGGATGAGGACACAGTCAGATAGCGGAGGTTCTAGAAATAAATTTATTGAGGGCAGAAGGTGTTGCTGGCTTTTATGTCTCAGTGGCTGCCCTGGCAGGTGGGCTGCTAGCGCCCTTTCAGCAGCAAAGCATCCCTTCTCACCCAAGCAGGCCTCTTATCCTGCCAGCTCCCCAGGTGTCATGGGGAACTCTTGGATGGCTACCTGACCATATGAACTACATCAAATAGGGGTACCTCCCGAGGGGTCACCGTTGGAGGGGTGCTATGCCTGCAGTCGCCTCCTGGGCATTGGACAGAAGCTACTCCTCCCAGATCAGAGCACTTATTTTTCTTCCAGAGCTTTCTCCATGAAAACCCGCTCTTTAAAGCTCATTTGGAGCAAGCAGTACTCCACAGCAACCCAAATGGACTTTTTTTTACCAAATGAGCACTAAAGAGTGGGTTTTGTGGGGAAACCTCTGGGGTGAAAAAAAAAATATGGACTCTGGCAAGAGGATATACGATTTACTGCCTCATATACAATTAAAGAAAAGTTTGTAAAGATGTTCTATAGGTGGCACTTAACGCCAGTTAAGTTGGCAAAGATATATAAATTGAAATCCAACTTCTGTTGGAGATGTGGTGGAGAAATAGGGACAACAATACATATGTGGTGGAGGTATGAGGAAATTAAGAAATTTTGGATAGTAGTACATGAAGAACTAAAGAAGATGTTGAAAAGATCAATAATAAAGTGACTGTGGGACTGACCTTGAATTTCTTAAGTGTTATGGCAGATGGAAAGGAAAAAAATAGATTCGTCAATTCCAGAAAAAACAACAAGGTCTGGGAAGACCTAGCAGCAACCTAGGAGAGCCTCAGCATCTGGCCCCTCTGTTTCCTCTGCGGCTGTACCAGCACATCCCAAACCAAGAGGAATGTTATCAGAAGAGGCCTTAGCGCTTGCATTAAGTAAGATAAATGACTCATTGGAACAGCTTAATAAGAAAGCAGACACGACAAATGCGAAAGTGGATGCTGCAACTACTAAAATTGATCTAAATACAGAAAGTTTAAATAATTTGGGACAAAAGGTGAATACTAAC